>NC_030821.1:62597209-63222209 GCF_001704415.2 Capra hircus
GGTGAGAAACTGGGAACTGCAGAGCCTGCTGTGAGGGGAAGGCTATCTCGTGATGCTGACTTGAGGTGGACCGTGAAGCTTGTGGCCCAGAATTAGGGACTGGAGACTCCAGGAGGTCCTGGAAGGTCTTGAACATGCTGGTGGGAAAAAAAACTGTGTTAAAGAAGACCAGAGACGGCAGGAGTGATGAGGGCAACCTGGACTTCTGGTCTGAGTGGTTGCAAGGGTTGTAACACAGTCTAATGTCAATGTCCTTGAAGCTTAGCAGAGAATTAGATTTAAGAGATGTCTGTAATACAACCAAATAAGTAGTAGAGAAATTGTACATTAAAACTAAAAGCTTCTGTGCCTCAAGCAACACACTAAAGAAAGTGAAGAGACAGCCCATACAATGGGAGACAGTATTTGGAAATTGTGTATCTGATCAGTTCAGATCAGTCGCTCAGTGGTGTCTGACTCTGCGACCCCATGAATTGCAGCACGCCAGGCCTCCCTGTCCATCACCAACTCCCAGAGTTCACTCAGACTCACGTCCATCGAGTCAGTGATGCCATCCAACCATCTCATCCTCTGTCGTTCCCTTCTCCTCCTGCCCCCAACCCCTCCCAGCATCAGAGTCTTTTCCAGTGATTCAATGAGGTTGCCAAAGTACTGGAGTTTCAGTTTTAGCATCATTCCTTCCAAAGAAATCCCAGGGCTGATCTCCTTCAGAATGGACTGGTTGAATCTCCTTGCAGTCCATGGGACTCTCAAGAGTCTTCTCCAACACCACAGTTGAAAAGCATCAATTCTTCGGTGCTCGGCTTTCTTTATAGTCCAACTCTCATCCATACATGACCACTGGAAAAACCATAGCTTTGACTAGATGGACCTTTGGTGGCAGAGTAATGTCTCTGTTCTTTAATATGCTGTCTAGGTTGGTTTTCTTCCAAGGAGTAAGCGTCTTTTAATTTCATGGCTGCAGTCACCATCTGCAGTGATTTTGGAGCCCAAAAGATTAAAGTCTGACACTGTTTCCACTGTTTCCCCATCTATTTCCCATGAAGTGATGGGACCAGATGCCATGATCTTCGTTTTCTGAATGTTGAGCTCTAAGCCAACTTTTTCACTCTCCACTTTCACTTTCATCAAGAGGCTTTTTAGTTCCTCTTCACTTTGTGCCATAAAGGTGGTGTCATCTGCATATCTGAGGTTATTGATATTTCTCCCGGCAATCTTGATTCCAGCTTTTGCTTCTTCCAGCCCAGCGTTTCTCATAATGTACTCTGCATATAAGTTAAATAAGCAGGGTGACAATATACAGCCTTGACGTACTCCTTTTCCTATTTAGAACCAGTCTGTTGTTCCATGTCCAGTTCTAACTGTTGCTTCCTGACCTGCATATAGGTTTCTCAAGAGGCAGGTCAGGTGGTCTGGTATGCCCATCTCTTGAAGAATTTTCCACAGTTTATTGTGATCCACACAGTCAAAGGCTTTGGCATAGTCAATAAAGTAGAAATAGATGTTTTTCTGGAACTCTCTTGCTTTTTCCATGATCCAGCAGATGTTGGCGATTTGATCTCTGGTTCTTCTGCGTTTTCTAAAACCAGCTTGAACATCTGGAAGTTCACGGTTCATGTATTGCTAAAGCCTAGCTTGGAGAATTTTGAGCATTACTTTACTAGCATATATCTGATAAGCGTCCACTTATCCAGAATACATAAATAACTCTTTACGACTGAACAACAGAAAGTCAAACAATCTAGTGATAAAACGGGCAAAGGATCTGAATGGATGCTTCTCCCAAGAAGACACTCAAGTGGCTAGTACACACATGAAGAACGCAGCACCATGAGTCATGGGGGGAGGTAGGTCAAACCACAGCAAAGGCCCACCCGCCACCACCCTCAGGACGGCTGGAGTAGAGGTGCACCCTGCCGTCACCGGTCTGGCAGCTCCTGCAAATGCCAAGGGTCATCATGTGACAGTAGTTCCCCTCCTCGGAATATACCCACGGGAAAGCAGAGCTTAGGTCCGCATGGAAATTTGTATCTAGGGGCTTAAAGTTAAATCACTCAGTCATGTCCACTCTTTGCGACCCCATGGACTGCAGCACGCCAGGCTTCCCTGTCCATCACCCACTCGCAGAGCTTACTCAAACTCATGTCCCTCTTATTGGTGATGCCATCCAACCATCTCATCCTCTATCATTCCCTTTTCTTCCTGCCTTCAGTCTTTCCCAGCATCAGGGTGTTTTCAAATGAGTCAGTTCTTTGCATCAGGTAGCCAAAGTATTGGAGTTTCAGCTTCAGCATCAGTCCTTCCAATGAATATTCAGGACTGATATCCTTTAGGATGGACTGGTTGGATCTCCTTGCAGTCCATGGGACTCTCAAGAGTCTTCTCCAACACCACAGTTCAAAAGCATCAATTCTTTGGCACTCAGCTTTCTTTATAGTCCAACTCTCACATCCATACATGACCACTGGAAAAACCATAGCTTTGACTAGACGGACCTTTGATGGCAACGTAACGTCTCTGCTTTTTAATATGCTGTCTAGGTTAGTCATAGCTTTTCTTTCAAGGAGCACGTGTCTTTTAATTTCGTGGCTGCAGTCACCATCTGCAGTGATTTTGGAGCCCCCCAAAATAAAGTCTCTCACTGTCCATTGTTTCTGCATATATTTTCCATGAAGTGATGGACCAGATGCCATGATCTTAGTTTTCTGAATGTTGAGTTTTAAGCCAACTTTTTCACTCTCTTCTTTCACTTTCGTCAAGAGGCTCTTTAGTTCTTTGCTTTCTGCCCTAAGGGTGGTGTCATCTGCATATCTGAGGTTATTGATATTTCTCCCAGCAATTTTGATTCCAGTTTATGCTTCATCCAGCCCGGCATTTCGCATGGTGTACTCTGCCTAGAAGTTAAAAAGCATTGGCATAGCCAATAAAGCAGAAGTAGATGTTTTTCTGGAATTCCCTTGCTTTTTCAGTGATCCAGTAAATGTTGACAATTTGATCTCTGGTTCCTCTGCCTTTTTGAAATCCAGCTTGAACATCTGGAAGTTCATGGTTCAAATACTGTTGAAGCCTGGCTTGGAGAATTTTGAGCATTACTTTGCTAGTGTGTGAGATGAGTGCAATTGTACAGTAGTTTGAACATTCTTTGGCATTGCCTTTCTTTGGGACTGGAATGAAAACTGACCTTTTCCAGTCCTGTGGCCACTGCTGAGTTTTCCAAATTTGCTGGCATATTGAGTGTAGCACTTTCACAGCATCATCTTTCAGGATTTGAAATAGTTCAGCTGGAATTCCACCACCTCCACTAGCTTTGTTCATAGTGAAGCTTCCTAAGGCCCACTTGACTTCGCATTCCAGGATGTCTGGCTCTAGGTGAGTGATCACACCATTGTGGTTATCTGGGTCATGAATATCTTTTTTGTTTATTTCTTCCATGTATGCTTGCCATCTCTTCTTAATATCTTCTGCTTCTGTTACATCCATGCCATTTCTGTCCTTTATTGTGCCCATCTTTGCATGGAATGTTCCATTGATATCTCTGATTTTCTTGACAAGATCTCGTTTTTCCCATTCTATTGTTTTCCTCTATTTCTTTGCATTGCTCACTGAGGAAGGCTTTCTTGTCTCTCCTTGCTTTCTTTGAAACTCTGCATTCAAATGGGTATATCTTTCCTTTTCTCCTTTGCCTTTAGCTTCTCCAGGGGCTTTATTTCCATTCAGATTAGCAAAGAACATTATTTGAAATAGCCAAAAGGTGGCAACAACAAAGCTGGAATGTGTATCAGGAGGAGGTGGGTGACAAATTGTGGTTCACCCTGAGAGAGAGCATTGCTCAGCTGCAAGGAAGAGTTGGGAGTCTGACTCAAGCCCAAGATTGTCTGCTGATTTAACGATACCAAGGGTCTGGAAGAGGCAGATCCAGGAGCAGAAAGCCATGTCGCCAGCAGTTGGGGAGGGGAAACCCCTTTGGACAGAGCTTTTTGTGGTTGAGGAATATGTTGTGAACTCAGTGGCCGTGACGCTCTCCCAGCCTCCCTGGAGTGCATGTCGTGGCTGTGACTGTCCCTACGGTAAACACAGGGACACCCCATGGTTTCAGCTGAGGTGATGGGTCTCTGTTCCCTGCTCGATTGTGTGCTACGGGCCCCATCTTATCCCTCTGCTTCCTCTCTCTCCCCTGCAGAACAATTTCTCACTTGCCTTGAAGCTGCTGAAGGAGCTGCACAGAGAGTCGAAAGCCCGGGAGGACTGGCTGGTGACGTGGGTGCAGGCCTACTGCCGGCTCAGCCATAGCCGGGCCCGGGCCCAGCGCCGGCCTGAGCAGCTGCGCACGGCACTCAGGACTGCGTCCCTGCTGGGTGCGAGCTGCTTTCCAGGCTGCGCGCGTTGTGGATCCTGCCTTCTCACCTCTTCTTTGTGCTGCACTGACGTTTGGGAGCTCAGTTTTATAAAAATGTTTTAAAAGATAATTTTATTTATTTTTGGCTGTGCTGGGTCTTCATTACCACACGAGCTTTTTTCTAGTTGCCAAGGATGGGCTCTGGAGCACTCGGGCTTCAGTCATTGTGACATGTGGGCTCAGTAATTGTGTCTCCCTAGCTCTGGAGCACACGTTCAGTAGATGTGGCCATGGGCTTTGCTACTCCTTGGCATGTGGAATCTTCTTGGCTCAGGGATGGGACCTGTGTCTCCTGCATTGGCAGGCAAATTCTTTACCACTGAGCCACCAGGGAAGCCCTGTAAAATTTTTATTAAATGTTTATTAGGTATTTGGAGCCAAGGTTCTTTGTATCCTAATAATACTATTAAATATGACTTTTGGAGCTTTTATTTCTCTAAAGTTGAAGTTTAAAATGTTCTTTTTAACACTTAGCTAAGTTTTGGGTTTAATAGTTTAATTATGACTATATTCTTTTAACTTGTGTTTTTACTGACTTCTAAAACATTTGTGTGTATGTAATCCAACAGCTGAGAACACATCGCGCACAAGCACCCTGGCTTCCCGTGACCATCATGTCCTCCTGGGCACCACCTACCGGATCCTGGCCGATGCGCTCTGTGATGAGCCCACCTGCCTTGCTGAGATCGGGGAGAGTAAGGCCAGGAGTGTCGTGGAGCTGTCTGGGTCCAGCTCGGAGGATGCAGACAAGGTAGTGACACTGGGGACCTGAGCTCCTGGCGTCGTGTTTGTCCTGACCGTGACGGTTCTGCTGCACGAGAGCAGCATCAGGTCTCACTGTGTGCTTTTAACATGTAGCTGGCAGTTACTTGCAACTGAGTTTGCCACTGGGCTAGTGACACCCTCCATGTGCTTCCTGTTCATTCAGATAACGCCTTTCCTTTAGTGTCAAGGATGAGGAGTCTGTGTCAATCCCTGTGGACGGTTTTTCCATGCACTTTGCTGTAATCTTGCCACCCGTCATCATCCAGACGCCCCACTAGCTTGTGGGGAAAACCAGTTTTTCTACTTTTTTTGTGTAGCGGCTGCTGTGTTGGCTTTTTTCAGGTGATTCTATATTATCAGTAATTCCCATGTGCTCCTCGTGTCTCTTGTGTCCCTAGCCCCTCCTCAGCCCCACTCTGGGGCCTAGGGGGCCCACCTCATGTTTGTTTTCAGGTCCTGAGGTTGTATGAGGCTCGTATCTCTCTCCTGGTCTGGCACTAACAGCTTTGTGTTCACTGGTGGCCCATGGGGCCCAGGTAGGGAGGAGGGTCCTCAGGAAGCTCCGGGCCCACTCACAGCTTTCGGGGTCTCTGAATTCCAGGTTATGGCAGGTTTGTACCAGAGAGCATTCCACCACCTTTCTGAAGCCGTGCGGGCAGCAGAGGAGGAGGCTGGGCCCTCGGCACGGGGCCAGGGACCTACAGCCGGCGTGACCGTGGCTTACCTGACACTCGCCGAGTTCTGTGACCAGCAGCTCCGCAGGGAGGAGGAGGGCCCGTCCGGTGAGCCTCACGTTGTGTCAGCACATGGTTTGTCTGTTTGAGGGGCAGTGACATGGACACACCCTGTGGGCGGCCTGTGGCCGGTGGCAGGCTGTCTCTGTCCCTTCATCTACTTACCTGACGTGAGCATGACCGGCTCCTGTGGCCGCCCTCCTTTTGCAGCCCAGGACTCAGACAGCTTCACCCAGGAGTAGGGGTCAGCCCCCGAGAGAAGCCCTCACACGCAGCCCACTCCCCAGGGCCGCATGCTCTTCCGTAGTAGTTGCTGCAGAGGGAACATGACGATTACAACATGCAAGCCCTGGGAAGTGAGCGTCAGAGTCGGTCACTGTGTCTGCCTGGGGGTGGTGACCGCATCTCCCCTCTTCTGTCCCATTAGTCCTTGGGTCTGCAGAGCTGCTCACGTATCCAGCCCTTGTGGTGGACAAGATGCTGAAGGCATTGAAGTTTCACTCAAGCGAGGCACGGCTGAAGTTCCCCCGGCTCCTGCAAATCGTTGCACGGTATCCAGAGGAGACGCTGGATCTTATGACCAGAGAGGTCAGTGTGTTCATTCCAGCAGCTGGAACCTGATAGAACTTACATCCAGACATGCACCGTGTGTGGGGCATGGGTGATGGCTTTTCCTAACCACAGCTTTCTGCTCCATTCTAGAATGTGTGTCAGTGAAACACTGAGAGTGAGCTCCCAGGCCTCGTTTCCCTCTGGGGGTGTTGCTGTGAAGACTCCGTCTGCAGGGGGACCCCAGGGGCAGACAAGGGGCGAGGCTGGCACGTGGCCTCCTCTCCCTTCAGGGCCGAGCCTCGTCTGTAGCATCTGGGGCCTTAAGCTCAGCTCACTGTTTGGCAGCGCCACTTTCTGGCAGGGGATGTTTTGGGTGCCAGCCCATCACACCCTGCATCTAGGGGACACTGAGGTCTCCTGCGAACATCCCACTCCCCTGTTTATGTCCCGTGCCGGCCTCTCTGCGGGGGCTGCGTTGGGGCAAAAGGGAGGCAGGGTCCTCAGAGAGGCTCCTTAGTGACTTCTGTAGAGCTGTAACTGGAAAACTGGGCCAGGCTTTGAGTTGACAGTGTTCAGAAAGGGTGACACAGTGCTGTTAGCTGAGCACAGCAAGCTTGTAGATGGTGCTGTCTCAGAACTCAGAGTCAGTTCTCTGCACACTTGGGCGGGTGAGTATTTCATTAGGTTCAACACAGGAAATTAAGGTCAATTTAGCATGCAACACACAGGCGTTTTTCTTAAAGATAAGTTAAGAAATTTCAATAAGTTATTATTTTATTTTTCCCCAAATCATATTTACATATAATAAAGATGACATCTTGAGTTTGTATGGAAACAGACAGAGCGGTGGGTCTATATCAAGACCCTTGAGAGGGGCAACTGGCCTCATGCTGAGGGTTCCATAAGCTGCCTGCCCTCCCTCACTTTACACCAATGTTTCAAGTGCATCAGATTTATCCTGAAACAAATGGCTGGAAAAGCATTGGAGGAAAACCTGGGCGAAATTTTAAAATGATCTTGAAGTTGAGGGACAAAACCCAGGAGCTATAAAGGAAAATAATTTGACACTTCTATCGTTTAAAAAAAAAACAAAACCATATACAAAGTTTAAAAGGAAACTCAGAGAAAAATATTTGCAACACATAGTAGAGATGGAGAGCAGTTGTCTCCGGTCTCCAAAACAGACTAATAAATAGGAGATGCTCACATGATTAAAGTATGTGAGGCCAAGAAGTGCAGGCTTCTAAAAATGAAACATGCAAATTACAATTAGATACTTTATTTCTCAGATTGACAATAAATTTTAAAAGTTGATTGTCCTCAGTGTCGGAAAGGATTTTGGAAAAGACTTTTAGAGGTGAAAATTTGAAAAGTCTTCTTGGAGGAAATCAGTGATTTTTACTGTTGTTAGTATTAAAGTAAGAAGGGATTTAGGAATTTCTCCTGTGGGCGTATAGCACAGGTACAAAGAGATAAACATGCAGGGATGAGCCCTGTAGGATTGTCTGGAAAGCAAGAACTGCAGGCACCATAAAAGTTGATGATGGAGCACAAGGAAGATAACGTGGGATACAGTACAGCTGGTGGAAGGAACGACGTAAATCTAAGGAGGACTGCAGCCATGAAATTAAAAGATGCTTACTCCTTGGAAGAAAAGTTATGACCAACCTAGATAGTATATTCAAAAGCAGAGACATTACTTTGCCAACTAAGGTCCGTCTAGTCAAGGCTGTCGTTTTTCCTGTGGTCATGTATGGATGTGAGAGTTGGACTGTGAAGAAAGCTGAGCACCGAAGAATTGATGCTTTTGAACTGTGGTGTTGGAGAAGACTCTTGAGAGTCCCTTGGACTGCAAGGAGATCCAACCAGTCCATTATGAAGGAGATCAACCCTGGGATTTCTTTGGAAGGAATGATGCTAAAGCTGAAGCTCCAGTACTTTGGCCACCTCATGCGAAGAGTTGACTCATTGGAAAAGACTCTGATGCTGGGAAGGATTGGGGGCAGGAGGAGAAGGGGACGACCCAGGATGAGATGGCTGGATGGCATCACTGACTCGATGGACGTGAGTCTGAGTGAACTCCGGGAGATGGTGATGGACAGGGAGGCCTGGCATGCTGTGATTCATGGGGTCGCAAAGAGTTGGACACGACTGAGCGACTGAACTGAACTGAACTGAAGGAGAATCAGCAATAGCAGTTCTGTCTGCTTCCATTCTTATAAAGAAAGGGGCCCTGTGAGTGACCAGAGAAGGCTCGTGGCGAGTCAGAACCGAAAGGGCAGGAGAAGGCCAACCTCTGTCAGTGCGTCTGTCTGCTTTTACGCTGACAATCGCAAATGCAGCTGTGCTTTGATGTTGGACACACAGCCCCTGTGTAGGGAAGGAACATTAAATGTCCTGCTCTGTGTTGCAGATCTCTTCTGTCCCTTGCTGGGAGTTCATTGGCTGGATTAGCCACATGCTGCCCTTGCTGGACAAGGAGGAGGCGGTTGCCATCCAGCGCACCGTGGAGGACATTGCCGACCACTACCCGCAGGCCATCGTCTACCCGTTCATGATTAGTAGCGAAAGCTACTGCTTCAGAGACACTTCTGCTGGTCATAAAAACAAGGAGTTTGTGGCCAGGTGACACAGAAAAATTAGGTTGTTCAAACACTGAAAGGTTGTAAAAATGACTGTGGGCCAAGCAGACACATGGATGCTTGTTTGTCCTCAGATGAGTTAGGGCTGCCCTGGGGCGAGAGG
Organism: Capra hircus; assembly: GCF_001704415.2. NCBI lineage: Eukaryota > Metazoa > Chordata > Mammalia > Artiodactyla > Bovidae > Capra > Capra hircus. The sequence continues at coordinate 62,606,402 of NC_030821.1, forward strand.
CCTGGGCATCTATAGGCTGGGTGCATCCACCTGTGTGTTATTTGCTGTAGAATGTCTTTCCTTTTGTAAGCACAGTTCATCTTACAGTGTTAGTCAGGAGAGGGTTGTGCTAAATGCTAGTGATCTCTTGGTTGAGACAGACTCAAGATGCATTCTGAAATCAGTTCCTGAAGTTGTTCTGAAATTGAAAGTCTCTGGGAAGCCGCTCTTAATTAGGACTCACAAAATAGCCCAGATGTTATCCTTTTGGCTTCTTTAGTTGATTTGTGAGTGAGTACACAGGCAGTGGTGTTTCACTTTAGAAAGAGGACTTTGGTAGACAGCAGTATTGTAGCCGCCTTTCTGTGTCAGGAGCTGACCTGCCTAGTTATTTAGAGTGGTGAGCTTCTGAGTGGCAGTGTGGGGGAGCGCAGTGCCCTGATGGGCTGGCCACGCACCCACCGCCCTGTGATGCCTACCGCCCTGTGGCACCCACCTCTGTCTCAGCAGAGGCAGCTGTAGCGTGATCAGTTCCTTAGAAAGAGAAGTTGCAGGTTTGTTGAGAAAGGGACCTTTTAACCACGGAAACTGTACGTGTCAGCTTGTGTGCATCAGAATGTCGAGGATTTGCTTTCACTTCATCTTTCTTTCTTTTTTAATAGTATCTGTCTTTAAAAAAAAAAAGTTCATTTACTTATTTGGCTACACTGGGTCTTAGTTGCGGCATGTGAGATCATGTTTCCTGACCAGGGATTGAACCCCAGACCCCTCGCATTGGGAGCACAGTATCTTAGCCCCTTGTCCCACCAGGGAAGTCCCTGTTTTAATTTTTAAATTGCTCCTTCTCTGAACTAGGTAGCTGGTTAAATATTTTCTTATATATAAATATAGTTATATACATATAAACATTGTTGGCCTTGATCTTTGGAAGATGTTTGAGCACCTAAACTTTAATTTTTGTAACAGGATTAAAGCTAAGCTGGATCGAGAAGGCGTGGTTCAGGATTTCATTAACGCCCTGGAGCAGCTCTCCAACCCTGAGATGCTTTTTAAGGTGAGGTGACAGCTCCTGGCATAACACACGGAACTCAGTGAGACTTGCCTGTGGTCCCGCTTGACATGTCTTTTTCTGTGCAGGACTGGATGGAGGATGTTAAGGTTGAACTAGGGAAAACACCTGTGGATAAAAAGAACATTCAGAGAATGTATGAGAGGATGCACGCAGCCCTGGGAGACCCACAGGCTCCTGGCCTTGGGAGTTTCCGAAGGAGGTTTATCCAGGTACGTGGATGGCAGGCTCCTCGAGATTACAGAGTCGTGTGGAGACCAGGGCTTATACTTGCTGGTTCGTTGATAATTCTGGTTTTAAAATGTCTGTTGAACTTATAAACTTTCGTTAGATCTGTGACTTTCTGGTAAGACATTGATGGCCTCTTTTTAGGTCAGATAGTGGCACGTTTATTACATTCTGTTCTTCGTGGCTAGATTCTTAGACATAAAGGTTAAGTGTGGTTTAATCTTCTTGGTTCTCAGAGTGATCCTGGATACCACACACGCCTGTACCATTGCCACTCAGAATCCCAGATGGCAGGTGGGTGGACTGCAAGGCTGGCAGGGTTCAGCAGAATTTGGGTGTGAGGTCAGGCAGGGGCTGGCCCAGGGTCGACCAGATAGGGCGGCAGAGTAGGTACTGCAAGTGGTCACAGAGCAGCCTTCCAAGGAGAGGAGTGGCCCGCCCACTCCTCCTGGGAAGGGCTCCTGCACGGTCACACCCGGGTTGTCACTCTGCACACTGGGTGTCCTTTCCCTCCTGCTGAGCCCGTCAGCTCTGACCCAGAAACTCTGGCCCGACTGGGTTGAACGCAGCCCGCTGCCCACCTGGGCAGAGCCCCTGTAGAAAGAAACCTTGCTGCAGCTCCAGCCACGGTTTGTCCTGAGGTTGGTTTCTATTACCTGGGACCATCCATCTAGAACTTTCTACTTCATTACAAATCAACACTTAATTTGCATCAACTAAAAGGATAATCCACCAGAATAGGGTTGAAACATTCAAGGAAAGTGAAACTGTTGATTAAAGGCACAGGAAAAAAAAGCAATGTAACTGAGTACCTATTTGTTATAAAGATTTGTAAACCTAGAACTTTTCCAGGAGTTCAACTTCACATTAATATTAAAGATAAATTAGATGGACATGTATAGACTACTGTGTATACAATAGGTAACTGTCAAGAACCAACGATATGACATAGGGAACTCTCCCCAATGCTCTGTGGTGATGGCAGAAACTAACACTGTGAAGCAACTGTACTCCAATAAAAAAATTTTTTTTTAAATTTAAGGTAAGTTTAATATTATTTTCAGGCTTTTGGAAAGGAATTTGATAAACACTTTGGGAGAGGAGGCTCTAAACTCCCAGGCATGAAGCTCCAAGACTTCTGTGCCATCGCTGGCTCGCTACTGGGAAGGATGTCCAGGGCCTCAAATGCGCCGGGGAATCTGAGGGAATGTTCTCCCTGGATGAGCAACTTCAGGGTGGAATTCCTGAGAGCGGAACTGGAGGTCCCTGGTGAGTTCATCTGTGGGCAGACAGCATGGCACTAGGAAGAGTCAGGCCAGAGCAAGAGCCTCTGTTTCTAAGACGGTGAGATCAGAATCATAACAGTTTTCTTTCTTTTTTTGAAAAGATTTTAAATTCCACATGTTTTTCATCATCAGGAAAATCTATAGTTTCTATGATCAGTACACTTAACCACATTACAAGTCCCATCCCATTCCTGAGGACGAGTGCTCAGCTGGCCCCCTGCTGTCATGGTAGCTGGTAATGTCCTCTGAATCTGCCCACGCATTGCCCTGCAGAACTTTTTTTCAAAAATAAAATTCAGGCAACCCCCCGAGATGCTGTGTGTTTTATTCCAGCCCCTGCAGCAGAGCACATCAAAGTGGGTGGCTGCATTGTAAGTGACACATTGTAAGTGCTGCGTTTATACCACACTGTGCAGTGGGGTCCTGTCTAAGAAACAGAGTACATACGAAAGTTAAAACACACTGTTTCTGAAAAACGCCGTCTCCTGACAACTCAGGGCCGTCACCAAGCCTCCATTTGTGAAAACAGCAGTGTCTGCAGAACAGTAAGATGCAGTGTGCCTGCACCCCACTTCTCGGGAGACGTGCTGGTTCCACCTGAAGTGAGGGGGTGATGGCACCTGACATGCTGTCAGGAGCAGCTGACACTGCAGGCAGGCGGCAGCGTGCTGGCCACATGTGGGCACCGTGTGATCCTCACGTCCCTTCTTCCCCCTGGAATTTGCCAGACAAAAAATTTTACAGTACAGTGACTTGTATCCTTACTCCAGTGGGGGGAAAAAAACAGATGTGGAGAAAGACTTTTCTTTGTTATTATTAACAGCTATGCATCCCAGACCGTGAGTTTCAGGAACATTGAAGCATAGCCTCCTGATACACAACCTGACTGAAATCAGGGCTCAGGTGGCGGGCTCGCCCAGCGCTGTCTCCCCATTTGCTTCTGCTCCACCAAATAGGAAGCAGCATCCATTAGTCAAATGAGAAATAACAGCATTTTAGAAAAATACATCCACTGAAAATTTTGAGTAAAATTTTTTCTCGTGTTAGACTGGGTGTGGGGGATGAAGGGGGGTGTGAAGTGCATGCGCTGTCCCCGCAGCATCTGAGGCGTCTCTGTGTCCCTCCCAGGTCAGTACGATGGCAGAAGCAAACCAATGCCTGAACACCACGCACGGATCGCAGGCTTCGACGAGCGGGTAGGTGCCAGTTCCACCAGCTCCATGGCCGGGGTTAGCCCCTCAGTTCACTCCCCTCCTTGGTCTCAGGCGCGTGGAGTTCTCTGAGAGTTGTGTTATGAGTTTTCTGATGGAATTTACTGACCTTAATATATGTTTTAATTTCAGTCATGTGTAAGGGTCTAGTAGACTTGAGGCATCAGCTCTGTGTGTGTCCATTATAGACGTAACGCAAGTGGACATGTCATGTGGCTTGTTCACAAGCACGCATGTGTGTCAGTGTAACTTGTAATCAGGGCAACCAGGGGCCCCACAACCTGTCTGTCACCAACCTGCATCCCTCTGGGGACAAGACCCGGGCCACCTGGTCTCTCAGCTGCACCTGAAGATGCTGTTCAATCTCTAAAGGTGAAAGTGATGGCCTCGATCAGGAAACCCAAGCGCATTGTGATCCGCGGCCACGATGAACGGGAGTATCCCTTCCTGGTGAAGGGCGGCGAGGATCTGCGGCAAGACCACCGCATCCAGCAGCTGCTCCAGGTCATGAACAGCATCCTGGCCCACGATGCCGCCTGCGGCCAGAGGGGCCTGCAAATGACCACCTACCACGTGGTGCCCATGACCTCCAGGTGCGGCTGCCCGTCTGCAGTGGGGGGGTGCAGGTCGCCTCTGTGGGCGGGGACAAGGGACAGCTCAGGTTTCAGGTGTCACAGGACAGAGACCAGCAACACAGACTGCTCTGCTGTGAGGCTCCTGCTTGAGAAGGAAGCAAAGGCAGAGCTGTTTTATAGAGAAGGCGAGCAGTAGGGGCTCATGACTGTACCTTCCTTTCAGGCTGGGGCTAATCGAATGGATTGAAAACACCTGCACATTGAAGGAACTTCTTCTGAGCAGCATGTCACGGGAGGAGAAGAAAGCCTACACCAGGTGACCTGAGGCCCAGGGCCCATCTCCCACTCCACCTGGCCACCCCAGCCCACTGCCCCCCTCCCCGGGCAGGGCTCCTCCACCCCCTGCTTCCAGGGATGTTTTCAGGCCCTTTTCATTACTGCCCTGCCCAGCCTATGTTTCAGTCTGCCTCTAGGTGGGTGAAGATGACCTGGAGTCAAGGTTTCTAAGCAATCACTCAGTTGCTTAGTCACGTCCAGTCGTCCAGTCATATCCGACTGTTTGCAGCCCCGTGGACTGCAGCACTCCAGGCTTCCTTGTCCATCACTATCTCCTGGAGTTTGCTCAGACTCGTGTGCATTGAGTCAGTGGTGCCATCTAACCATCTCATCCTCTGCCTCCTGCTTCTCCTCCTAAGCAGTAGCTGCATATATTTTATCACAACCTTGAACAAAAAGAAAAGTGTTTGAAGAAGATAAAGCAAATACTAAGATTTCAGCTAACATTTAGTTATGTGTTTTCTGTGGCACCATTCTCAGTTTTTACTGTGTATGAAGTTGTTTTTTACCAAAACTTACAGAGTGAGTACTACTGTCTCTGTGCAGACAAAGCAGCTGAGGCTGGAGAGGTGAGGTGTCCCTGGTGTGGAAGGGGTGCAGGTCAGAGACTGCTGGGCACAGGTGGGTGACTGGTGGGTGTAGGTCGGTGCAGGAGGATGTAGGTTAGAGTATGTGAGTGACTGGTGGGTGTAGGTGGGGCATCAGTGGGTGTAGGTTAGTGCAGGAGGGTGACTGGTGGGTATAGGTTAGTACATGTGGGTGACTGGGAGGTGTAGGTTAGTATGTGACTGGCTGGTGCAGGTGGGTACAGATTAGTGCAGCTAGGGGACTGGTGCTGAGTTCCAGGTCAAGATACAACAACTTTATACTTTCCTTTATCCTTTTATATTTTCCAAGTTTTTTATAATAAATATATTTCTGTAATCAGTAATTAAAAAAAAATTGTTCCTTGTTTCTGTAAAGAAGGGAAAGAACAGCGTGGCTTAAAGCCATCTTAAAGCGGGAGTCAGGAGTTTGGGGACCAGCGGGAGGATGGCAGGGAGGAGACGATCATAAAAGGCCTCAGGCCTCTCCCCCTCCTCAGAGCATTTGCGTAGGAGAGCGCTCTCACCCAGGGACGGGAGCCTGGTGGGCTGCCGTCTAGGGGGTCGCATAGCGTGGGACATGACTGAAGTGACTTAGCAGCAGCAGCAGCAGCGCTCTCACTGACTCTTTCTTAACATAGGAGCACTGCTCTTTTCAGACTCTCACGCCTGGGTAGTAGTTGCTACATAGTGTTTACCCACTTTAAATTCCAATCACTGGAGTCCTTTGCCTGAAATGACTCCTGCTGTCCCTGGAGGACTGCGCCTGGGGTCAGGGATCTGCTCTAGAATCTACTAACGCACAGTGAGCCCGACTGGCCCCAAGGCCCCACTTGTAAGGAGAGAAAGTGTGAAAAGCACACGGTACACAGATGTCCATGGAGTGTAAAGTGCTTTTCAAATTGGGCTTCCCTGGTGGCTCATCTGGTAAAGAATCCACCTGCAATGTGGGAGACCTGGGTTCTATCCCTGGGTTGGGAAGATCCCCTAGAGAAGGGAAAAGCTACCCATTCTAGTGCTCTGGCCTGGAGAATTCTGTGGACTGTATAGTCCATGGGGTTGCAAAGAGTCAGACATGACTGAGTGACTTTCACTTTCAAATAGGAATCATATAAATTAGTTCCCATTACCTTTTTAAAACAGCCCCCTATTCCTAAAATCCTTGCTATTTTTTCCTTAATTTGTACGTTGCAATTTTCCTGCCTACACATTTTTGTCCAGTTGTAACTGGGAGAGAATTTAGATTGAAATCATCTCTTCCTGAAATTAACCTAGTGGCAGCTCAGAAAACCTTCACCTGAAGTGATTTAATTACTAAGTAGCACATGTAACCCTGTTTCGTCTTCAGCTTTTGATACAAACCCCAAAGTGGTTCTTCAAGGACCACGGTGTTTCCACCTGTTCAGACACTGCCTTTTGTCTGTGAAGCATCACTGAAAGCAGCTTTTCAAATTGAGCTCAACTCCATCGTCATTTAAGAAAATGCTTTTTTGCCCTTACTGTGGATTTTGTCTGTATTTCCTTATTGGAAATGTTTTTTAAAAAACGTGTGGCAATGTTTAAATAATGACAGAAGCAGACAGTGTGCCATCAACAAGTAATTTGTGGCTGTTTAGTTTGTTAGTGACTGGCCTGCTATGAACAGGTTGTGTGTGGTGCTGCCATCCTGCTGGGAGGGGTCCCCCCTCCCCGGGGCCTTCGGGACCATATGCCTGCATCATCAGCTCATCTTCCTCTGTGTGAAGTGGGATGTCACTTGTATCTGGTAGTCTATCCCTGCATTTTTGCACAGGAAGTAGCCATGGGTTTTGAGGAGTGATTCAGAATGAATAGTGTATGTTGAAGTTCTTGGCCCAGGGTGGCAGGAATGCAGTGTTAATATTAAATATGATTTAAGTCATATTTGTTTTTCCTGCCTCTTCACTACTTTGCAGTGAGTCCCTGCTGGTGGGCCTCTGAAATCAGCTGCCCTCGATACCTTCCTAACATTGGTTCTCTTTCTCCTGCATGTTAGTGACCCCCGGGCGCCCGCATCTGAGTACAGAGAATGGCTGATCACGATGGTGGGAAAGTGTGACCCTGGGGCCTATCCCCTCATGTTCAAGTACGTGGTATTCTCATCCCCTCATTCCAACTAGTTCATCCTTCTCAAAGTTGTACATTCACTTTGTTTCTGAGAAAATTTTGCCTTGGAGCTTCAATTTAACAAAAATTTTAAATTTTAAGTCATGAGAAGTTTGATCTAATCAGACATTTCCTATGATTAAATTGTAGAGCAGCTAATCGCACTGAAGCAGTCACATCTTTTAGGAAAAGAGAAAGTAAAGTGCCTGCAGATCTCTTAAAGTAAGTGCTTTTCTGACTTTACACCTGTGGGGGAGGGGCAGGGTTCGGGCAGAGGCCACATGACCGTCCCCTGTAGGCGGGCCTTCCTGAAGATGAGCACTGGCCCTGAGGCCTTCTTGGCCCTTCGCAACCACTTCACCACCTCCCACGCACTCCTGTGCATCGGCCACTGGGTTCTGGGCATCGGAGACCGGCATCTGAACAACTTCATGGTGAGCCTGGAGACAGGCGGCGTGATCGGGATTGACTTCGGACATGCATTCGGCTCTGCCACCCAGGTGAGCTCGCCCTGCTCTGTGCTGGGGTGGACCTGTCGTCAGCTTTGCGACCCCTCTATGGACACCCCTCTATGGACAGTTGGCCTGCCGTGATCATTAAAGCGGTCATTCTTGCAAAATGGGAGAGTCTCAGCTTTGTATCAGCCTTTTTCAGGTGGTTGTGGACGATGTGCTGATAGATTAATTACATCACTTGCTCCTGTAAAAGGGTAGGAGGCTCATCAGAATGTCTTGCGTGGATGAGATGCACACCTTTCCTGATGTCAGACTCCAGCTCTCCGTCTCTGGGCTGTGTGGCTGCACGCACAGACCGTGTGGTTGCTCCAGGGCGCGGTGACCTCACACCCATGTGGCCAGTTCCAAGAAGAGGGGAGCAGATGTGCCCTGCATGCGTGAGCGACAGCTGCAGGAGGCCTCACTCATCCGCCGTGCATCTTGTTTGCTCTTTAGGTTCTGCGGGTCCCTGAGCTGATGCCTTTCCGGCTGACTCGCCAGTTCATCAACCTGATGTCACCACTGAAGGAGACGGGGCTCATGAGCAGCGTCATGGTGTGTGCACTGAGGGCCTTCCGCTCGCGCACCGATCTGCTCACCACCACCATGGACGTGTTCGTGAAGGAGCCGTCCTTTGACTGGAAGGTGGTGGTTCTCCCCTCTTTGCAGCTTTGTTCCAGCGTGCTCATGACTGACCGCCTTTCCTGTCTCCTGGTGGGGATGTGTTTACCAAAGTACTTACTTGGTTCTGTACAGCTCTCAAAGTTAACATTTGGGATCATTTAGCTTGAAAATTAGACAAGAGACCTGCCTTTTATTTGGAGGACACTGTTAGACTTGAGAGTATTTGTAATCCTTTGGTGATGGGGTTTGGTTTCTTTTAGACAAGTTTTAGTTTTGAGTCTGTTCCACACAAGGTCAGCGTCCTTCTCTGCTCAGCCCCCAGGAGGAAGCGCAGCAGTGACCCCTCCTCAGGGAGGGCCGCGGTAAGCCCAAGTGTAGACCCTCGTGGTCAGCATCACCGTCACGTGTGCTGCAGGGAGAGTGTGCGCAAAGAGCTGCAGAGCCCTTCCCGGCTGGAGACTCGGTTTATTTTGAGATCACTACCTGTTGGGTCTGTTTGAATGTGACTGTATGTACCATTAAGCAGAGAAAATCATGTTCCTTTCCCTCAGAATTTTGAACAGACAATGCTGAGAAAAGGAGGATCGTGGATTCAAGAAATAAATGTAACTGAACAAAATTGGTATCCACGGCAGAAGATTCATTATGCTAAGAGAAAGCTAGCAGGTGCCAATCCAGCAGTTATTACCTGGTAAGCATTTATTTGTGGAAAAACACACACACACCAACATGCTGCTGTTCCCGAGAGAATCTCTAAACATATTTGTGTGTGTGTGTGTGTGTGTGTGTGTATGTGTATGTACTCAGCCTATGCCATCAGCCTGTCACCCCCACTGACAATGGCGGGGTACAGCATGCAGAGGCCACCTCTCACTGCCTGGCCGGGTCCTGACTAAAACACACACACATGCCCCACACCCCGGTCAGCCCGGCAAAGTCCTAACTCTGAAACCCACACTCACACCACACATACACAGGCACACACCAGTCGGCCCAGCAAGGTTCTGACTCATAAACACACACAACACATACCACACCCCCCCACACACACACACCCCGTCAGCCCAGTGAGGTCCTGACTCTGAAACCCACACTCACACCACACGCGCACACACACATGCACACACCAGTCAGCCTGGGCCCCCTCACCACAGTCCTGGACTGTCGCATGAACATCTCTGCCTGCATGAGGAGATGTGTTTACCTTTGCTCCTGTCTTTTCTCAGGACAAATGCGGCCCTGGTGGCAGAGCCCTTGGGTGCACAGAGCATAGTGGCGGCTCATTAATGGGCATGCAGATCAGGTGCCTTTAACCTAGCTTTCAGGTTTTTCTGGTTGAGGTCTGCAACAGATACAGATTTGCAGAAATGATTCACAAGAAGGAAGAAAATTGGACTTTCCCGTTAATGGTAAATGGTGACCGTGGTCAGTTGTTTTTTGACAAAGATGCCAAGACCATTCAGTGATCTTTCCAGCAAAGATCACTAAAAGGAATGAAGGTGGAACTCGCACCCCAAACGATATACAGAGTTAATTCAAAGCGGATCAAAGACCTACCTGTGAGAGCTAAAACTATAAAATCTTAGAAGCAAACATAGGGGTAAATCTTTTGGACCTTGGATTTGGCAATGACATTTGACATTCTTAAGTCTAAAACCAAAAGCACAAACAAGAGAAGGAGAAAGAAAAGCATAAATTCATCAAAATTAAAAACTTTGTGCCTCAAAGGATACCATCAGGAAAGTAAAAATACAGTCCACAGAATGGGGTAAGACATTTGAAAGTCATATAGCTAATAACGAACTTGTGTATAGAATCCATGAAAAAATTCTTAGAGCTGAATAAAAAGACCACGCAATGAAAAGAATGACCAAAGGACTTGAACAGACATTTCTATAAAAGAATATAGACAAATGGCCAATAAACAAGTGGAAAGATGCTTAAAATCATTAGTCATCAGATAAATGCAAGTGAGACTCCACACCCACTAGGATTGCTATTAATATAATCAGAAACTGGAATATAACAAGCTGTTGGTGAGGATCACACACACACCCACACACTTGCAGACAGATGTTCCCAGCAGTGTTCTGTTTTCCTACGGATGGAATCTTGACGTTGAGGACAATGAGCAGCAGAGAGTATGTTGTGTGACCAGATGGAGTGTCTGGTTTGGACTGGAGAAATAACCTGCAGTTTGTGTCTTTGTGTTGCTTGATCTTTTTTCCAGTGATGAGCTTCTCCTGGGCCATGAGAAGGAGCCTGCCTTCAGAGACTATGTCGCTGTGGCACAAGGAAGCCGAGAGCACAGCGTTCGTGCCCAGGAGCCTAAAAGTGGACTTTCAGAAGAGGCCCAAGTGAGGTGCCTGGTTGACCAGGCAACTGACCCCAACATCCTTGGCAGAACTTGGGAAGGGTGGGAGCCCTGGATGTGAGATCCCCCAGAGGCAGCAGACAGGGCCCCTGTGTGTGTGTTTAGAGACCGTCCTGAACTCTGATCCAAGCCACCAGTGACTTCATCTTCCCAAAGCCCCAGAGAGCAGGTGTCTGTGTGTGACTTCCTCTCGTATCACAGTTTAATCCAGCTCATGATGAAGTGAATGCCGACCCGAGTCAGGGACTAGGCCGTGGTCAAGGATGAGCTCAGGATCACAGTGGACATAGAAGGGCAGGTGTATCCAATCTCATGCAAGCACCGAATCATGGCACAGCAAACAGGTGCTATGGCCGGATGAACAGCTGTCAACGTTAGTGGTGTGTGTTAGCATCCCACGTGCCTCGGAAATTACGCCCAGAAGACTTTGTCCCGCAGACTTTGTGAGAGTAACTGATGGGATGTTGGGTTGTATCAGCAGCACAAGAATATGAACAGGTCAGGGTGAGATTGTGGCTTATTATATTTACACATGGTTGTGTAATGTGTGAATGGAAAGAATCTCTTTATTGATGTCTGGAATTGTGGCACCATCTGTTAACCCGGTGGCTTTAGAAAATTGATAAATAAACACAAGGGAGTCAGAAATGATGTTCCCTAAGTGCTATGAGAACTTTATAGACGTTTATCCCCAAATTTTCTCCTTGATTGTGATTTGACGTGATTGTGTTTGACATTGTAGGATATTTTTGTAGGTTTTCTCTTTCACATTTTTCCCCTCTAGCTTTGACATTTTAGGATAGCCTTGTCCTCTAGAAGGTAAAGTGTTGAGGGATGAGAAAGCTCTGGTCTTAGCTTTGCTACCTTTGCTACTCTGGTCACAGCTGGAAGGTGGGTACAGGAGCTTTGCATCCCAAACTCGGGAAGTCTGCGTAGGCCTGGCACTTGAAATTCCCGTTCTAGGAACATGAAGAAAAACCCTTGCTTGAAATAAGTCCTCCTTGGAGATAAAGCATGATTCTGGGGCAGCCGGGTCAGGTTATGAAATGCAGGATGGGAACAGCCTCCTGTCCACTCACCAGCCTCAGTCCCCACGCCTCCCTAGCTGGAGCCTGTTTCAGGCTGACTTGAGCTTTGTGTTACAGCTTTCCAAACATTTCTAATCACAGACTCTTTGATGATTTGGGGAAATGGTGAATCTTAGTGCCCTGACCAGGGATCAGATCCACATCCCCTGTATTGCAAGGTTGATTCTTTTTTGGGGGGAAGAGTTTGGAAGACCATTTGTCCTTCAGTTTTATTTTCACTTTAATTATTGTGAAATAATATTTAAGTGTGGGCCATATTCTCCACTTCTAGCTAAAGAGATAAGCATGTTTGTATATGTATGGACAAGCTTGCAGATTTCTAATTGTTGTCTCAACACTTTGAATCACAACACTGTAAAATCGCAGGTCCCTCCTTGGAGAGATTAAGGGTTGTTCCTATTGCTGCTGGCAGGGGTAATCACGGACTGACAGTGTAGATGAACGAAAAGGATCTCTTTATTGTCTGCAGCTGTGACACCATCTGTTACCCAGTGGCTTTCAGAAAATTAATAAATAAACACAAGGGAGTCAGAAGTACTGTTCCCTCAATGCTATGAGAACTTCTTTACAGATGTTTATCTCCAAATTTTCTCCTTGCAAAACATTAGTTATAGAAAAACACACACTTACACCATGTTCAGTTGTGAGGCTTTTGAGCTCTACCCTATATAATTCAGAATCGGTCACTCTTTGGTTGTAATAAAATGTAGGCGAGTTGCCCTTTAAACTTTGTTTGGCATCGTGAATTTGAAAACAGACTGGTGTTGTCCACCTGGGCCTCTTGAAACGGAGTTCAGATCAGTGGTGTGCCAGAGCCCTCTTGTTCCCAACCACACGAGCAACATTCAGAACATCAGGAATTTTGCCAGCGAATTGTTAAGCTCACTCAGAAAGTCAGCAAGTGCTGCGAGTGAGGGCTTCTGTTTATCAGAGTCTGTGCTCCAGTGGACGGCTGGCACCCACGGTTAGGGTGCTGCCAGTCCAGGCTTGTGTGCATCCAGCGTGACTCCCACAAGCTCCTGGATGCCAATGTGTGGCGGTCACATCCTAAGTGTCTCCCGCCATGTCCCCTCTTGTCCTGCACCTCTCCCTGGTTCCTGTCTTTATGGTCTTTGCCCAAGATCACTGCCACTGCCTCCCAGCAGACTCTCTACCACTGGAGGGACTTCCCTGGTGGTCCAGGAGCCAAGACTCTGTGTGCCCAGTGCAGGGGGCATAGGTTCAAGCCCTGGTTCAGGGAACTAAGATTCCCACAGGCTGCACGGTGTAGCCAAATAAATAAATAAAGAAATCTAGTACTAGAATACAGTTTAGGAAAGAACCCTGCTATCCTGGAATTGAAGAAAAGATAGTTATCTCCAGCTGTTGGGGAAAATTGCTATATAAACAGGGCGCTTTTGATTGACTGTAAAGTAGGTGTGGCTTTTGTGAAGTAGTACCCCAAAAAATTGTTCTACAGACTGAATCTATGACTGTAGAATTTATTTTCAAAACAGTTGGCCAGCGCTAGGTTACAGCCCGTGACTGTGTGACAGCAACAGTAATACAGTCACAGTGCTGCTGACCCTGAGGGTTCTGACCTCATGATTGTCCTGTTCTGGCCGGCTGATCAGAAGCAGTTTCCACCTCGATCTTACTCTGCCCGAGCCTGGGCTGGGGGAGACCCTCCAAGCTGCCTCAGCTCCAGTGTGCTATCACCCAGCCTGCTGTAAGCGTGTCCGTAATTAACACTGGCTGTTGTCATTTTAATTGCTCAATCGTGTCCAATCCTTTTGCGACCCCATGGACTGTAGCTCTTTAGGTTCCTCTGTCCATGGGATTTTCCAGGCAAGAATACTGGAGTGGGTTGCATTTCTTTCTTCAGGGGATCTTCCCCACCCAGGGATCAAACCTGCCTCTATTGTGTCCCCTGAATTGGCAGGCAGATTCTTTTCTAAGAAACCGAGCTAATTAACAGTGTTAGATGTGCAGAAATACAAGAATGCTGCATTTTCTTCTTTATTTTTTTTTCCATTTTCACCATTTTAAAAACATTTTTGTTTTTTAAGTGAAGGATAATTGCTTTACAGAATGGTGTTGGTTTCTGCCAAACATCAACATGATAGCCACATGGCCTCATTAAGAAAGTAAAACGTTTGTGAGTCTCCTGCAGGTTTTCTTCTCTGGATTGTTGAACCTCTCCGTCAGCACAGCACTCTGGGCCTGGAGAGTTCAGAGAATCACTTCAATAATGTGACAGCCTCGTCCATTTAAAATGGAATTCAGTGCCAGCTTCCCTCAGAGGCATTCATTGAAACTCTGTGCATGAGCTGTTTCTGTTGTCACTTATGTCTCTCATGTCTGCCAGCCAGTGACAGCATTGCTCAAGGTCATTAGGCTGGACTGGGCTTCCCTGGGATGTGTGAAGCCTCCCACAGCTCATTCTGCATCTTGTTTGGAGCAAGGAGCAGCAGCCTGTGCCATGCTGTTAGGGGCGAGAGCAGAAGTGGGTGGGGTCCGGGGCTGACCCCTGCAAGGTGGATTCTTAACCAAGTGGTTTGATATTTAACAATAGTAAATCTTCCAATCCACGAACACGGTGTCTTTCCTTTTATTTAACTTCCTTCAGCAGTGTTTTGTAATTTTTACTAGTTTTTGTTGTTTCTAATCTTGAATTCCATTTTTTGAGACAAAGGATGGTATATGAAAATGGCATACCGATATTTTCTATAAAGTTCACAAAGGATATGTAGCCCAGGTAAGCATGTACAAAGGAGAGCATGTCACCCTGACCCCTTACAGAGCTGGGAAAGAACATTGTTGTTTTTAAGTTACACTGTTAGCATCAGAAGGAAAAGAAACACTGATCTTGATGGCTGAGCAGGCACTCCACCTTGAAGGAGCTGTAGTTAACGTGTGATCAGACACACCCTGCTGCTGCTGCTGCTAAGTTGCTTCAGTCGTGTCCGACTGTGCGACCCCATAGACCACAGCCCACCGGGCTCCCCTGTCCCTGGGATTCTCTAGGCAAGAACACCCGAGTGGGTTGTCATTGCCTTCTCCAATGCATGAAAGTGAAAAGTGAAAGTAAAGTCACTCAGTCTGTCTGACTCAGCGACCCCATGGACTGCAGCCTTCCAGGCTCCTCCCTTCATGGGATTTTCCAGGCAAGTGTCCTGGAGTGGGGTGCCATTGCCTTCTCCAGACACACCCTACATCTGTCTATACACTAAAGGGACGGCAGGGAGGGAGGAGGCCTGAACAAAGACATTTTTGTTTAGTTCTTGTCCTGCCTTCAGGTAGAAATTTTTATTTCATCACATTTTAGCGCCTATATTAGAAAAGAAAGATTGCAAATAAGTAACCTAATGCTACATGTTTAGGAGACTAAGAAAAAGAACAAACTAAACTTGGTGCCAGTAAAAAAAAGCACAAAAAGCAGCAGCAAGCAAAACACTGATTCTTTGAACAGCCCATTGATAAACCTAGACTGATTCAGAAAAAAAAGACAAACCCGCAAATATCTAATATCAGAAACGAAAGTGGAGCGCAGAGCGGTTTGGTTGTTCGTTGGAAGGAGTTCTTCCGTTCGTTGGAAGTTTTTCCCGTAGCTGAGCTATTGCTGCTCTTTGGGCAGCAGCAGCGGCGCGGCGGTCGGAGAAGCGGCCTAAAACTTCGGCGTTGGGTAAAAGAAAATGGCTCGAACCAAGCAGACTGCTCGGAAGTCAACGGGTGGGAAAGCGCCCCGCAAGCAGCTGGTCACAAAAGCAGCCAGGAAAAGCGCCCCCTCTACCGGCGGGATGAAGAAACCTCATCGCTACAGGCCCGGGACTGTTGCGCTTCGAGAAATCCGTCGTCACCAGAAATCCACCGAGCTTCTGATCCGGAAACTGCCTTTCCAGAGGCTGGTGAGGGAGATCGCCCAGGATTTCAAAACTGACTTGCGGTTCCAGAGTGCCGCCATCGGTGCGCTGCAGGAGGCTAGCGAAGCGTACCTGGTGGGCTTGTTTGAAGATACTAATCTGTGTGCCATCCACGCTAAGAGAGTAACCGTCATGCCCAGAGACATCCAGTTGGCTCGCCGGATACGGGGAGAGAGAGCTTAAGTGAAGGCGGTTTTTATGGTGTTTTGTAGTACATTTCTGTAAAATACTTTGGTTTAATTTGTGCCTTTTTTTGGTAAGAAATTGTTTATAATATGTTGCATTTGTACTTAAGTCATTCCATCTTTCTCTCAGGATGAAGGCGAAAAGTGACTGTTCACAAACCTGAGTGATGTGAGCACTGTTGCTAAGGGGTGACAAGTTGCTAATATGCAGAAGGGATAGGTGATATTTCTTGCTTCTCATGATGCACGTTTCTGTGTTAATGATTTGTTGAGTAGCTATTAAGGTACTAGAATTGATAAATGTGTACAGGGTCCTTTTGCAATAAAACTGGTTATGACTTGATCCAAGTGTTTAACAATTGGGACTGTTAAGTCTGACCATAAATCACTGTTAGAATGTGGGCGTTTTCAGGAGCAAAGATATAAGTCTTAACCACAGTGTAACTTACAATTTCCTTTAAAAAAAAAAAACCTGGCAGCTATAGAATACACTATATGCATTTATAATAGCTATTTTATATATTGTAGTGTCAACATTTTTCAATTAAATGTTTTACATTGACATGTGCTGGGGAGTGTTGTCTTTAGGGTGTGTGATTGAGAGACCAATAGGTTTTCTCCTGAGTAGACTGCACTTGTGTATGTAGTGAAATGCTTTGTGTGTTATGCCTTGCATAACTCCTCGTTCTACCACGTGTTAAACTAACCCTCTAGCTGATAATGCAAACACTAACAGGGAGGGGGATTTATTTATAAGGGCTCTAGACTATAATACAAGTTATTCACCGCAGCAGCATCTGTTACTAATATAGTAGTTAGCGCAGCTTTTCTTTGTGTTGTGATTGGTCTGATAACTAGGTTGAACTTTTCTCTACCAAGGAGGAACAATACTGAACTTTTTTTCCTTGTGGGGTTTGTATTATAACTGTTAGGGTAAACTTGCTGTGGGGGAGGGACACAGCTTCAGCTTATGGAACCTCTGCCAGTTAAAATGGTGTTCATGTGGCATAGATTCTAGGAAAATCACTTCATAGAGATGGCTTTCCAAGTGGTTTAAAATTTATCCTTCTATTGAAGTTTTTAGATCAATTATATATGTTGACTAAATTTACAAATAAACTTGTTTATTCAAAAAAAAAAGAAAGTGGAGACATCAGCCTTACAGAAATAAAAATTCCTAGAAATATGGGGAGGGAGGTGGGAGGGGGGGTTCATGTTTGGGAACGCATGTAAGAATTAAAGATTAAAAAAAAAAATTCCTAGAAATATAAATTGCCAAAACTGACTCAAGAAATAGAAAATCTGAACAGATCTGCAATGAGACTTAATTAGTAATTAAAAACCACCCCCCCCCCCAGCCAAAAGAAGCAGACAGTATACTGGTGAATTCTACCAAACACTGAAAAAGGAGTTAACACCAATCCTCAAATGCTTCCAAAAAATATCAGAAAGGGAACTGATTCCAGGAACCCAGCATTACCTTCAAAGCCAGAGACTCAAACAAAACAAAACAAAACAAAGCCAGAGACTCTATAAACAGTAGACCAATATCCCTTACGGACAGTGATGCAGAAATCCTCGATAAAACACTCAGAAATGGAGTCCAGCAGCACTAAGGATTACTCACAGGCACATGGTGCCATCCCAGCGCTACAGGGTTGCTTCAGCATCTAACACCCATTGTTGTGATGCATAACATTAACACACAAAGGGAAAAACAGGTTCATCTCAATGCAAAAAAGTATTTGACAGATTCAATACAGTTTCAAGATAAAAATCACATGGCAAACCAAGACTAGAAGGAAACTTAATCAACCTGACAAAGGACATCTATGAAAATCCACAGGTAACATTCTACTCATTGGTGAAAGAGAAAATGTTCTGAGGTCAGGATCAAGAGAAGGGTGCCCACTTTCAACACTGCTGAATGTTCTAGTCAGAGCAGTCAGACAAGAAAAAAGGACTCAAATTAGGAAAGAAGAAATGAAACTATCAGACAACTAACAGAAAACATGATCATATATACAAAAAAAAATCCCAAAGATTCACAAAGTACTAGAGATAGTAAGTTAATCCAACGGTAATTAACCGTTCTTATTACCCTTTCAATACATCTGTTCTCAGATTTTTTGCTCCAGAGAAGTGATGAAACTTCACTGCTGGAATCAGGACTCCAAAAGAGGTACCCTTATCAGTGGGTGATTGTCCAAATATTTATTCTTTGGGAGGATAACAATAGAAAACTCTTAGTCCACCATCTTGCTGTGACGTCACTCTCCATAGCCCTCTTGAAAAGGTTTCAACATATAACTCAGCAATGTAGTACATGCAAGATACACTGCTGTACACAGTTTCATAGGTATAGAAGCATAACCAGTAACACATGTACCTTATAGCATATTTCAGCATATTTCAGTTATAAAAATTGTACATATACAGATACAGTAAAAGGATGAACGTGCAAACATACAGCTAAAAACAATTTTTAATTCCAAAAAATAGTATACACCTAGGTTGGAGAAGGAAATGGCAACCCACTCCAGTGTTCTTGCCTGGAGAATCCCAGGGACGGGAGCCTGGTGGGCTGCCGTCTACAGGGTCGCACAGAGTTGGACATGACTGAAGTGACTTAGCAGGTTGCTTAAACACAGAGGTTCGTACACTTCAGTAAAGAAGGAAGTAAATAACTCACCCTATTGAATACGTTAATTATGCCCAGTTTTTTTTGTATACCTATATCTCAATAAAGCTGGAGGGGAAACAAAGTATGTTTCACACATATACTTCTATCCATAGTAAGGCACCCACCAGTTTTAAATACACTGAATTATGATATATCATTTAATAAAGGGGCAGCCATGCCATGTACATGTAAACACAATGTCCCTAACATCTCAATACTGATGAACACTCTCCTAACACTGTTAAACACACTGTTTCAACAAACACCATTCAAAGGCCAGAGTAAGACTTAGGCGCGGAGTCCAGTTTAGAGTCAGACTGAAGGTCAAGGTCAAAATTGGATTTAGGGTACTTGGAGTGTGTGATCCAAGGTCAGTTTCAGGGTCATTATGCGGGTAAAGGTCAGGGACAATCGGGAAGAATCAAGCAGCAGATGAGATTCAAGCTCATGCGGTCAGGACAGGTTCAGGATTTTGGTGAGGAGGTGAGGACAAGGGTCAGAGCTGACGAGATGTTCATTGTGAGGTATATGGTCATCAGGATCTTCATGGTTAGGGTCAAGGTCATGGCAGTAGGGTCAAGGTTATGGCAGTAGTAAATGGCAGAATCAGTGTCAAGGTTAAGTTTAGGATGAGGATCTAGATCAGGGTCAATGTCAAAGTTCTGTTCAGTATCAGGGTGATTATCAGGGTTAGGAAGATGGTCAAAATCTAGCCCGAAGTGAGTGTGAAGGTCATAGGGTCAGGGTAAAGGTCAAGTTCTGGTCTGTATGAGGATTGAGGTCAGTTTCATGTTAGGGTGGGTATAATGGTGATGGCATCATTGACTCAATGGACATGAGTTTGAGCAAACTCCGAGAGATAGTGGAGGCCAGGGAAGCCTGGCATGCTGCAATCCATGGGGTGGCAAAGAGTAGGACACGACTGAGCAACTGAACCACAACAAGGGAGAAGGCTCGGCCATGGCAAATGTTAGATTCACTTATGGTGAATGAGGGTGTGTATTAGTTCTTAGGTCTGTGTAACAAATTGACACAAACTAGTTAGCTTAAACCAAAAGAAGTGTATTCTCTCACAGTTGCGGATGTCAGAAGTCTGCAACCTAGGTGTGGGCGTGGCCATACCCTCTCCAAATGCTCCAGAGGAGGAGCCTCCTTGGTCTCTTGCAGTTTCTGGTCCCCTTGCCATTCCTGGGCTTGTGATGGCATCACTCCAGTCTCTGCCTCTGTCTTCATGTTCACTTCCTCCATACCTGTGCTTTCTCCTTTTCCATGTTTCAACGTATATTACTAATCAAACTAGTACATGCTTCTCCCACAATGCAACGGTGTTCAGCATATCTCATCTTGAGATCCTTAATTCTCTGCAAAGGCCCTATTTCCCAGTAAGGTTACATTCACAAGTACTGGTATTAGATACATGTTTTGGGGACTACTATTCAAGCCAGCATAGGGTTAAGGTCAGGAACATTTAGGGTCAGACTCATGGTCAAGTCTCATACAGGCTTAGGTTAGCTTCAAGGTACAGCTGAGAGTAAGAATTAGCATGTATGAACATTCAGTTCAGTTCACTTCAGTCGCTCAGTCATGTCCAACTCTGCAACCCCATGGACTGCAGCATGCCAGGGTTCCCTGTCCATAACCAACTCCCAGAGCCTACTCAAACTCATGTCCATTGAGTCAGTGATGCCATCCAACCATCTCATCCTTTATCGTCCCCTTTTCCTCCCGCCTTCAGTCTTTCCCAGCATCAAGGTCTTTTCCAATGAGTCAGTTCTTTGCATCAGGTGGCCAAAGTATTGGAGTTTCAGCTTCGGCATCAGTCCTTCCAATGAATATTCAGGACTGATCTCCTTCAGGATGGACTGGTTGGATCTCCTTGGAATCCAAGGGACTCTCAAGAGTCTTCTCCAACACCACAGTTCAAAAGCATCAATTTTTCGGCACTCAGCTTTCTTTATAGTCCAACTGTCACATCCATACATTACCACTGGAAAAACTATAGCTTTGACTAGACAGAACTTTGTTGGCAAAGTAATGTCTCTGCTTTTTAATATGCTGTCTAGGTTGGTCATAACTTTCCTTCCAAGGAGCAAGCATCTTGTAATTTCACGGCTGCAGTTACCATCTGCAGTGATTTTGAAGCCAAAAAAAAAAAAAAAGTTTCTCACTGTTTCCACTGTTTCCCCATCTGTTTGCCATGAAGTGATGGGACCAGATGCCATGATCTTCTTTTTCTGAATGTTGAGTTTAAGCTAACTTTTCCGCCTTCTTCACTTTCATCAAGAGGCTCTTTAGTTCTTCGCTTTCTGCCATAAGTGTGTCATCTGCATATCTGAAGTTGTTAATATTTCTCCTGGCAATCTTGATTCCAGCTTGGGCTTCATCCAGCCCGGCATTTCGAATGATGTACTCTGCATGTAAGTTAAATAAGCAGGTGACAAAATACAGCCTTGACTTACTCCTGAACGTTAGGATTACAATAAGGCCAAGGGTTAGGTTCAGGATTAGGGCTGGGTGACATGAGGGTCCAGTTTAGGTGTGGGTCAGTGCTGGAGTGAGGGTAGGGTCACATGAGGGTCTGGGTCATCATGGTCAGTGTTGGGTGTTAGGGTGAGAGTCATACTGATGGCTGCAGTTACTGTCTTAGGAGGGTCAGGATCACAGGTCAAGGTCGGGTTAAGTTTCAGTGTCAGGTTCAGGGTCGGTGTCAAGCTCTGGGTAAAGAGTGAGTATTGTGATCAGTTCAGGGTTATGGTAAGTGTGGGTCAGGGTGAGATTCAGGGTATGAGTTAGGGTCAGCATTAGAGTGAGGATAAATATCAGCGATGTTTAGGTTCAGGGTTAGTTAAGACCAGGAAAAGGGTTAGAGTCCAGGGCAGTTTGAGTATCAGGGTTAATGTCTGTTGGTTCAATTGTAAACTCCTCATAATTACACTGCGTTATGAATGGCATAATGTAGAGAACTTAGACCTAGGTGTCACACTCGAGTCTAATTCTAAACATTACTAGCTCTGTACCCTTAGGCAAGTTTACTTACTAATTATTAGTTCATTTATTCGTTCATATCTAGTATTTATTTGAGTGCTTTATATGTGGAAGAAACTGTGAAGTGCTTTGGATATAAAGGTCAAGAAGACAGAAATGGTACTGCTTTACATAGGTGGAGCCAGATGATAATTATTTAGGTTATGAGTATTGTAACATCATCAAAGGAGCATAGGGTTTGTGAAAATGAAGAACAGGGAGGTTCAGCCTCCTAGGAGTTCAAGGAAACTGAGAACAGGTTCAAGTTCACTTTGTCTTGTTTTTTTAAACCTCAATTGAGATAAAAAAATTATTATTTTCAAATATATCAAGGAATATTATAGTGAACCTCCATGTGCGGATCTCCCAGCTTCAACAATTTTCAGGAACTGTATATAAACTGGCTTGGCAGAGACAAGAGCCTTTCAGGAAATGGAGTAGCAAATGTGAAGACTCTGAAGCCCCATGCACATCCAATAACTGCATGTAAGGCTCCCGTGAAGAGCACACATATCCCTGGGTATCTGTGTGGAGAATGGATTGTGTTTGCTTATATGCACACGGATGAGGGCAAGAGTGGTCCAGGACCAGGGGATACTGCTTATGAGGCCACTGAGTAGACTGGGTAAAATAAATCAGGGGCCTAAAATACATCCATGGAGGAGTAGTATGGGTGGAGAGACTCAACACAGGACAGACAGGGCTTCGACAGGAGAGCCAAACGTGCTCATGATAGTTCTCAGGTTCTGTTAGTGATCCCCAGCGGGTTGGTTCCAGAAGATCTTGCAGATCTTCATAGAATTGGTCTTCTTTGGTATTAGTGGATGGGGTATAGACTTGGATTACTGTGATGTTGAATGGTTTGCCTTGGAAATGAACCAAGCTCATCCTCAGTTCACTCCGAGATCTACAACACCTTCTAGAACTAACACCAAAAAAAGGTGTCCTTTTCTTCATAGAGGATTGGAATGCAAAAGTAGGAAGTCAAGAGATACTTGGAATAACAGCCAAGTTTGGCCTTCGAGTCCAAAATGAAGGAGGGTAAAGGCTAACAGGGTTTTGTCAAGAGAACACCCTGGTCATAGCGAATACCCTTGTCCAACCACACAAGTGATGACTCTACACATGGACATCATGAGATGGGCAATACTGAAATCAGATTGATTATATTCTTTCTAGTTGAAGATGGAGAACCTCTATTCAGTCAGCAAAAACAAGACGTGGAGTTGACTGTGGCTCAGATCATGAGCTCCTTATTGCAACAAATGAAAGTCACTCAGTCATGCCCAACTCTTTGCAACCCCAAAGACTACACAGTCCATGGCATTCTCCAGGCCAGAATACTGGAGTTGGTAGCCTTTCCCTTCTCCAGGGGATCTTCCCAACCCATGGATTAAACCCAGATCTCCTGCATTGCAGGTGGATTCTTTACCAACTGAGGTATCATGGAAATTGCAACATTCAGGCTTAAATTGAAGAAAGTAGGGAAAAATCACTAGACCATTCAGATATGACCTAAATCAACCTCTTATGATTATACAGTGGAGGTGATGAATAGATTCAAGATATTAGACCTGGTAGACAGAGTGCCTATAGAACTATGGACAGAGGTTTGTAACATTGTTCAGGAGGTGGTGATCAAAACCATTCCCAAGAAAAAGAAATGCAAGAAGGCCAAGTGATTGTCCGAGGAGGCTTTGCAAATAGCTGAGAAAAGAAGAGAAGCAAAAGGCAAGGGAGAAAGGGAAAGATACATCCAACTGAATGCAGAGATCCAGGAAATGGCAAGGAGAGATAAGAAAGCCTTCCTAAGCGAACAATGCAAAGAAAGACAGGAAAACAATAGAATGGGAAAGACTAGAGATCTCGTCATGAAAATTAGAGATATCAAGGGAATATTTCATGCAAGAATGGGCATGATAACAGATAGAAATTGTAAGGATGTAACAGAAGAAGCAGAAGAGATTAACAAGAGATGGCAAGAATACACAAAGCTATACCAAAAAAGTCTTAATGACCAGGATAACCACAATGGTGGTGTCACTCAGCTAGAGCCAGACATCCCAGAATGCGAAGTCAAGTGGGCCTTAGGAAGCATTACTATGAACAAAACTGATGGAGGTGATGGAATTCCAGCTGAATTATTTCAAATCCTAAAAGATGTTGATGTGAAAGTGTGGCAGTCAATATGCCAGCAAATTTGGAAAACTCAGGAGTGGCCTCAGGACTGGAAAAGATGAGTTTTCTTTCCAACCCCAAAGAAGGGCAATGCCAAAAAATGTTCAAATTGCCATATTGTTCCGCACATGCTAGCAAAGTTATGCTCAAAATTCTTCAAACTAGGCTTCAATAATATGTGAAACAAGAACTTCCAGATATTCAAGCTGGATTTAGAAAAGGCAGAGGAACCAGAGATCAAACCTCCAATACCCACCGGATCATAGATAAAGCAAGGTAATTCCAGAAAAACATCTACTTCTGCTTCAATGACTATGCTAAAGTCTTTGTGTGGGTCACAACAAACCATGGAAAATTCTTAAAAAAGATGGGAATAACAGACCACCTGACCTGTCTCCTCAGAAACCTGTATGCAGGTCAAGAAGCAACAGAACCGGACATGGAAAAACAGACTGGTTCAAAGTTGGAAAAGGATTTTGATAAGGCTATATATTGTCACCCTGCTTATTTAACTTCTATGCAGAGTACATCATGCAAAATGCTAGACTGGGTGAATCACATGCTGGAAACAAGATCGCCAGGAGAAATATCAACACCTCAAATATGCAGATGATACCACTCTAATGGCAGAAAGTGAAGAGGAACTAAAGAGCCTCTTGAAGGTGAAAAGAGGAGACCAAAAAGCTGGCTTGAAACTCAACATTCAAAAAATAAACATCATGGTATCCAGTCCCATCACTCCATGGCAAGTAGATGGGGAAAAATTCGAAACAGACGAATTTTATTTTATTAGGATCCAAAATCACTGCAGACAGTGACTGCAGCCATGAAATTAAAAGATGCTTGCTCCTTGAGAAGCTATGACAAACCTAGACAGCATAAGTTATATGGTTATAACTTTAACCATATAGTTAAAGCTAATGTTTTTCCAGTAGTCATGTATGAATGTGAGAGTTGGACTGTAAAGAAGGCTGAGTGCCAAAGAATTGATGCTTTTGAACTGTGGTGTTGGAAAAGACTCTTGAGAGTCCCTTAGAGAGCAAGGAGATACAATCAGTCCATCCTGAAGGAAATCAGTCCTGAATATTCATTGGAAGGACTGATACTGAAGCTGAAACTCCAATACTTTGGCCATCTGATGTGAAGAACTGACTCATTTGAAAAGACTCTGATGCTGGAAAAGATTGAAAGTGAGAGAAGGGGATGACAGAGTATGAGATGGTTGGATGGCATCACTGACTTAATGGACATGAGTTTGAGTAAACTCAGGGGGTTGGTAATGGACAGGGAGGTCTGGTGTGTTGCAGCCCAAGGGGTCGCAGAGTCAGACACAACTGAGCGACTGAACTGAACTGAAGTTTAAGGGGTAGGAGGCAGACTTGTCAGTGGGGTTCTAGGAAGGGCTTCCCTCATAGCTCAGTTGGTAAAGAATCTGCCTGCAATGCAGGAGACCCAGGTTCTATTCCTGGGTCGGGACAATCCTCTGTAGAAGGAAACGGCAACCCTCTCCAGTATTCTTGCCTGGAGGATCCCATGGACAGAGAAGCCTGGCAAGCTACTTGAGGTCCATGAGGTTGCAAGAGTCAGACACGACTTAGCGACTAAACCACCAACCAGGAAGGGGATGGAGATTTGCGAGGGCAGCCAGGTGAGGCGGGGCAGGGGGGGGGGGTGGTATGTGGAGTGGCCAGGGCTTGCACACAGCATGAACTGTGCCTAGCAGAGTACAAGTCTCCACCCCTGTCCTTGGATGGAGATCTTAACATAGTAATGAAGCAATGGTAACTTTTGGACACCTCCAAGTCTCATCTGCAGAGATGCATTCCTGTGGTCAAGTCAGAGCCAGTTTGGAGCAGTTGATCACTACATACCTCTGAAAGCACAGCTGCAAAGCCTCTGTCAAATATCAGATTCTTCCAAAACAAACATAGAGGTAAATCGAGGCAATGATCCTTTAGCTGTCAGAGGCTGGTATGGGTGACAGTTTCAGTATGAGCTACTGGCTGGATGTCAGTGCCGCCACTGAGATGGAGATTTCTGAAAAGGAAGCTATTTTGGGAAGAGAAGAATTTAGGTTAAAGAGTCTCTCAGACATTCAAGTGACAATGACCAGAAGTTAGTGCAATGGGACTTTAGTTCAAGCATCAGGAAGCGGTCTGTTTGCAACTTTTGAGAGCCAAGAAAGACATAGTGAGATTGTTGAGCTGTGTCATTAGGCCTAACTGAGGCAACCATTTGTGTGGTGTCCCAGTCAGAGTCCCAATATTCTAAATCCTAAACTAGCTACATTTAGAGTCCAGGGTATCTTATGCTAAGTGTTGACAATAATAGTATTAGCAATATCTGTGTGTGTGTGTGTGTGTGTGTGTGTGTGTGTGTGTGCATGCATGCTCTTTGCGACCTCATGGATTGCAGCCTATCAGGCTGCTCTGTTCATGGAATTTTCCAGGCAAGAATTCTGGAGCGGGTTAATATTTCCTACTCCAGGTGATCTTCCCAACCCAGGGATCAAAACTGTGTCTCTTGGCTCTCCTGAGTTGCAGGCAAATTTCTTTCCGCTGAGCCACCAGGGAAGTCCCAGTAGAAATGTCTACCTAGACATTTCTTTCTTTCTTTCTTTTTCAAAAATCGCAGTGTGGACATCTTTATACAAAGCATTTGTGCTTTAGTGAGTGAAACTCAAATGCAATATGCTGAAAGAATAGGGACTAGGCAGGAAAGACGGAAAATGGATCAAGTGCAAAATATTGGTATTCTTACAGAGGCATGAGAAAGTGCTTTTAGAGCAGAAAACCAAACTCCACTTCCACCAAGTTCAGTTCAGTTCAGTCGCTCAGTCATGTCTGACTCTTTGCAACCCCATGAATCACAGCACACCAGGCCTCCCTGTCCATCACCAACTCCTGGAGTTCACTCAAACTCACGTCCATCGAGTCAGTGATGCCATCCAGCCATCTCATCCTGGGTCGTCCCCTTCTCCTCCTGCCCCCAATCCCTCCCAGCATCAGAGTCTTTTCCAATGAGTCAACTCTTCGCATGAGGTGGCCAAAGTACTGGAGTTTCAGCTTTAGCATCATTCCTTCCAAAGAAATCCCAGGGCTGATCTCCTTCATAATGGACTGGTTGGATCTCCTTGCAGTCCAAGGGACTCTCAAGAGTCTTCTCCAACACCACAGTTCAAAAGCATCAATTCTTCGGTGCTCAGCTTTCTTCACAGTCCAACTCTCACATCCATACATGACTACTGGAAAAACCATAGCCTTGACTAGACGGACCTTTGTTGGCAAAAGTAATGTCTCTGCTTTTGAATATGCTATCTAGGTTGGTTATAACTTTCCTTCCAAGGAGTAAGTGTCTTATAATTTCATGGCTGCAGTCACCATCTGCAGTGACTTTGGAGCCCCCCAAAATAAAGTCTGACACTGTTTCCACTGTTTCCCCATCTATTTCCCATGAAGTGATGGGACCAGGTGCCATGATCTTTGTTTTCTGAATGTTGAGCTTTAAGCTAACTTTTTAACTCTCCTCTTTCACCTTCATCAAGAGGCTTTTTAGTTCCTCTTCACTTTCTGCCATAAGGGTGGTATCATCTGCATATCTGAGGTTATTGATATTTCTCCTGGCAATCTTGAATCCAGCTTGTGCTTTCTTCCAGCCCAGGGTTTCTCATGATGTACTCTGCATATAAGTTAAATAAGCAGGGTGAGAATATACAGCCTTGACTAACTCCTTTTCCTATTTGGAACCAGTCTGTTGTTCCATGTCCAGTTCTAACTGTTGCTTCCTGACCTGCATATAGGTTTCTCAGGAGGCAGGTCAGGTGGTCTGGTATTCCCATCTCTGAGAATTCTCCACAGTGGTGAGGGTACAAATCGGAATCCTTTCCTCCTTCCCAGGCTGACGCTTTTCAAGTCACTATTGTCGTTTTTTTCTTCAATGGACACCTTTATTTAGACAACAGCCTTCCTGGTGAGTTTGTAGACTAATTATGTCTCTCCTCAGCTCCAACCCCCCCTTCCCATTACATTTCCTTTAAAATCTCTGCCTCCAAGTGTTGGAACACTTAAGCAAACTCATGTGCAGGGTCCAAGGAAAGGCTCTGCTTGCGGTTCTCAAAATGACGCGGGATGGAAGCAACATCACCTGAGAACCTGTCAGAAATGCAAGTTCTCCGGCCCCAGTCCGTACCTTCCGAGTCCGAGACCCAGTCACGGGCTGTAGCAGGTCCCCGGGGATTCTGGCGTCTCTGAACTTGAAAACTGCTTTGGATACTAAGCCCCAACCCGACCCCATCCCTGCCTCCGCCTCAGCAGATGGGGCAATAAGACCCCTATCTCCGGCTATCCACGGCTACAACCATTCCCTAAGCACCGCTTGCTGAATTCATAGCCCACTTGGGGTTATCATTTATTTTTAATTTCGGTCCTTATTATTAATGTCGGTCCTTGCCTGACAAAGCACACCACGGACGAGCTTTATTTGGAAAACCCCGCGCGGGCTTTCCAGCAGCTCCTTGGCCAGGAGCCGACAGCAAGGCTGCGCGTGCTCCGTTAATCCGGGCCCAGCCACAGGTTGGGGCCGCAGCGCAGAAAATCCGTCCCCGGAGCTGCTGCCCGTGCCAGACGCCACGGTTCAGATCAGCGCCAGGGGGCGCGAGTTAGCAGGAAAACCACGCCTCTCCACGAGCATCAGTTCAGTTCAGTTCAGTCGCTCAGTCGTGTCCGACTCTTTGCGACCCCATGAATCGCAGCACGCCAGGCCTCCCTGTCCATCACCAACTCCCGGAGTTCACTCAGACTCACGTCCATCGAGTCAGTGATGCCATCCAACCATCTCATCCTCTGTCGTCCCCTTCTCCTCCTGCCCCCAATCCCTCCCAGCATCAGCGCTAATCTCAACTGTAGGGCAAGGCGCGCGCGCGGAGTGGGGGGGCGGTGCGTCGAAGAAGCCCCGCCCCCAGCCGGAACATCTGCCAATCGCAACGCTCGCGCCGGTAGGGCGGTGCGTCCGAGGAAGCCCCACCCCCTACCCGAAAGTCCGCCAATCGCAGCACGCGGTGCGGCCTGGCGCGCCGAGTTGGTTCTGCGACCCACGGCCTTCCGGTGCCTTCAGAGGGCGGTGCACCCTTGAGGAGAGGGAGCGCCCGGAGATGCCCCGTGGGGGCCTGTCTCGAGGCCCTAAGGTAGGCTGTGGGCTTGTGGGCGCCGTCTCCCTGGTCTCCGTATGTTGGAGGGACCCGCGGAGCGCGTGTGGCCGACTCTGGACTGGTGGAAGTTTGTGGAATGGACGCCGCCTGCGTCTGGCCGTCTTCCTGGAGAGCGAGGGTCGCTGCCCTGGGGGCATGAGCCTCGCTGGTGTTCAGGGTTTCTGCCTGGTCGAACCATGACAGCGGTGTCTGGGGTCTGGGAGACCTTCGTCCCTGCTGCGATGCCTCTCCTGCCCCGGCTGCAAAGAAGTCAGTTCTTACTCCATGTTGGAATTGTTTGTGACTTGCTTTTTGTTGCTTTTGTTATTATAATCATACTTAATACCTTGCCTCAGAGAATCCTGCCCCTCTACCTGACTGTTAACTAAATTGCCTTTGTTCAGAACCCTGTCTCCCTGTAGATGGCAGGGAGGAAGAAATTTAACACATCCCTGCTTTTCTAGGAGATGTGTGCAAGATTAATGGCCTTTTTACTTTGCTTCCTCACCTCTGCCCATCAATGATCTATAAAAGAACCTGGCATCCAGACCCCCCAAAAATGGTTATTTTGAGGTGCTGGCCTGCGATCGTCTCCTCAGCTGCTTTCCAAATAAAGTGTATTTCCTTTCCTCAACAGCTTCTCTGTAGAATTCATCAACCTGTTTGGAAAGCAGAGAGAGCTAGGATTCAGCAACAGTTTGGCAAGCCAGCTGAGGGCCTAGCTGCTTGGGGCTAGCTGGCCCTGGTCAAGGAACACTGGGGCAAGACCCTAGCAGCTGCTAGGACTGTCGTGAGGTTCTTTCCTTCAAGATTCCCTGAAGCAACACCAGCTGCCCCCAGCTCTTGGCAGTTGAGACAAGGGACTGATAAACTTCTAGAGTTGACAGACTCGATTTTGTTTGTAGTGTGAATGAGTGATAGTTGCTCAGTCATGCCTGACTCTTTGCAACCCCATGGATTGTAGCCTGCCAGGCTCCTCTGTTCATGGAATTCTCCACACAAGATTACTGGAGTGGGTTGCCATTTCCTTCTCCAGGGGATCTTCCTGACCCAGGGATCCTGCATTGTAGGAGAGTTTTTACCATCTGAGCCATCAGGGAAGTCTACTATTAAGAGAAATTTCTAAGTATAAAGACAGGTCAACTTAAGTATTAGCAGATACATGCTTGACTTTATCTTATAATTTATAAACAATACATTAGAATATGTAATGAATCCATAAACCTTTTCCAAAGGAATACCCAAGACGGAAGTAGCAATAAAGTTATAAATGACAGTCATCAATCAGATGAAATAATTTAGATGAAGCTTTTCTCTCTCGAAGAGATGGGGACTGGGCAAGTGGTCAGGAAGGAAATACAATGTGCTTTTAACTTTGTATGAAAAATAGTGTTCAGTTCCACATTGTTGAACATAGTTCTGTTTTTGCCAAATAAATCCTCTACTTCGAGTTACTGTCCAAATGCTTTATTAAAACTCCACTTCTAGCCTTTGTTTTGGAATCTGTTACTTTCGTTGCCACCTCCCGATCGCTGTCCTCTGAAGCTTCTACTTCTTTCCCACTGTCCCCTGACACCTCGGTTGCCCTCGCGCTGTCCACTGAAGCCTTGATTGCCTTCCCTCTGTAAGTCTACCCAAGTCGGTAGCGGGTTCAGTTGGTCCACTTGTTTTATGTGTTCTTCTGTGTTAAGAGCGATGGGCTCGATTTTGGAGGGTAAGTCGCTTCGGTGTCGGGGAACGTATTCTCTCAAGTTGGGCTTTTCCCTCATGGGACAAGCCAGTTTGGTTGGGGTACCCTGTTGGAGAAGGGAAGTGTTGGATGCTACCCTGAACCAGTTCACTGGGGAACTAGTTCTTGTGGGGCAAGCCCACCCTAGTTTGAATTAGCTTATTTGTTGAGTAGGGTAAATTTCTTTATCTGATTTGGGAATTGGTTCAGTTGGAACTGGTTCATTGGGGAGCTAGTTCTTGTAGGGGTGGGTAGCCTAGTTGAAAGTAGTTCATTTGTTTTGTAGGTTAAATTTATTTACCTGATTTGGGAATCGATTCATCTGTATGCATCGATGCTAGAATCTGTTCATACCATTTTTGTTGGCATTTATGTGCGTCTTTCGTGTTTTGATGTTATAAAGCTTATAAAAATGGGAACTATTTCATCTGTCCCAAAGGAATGATCTTTGGAGCATATATTAGATATGTTAAGATCAGAAGAGCAATGGCCCCTGAATGGCTCACAATTAAACAATCTGGCAATCAGAAGGAGAGGAACACTCTGATAATAAACAGGCCCAGGTGCTCCCCTGAACTTGAGGCGTCCAATTCTGATTTCCCCTACAGGAGCCTCTGGTAATTGTGACAGTAGGGAACAAGTTGATTGACTTTCTAATAGGCACTACTTTCCTTTGTAAATTAAGTGCTCAAATAACAGTTTCCCCAGAACAGCCTGACATCAGAGTCCCCACCAGAGCCTTTTTTACCTTGTCCAGCCTGGGGAGCTTTGGCTCCAATTTGGGGTGTTCTCCCTGTGAAAGGAAACTGTTTATAAGGCACTTTGGAGAAAGGTCATTAGTCTAATGGGACTGGGGAGTCATGTTTAATGTGACTTTCCAGCTGTTAGGTTTTGGTTTATTCTGGTTACTTTGGTAATGCACAGACATCTGGTACTGTTTCCTCTAAGGCTTGTTCTACAGTTTTCTCATTTCTTTCTTCTCGAACCCTCTGCACACAGGTGAGTGGCTGTGGAAACAGTTCAAGAACTCTGGCCAGGGTTACTCTGGTGTGTTCCAAAGGCTTCCCCCAACTCCCCCACCCCCTGCCCCAGGTTCGTGGCTGAACCAACCATTCTAATTATGACCTCAGGATGCACTTCAGCAGAAACCATCAGGGGACTGTGAGAAACAAGATTCATTACTCACAGATCCTGAAGGGTACGTGGTACATACAGGGGCTACACAGTGAGGTCAGAGGCAGAGAGAGACACAGAGGGAGAGAGGGGGGTGCGCCTGGGTTTGCCTTTATTAGGGTCTGAGGGCTAGGTGTCTAGAATTTCGTGTGCTCTCTCTTCATTGGCTAGTTTAAAGCAATAGCTGGGATTAGGGTGCAGGAATGGAGAAGTATGGTCACTCAGACAGTCATTTATCTAGGTTACCAGGGCTTTTTGAAATCGGGACCTTCATGTGTGGAGGCAGGCTAGTTCCTTGCCTTGTTGTTTTGCAGTACAGCTGACCAGGAGCTGACCGTGCCACTGTGGCCAGTTCTGCAGGGATACTTTTATTCGGGTTGGACTTTTGAAGTGGATGCCACTTGGCAATCAAATGATTAATGTCAGGCAATTACGCTACATCTTCACTTAGAAATACTCATGTTTTTGACCTGATACTCACTTTTTCCCCTAGTCATTCTATTAGTTTTCAAGACCTTATCATTTTTTAAAAGTTGTATTAATTAACTATTGTTCATATAACAGATTTGTCTCAAAACCAAAGCAGCTTAAAAAATGTTTATTTTCTCATAGTTTCTGAAGGTCAGGGGTTGGGAAGGTTCAGCTGTGTGGTTCTAGTTCAGGGTGTCCCACAAGTTGGAGTCAAGGGTCATCACAGCTGGAGAATCCATTTCTGAGCTCACGCATGTGCTTCTTGGCAAGTGTCAGTTCCTTGCCACTTCCATAAGGCAGCTCATGACGTGGCAAGTGGCTTTCTCTCCAAGAGACCCTGGTGTCTTTAATAACATAATTTCTGAAGTGACATACCATCTTTTCTATTAATCACATAGATACAACTGATAGTGTGAGAGGGAACTGTAGAGGTTGTAAACACCAACAAGTAGGGGATCATAGGATGTTATCTTAGAGACTGGCTGTCAAGATAGTTTTGCTCCAGGATTTTTTCTTTTTTTTTTTTTAATTTCTCCCTAGGTTGGGTACAGAGTAAATACTTTATGCATAGAGTGTTTGTGTGTAACAGGTAGCATGCTCCCATTCCATCTTCTGAGATGCTTTCCTATAGGAACCACTTTAATTATGTATAATTAAATATGTCTAATTCCTGTGCTTCCCAGGTGGCACTAGTGGTAAAGAATGCCCCTGCCAGTGCAGAGGACCGAAGAGATGAAGGGTCAGTCCTTGGGTCATGAAGATCCTCTGGAGAAGGAAATGGCAACCCATTCCAGTATTCTTGCTTGGAGAATCCCATGGACAGAAGAGCCTGGTGGCCTACAGTGCATGAAGTGGCAGAGTCAGACATGAGTGAGCACACACACACATTCCTCTGCTTAAGCATCATTTTACTTCTTATTGACTGCATAATAGTTTTATTTTGGGCTGCAGTCAGTCAGTCCAGTCTCTCAGTTGTGTCTGACTCTTTGTGACCCCATGGACTGCAACATGCCAGGCTTCCTTGTCCATCACCAACTCCCAGACCTTACTCAAGCTCATGTCCATCGTGTCAGTGATGCCATTCAACCATATCATGCTCTGTCATCCTTTTATCCTCCTGTCTTCTATCTTTCCCAGCATCAGGGTCTTTTCTAGTGAGTCGGTTCTTCACATCAGGTGGCCAGAGTACTGGAGTTTCAGCTTTAGCATCATTCCTTCCAAAGAACACCTAGGACTGATCTCCTTTAGAATGGACTGGTTGGATCTCCTTGCAGTCCAAGGGACTCTCAAGAGTCTTCTCCAACACCACAGTTGAAAAGCATCAATTCTTCGGTGCTTAGCTTTCTTTATGGTCCAACTCTCACTTCTATACATGACTACTGGAAAAATCATAGCTTTGGCTAGACAGGCCTTTGTTGGTAAAGGTAGGTCTCTGCTTTTTAATATGCTCTATAGGTTGGTCATAGCATTTCTTCCAAGGAGCAAGCGTTTTTTAATTTCATGGCTGCAGTCACCATCTGCAGTGATTTTGGAGCCCAAAAACATAAAGTCTGTCTCTGTTTCCATTGTTATGCCGTGATCTTAGTTTTCTGAATGTTGAGTTTTAAGCCAACTTTTTCATTCTTCTCTTTCACTTTCGCCAAGAGGTTCTTTAGTTCTTCACTTTCTGTCGTAAGGGTGCTGTCATCTGCATATCTGAAGTTATTGATATTTCTCCCGGCATTTTTGATTCCAGCTTGTGCTTCATCCAGCCCAGCGTTTCTCCTGGTGTACTCTGCATATAAGTTAAATAAGTAGGGTGACAATATACAGCCTTGATGTATATCTTTCCCAATTTGGAACCAGTCTGTTGTTCCATGTCCTGTTCTAACTGTTGCTTCTTGACTTGCATACAGATTTCTCAAGAGGCAGGTCAGGTGGTCTGGTATTCCCATCTCTTTCAGAATTTTCTGCAGTTTGTTGTGATCCACACAATCAAAGGCTTTGGTGTAGTCAATAAGGCAAAAGTAGATGTTTTTCTGGAACTCTCTTGCTTTTTTGATGATCCAACGAATGTTGGCAATGTGATCTCTGGTTCCTCTGCCTTTTCTAAATCCAGCTGAACATCTGGAAGTTCATGGTTCATGTACTGTTGAAGCCTTGCTTGGAGATTTTTGAGTGTTACTTTGCTAGCGTGGAAGATGAGTGCAGTTGTGTGGGAGTTTGTAGTTTGCAGTGCGGTAGTTTGAACATTCTTCGGTATTGCTTTTCTTTGGGATTGGAATGAAAAGTGACCTTTTTCCAGTCCTATGGCCACTGCTGAGTTTTCCAGATTTGCTGGCATGTTGAGTGAAGCACTTTCACAGCATCATCTTTTAGGATTTGAAATAGCTCATCTGGAATTCCATCACCTCCACTAGCTTAGTTCGTAGTGATGCTTCCTAAAGCCCACTTGACTTCACATTCCAGGATGTCTGGCTCTAGGTGAGTGACCACACCATCATGGTTACCTGGGTCATGAAGATCTGCAAGTATTGCAGATTGGGGAAATAATCTGCTCAGAAGACTTCAGTACCAGCCTCAGCTCTCCAACTAACTAATTTTATAATTTTTAGCAAGCTATATATGAATCTTTCTGGACTCTTAAAATGAAAGTTGATATGGGCCTGAAGTAACATGGTAAAATTGGAAATAGTATTGCGAAAGGACTGAGTAGACAGATAAAAAAAGGAAGATGAGATTTAAGCACCTGAAATCTCTTGAAAGGTGAAGAGGGAAGAGTCAGTGTTGACTCAAAAGTTGAACCTATGAAAAATGGGAAGCTTGAGGAGAATTAGTTGCTTCTTAACCTGATGTTAGGATACACCGATACATGAAACTTAAGGCCCAGGAAGAGCTTAGGGCAGTCAGTTGCAGAGTATTTTACTTCTTCCTTCTCTCTTGCCTTAGCTGCCCTTGCTGTCCTTTCAGGTACTATGACTCTTATTCCCTTTATGCTTTGTCTTCTTTCCTTGCTAAGTAGCCACGAATGAC
Organism: Capra hircus; assembly: GCF_001704415.2. Classification (NCBI taxonomy): domain Eukaryota; kingdom Metazoa; phylum Chordata; class Mammalia; order Artiodactyla; family Bovidae; genus Capra; species Capra hircus. Next base: position 62,641,916 of record NC_030821.1, read on the forward strand.
CTCAAATCCTTTATAAGTTGCTTGCCTCCTGAGAATTCCTGATCCTTCCCTCACTCTCACAGATCCTTTTGCCCCCTCAGACTCAGTCTTGGGTGTCCCACTTCTGTTTCCCACTGAAAGAAAACCTGTATCTTGGTAAGATCATAAAAGAGATCTTTCTGATAATACCCTCCTTCTCTAATCCTTTGGGTCCTCATTACAAAACTTTATTTCTGATGCTTCTTGTATAATGTCAGCAAGCGAGTGAGTGAGTGAAGTCGCTCAGTCGTGTCCGACTCTTTGTGACCCCGTGGACTGTAGCCTACCAGGCTCCTCCGTCCATGGGATTCTCCAGGCAAGAATAACATTGTAATTACTAATTAAATGAAGTGTACCTGTCATTTCAGAGAGTTTTTCCTTTTTTAAGAAAGAGAAACATGGCTGCTTTGAAGCAGGAAGGGAGGAGCCAAGGGGAAAGTAAGGACCTGGCTTCTTTTGTGTTACTGAAAGGAGTCAGATTTGGGTAGCAGAAGCATTTTTCCTCTGGGACTGTTGGGGAGAAGGAGAGTTCAGTAGATGAGAGGTCTGCTGAGTTTCGCGGTGGCTCATTTTACCCTTCGGGAAGATGAGACGATCAGAGCTACGATGGTGACATGGAGAGGTAAAGGCAAGCCTGAGTGTGGGACTTGTGTATATGTAATTGTGTGTGTGTAAGAGTAGAGGAGTAGAGAGTGGAAACAGTGTTTACCAGCATTGATCAAGGACAAGTAATAAGAACATTTGAAGAGGGCCGCTCTCTTTTTGGGTCTTTTTATGGTAGCCCTGTGGGTTGGTGACTGGTAAAGTGAACTGGTAGAAGGGTGGGAGTCTTAACACTTGAAAGGCCCCTCTGAAGTCATTGGCCATCAGAGTGCAGAGTGGCAGAAGAGTCTTCATGACTAGGGAGGCTAGTGATGACAGTGTGATTGGGCTTGAGACTCAGAAGTCCCAGTGACTTCCCAGGTACTCAACCCAGTCAGAGGCCCAGATGCCAGTATGTACCTTTATGAGGGACAGTTTTGCTAAAGTGAGATAATGCAGAGTGGCTAGAATCTTTATTTCTGGGAATTAGACTTACATGGGAGAAAATCCTGACATGTTGCTTACTAGCTCTCCGACCAGTACAATATACCTAGCATTTCTAAGTTGTAGCTTCTTTGTCGATAAAATGGGGATAATACCTGCCTTGAAAGGTTGGTATGAGGGTTAAATGATGAGAATGCATGAAATGATATACTGAGCATATAAATGTTCAATTACTGTTAGTGATAATGAAAGCAATTAATAAAATACCATGGTAATGAAAGTATCTTTTAGATACTATTGTGAATCCTCTACTGTTTTCCCTTTAGCTTTCCCTGGGATTGCTTGACTCAACTTGTTGAACAAGGAATAGGAAGAGGGCTTAGTTTTAAAGTTGTTCAGTGATGGTGAGAGATTGTCTCATAGTTATCTTGGTGGGTGTACCTTATGGTTCCAGTTTTAGCCCTTGGTAATGCCACTGGATGACTTACTAGTAGTTCTGCTTAGAATTAGGCTGCTTAGTCCTGATTTCTTGGTCTGCAGGTTGTCTTATCCTTAACATGGAAGGAAAGGAGAACTAAAATTCATTGAAGACTTTTCATATGACAGGTACTTCAGATACATCCCTTGTGTAGAGGAAAAATACTTTCTTTTAAATCAAGCATACATAGATAAGATAAAGTAGTATGAAAAAACTTCTCATGAAAACTAGAAATCATTGCCCTGGTCTTTTCTCCACTTAGTGCTGACCCTGTAGGCAGTCTGTCTTTAAAGCTGCGATATTTGTAGAAGCACTTACAGTTGTAAAGCATGACAGAGATCTCATTTATTCTTTATCCAGTTTGCCCCATTGGTGACATTGTGCAAAACTGTAGTACAGTATCACCACCAATATATTGATCTGAATACAATCCAGCCGCCTTATTCAAATCTCCCTAGATGTGTGTCTGTGTATGTATTGTGTGTGTTTCAGTTCAGTTCAGTTCAGTCGCTCAATCGTGTCCGACTCTTTGCGACCCTATGAATTGCAGCACATCAGGCCTCCCTGTCCATCACCATCTCCCGGAGTTTACCCAAACTCATGTCCATCGAGTCGGTGATGCATTTAGTTCTGTACAATTTTGTGACTTGTGTAGGTTCATGTATGAACTACCGCAGTCAAGATACTGAACAGTTGCACAAATATTCCTTTTCTAATCACACCCACTCCCTTCCAGTAACTCCCACCCCAACTCCTGACAATCATTCATCTAAATTTTTTGTCATTTCAAAAATGTTACAGGGAAAGAGTCATTTAGTTTATAACCTTTTGACATATTTTTGTTATTTTTCCCACTCAGTGTAAGAGTCTTATCCAGGTTGTGTATATCAGTGGTTTGGTCATTTTTATTGCTGAGCAGTCCTTTGATGGATGTACAGCAGTTTACTTAGCATTTTACTGTTGAAACATGACTGGTCTGTTTACAGTTTCTGGCTATTAGAATAAAGCTGCTGTCAACACTTGTATATGGATTTTTGTAGGGTTTTATTTCGCTAAGATAAATGCCCAGGAGTGTAATTGCTGGTTCATATCATAATTGGATGTTTAATTTTGTAAGAAATCAGCAAACTTTTCTAGAGTGGCTGTATGATACTACACTTAAATGTATGAGTGATTGTATCAATTTCATAGGTAATAAATTCATGTTTTGAAAGTATGTAATTCAGTGAGTTTTTTTTTTTAGTATATTCACAGGGTTGTGTATATATTTTTAACTATAGAATATTTTCATCACTCTAAAAAGAAACTCCACAGCTGTTAGCAGTCATTCCACATTCTCTCCTTACCCATCCCCTGGCAACCACTAAGCAAACTTCCATTTGTATAGATTTACCTACTCTGGAAGTTTCGTGTAAATGGAATAACACTTGGTCTCTTGAGATCAACTTCTTACGCTTAGCCTACTGTTTTCAAGGTTCATCCATTGTTGTAGAATGTATCAATACTTCATTCCCCTTTGTGATTTAATATTTTTTCATTGGAAGGTATACAACATTAAATCCATTCATTTGACGGATATTGCAGTATTTACACATTTTGGCGGTTAGGAATAATGCTACTATGATCAATTGTGTACTAATTTTTGTGAAGATGAAAGTTTTCATTTACCTTGGGTATAAACGTACCAAGAAGCTAAAGGCAAAGGAGAATAGGAAAGATGTATCCATCTGAATGCAGAGTTTCAAAGAATAGCAAGGAGAGATAAGTGATCAATGCAAATAAATAGAGGAAAACATCAGCATGGGAAGGACTAGAGATCTTTTTAAGAAAATTAGAGATACCAAGGGAACATTTCATGCAAAGATGGGCACAATAAAGGACAGAAATGGTATGGACCTAACAGAAGAAGATATTAAGAAAAGGTGGCAAGAATACACAGAAGAACTATTAAAAAGGCTCTTAAATAACCACAGTGGTGTGATCACTCACCTAGAGCCAGACATTCTGGAGTCCGAAGTCAGGTGGGCCTTAGGAAGCATCACTATGAACAAAGCAAGTGGAGGTGATAGAATTCCAGCTGAGCCATTTCAAATCCTGAAAGATGATGCTTGAGAATGCTGCACTCAATATGCCAGCAGATTTGGAAAACTCAACAGTGGCCACAGACTGGAAAAGGTCAGTTTTCATTCCAATCCCAAAAAAAGGCAATGCCAGAGAATGTTCAAACTACTGCACAACAGCACTCATCTCACACACTAGCAAAGTAATGCTCAAAATTCTCCAAGCCAGGCTTCAACAGTACATGAACTGAGAACTTCCAGATGTTCAAGCTGGATTTAGAAAAGGCAGAGGAACCAGAGATCAAATTGCCAACATCTGTTGGATCATAGAAAAAGCAAGAGAATTCCAGAAAAATATCTACTTCTGCTTCGTTGATTACACTAACATCTGGACTGTGTGGATCACAACAAACTGTGGAAAATTCCTAAAGAGATGGGAATACTAGACTACCTGACCTGTCTCCTGAGAAATCTGTATGCAAGGCAAGAAGTAACAGTCAGAATGGGACATGGAACAATGGACTGGTTATAAATTGGGAAAGGAGTACATCAAGGCTGTATTTTGTCACCCTACTTATTTAACTTCTGTGTTAAATTCCAGTTCAGCTGGAATTCCACCACCTCCACTAGCTTTGTTCATAGTGATGCTTCCTAAGGGCCACCCAACTTTGTACTCCATGATGTCTGGCTCTACGTGAGTGATCACACCATTGTGGTTATCTGGGTCATTAAGATCTTTTTATATAGCCTTTCTGTGTATTCTTGCCACCTCTTCTTAGTATCTTCTGTGTCTCTGTCCTTTATTATGCTAATCTTTGCATGAAATGTTCCCTTCGTATTTTTTATTTTCTTGAAGAGATCTCTAGTCTTTCCCATTCTATTGTTTTCCTCTATTTCTTTGCATTGATCACTGAGGAAGGCTTTCTTATCTCTCCTTGCTATTCTTTGGAACTCTGCATTCAGATGGGTATATGTTTCTTCTTCTCCTTTGCATTTAGCTTCTCTTCTTTTCTCAGCTACTTGTACAGCCTCCTCCGACAACCATTTTGCCTTTCTTTTTCTTGGGGATAGTTTTGATCACTGCCTTCTGTACAAATATCATGAACCTCCACCCATAGTTCTTCAGGCACTCTGTCTATCAGATCTAATCAGTTCAGTTCAGTCGCTCAGTCCTGTCCTACTCTTTGTGATCCCATGGACTGAACATGCCAGGCCTCCTTGTCCATCATCAACTCCTGAAGTTTACTCAAACTAATACCTTGAATCTATTTCTCACTTCTACTGTATAGTCGTACGGGTTTTGATTTAGGTCATACCTGGATGATCTAGTAGTTTTCCTTAGTTTCTTCAGTGTAAGTCTGAATTTGGCAATAAGTTCATAATCTGAGCCAGTCAGCTCCTGGTCTTGTTTTGCTGAATGTATAGGGGTTCTCCATCTTTGGATGTGAAGAATATAATCAGTCTGATTTTGGTGTTGACTGTCTGGTGATGTCCATGCGTAGAGTTGTCTCTTGTGTTGTTGGAAGAGGGTGTTTGCTATGACCAATGTGTTTCCTTGGCAAAACTCTGTCAACCTTTGTGCTCCTTCATTTTGAACTCCCAGGCCAAACTTGCCTGTTACTCCAAGTATCTCTTGACTTCCTACTTTTGCGTTCCAGTCCCGTATCATGAAAAGCACATCTTTTTTGCTGTTAGTTCTAGAAGGTCTTGTAGGTCTTCATTGGACTGTTCAACTTCATGTTCTTTAGCATTAGTGGTTGGGACATAGACTTGGATTACTGTGATATTGAATGGTTTGCCTTGGAAACAGAGATCATTCTGTTGTTTTTGAGATTGTAGCCAAGCACTGCATTTTGGACTCTTGTTGACTGTGAGGGCTACTTTATTTCTTTCAAGGGATTCATGCCCACAGTAGTAGATATAATGGTCATCTGAATTAAATTTGCCCATTCTGGTCCATTTAGTTCACTGATTACTGAAATGTCAATGTTCACTCTTGCCGTCTCCTGTTTGACCACTTCCAATTTACCTTGATTCATGGACCTGACATTCCAGCTTCCTGTGCAATATTGTTCTTTATAGCATTGGGTTTTACTTCCATCACCAGTCACATTCACAGCTGGGCGTTGTTTTCACTTTGGTTCAGCCTCTTCGTTCTTTGTGGGGCTATTTGTCCACTCCTCTCCAATAGCATATTGCGCACCTCCCGACCTGGGGCATTCATCTTTCAGTGTCCTGTGTTTTTGCCTTTTCATACTGTTCATGGGGTTCTCAAGGCACGGATACTGAAGTGGTTTGCCATTCCCTTCTCCAGTGGAACATGTTTGTCAGTTCACGTGTTTTATAGTCTCACCAGCATGGAATGAGGATTCTAATTTTTCCCATGCTTGTCAGTACTTGTCATTGCCTTCTTTTGACTTTAGTGTGTTTAGTCATCTTTGACTCTTTCCAACCCCATGGATTCTAACCCACCAGGTTCTTCTGTCCATGGAATTTTCCAGGCAAGAATACTGGAGTGGGTTGCCATTCCCTCCTCCAGGGGATCTTCCCAACTCAGGGCTCGAACCCTCATCTCTTGGATCTCCTACACTGGCAGGTGGATTCTTTATCAGTATACCATCTGGGACACCCTACTTTAATGAGTAGAAAATGGTATTTCATTGACTTGGTTTTGATCTTGTATTTCCCTAATGACTGATTATGTTGAGTATCTTTTCATGTGCTTATTGGCCGTTTATGTATCTTCTTTGAAGAAATGTGTATTCAAATTGCTTGCTTGTGTTTTAGTTGGATTTGTCTTTTTATTGTTGAGTTGTAAGGGTTCTTTATAAATCCTACGTATAGTTTTCTTATCAGATATGTGACTTACAAATATTTTCTCCCAATTTGTGGACTTTTAAAATTTTCTTGATTAGGTCATTTGAAGCATAAATGTTTAAAATTTTTGATGAAGTTCAGTCTTTTTACTTTTGTTGCTTATGCTTTTGGTATCACATTTGAGAAATCACTGAGGTTTTTTGTGGTAAAGATTTATTCCTATGTTTTCTTCTGAAAGTTTTATCTCATACATTTAGGTCTGTGGTTCAGTTTGGGTTAATTTTTGTATGTGATGTAAGAAAAGGGTCTGCTGCTGCTAAGTCACCTCAGTCGTGTCCGACTCTGTGCGACCTCGTAGACAGCAGCCCACCAGGCTCCGCCATCCCTGGGATTCTCCAGGCAAGAACACTGGAGTGGGTTGCCATTTCCTTCTCCAATGCATGAAAGTGAAAAGTGAAGTTGCTCAGTTGTGTCCGACTCTTAGCGACCCCATGGACTGAAGCCCACCAGGCTCCTCCATCCATGGGATTTTCCAGGCAAGAGTACTGGAGTGGGTCGCCAGTGCCTTCTCCGAGAGAAGGGTCTAGCTTCATTCTTCTACATGTGGCTATTCAGTTGTACTAATACCATTTGTTGAAAAGATTTTTCTCTCTTTAACTCTCTTTACATTTTCTTTTTAAGAGCAATTGAACATAAATGTAAGGATTTATTTTTTGGTATGAATTCTGTTCCATTGATTTATGTGTTATGCCTATGCCACTACCAAGCTTAACTACTGTAGCTTGGTAGAAAGTTTTGAAGTTACAAAGTCTCTCGCGTGTTCTGCTTCAAGATAATTTGAATCATTCTGGATCCCTAGCATTTTCATGTGAAAAGTGACATTAGTTACTTTCTGAAACAGCCTTCTGGTATTTTTTTTTTTTTTAATTTGGTTAACTCTGCAGAAAATTGGAGAGTATTTCTATCTTAACAGTATTAAGTTTTCTAAGCTGTGAACATGGGATATCTTTCCTTTTTTCCCCTTAATTAAAGCAGTTCTTTATTTTATTTTGTATTTTTGGCTGCACAGCATGTGGGACCCTAGTTCCCCTGATCACAGATCTAACCCACACCGCCCTGCAGTGGAGGGCGGAGTCTTCACCGCTGGGCCACCAGAGAAGTCCCCTCCATTTTATTTAGCTCTTTGATTTCTTTCAGCTATGTTTTGTAGTTTTCATTTTAATAAGTCTTGCACTTTTTTGTTAAATTGATTTCTAAGCATCTTATTCTTTTTGATAGTATTAATGCAATTAATCGTTTTTCTCTTGGTCACTGCTAGTGTATATAATTACAATTGATTTTTTTTTGACATTTAACCAAAATTTATTTCTCTCCCTCCAGTCTCCAGAAGAGCAATAGAAGGAAGCATTCAAAACAGTTAATTTTTTATATAGAGATTATGTCTTGCAACTTTGCTGAACTCATTCATTCTAATGTATGAGTGTGTTTCCTAGGATTGTGTGTGTGTGTGTGTGTGTGTGTGTGTGTGTGTTTTCAGTCACTCAGTCGTGTCTGACTCTTTGCGACCCCGTGGACTCTAGCCCACCAGATTCTTCTGTCCATGGAATTTACCAGGCAAGAGTACTGGAGTGGGTTGCCATTTCCTCCTCTAGGGGATCTTCCCAACTCAGGGCTCGAACCCTCCTCTCTTGCATCTCCTGCATTAGCAGGTGGATTCTTTGTCAGTGTACTACTTGGGAAGCCCCAGGGGTGACTATATCATCTCTGAATATTCAGAGATAGTTTTACTTCTTCCTTTCCAATTTGAATGTCTTTTATTTCTTCTCCTTCCCTAATTGCCATGACCAGAACCTCTAGTACAGTCTTGAATGTAAGTGGTGAGGGCTGGCATCCTTTTCTTGATCCTTATCCTAAGGAGAAAGCATTCAGTATTTTATTATTGTGTTATTGTGTATGCTGCTCTCTGAGTTCTATTTAGAATGCTAATATCATGGAAGGACGTTGGCTTCTGTAAGTTGTTTTCCTGTTGATCCTGTTTTTTTTTTACAGTATATTGATTGAGTGTTGGGTGTGGCATCAATCTTGCATTGCTAGGGGGAAGATCCCTATTGGTCACTGTGTATATTCCTTTGTATATGCTGCTGGATTCAGTATGCTAGTATTTTGTTGAGGATTTTTGCATCTGTATTCATAAGTAATAATGGCCCGTAGTTTTTTCGTGATGTCTTTGGTTTTGTTATAAGGATATTTGATTTCATAGTATGAATTAGGAGTTTATGAAGCATTGATATTAATGGGTTTTTAGATGTTCGGTATAAATTATCTGCATAGCCATGTGAGCCTTGCTTTTCTTTGTGGTAAGCTTCTAAATTACTCATTCAATCCATTTGTTATGTCTGTTGAGGTTTTGATTTTTACTTGAGTCAGTTTTGCTAGTTGTGTCTTTCTAAGCATTTGTCTGCTCTGTGGTAGTTATCTACATTTTCAGCACGTGGCTTTTTCGTGTTACTCTCTTGTCAGTCAGTCTCTCAGTTGTATCCAACTCTTTGCAACCCCATGGACTGCAGCACGCCAGGCTTCCCTGACCATCACCAACTCCCGGAGCTTGCTCAAATTCATGCCCATCGAGTCAGTGATGCCATCCAACCATCTCATCTTCTGTCGTCTCCTTCTCCTGCCTTCAGTCTTTCCTGGCATCAGGGCCTTTTCTGAGGAGTCAGCTCTTTGCATCAGGTGGTCAAAGGATTGTAGTTTCAGCTTCAGCATCAGTCCTTCCAATGAATATTCAGGACTGATTTCCTTTAGGATGGACTGGTTGGATCTCCTTGCTGTCCAAGGGACTCTCAAGTGTCTTCTCCAACACCACAGTTCAAAAGCATCAGTTCTTTGGCGCTCAGGTTTCCTTATAGTCCAACTCTCACATCTATACGTGACTACTGGGAAAACCATAGCTATGACTAGATGAACCTTTGTTGGCAAAGTAATGTCTCTGCTTTTTAATATGCTGTCTAGGTTGGTCATTCATAGCTTTTCTTCCAAGGAGTAGGCATCTTTTAATTTCATGGCTGCAGTCACCATCTGCAGTGACTTTGGATAATCTTACAGTGTTTCCTATAATCCTTAGTTTGGTAGTGCTTCTCTTCTTTCATTTCTTACTTTTGCAGTTTGAATCTTCTCTCTGTCCCTATTTTTTTTTTTTTTTTTTTGGTCAGTTTAGCTAAAGTTTTGTCAGGTTTTAAAAAATGTTTTTCATATTTATTTTTGTTTATTTATTTGGCTGCAAAGAATCTTTAGTTGAGACATGCAGGATCTAATTCCTTGACCCGGGATTGAACTTGGGTCCCCTGCATTGGGAGCCCAGAGTCTTAGCCACACGACCACCAGGGAAGTCTCAAGGTTTATCAATTTGGTCTTTTCAAGGAATCAACTTTTGGTTATATTTATATTCTTTATTATTCTGTTTCCTATTTTATTTCTGCCTAATTGTTCTCATTTCCTTCTTTCTGCTTGCTTTGCATTACTTACTCTTTTTTTCTAGTTTTCTAAGGTGAAAGGTTAAACTGTTACTTTGAGGCCTTCTTTTTAAAAATAGGTATTTACAGCTATAAATTTCTCTGTAAATGCTGCTTTTTCTACATCCACAAGTTTTATCTTTTTTTTTTTCATTTTTCTCATAGTGTCTTTTAATTTTTCTTGTGATTCTGTCTTTGATCCAATAGGTATTTAGGAGTCTTTTGTTTAATTTCCATATTTTTGTGATCTTTGCAGTTTTATTTCTGTTGTTAATTTCATTGTATTATTGTCTTCAGTTCAGTTGCTCAGTTGTGTTCGACTCTTTGTGACCCCATGAATGGCAGCAAGCCAGGGCTTCCTGTCCATCACCAACTCCCGGAGTTCACCCAAACCCATGTCCATTGAGTCGGTGATGCCATCCAACCATCTCATCCTCTGTCATCCCCTTTTCCTCCTGCCCTCAATCTTCCCCAGCATCAGGGTCTTTTATAATGAGTCAGCTCTTCACATCAGGTGGCCAAAGTATTGGAGTTTCAGCTTCAACATCAGTCCTTCCAATGAACACCCAGAACTGATCTCCTTTAGGATGGACTGGTTGGATCTCCTTGCAGTCCAAGGGACTCTCAAGAGTCTTCTCCAACACCACAGTTCAAAAGCATCAATTCTTCGGTGCTCAGCTTTCTTTATAGTCCAACTCTTATATCCATACATGACCACTGGGAAAACCGTAGCCTTGACTAGACAGATCTTTGTTGACAAAATAATGTCTCTGCTTTTTAATATACTGTCTGGGTTGGTCATAACTTTCCTTCCAAAGAGTAAGTGTCTTTTAATTTCATGGCTGCAATCACCATCTGCAGTGATTTTGGAGCCCAGAAAAATAAAGTCAGCCACTGTTTCCCCATCTATTTGCCATGAAGTGATGGGACTCGATGCCATGATCTTAGTTTTCTGAATGTTGAGTTTTAAGCCAACTTTTTCACTCTCCTCTTTCACTTTCATTAAGAGGCTCTTTAGTTCTTCTTCACTTTCTGCCATTATTGTCTTAAGAATAGTAACAATATGATCTCACTCCTTTACGGTGTATGGAGGCTTGTTCTGTCTGGGAGAAGTTTTCCTCTGTGTGTGAGAAGAATGTATTCTGCTGCTCTTTGTTTGAAGGGTCTTCATGATTTCTGTGAGCAGTTAGCTGTTAATCTTACTAAGGGTCCTTTTACACGGTGAGTCATTTTTCTCTTGTTGCTTTTATGATTTCTCTTTGTCTTTCATTAGTTGACACGATGTGTTTATAGTTGGTCTCTTTGAGTTTATCCTCAAGAGTTCTTTGAGTTTCTTGGGTATATATTTAATAGCTCATCAAATTTGGGAAGACTTGGGTCTGTATTTCTTGAAATACTGTTTTACTCCTTCTTTCATTTTCTTACCTGATGGTATCCCACAGGTCTCTGAGGTTCTGTTCATTTTTCTTCATTCTATTTTCTTTCTGTTCTTCACCTTGGATTTGCTCAATTTTCCTGTCTTAAAGCTTGATGACTTTTTTTTCCTGCTAGCACAAATCTGCTATAGAGCCCCTCTTGAGATCTTATTTCAGTTATTGTACTATTTAAATCTTGAATTTCTATTTGATTGTTGTGTTTTTTCCTTTTTTCCTAGAGAATAATTTTTATGGCTTTATAGTCTCTATTTGCTGATTATTTTCTTTTAACATTTTAAGACAGTTTCCTTTTTGTTTTTTCTTTGAGCATATTTACAGAGCTATTTTAAAGTTTCTGTCTAGTGCATCCCACTTCTGGCCTCCCTCAGGTACAGCTTTTCTTGACTGCATCCTGTTTCTTCATGTGTCTCACGATTTTTTGTTGAAAACCAGACATTTAAGATATAATGTGACCACTCTGAGCATTGAGTTCTCCCCCCACCTCCCCAGAGGATATTTTTGGTTTGTATTGCCATTTGTTTTGTTTAGGGATTCCCAGGTGGCACTAGTGGAAAAGAACCAGCCTGCCAATGCTTGAGATGACCCTCCTAAATGGGTTCTGTGATGTCCATATATCCCCTAGGAAAAGGGGTACCTGCAGCTTTTCCTGCTGCCTCCAGGAGGTGGGTCTATTAAGGGGCAAGGAGAAGATTGCCATCGCCTTGAGCTGGAGGTAAAGGAGCCTTGCAGTCCCAACCCGTGTCTTGTGAACCTGGACCCACAGACTGCATAAAATGTAGTATTAGTGGTTGTTTGAGGTAAATGCCAAAAATCCGAGGAAAATTTTCTGTCATGTGTAGCTGCTTAAGACACTACGTTGTTAGTTTACTTGTCTATGAGTTATTGGACAGAGATTTCTGTAAATGCTTTGAGCCAAGTCCATCATTCTTACTGAGGAACTCTCTGTGTGTCAATACATGCCTTCTGTACTCTGGCAATTTATAACTGACTATCCCCCGGAGGAGAAAAAGGCAACCCACTCCAGTATTCTTAGGGCTCGTGGTGGTTAACTGTTAAAGAATCTGCCTGCAATGCAGGAGATTCTTGGGTCAGGGAAGATCCCCTGGAGAAGGAAATGATAACCCACTCCAGTATTCTTGCCTGGAGAATACCGTGGACAGAGGAGCCTGGCAGGCTACTGTCCATGGGTCGCAAGAGTAAGACATGGCTTAGTGACTAAACCACCACCATTGTGAATGACTATTCAAACCTCTTGCCCATTTTAATGAAACGTATCTTTCCTAGGGGCTTCCCTAGTGGCTCAGACTGTAAAGAATCTGGCTGCAGTGCAGGAGACATGAATTAGATCCCTGGGTCAGGAAGATCCCTTGGAGAAGGGAATGGCTACCTACTCCAGCATTCTTGCGTGGAGAATTCCATGGACAGAGGGCCAGGCGGGCTACCCTCCCTGGGTTCATGAAGAGTTGGACATGACTGAGTGACTAACACTTTGACTTTCCAGTGTTCTTGCCTGGAAAATTCCATGGACAGAGGAGCCGGGTGGGCTACAGTCCGTGAGATTGCAAAGAGTTATATGCAATTGAGCGCGCACACACACACTCGCACGCTTGGCATGTAACTCTGTGCAGGGCCTCAGTCCTGAGCTACTAGGCTCTTCTCAGGGTTTCCTGGGCATATACACAGCCCTGCAAACACAAGTAGCGTTCCAGATCCCCTGGAAGGTGTCAGATCTTCAGTGCTGCCTGTGGACATCTCATTCTTCAGATATTCCTTCTTTAGTATTTTTTGTCAGTGTGGTTTCTTAATCCACTGTTGCCGTCTCAGGCAGCAATAATATTAATTAATTGCTGTCAATTGTTTTAAACAAATGCTGTGATAGTAGGGCTTTCCCACTGAGTGAGCTCTGAGTTAGAGCAAATTATGTTAATTTCTGTGAGTAGTTTTTTTTCCCACTAGCTGCCGGGCAGTTCAGGCAGGGCAGTACTCTGAGGAGCCAGCCTTTTGACAGCTGCAAGCCCAGTTTGCTTTCTCCTATGGCTGCTGGGCTATCAGTCTACACAGCTACCTGGGCTGTGAGGCTGCTGTTTTTCAAGGCTGCCATGGAGCTAAAGAGGGGGCATGAGATGAGGGCAAGTTAAAACACCAAAAATTCACTGTTCTTACTGATATTAAGCTGCCTTTTAGAGTGAATGCTATTCAGATTATGAGCTTGTGGTTAATTTCCAAAGTTTTGAAAAATTAAACTTTGATTATTTTTTGCCACTATTATTATTCCTCTTATGGAGGAATGGGTTTTTAGAGGTTGATATTCTCTTATTCTGTAAGTTTGTCCATCACAATTTTATTTTAGCTATCTTTGTAGGTGTGTGCAGTAACTCATTGTGACTTTACTTTGTATTGCCATGATGGCTCGTGATGTTGAATGTGTTGTTATGTGCTTATTTACCATCTGTCTATCTTCTTTGCAAAATATCTGTTCATGTCTTTTGCTGTTGTTTAGAAGCTAAGTTGTATCTTTGTGACTCCATGGACTGTAGCCTGCCAGGCTCCTCTTTCCATGGGATTTCCCAGGCAAGAATACTGGAGTGGACTGCCATTTCAGTTTCAAATGGACCAAGTTTTGTCTTTTACCCATTTTTAAATAAATTTTTTTTTTTGGATATTGCTGAATTTTGAGTGTTTTAAAAATATTCTAGATATTAGTCCCTTGTTGGACATGTTGTTACCAAATATCTTCTGTCAGAGCAACGTTTAAAATTTTTACCATGTCCATTTGACAGTTTGTGCTTTTGCTATAAAATTTATAAAAACTATTTGCCTAGCCATAGAACCTAAAGATTTTATGTTTTTTTTTTCTTCACAAACAGCTTTGTTATTTAATGTTTTATGTTTAAGTTTGTGACATATTAGATTGGCCAAATAATTTGCATGGTTTTCCCATAAAGTCTAGGTTAATTTTCATATAAGGTGAGTGGTTTAGGGTTTTTTTTTTTTTTTTTTTAAATTTTTTGGTCTATGGATGTTCTGTTGTCCCGTACCATTTACTGAAAGTCTATTCCTTTCTCCACTGAATTGCTTTTGCGTGTTTGTCAGAAACCAGTTGCACTTTGGTTTTTACTTCTGGGTTTCTGAAGCAGTCTAGTCATCTACATGTCTGTCTCTTTGCCAAATGTATTGTCTTGATTATTGGAGTTACTTAGTAAGCCTTAACATCCGATAGAGTGACTTTCTACTTCATTCTTCTTCAAACAGTTTTAGCTCTTCTAGGGCCTGTGGCTTTCACTGAAAGTTTCAGAATAGCCTGGCGATATCTATAAAGTACTTTCTGGAATTTCGATAGGAAATGAACTAAAGCTATAGATCAGTCTGGACCAGATAGACGCCTGTGAGTCTCCTAGTTATATTGCTCCATTTATTAACCTTTCTTTAGGTTCTTTCATCAGAATTTTGAATTTTTTAGCCTGTAGATTCTGTGCATATTTTGGTAAGTTTATGCTTAATATTTCATTTCCTTTGGTGTGATTATAAATTGTTTTCTGTTTTTAATTTCAGTTTGTATATGTTTATTGTTAGTATTTAAAAATGGATTGGTTTTTGTGCATTGATGTTCTATCCTGTAGCCTTACTCCACTCACTTTTTAGTACTGGGCATTGTGGGGGGTAGATTTCGTGGGATTTTCTACATAGCCTATAATGTCTCTGTTGTTTTTCTTTTTTCTTTTTCAAGCTGTGTGTTCTAAAATCCGCCATCCTTCACCGCCTACCTCCCACCCCATCTCCCGGTCTTATTGCAGCAGCTTTGGCTTCCAGTTGTGGCTCAACTGGTAAAAAATCCACCTGCGGGAGACCTGGGTTCAATCCCTGGGTTGGGAAGATCCCCTGGAGAAGGGAAAAGCTACCCACTCCAGTATTCTGGCCTGGAGAATTCCAAGGACTGTATAGTCCATGGGGTTGCAAAAGAGTCGGACTTTTCACTTTCTTTTCACTATAGCTTTCAGTACCATGTTGAAGAAGTGATGAGAGTGGACATCCTTACTTGTTACTGATCTGAGGGGGAAAGCATTCATTCTTTCCTGGTTGAGTATGGTGTGAGCTGAAGGTTTGTGGTAGTTACTCTTTGGTTGAGGAAGTTTACCTCTATTGTAGTTTGTTTATAGTTTTTCTTGAATTGGTATTGGATTTTGCCATACGCTTTGTTTTTGTATCAGATGGTGCAGTTTTTTTAACTCGTTGATATGGTAGATTACATTGGCTGACTTTTGCATGTTGAATCAGCCATGGACACCTGAAATAAATTCCCCTTGACCTTGATGTGTAATTCTTTGTAAACATTCAGTCAGCTCAATTGCTCAGTAGTGTCCGACTCTTTGCGACCCCGTGAACTGCAGCATGCCAGGCCTCCCTGTCTATCACCGACTCCTGGAGTCCACCCAAACCTATGTCCATTGAGTCAGTGATGCCATCCAACCATCTCATCCTCTCTCATCCCCTTCTCCTCCTGCCCTCAATCTTCCCAGCATCATGGTCTTTTCCAATGAGTCAGCTCTTCTCATCAGGTGGCCAAAACACTGGAGTTTCAGCTTCAACATCAGCCCTTCCAATGAACACTCAGGACTGATCTCCTTTAGGATGGACTGGTTGGATCTCCTTGCAGTCCAAGGGACTCTCAAGAGTCTTCTCCAACACCACAGTTCAAAAGCATCAATTCTTTGGTGCTCAGCTTTCTTTATAGTCCAACTCTCACATCCATACATGACCACTGGAAAAACCATAGCCTTGACTAGATGGACCTTTGTTGGCAAAGTAATGTCTCTGCTTTTTAATATGCTGTCTGCTGCTCCTGCTGCTGCGTCACTTCAGTCGTGTCTGACTCTGTGCGACCCCGTAGATGGCAGCCCACCAGGCTCCCCCGTCCCTGGGATTCTCCAGGCAAGAACACTGGAGTGGGTTGCTATTTCCTTCTCCAATGTATGAAAGTGAAAAGTGAAAGTGAAGTTGCTCAGTTGTGTCCGACTCCTAGCGACCCCATGGACTGCAGCCTACCAGGCTCCTCCGTCCATGGGATTTGCCAGACAAGAGTACTGTCTAGGTTGGTCATAACTTTCCTTCCAAGGATTAAGCGTCTTTTAATTTCATGGCTGCAGTCACCATCTGCAGTGATTTTGGAGCCCAGAAAAATAAAGTCAGCCACTGTTTCCACTGTTTCCCCATCTATTTTTCATGAAGTGATGGGACCGGATGCCATGATCTTAGTTTTCTGATTGTTGAGTTTTAAGCCAACTTTTTCACTCTCCTCTTTCACTTTCATCAAGAAGCTCTTTAGTTCCTCTTCACTTTCTGCCATAAGAGTGGTGTCATCTGTATAGCTGAGGTTATGATATTTCTCCCGGCAACCTTAATTCCAGCTGTGCTTCCTCCAGCCCAGCGTTTCTCATAATGTACTCTGCATATAAGTTGGATTCCTTTTGCTAATATTTTGTTGAGTCTTTTTTTTTTTTTTTGCATTTAAATTCATAAGAGACATTTGGTCTGTAGTATGCTTTTTTATACTGTTTTTACTTGACTCTATCAGGGTAACATTTGTTTTCTAAAATGAGTTTGGAAGTGTTCTCTCTTATTTTCCTGAAGTTATTATATAATATTGACATTAATTCTTTGTTAAAGGTTTGTTAGAACCCTATATTGAAATCACTTGGGCCTAGTGGTTTGGTTTTGTGAACTTTTAAACTTCAGATTCAATTTATTTGATGGTTATGAGGTTTGTTCACATTATCCTTGATTGAGTTGTAGTTTTTGAGGAATTGGTTGGTTTCCTCTAAGTTACTGAATTTTGGATGCAAAGTTCATAGTGTTCTTTTATCTTGTTAATGACTGTTGAATTTGTAGTAATATCCCCTATTTTAAACTCATATTGGTCATTTGTGTCTTCTCTGTTCTTGTGTTTTGTCAGTCATGCTAAAAGTGTATCAGTTGTCATTATCTTTGAAGAATCAGCTCTTGGTTTCATTGCTTTAAAAAGTAATTGTTTTCCTATTTTCAGTTGACTTGATTGCTACTATTTATTGTCTTCCTTTTGCTTGCTCTATTTTTTGTTCCTTTAGTTTCTTGAGATTGGAATTTTGTTATTGGTTTGAGGTTTCCTTTATTTCCAGTGACAGTAGGTTGACCCTTGAACAGTGCAGGGTTTAGGAGGCTGATCTCTTGCGCAGTTGAAAATCCATGGTTAACTTATAGTTAGACCTCTGTATCCACGGTTCCACATCCATGGGTTCTGGCAACTGTGGATCATGTGCTCCTGGAGTAGGTGTTTACTGAAAAAAAAATTGCATATGTAAGTGGACTCATGCAGTTCAAACCTGTGTTGTTCAAGGGTCAACTGTATTTAGTATCACGAATTTCCCTCAGTTTCGTTCTAGCAACATCCCATGTGTTTTGATGTTTTCTTTTTCATTTAGTTTTGTATATTTTAAAAATTCTCTTAAAGTCTGCATGTTTGATTCTTGAATCAGAAACTTGTTATTTTTTAGTCATGTACTTATAGCATTTATTTTCATTCCTGATTTCTAACTTAATTCGTTTATGATTGAGCCACACATTCTGTATGCTTTCAGTCTTTTAAATTTACTCTGAATCTGCTTTATTTGGGTAAATATTCCTTTTTGTTTGGAGAAATATTATGTATTTTGTTTTTTATAGGTGGGCTCTTCTCTCTGTGTCAGTTAGGCTTTCAGTTCAGTTCAGTCGCTCAGTCGTGTCCGACTCTTTGCGACCCCATGAATCGCAGCATTCCAGGCCTCCCTGTCCATCACCAACTCCCGGAGTTCACTCAGACTCACATCCATCGAGTCCGTGATGCCATCCAGCCATCTCATCCTCTGTTGTCCCCTTCTCCTCCTGCCCCCAATCCCTCCCAGCATCAGAGTCTTTTCCAATGAGTCAACTCTTCGCATGAGGTGGCCAAAGTACTGGAGTTTCAGCTTTAGCATCATTCCTTCCAAAGAACACTCAGGGCTGATCTCCTTCAGAATGGACTGGTTGGATCTCCTTGCAGTCCAAGGGACTCTCAAGAGTCTTCTCCAGCACCACAGTTGAAAAGCATCAATTCTTTGGCGCTCAGCCTTCTTCACAGTCCAACTCTCACATCCATACATGACCACAGGAAAAACCATAGCCTTGACTAGACGGACCTTTGTTGGCAAAATAATGTCTCTGCTTTTGAATATACTATCTAGGTTGGTCATAACTTTTCTTCTGAGGAGTAAGCGTCTTTTAATTTCATGGCTGCAGTCACCATCTGCAGCGATTTTGGAGCCCCCCAAAATAAAGTCTGACACTGTTTCCACTGTTTCCCCATCTATTTCCCATGAAGTGATGGGACAGGATGCCATGATCTTAGTTTTCTGAATGTTGGGCTTTAGGCCAACTTTTTCACTCTCTATTTTCACTTTCCTCAAGAGGCTTTTTAGTTCCTCTTCACTTTCTGCCATAAGGGTGGTGTCATCTGCATATCTGAGGTTATTGATATTTCTTCTGGCAATCTTGATTCCAGCTTGTGTTTCTTCCAGTCCAGCATTTCTCATGATGTACTCTGCATAGAAATTAAATAAGCAAGGTGACAATATACAGCCTTGATGTACTCCTTTTCCTATTTGGAACCATTCTGTTGTTCCATGTCCAGTTCTAACTGCTGCTTCCTGACCTGCATCCAGATTTCTCAAGAGGCAGGTCAGGTGGTCTGGTATTCCCATCTTTTTCAGAATTTTCCACAGTTTATTGTGATCCACACAGTCAAGGGCTTTGGCATAGTAAAGAAAGCAGAAATAGATGTTTTTCTGGAACTCTCTTGGTATTTCCATGATCCAGTGGATGTTGGCAATTTGATCTCTGGTTCCTCTGCCTTTTCTAAAACCAGCTTGCACATCAGGAAGTTCACGGTTCATGTGTTGCTGAAGCCTGGCTTGGAGAATTTTGAGCATCCCTTTACTAGCGTGTGAGATGAGTGCAATTGTGCGGTAGTTTGAGCATTCTTTGGCATTAGGTTTGTTTTTTTGTGTGTGTGAGGTCTTGTGTCATTTAGCTTGTTTAGCTGTTGAGCAAGGTGTTCAGGTATTGAAATCCCCAGTATTAATTACATTGGTGGATTAAACTGTTTGTTCTTTCAGCTCTATCAGTTTTATTTTATGCATTTTCAGGCTGTGTTGTTGGGTGTTTATAAAATTAGTATTATATCTTGCTGAATTTATCCTTTATTATTGTGTAATATCTGTCTTTGACCTGAGGTCTCCTTCACCAGATACTAATATTGCAACCCCTGTTTTGTCAGTGTTTACTTGGTGTATATTTGTATTCATTTACTTTCAACGTCACTGTAGTATTGAACTTGAGTTTCTTCCAAACAGCATGTAATTGGTTCATGTTTTTAGTTTACTCTGCCAGGCTCTGTGTTTTGATGGATGTACTTAGGTCATTTACATGTAAGAGATAATTATTGGTATATTAGTGCCATCTTTTTTTTTTTTTTTTTTTTTGTGACTTTCTTTCTGTTGTTTTTTTCCTTTCTCTCTTCTTGACTTTTTAGAGCTACTTAATGGGGTCGCTTGGAGTCGGGCACGACTGAGCCACTTCACTTTCACTTTTCCCTTTCATGCATTGGAGAAGGAAATGGCAACCCACTCCAGTGTTCTTGCCTGGAGAATCCCAGGGACCGGGGAGCCTGGTGGGCTGCCGTCTCTGGGGTCGCACAGAGTCAGACATGACTGAAGCTACTTAGCAGCAGCAGCAAACATTATTAGGTTTCCAGTTTGACTTACTTATAATTCTTCTTAGCTTATCCTGTTTTATTGTGTTCTCAATGGTTTTTCTAGGTATACAATGATATGTTCGTAACTTACCACAGTCTACATGTGTAGCATTTTACCACTTCTGGTAAAATGTAGGAGCTTCACTTTTATCTTTAATGTCAGCTAGTGTTGTAACTTGTTTCATATTTCATATTTATTGACTGTGATTTGTACAGTTCTGGAGAAGGATTGTCTTTAGTATTTATCCATATATCTGTAATTTCTGTTTTTCCTTTTTCATCACTGAAGACAAGAAGAAAAAAATAATTTTCTTCTGTTTGAGGATTCCTTTTTACCAATCTTTATACATCTGCTGATTTCTAAGTATTATGTATGTTTTTGGTCTAAAAATGTCATTATTTTCCCTAGACTGCTGAGGATATTTATTGTTTATTGTTTTTTGACTGTTATTGTTTATTGACTGTTTATTGGCTATCAAGTCGTGAGTTACAGTTATTTTCTTTAAGAAGTGAAAAATAATTACTCCAGTTCATTCCAGCCTCTAAGGTTTCAGATGAGAATTTTGCCACTAGAATTGGTTTTTCTATATAGGCAGTATGTTATCATGGCCCTTTTCCAAACTTTTTTTTGTCTTTGGATTTTAAAAGTTTAATTTTCATGTTTTACCATTAGTTTCTTTAGGTTTATCCTGCTTTGGGTTTATTCAGCTTATTAAATCTGTAGAAGTATTGTACCTTCGGCCAAGTATAGGAAATTTTAAGCTGATATATTTTGACATATTTTTCTGATCTCCTTTCTTTTTCTTTACCTCTCGGGGCACTGATGATATGAAGGATGAATCTTGTTACTGTCTCACAGGCTCTGGGGCTCTAGTCAGTTTTTTTAAACGATATTCTCTTAATCTGTTGTTCAGATTATGTGAATTCTATCGATTGGCCTACAAATTACTGATTTTTATCTTCTTTAATTATCATTTTACTACTGAGTCCATACCCTAGTGTGTTTTTTTTTTTTTTTGGTATTTTATTATTATTTTTTAATTTGATAATTGTACTTTTCAGTTCTGTAATTTCCATTTGGTCTTTTTAAAATAATTCTTTTTTTACTAACTTTTCATTGTTTCAAGAGAACTTGACGTTGATTGTTGAAACATTTTTATGACAGCTATTTAAAAATTCTTGTCAGATATTTCCAGCATAAGATTCATTTAATTGTTGACATCAGTTAACTTTTTTCTTACTTGTTTTTTGATAGTATTGGTTCTTAGTTTGAAGAGCAATTTCTCAGTTGTATTCTGGACATTTTGTCCATTTAGGAGATGCCGGGTTCTGTTTAAGTGTTTTATCTTAGTAGTATGCTGCTACGGTCAAGCACTCAGGTCCTGACCTACTTTTGTGGACTGTGGTTTCAGTGATAGTTTAGTTTTTAGAATCTTTGTGATGGTGTTGGGCTGCCTGGCATATCTAGTGCGAGGAACCTGAGGGAACAGAGGATGGTCCCCCAGGCTGCCCTGCTGGGTGTCTCTCGGTGAGGGAGTGGACAGTCTCGGGGCACAGAGTGACCGAGAAGCTTCCCTCGTCAGGTTCATGCTGTGTTCCCGCCCCCATGCCCCTGACATGAGTGTGAGTCTTCAGTTGTGGTGAGTTGTTGCGAGATTTGTCTTACTGACACTCATGTCTTCTCCACCTTTCTCCTCTCTCTTCCTTGACCTGAAACCTCTAATGGAGAAGGAGGTCTGAGTGCATTGGGATTCCCTTGATCACGTATCTGCAGGGCTCATGATTGCTCTCTCCTTCTGGTGGTGCTCGGCTTACTTGACATTGTCAGAGAGCCTCCTGCTTGATCAAGTGGAGGAATGAGCTAGATTGTAGGTGGGGACACATGGGATCTGAGTGACCTTCTGTTGGATGCTGGGACATAAGGCACTTTGTTGTTCTGTTATTCCTTCAGTCTTGGGCTCTTCAACCAGCTTGCCACCTTCTTGCCACCTTCCAGAATTCTCACCAGTCTCTGTGTTACTTCCAGAGATTATAGTTTTTCTATGTTGGCAGAAGCTAGGAGAAACAAATCTATACCATCTTGTTTAGGTTAGAAGTTTGCAAATCACTCATTCTTTTAACCATTTCTTGTGGAGTTTATTTTCTTATTTTAAAAAACACGTTTTGGCTCAGCTGGTAAAGAATCCACCTGCAATGCGGGAGACCTGGATTCAATCCCTGAATTAGGAAGATCCCCTGGAGAAGGGAACAGCTACCCACTCCAGTATTCTGGCCTGAAGAATTCCATGGACTGTATAGCCCATAGGGTTGCAAAGATTTGGACATGACTGAGTGACTTTCACTTTCATTTTCTTTAAATCTGTTGATTACCTACTATGGAAAATCAGGACATAGCTCCCTGTGAGCATTCCATATTTCTGTTACCCTTTATTGTATAGTTATGTTACAGTTTTTTTGCTAAACCAGAAGTGAATATTAATACTATAATCACATAAATATGGTCCATTGAAAACTCAAGTAGTATACTTGAGAAAGTATACATGGAAAGAAAGTATACTTGAGAAATTATACACAGAAAGTTTCCTTTCTGTGCAGCCATTATTTTAATATAGTAAATAACCACTGCATATTTTTCTTTACTTCATTTTTTACTTAATTATAGGTAATTAAAGTTTTTATGCCTGTCTCTAGTCATGTATATGGCTTATTTCCTCCTTTTGCTGTGATATATCCTCCAGTATCTTCCTAATAAAGGGTTTTTTTAGTTCTGCATGTCTGAAAATTTCTTTATTTTGTTTGCACTGTTGATTAATAATTTGGCTGAGTATATAAGTCTAGATTGAAAACCAGTTTTCCTCAGAATTTTAAAGACATTGCTCCAGTGTCTCCTAATGTCCAGTTTGTCTTAAATGACTTAATTAATATAAGTGCAGATGGAGTTGGGCTTTCCTTATGACTCTTGAGGTAAAGAATCTCCCTGCAGTGCAGAAAACACAGGAGGGGCAGGTTCGATCCCTGGGTCGGGAAGATCCCCTGGAGGAGGGAATGGCTACCCATTCCAGTATTCTTGCCTGGAGAATCCCATTGACAGGGGAGCCTGGTGGGCTGCAGTCCATGGAGCAAAAAGAGCTGGACACAGCTGAAGTGACCGAGCACATATTCAAGGCCGTGTATATATTTAGGAAAAGAAAGTTAAAAATTCATACTCTTAATACTTTGCTTCATAATTTGGATTTTGATCAGCAAAACTAATGGATTGAGATGTACGGAGAAAAAAGTTTGAAGGTATGGAAGACATTGAAAGAGGTAGCTAAAGAAACTTAGGAAAGAAAAGCTTTAGAGTGGTTAAGTTGTTTCCTGATATCTTGTTAACTTGCTCTGAAGTTCATAGTTCAGGTATCATTGTCTTTTGATATGATTTGATTTAAGAAATCTTTGCCTTCTAACCATTGCTCTTACTTTTGGGGAATTATTTAAATAACCAGCAGGGGGAGTACTTAGGTTCCTTTTGGAACAGAGACTCAAGCTGGAAAGATACTTGGGATTTTAGTGTACAGTACAGTTTAGAACAGTTAGATTTCTTTTTGTCTTTTCTGATAATAATACACATCTATTATAAAAGAATACACTAGAGAATATCACCTGTTAGTCTTCAGTCAGGAGACACAGGCACTTTCATGCGTTTCCTGCAAATGTTTTCTTCTAGCAATGCTTGTATCTACATCAAAATTGATGTTACTGTTTTAAAACTTACAGTCATTAGTGTTAATAGGTATATACTTGAAAATCAATTTTGACTATTCTTTTCCATCCGGATACAATCAGAAACAGAACATTGATTCTTGTGTATAAATTATTTCCACTGGCTTCTCATAAACTCATAGGTTTGATTTCTGTGCTTTTAAGGGGTAGAACTTCTGTAGAGCATCAGAAAATTCCTATTGAGCAAAGAAAAGCAGCAGAATACAACATTATCTGTTTTAAGGATATAGCTAAAATGTGTGTAATCACAAGACACGAATTGGGCAGCAGTGTATTAAAACAGGTGTGTCAGTGGCTAGCTTGGTCCTTGGTACACAATTTTGTACTCAGTTTTTGTAATGGACAAATAGTGGAATAGAGTGATTCTTAAAAAAAAAAAAAATACTGTAATGTCAAGACACAAAAAGGGAACACTTCTGTAGAGATTGAAACATACACGAACAATTTCTGTAAAAGTTATTTGTAAGAAAACCTGTCCAGAGTGTGTAACTCTAGGTTATCTCCTCTTAAAAACTATGACAGAGAAAAACAGTGTATATTGTATACCCAATAACTAATTTATTTATAGAAAGAAGAGAAGCATATTTAGTGCCTGAGTTCTTGGCCACAGTTTTATGAAGATCTCAAAAAATTTTCTCTTTGAACATTCTGTATGAGTCCTTCCCTATTTTGAACCAGCTTATTGAATTCACCTGGGCTTCCTAGGGGGCTCAGTGGTATCCTGCCTCAGTGAAACTGCCTGCCAACGCAGGAGACTCAGGAGACACCGGTTCGATCCCTGAGTCGGGAAGATCATCTGGAGAAGGAAATGGCTACGCACTCCAGTATTCTTCCCTGGAGAATCTCATGGACAGAGGAGCCCGGTGGGCAATAGTCTGTGGGGTTGCAAAGAACTGGACATGACACATTGAATTCTTTTTTCAGGTCTTGTCATTTATTTATGAAAATAATGATACCTGTACATTTATGAGTATGAAGAAATGACATTCATCAAAGGGAAAACAGTTAAGAGGAGAGGTTAGTGAAGAAATCAAGTTGCAACAGTCTCTGTGTAAGTGTGCTAGGGAAGAGAAGGAGCAAGGGATAGCTAGATGGGGTCATGGTAAGAGACAGATTTAAAGAAAAAGCAGAGAGACACTTGTGTATGGTTGAATGATGGCCTGAGGAGTGGAACTGTCTATGGTAGGAGAGTTTGGAACCTGAACATAGTGTCCTGGGACTGGCATCCTGGTCGTTGAAGATTTCCTTCTTACAGCCTCCAGCCCCTGGGATGTAAAGCTTCATGTTTGTCCCTTGGCCTTTTCAAAAGCTCAGCAGAGCCAATGGTATTTTTACTTGTTTTACCCAGCAGTGTGTACTTGACAGCTGTAGAAAATTCCAAATATGTGCAGAGACGCTTGTTGTGTGTTTAGTTTCCCCTTACAGTTTGGATTTTAATCCAGTGTGGCAGTTCTCAAACTGTAACAGTGTAAGACTCACGAAGGTGGTTGCTGAAATGCAAATTCCTGAGCCTCTTCTCACTTGAGGTTTGAGGATCTCCTGTCTCCAGAAGCATACCTGATGATTTTGATGTGCATTGCCCTTGATAGCAATCTTAAAACTTGTGGTAAGATAATGTAGTTTACTGTCTTAACAATTTTAAGTGTGTGGTATGCGACAGTAAGTCCTTTCATGTTGTTCTGGAACTGTCACCACCTTCCATCTCTAGAGCTTTCCATCATCCCATACTGAAACCCTTTACCCATTTCAACAACAACTCATTTTTCCCTCCCCCCAGCCCCTGGCCACTATAGTTCTACTTTATGTCTCTGTGAATTTGATGACTCTGAGGACCTCATGTAAGCAGAATCATACGGTGTTTGTCCTTTTGTTTCTCTTTTATTTCACTTAGCTTAATGTCTTCAAGGTTTTTCCATGTTGTATCTTGTGTCAGAATTTTTTTCTTTCTTTAAGGCTGAATAGTATTCCATTGTGTGTGTATACACTGGTTTTTCCAACGAGTCATTTAATTCCTTCCTGCTCCTTAAGCTCTCTGAGAGACTGTAGAGTGCTAACCAGTAAACTTCATTTTCTTTTTTTGAGTTTTGAAATATTAAAGCTGGTCATTAGATTAAAACAGTATTTTTGTGAATCATAGTAAACATCTTTATTAAAAATGTCTAAAGTACATTCTCATATTAACTCTCCTGAATATTAATCAACTCTTCCTCTTCCTTCTATGATGGTAGTATATGGTACTATCATCTCACAGTATTGTTTTTAAGTACAGATTTTATCTTGGTGGTGGTCTTGAGATAAGCGCATCTATTATCCATATTTTACTGAGGCAGAAGCTGGGTCAGTAAATTGTAAATGTAGCCAGCTGGTTGCACAGCTGTGACTCAGGCCAGACCAGTGTGACAGCACAGCCTGAAGATGAGGGCGAAAGGACTTGTGTTCTGCTTGTGAAATTTCCTGGGTATTTCTGTGCTTGAGGAGGATAATAACTCACAACATTGACTAGACTAGACAATCCAGGATCTACAGGTAGCCATCACCAAAGTATATTTCTTCCTTTGTTCAAGTCAGAGTGAGCTTTCTCCAGGAAACATTCACTCATGAGTCTGTTTCTGAGCTCATCCGCCCAACGTTGGTCTATTTCTTCCTCCACCCTAATTATGTCGTTAGAGCCGAAGGTCATTGAAGGTGAAAATGGGTTTTGGCTGTGTACCTTCAGAGGGCTCAGTGAATCACTTCAGCTCAGTATAGATATTTACTGAATACTGAGGTTCAGCTCTTTTAGTATCTGGCGGTTAAAGGCCAACTTAAGCTGGATAGAGGCTTGGAAGACTGATGCGTTGGCCTGCAGCTCACAGCATCTGGGCACCTGGGCTGCTTGGGGACCTGCCCTCCAGCCTGGAGCATGGCTTGTTCCTCTTCTGACTTTCTCAGGTTTTTCCCATTATATGGGATAAGGTGGTGGCTGCTTCGGGGACACACCCTTGACCAAGTTGAGACGAGAATCTTCTCCAGTGGTCCCACTGGAGCGGGTCTCTCATTGCCTCAGCTTGGGTGCCGTGGCATCCCTGGACCAGTCATCATGGACGGGCCGATGGCCTATGATTAACCTTGGCCATGTTGGGTGACCAAAACTGTGGTTGGGGAGTGTGTTTTGTCACTAGAAAAAAAAGGTGGATGAATGAGAGGGCTGGGTAGTGAAGTTGCCCTGTAAGCACCTGTTTGTGGCGGAGTGAACGCTGTGGAGAGAGAAGTGTCCGTGCTGCCTAGCCATGTAGAGAGGTCTGCTGGAGGTATTGTTTTTGACTATAGGTGGATAAAATGGAAATGAAGTAGGCTGCATTTCCCCATAGGCTTATACTTACTGACTGACTGACTTTGGATATTTAAAAATTTTGTGACAGATCTGGTGTAATAGTCACGGAATTTGCATATTTGTTCAGCAGTTATGTAAGGAGGACCTCAGTGGGGGTGCTGTGCAGCGGGGATGAGGTGCAGAGGCACGGGACTCCTGCCCTCAGGAGCTCTTACTCCAGGGCAAGGGGTAAGTTGGGCAAGAAACTGGATGGGGTCACTGAGGGAGGGCGTTAATGGAGACTTTGAAGGATATTCCACAGAAAAGATGAGCATGATCTGTGGAGAAATTTGTTAGGGAGACCAGAGGAGGAGGAGAGGTGATGTCTGGCAAAGCGTGCCGTGCATGCAGGTGGGTGTTGGAAATGCCCCGCCTGGCAGCAGCACTGGAAATAAGAGATGGCTGGGGGAGTTGGGGAACCACCGAAGGGGGCTGTGGAAGGCCGGGCTGGGAGCTGTCAGAACTGGGGCTCAGGCCCGTTTGTCCTTGCACTTGTGGGAGGGTCTGTGTCACTCCTGCCTGAGCTGCTGGAGGGTGGGGTCTTTCTTGCCCATTTTGTGTCCCAGGGCCTGCAGAGTGTCTGCACTGGCTGACTGGAAAGCAGGACCTTAGAATTCTGTCATTTATATTAAGTTACAGGGTTCTAGTCCCTGAAGAATCTTGAGTGTGGATGAAATCCAGAGAAGCAGAGGACGGGTCAGATGTAACCAAAGTAGTGAGTGATGTCCCAATCCATGTGTCTCTGAAAAACACATGTGCTCAGTAAACCTCACAGGACAGGCTCTGAGCACCACACTGCGGGCATACTCGCTGATGTATTTAAAACTTCACATCTGTTCCTCATTCTCTATCCTTAATGTAGATCAATTCCTGGGTGAAAAAGTGTTGACATCCATTGAGTATGTGGCTAGAGCTACTGAGATTTATTCAGATACCCAAGTAAACTTTCTATTGGTAGACATTCAATTTGTTCTCCAAATTTATTACATGATATCCAAAGCAATATTTAGAAATATTCACTTCTTTCCAAAGGGAGTATCCCACAGATGTATAGTAGCATGCATTTGGTATCAAAGGAATAAAGTTTCAAAATGAGTAAATAAAATACATACGCATGATGTACTTAAAGAAGTGAAAACTTGAGCAGAGAGGTGAGAAGAAGGAAAAGTGGTCTGTGAGGGGCTGATGTGGATAGTAAAGCAGTAAAGCAGAGTTTAATGGTTTTGGTTTTAACTAGTTGCTTCTTTCTAAGTATGCTCCATTCAAAGTACAGTCAATCCTCATTTTTCAAAGATTGTGTATTTATGAAATTGCCTCCTTGCTCAACTTTATTTGTAATCCCTGAATCAGTCCTCATGATGCTTTTATAGTCTCTTGCAGGCATATATAGAGCAGGGAAAATTTTGAGTCACCTGACATGCATGTTGCCAGCTGAGGTTCCTGGCCCCACTCTGTCTGCTTGTTCCGGTTCTCAGATCAGCTCAGTTCAGTCGCTCAGTCATGTCAGACTCTTTGGCCCCATGAACCACAACACGCCAGACCTCCCTCATCACCAACTCTTGGAGTTCACCCAAACTCCTGTCCATGTTCTCAGATCATTTGCCTAATAATGGTCTGTTTTCCTGGTTCAGGATCCAGTCCGGGATCACAGGTTTTATTCTCTCTCCATGCAGGCCAGGAAGCAACAGTTAGAACTGGACATGGAACAACAGACTGGTTCTAAATAGGAAAAGGAGTGCGTCAAGGCTGTATATTGTCACCCTGCTTATTTAACTTATATGCAGAGTACATCATGAGACACGCTGGACTGGAAGAAACACAAGCTGGAATCAAGATTGCCAGGAGAAATATCAATAACCTCAGATATGTAGATGACACCACCCGTAAGGCAGAAAGTGAAGAGGAACTCAAAAGCCTCTTGATGAAAGTGAAAGAGGAGAATGAAAAAGTTGGCTTAAAGCTCAACATTCAGAAAACGAAGATCATGGCATCCGGTCCCATCACTGCATGGGAAATAGATGGAGAAACAGTGGAAACAGTGTCAGACTTTATTTTTTTGGGCTCCAAAATCACTGCAGATGGTGACTGCAGCCATGAAATTAAAAGACGCTTACTCCTTGGAAGAAAAGTCATGTCCAACCTAGATAGCATATTCAAAAGCAGAGACATTACTTTGCCGACTAAGGTCCATCTAGTCAAGGCTATGGTTTTTCCAGTAGTCATGTATGGATATGAGAGTTGGACTGTGAAGAAAGCTGAGTGCCGAAGAATTGATGCTTTTCAACTGTGGTGTTGGAGAAGACTCTTGAGAGTCCCTTGGACTGCAAGGAGATCCAACCAGTCCATTCTGAAGGAGATCAGCCCTGGGATTTCTTTGGAAGGAATGATGCTAAAGCTGAAACTCCAGTACTTTGGCCACCTCATGCGAAGAGTTGACTCATTGGAAAAGACTCTGATGCTGGGAGAGATTGGGGGCAGGAGGAGAAGGGGACGACAGAGGATGAGATGGCTGGATGGCATCACTGACTCGATGGTCGTGAGTCTGAGTGAACTCCTGGAGTTGGTGATGGACAGGGAGGCCTGGAATGCTGCAATTCTTGGGGTCGCAAGGAGTCGGACACCACTGAGCGACTGAACTGAACTGAACTGATGCTTCTGCAGCCTTACACTGATCTGGGTTAGCTCCTCAGGTTCTCTCTGTGTTTCTTGGCCGTGTCCTTGTTGAGGCGGGCAGTCCAGTTGTTTTAGGTTTGTCTGACGTTTTCAGTGTTGAGATTGAGGTTATGCGTTTTCGGTCTTATACTGTGGAGGTTGACTTATATTCTGCTTGGTGCCTCCTATCAAGAAGCACTTGGTGATGGTTTGCATCAACATTCATGACTTGGTTAAGATGGTGTCTGAAAGATTTCTCCACTGTAAAGTTACTGCTTTTCCCTTTGGAATTAGTAAGTAACTTCTGGGGGATGTTCTGTGACCATGTATGTATTCTCTTCATCCTCACACTTTCACCCACTAGTTGTAGCATTCATTGATGATATTCTAAATCTGTCATTCATTTGTTTATGTCATTGTAGACTTACTTTCTTATTCTGTTCAGTTGGTTATAATCCTTTACTATCATTACTTACTTGATGCTGGAATGTCCCGCATTGGCCGTGAGAGCCCCTTCATGCAGGCTCCTGTGTCTTTTTTGCATGCTCTCCTTATTCCTTGAGCAGTTTCTTACTCTCTGGCTCAAGATATTTCAGGCTCATGCTGTCCTTCCCTGTCCCATCCGTGGTATCACCCACTTTACTGAGGAGTCGACCTGGACCAATTTATTGTGTTAAAGAGATATTCTGGAGATATGTATATATAGAGACCAAGAACTGAATAGATCCAATGATGTTTCCCAGGTTCCTTACTGTTCTGGATAACTCAGTGAACCTCTTCAGATAACTGCACTCTGGTGGAGCAGCACCTTCCTGAGGGTCGATGCCTCTTTGCTTGCAGTTCTCCCCACCACAGGAGTTTCTACGTAAGAGGAGACAAGCTTAGACCTCTTAAGTATTAAAATGCCATCTATGTTATGGCTGAATTTATTTTTATGAATTTGTTCTCTTCTTCCTCCTTAAGGAAGTTTTTAATAGTGTATTTTAATCTTAATTTATTTTTTAAAACTGCAGTGTCATTGGATGAGGGGTTTTATTTCTGATAAAGTGATCAGCTTCTAGTAGGTTACCTTAATTTAATTCCCAATGCAAATCTAAAATTTTCCTTAAAATGCAAATTAAAGAACTTATAAGGTGAATGTTTGTCATGTATTATGTTGACAATACATACAATACAATAATACAATACATGAGCATGGCTCATGTTTATGTTAGTCATGCAGTCATGTCCGACTCTGTGATCTCATGGACTGTAGCCCGTCAGGCTCCTCTGTCCATGGACTTCTCCAGGCAAGAATACCAGAGTGGGTTGCCATTTCCTTCTCCATTGTTTGTCATAGATATTAAAAAAAAAAAACTAAATAAAATAGCTTGAGAAACCAATCAGTGTTGTCACCGTTTTTGGACATAAGCTCCTTGGTTCCTTTGGGTCTCGGGTGGAGCCCCTGCCCTCCCATTTCTGGTGCATTCTCAGCTGCTGCTCTCCTTCCTGCTGCACACCAGCTGCCTCTGTGCTCGGTCCTCTGTTTTCTTGCTTCTCTTGGCTCTTTCCTGTTAGATGGGATCCCATGCAAGACTTTGGAGGGTTCATGGTTTGTCCTCATCCACTTGTATTTTAGAGTTGGTTGTCTGCTTGTGTTGTTCAAGCCCTTTTAGTTTTGCTGTCTTCTGACTCTTCTTTCTGTGGAGGTTCAGAGACAATTTGAAAATTCTGCCAGTTCTCTCTCGCCTCCTTGCTTCCAAAATGACCATGGAAAGAAACAACGATGGTCATGTCTAGGAAGGGCCGAGGACACGTGCAGCCTGTTCATGCCCCAGCTGTGCCCAGTGTGTGCCCAAGGACAACGCCATTAAGAAGTTCATCACTGGAACAAAGTAGAGGCCGAAGTCATCGGACATTGCTGAAACAAGTGTTTCCAACGGCTGTGTGCTTTGCAAGCCGTGTGTGAAACTACCTTACTGCATGAGCCGTGTCACTCACAGCCAGGGGGTCAGGAGTCATTCCCGGGAGTCCCAGAAGGACCTTCCCCCGGAAGCAGACCTGCAGCTGTTGCCCCCCAGCCTCCACCAAAGCCCATGGAAGGAGCTAAGTCCTTATAGACTAGAGAAATACTGTTCTCTAAAAAGACACTAAAATGGAAATTCTACATGAAAATGAAATAAAAACTGGGTCCTCACTGATGCCATTGCTGGGCTTGCTCAACAATGCCATTCATTAGTGTAAATTTAATGAAATTGATCTCCTTATTTTTTTCTTTGAAAACTGTTTCTACAGAGAAAAAGAAGTCGGGATGCAGAGTACCCATCCTTTCCAGGAGAGAGTCCCCTACCATGCAGACGAGCAGGGCTCAGGACCGTGGGGGCTGAGGCTTCCCTGTCTGAAGCATGGCTCAGGTGTGGAGAAGGATTTCTGAAGAGTCCTGGCACTCCGGTAAAATCATGATGCTGTCTTCCCTGAATGCTGAGCGATAAATCCTAGCTTCCTGAGAGTTCACGCCACTGTACTCATATTTCTTTGGAATTCCCTTCCTTATTGTCTTTCAGAACACTGTAATTGATGTGTTACTTGTTTTTCTTCATCCTTGAATCCCCTGCAATTGTGGCATAGTAGTATTCACCTCTTTCTGTCGTGTAGAACTTTGTACTTTGTAAGTAGGGATGCATACTGGAAATGTTCTCAGAAGATAATACTGTTGAGCGTCCTACCTTTAAAAGAAGTCTATTTAATGAAATGCTTGTGTATCAGGACCTGATGGCACTGGGGGATTCTGGCTGATTTTGGTTTATGTGGTAACTTTGAAGTACTCACCGTAAGAAGGAGTGCTCACCACTGTTATCAATTCTACAAAGACAGCCCTCTGTTTAGATTCTGGAAGAATATAAAAATGCAGTTATAAATATGTACTTTGGGAATACTTGTTGGTAAATAAAGGAAAATGGACGAATATGTTAAAGGGTGTAGTGTAAGTTCTTGACTATTTTATGTAATGTTGTTGGGTTTTTGCCCTTGTCACATGAATTACTGCATCATTATTAATTATTATTATTATTGTTACCATTATTTGCCTGAAGCCATTAACAGCTGAAAAGAAGACTACCACAGAAAAACACCTTGAATTATCCTGTCCACCCAAGAAAGGTAATATTGTTGATTTCTTGGCAGGAAAGATAAAAGCCTAATATATCCTCCTTTGATTTATTTGTTTTTTAAAAGGTCATTTATATAGTTTGGAAAAACTATATATTCATGGTTAGAAAAAACACCCAAACAATGTAAAAAGGTGTTTTTGGCATCTCTCTCATCTTTTTCACCATCTGTCCCATTTTTTATGCCTCCCATAGCTAATCATTAAATTTTTTTGTTTCTTTGTTGAATTCACTGTTATCAACAGAACCCAGTAGGTAAGCTCATATTCATGGCTGCAGGGTTTTAAAAAGAATCTGATTTGAGAAATAAAGTTATGACCTGTAGTATAAGGACTTACTACTTAGTCAGTGATGGTTAGGGAAGACCGAGTTACGGGTCATAGGAAAGTGTATTGAAGTGTTTGAAGGGATGGGTTGAATTTATCTCCTACAACAAGAAGGTCAGGGGGCTAGACTCATTTTGAGTTCTGCTGCCTTAGTGTAGCGTCTGTTTTTGCAGTCGTGAGGTAGAAGCTGAATTCTGCAGGCCCAGTTCTCAGGAAAAGTGTAGACTTGGGGGGATTTTCTCCAAATGAAGTTTCCTCTGAGAAGGAGTACTCTCCCTCAGACCTCTACCTTTAGCCAGAATCTGTTCCACAGTGTCACCTCCACCAAAGAGACATCAGTGAAATTAAGGATTTTTAAACATATGTGTTGCTGCACCAATAAAACTGGGATTTTGTTGGTAAGGAAGAAGGGGTATGACTATCAGGGAGGCCACAGGTTCTGCTGCTGCACTCACTAACCCTCAGGGTGGGCAGGAAGGGTCATGACTCCAGACTTTTGGGGGTCTCATTTGACTGTGCCATGTCCTGACTATGTTTTGACTGTGGGATCTTGAGAAAGCAAGCTAAGCATGCTTTGCTTCAGTTTCTGCATCTGGAAAATAGGTCTCAAACTTGTGTATCTCACTGGGTTGTTGTGAATTAAAAAAGAATTCCTGTTCAAAGGTTAACACTTAGTAGGAGATCATATCAGTCAATCCTAAAGGAAATCAACCCGAATATTCATTGGAAGAACTGATGCTGAAGCTGAAGCTCCAGTAATATGGTCACTTCATGCAAAGAGCTGTTTCATTGGAAATGGGACTGATGCTGGGAAAGATTGAGGGCAGGAGGAGAAGGGGGTGGCAGAGAATGAGATGGTTGGATGGCATCACCAAGTCAATGGAAATAAGTTTGACCAAGCTCCAGGAGATAGTAGAGGGCAGAGGAGTCTGGCGTGCCGCTGTCCGTGGCGTTGCAGAGAGTTGGACATGACTTAGGGACTGAACAGTGGCAACAACTGCAGCAGTTGCTGTTACATTTGATGGCAGAGAGGTGAGAGCCTGCTCAGCATCCTGCCGAGTGAAAAACTTTCTGTGAATAAGAGATTTGACACTTTAAGCTGTATTATTATTTTAAGGGGATTCCTTTTATGCAATTGAAAAATAAAATTCTCCTCATTTTTTTGATTTCTAAAATACTGTATAGTAAAATAATACTGTAATCTTCTGATGGTGCTACAGAATTTAAATTTTACTATTAGTAATGCCAAATGTTGTAATTTTCAAAGATCAATTTAATTCTAATTTCTAAGCTGTCATAATATGAAGTATGGAGAAAATAAATAGTACAGTTTTCCCTTGAATGACTGGCATGGGGGGCTTTTGTGCTGACCCTACACACGGTCAGAAATTCGCCCGGAGCTAACTTCACAATCAGCCCTATCTGCAATTCTGCATCAGCAGATTCAGCCTACCGTGGGTTGTGTAGGACTGTAGTAGTACATATTTACGAAGAAATTTCTGTGTAAGTAGACTCATGCAGTTCACGCCTGGGTTGTTGAAGGATCAACTCTTACTTTCTTTTACACGATAGATTTGAAGGTATAATCAAATTTAACTTGGACAGAGAAAGAAATATTAAATAAGCTGCTGCCTTGTATTTAATTTCAAAAGCATCTTTTGAGATGGTTTTCTATGCCAATATATATTCAACCTAAAACCTACTCTGCTATACTTTCTTTTCTGTGGAATGACCAGTATGTTCTGATAGACTGGAAAAGCATATATCCATGTATAATTAATTTGTTTACAGCATAAGCAGCTTGTTAAGAGAAGAAAGTGTTATTAATAATTTACCAAATATAAACTGATAGAAAAGGGAACTCAAGGCATTCCCTGAAACTGGTTTATTTTAAAAATAGTAACTTTTAAAGTGTTAGTTTAATTTAAGATAGGCTGTTAATAAAATTTCTAGGACGTAGAAGTAGTATTTTTTTGAGAACAGGGAAGCAAAAGTAGGGGAACATACTTTGGCAAAGTGTGCAAAAAAGGGGGAGACTCCATTTCCTTGTCTCCATGTCTATTTCCTTACCTGTAAGGTACTGAGAACCAGAGAAGGAAGGGGGAGGAGATGGAGGAGAAGAGAAGGGGTAAGAGAAGTGATCCTTTGCTTGCTGGCAAAGCATCTTGCCAGAAGGTTTGTGGAAGGTGGAAGAAGATAAAATTGAAATAAAAATAGGCTGGAACCTATGTAAATAGTGATTTTCTTTAAAAGGAAGAACTTTCAAAAAAATGTGAAAAAATGTGTTTCCTAAGCAAATGAAACCATGTAATAAAAAAGAAAACTGTGTATTATTTTATTTTTCTTGAAATATTCTGCAGAATATATTCTCAGAGTCTGTTTTTTGTTGAGGTCAGAAATCTCCTTGGAAGACATCAGTAAATTTTTAAATTGTTATTTGTTGATGTGTCTTTCTCCCTGTTGAACCATAGGTTTCTTTCAGGGGAGACCCTCATCTGTTGCTCATCTTTCTCTCTGAAGTGACTTGGGTTAGAATAAGGCTGCCATAATGAAGTGCTATAGACAGGATGTTTTGAACAACAGAAACTTTCTCTGTCACAGTTCTGGAGGCTAGAATTCCAAAGTGAGATATTGGCAGGATTGGTTCCTTCCAGGAAGTGTGCTCCTGGCTTCTTTCCTTGACTTGCAGGTGGCTGTTTCTTTTCCAAGTATCTCTTTCCTAGGTCTTCCCTCTCTGCATGCATGGTTAGGTGTCCAGATTTCTCCTTTATATAAGGAGAGCTGTCATAGTAGATGGGGGCCCACACTAACGTCTCACTTTAATTTGATTACCTAAGGACCCAGTCTCCAAATAAGATTACATTCTGAGATGCTGGGGTTAGAACTTAACATATCAGTGGATTTGTTGTTCATTCGCTGAGTCGTGACCAGTTCTTTGCGACCCCATGGACTGCAGCACACCTGGCTTCCTTATCCTTCGTTATGTCCCAGAGTTTGCTCAAAGTCATGTCCATTGAGTCGGTGATGCCGTCCAACCATCTCAACCTCTATTGCCCCCTTCTCCGTCTGCCCTCAATCTTTCCCAGCATCAGGGTCTTTTCCAATGATTGGCTCTTCTCATCAGGTAGTCAAAGTATTGGAGCTTCAGCTTCAGTCCTTGCAGGGAATATTCAGGGTTGATTTCTTACAGGATCGGCTGGTTTGATGTCTTTACAGCCCACGGGACTCTCAAGAGTCTTCTCCAGAACCACAGTTTAAAGCCATTAATTCTTCAGCGCTCGGCCTTCTTTATGGTTCAACTCTCGTGTCTGTATCTGACTCCTGGAAAACCATAGCTTTGACTATACTGACCTCTGTCGGCAAAGTGTTATCTCTGCTTTTTAGTACGCTGTGTAGGTTTGTCTTAGCTTTCCTTCTGAGGAGTACGTGTCTTTTAATTTCATGACTGCAGTCACTGTTATCAGTGATTTTGGAGCCCAAGAAAATAAAATCTGTCACTGCTTCCACTTTTCCCCGTTCTGTTTGCCAGGAAGTGATGGGACCAGATGCCGTGATCTTAGTTTTTTGAATGTTCAGTTTTAAGCCAGCTTTTTCACTCTCCTCTTTCACCTTCATCAAGAGGCTCTTTAGTTCCTCTTCATTTTACAGGGTGCTAATTGCATTCCTGAGGGCTTCACCCTTATGACCTGATTACCTCCTGAAGAGGCCAACACACGGAATAGGCTGCAATGTGTGAGTTTTGGGGGACTCACACATTCAGTGTATAGAGTGTTCCACTTTTCCCTTTTGATTACTTTTCCAGATGCATAATAACGAGAAAGATTGATAATGTCTTTTGTAAGTAAGTACACAGCTTAGTTTTATTAGCTCTTTAAATCAATATGGGTTCTTTGGTTATTCTGAATAGTTTACGTTTAATTTTATATTTTGAAGGATAGACAACTTTAGTAATTCTAGATCTTCATGGCACAAAGTAAGTGTTCAGTAAATGTTTACTATTATTTCACGTTTTTGTGCCTTTGTAAGTGTTGATTTTCTAGACATCATTTTGCCAGTGAATCTTCCTTTCCTGATCAGTATAAAGTGGAGCATTCACTTTTTTGTGTTGTCCTCAATATTCTGTGACATATTTCTAATAAAGTATATGATTTTTCTTTTCATAGTTAATTAATGTTGCATTCCTCAAGGGCAGGAATTTTCTTCTTTTTTTTGGTTTCCTCAAGGTTTACTATATCAAAGGTGTTATATAAATATGTATTTAATGAAGCCATTTAGCTTCTGATACTGTTTCCTCTTCTGTAAAACTTGAGTTGTAATATCTAATCTCTTATAGTGTATTGAAATGTGGTTAAGGGTTTTTTCCTTGGTTTTAGAATTATAACTCAATTATCCACTCAATGTGAATAGGAAAATTGATTTTTATTATATATCTATTCTTTTCTGATTAATATCAGTAAGATTTTCTGTTGAACTTTGGTTCCACTGCAATAGAGACACTCCATTCCTGCTAGATTTCCTTTCTGTAGAATGGATAACGTAAAAATAGTGAGCACACCACATGCTGGTGATGTGGAAAAACTGTACCACCCTCACAGTGCTGTGGGACTGTAGAATGGCGTGGCCACTCTGGAAAACAGTTGGGCAGTTCCTTATAAGGCTTCACATGCAATTACCATACAGTCCAACAATCGTGCCCTTAGACATCCTGGAGAATGAAAATTACAGTCACATGAAATCCTGTACATAGTGTTCATAGTGGCTTCAGTCGTCACAGCCCCAAACTGAAAACAACCCAGACATCCTTCAAGGGGTAACTGATTAAACATGTGATTCATTCACACTGCAGAACAGCACTCAGTAATTTAAAAAAAAAAAAAAAAAGTGACTGTTGGTACATACAACAGCCTGGTGAATGTCCAGGTAATTGTGCTAAGCTCAAAAAGCCAGTGATAAAAGGTGATGTAGGTGATCTCATTTGTATATTATTCTTGAAATGACAAAATCAGAGAAGTGCAAAATTGCTTTGTGATTGCTAGGAAATAGGAATTGAGGTGGGGAGGCGAGCTCTGTTAATGGCTTTGAAAAGGCAGTGCAAGACATCCCCACAGTGATGGAGTTGTTCTCTGTTTTGACAGCATCACTGTCAGCTGTGATGTTGTACTGTAGTTTGCAGAATGTTACTTCTGGCTGTGATATTGTACTGTAGTTTGCAGAATGTCACCCCTGGAACAGCTGCTTGAAGCATACCAGGGCTGTCTGGTTATTTCTGACAACTGTGTATGAACCAACTATTATCTGAAAATAAGGTTAATTAAATTTAAAAGTTCGCCGTTAAGCATTTTAAGCAAACTGCTGTTACCAGGGCGCCTCGTATAGTAAAGGAAGCACACGGAAGCATTCCTTTTGTAGATAATTATTGATTTCTGTGTTTTTTTGGTACTTTTCTTACCCTTAAGGCTTGATGAAAGATGCTACAAAGTTATAGTTTTATAATTATTTCGGGTTATTTTTTGAGTTTTCATTTGTGCTCCAGTCGTTTTCCTTGTCTTTTATGACTTTGATTTTATTTTTTTTCTTCTTGTAGTTGGGATTTAATTTAGCCAGGTTGCACATAGACCTTTAGTTGGAAAGATTTGAAATAAGACATTGTTTTCACTATCAACAGAATTTTGTATATTTGTGCCTTTGGCAAAGTATCATGTATTACACCTCATATTGATCAATAATCATAATCAATTGGCCTTTAAAAAAATTATTCTTTCTTTTGCAGAACCTACCGCCTTTAAGAGTACCAGTGGGCTTGCAGCTATAACGTGGAGTTCCAGTGGAAGTGATCTGTCAGATGAAGATAAAACAGCTTTTAAATCATACAGAGATAATAGATATTCTAGAACAGGCAGGTGTCCAGAAGATGGGGCCAGTGAAGGTAAATTGATAATTTTTAAAAGAAATTTAGTTTCCATTATGGATTGTGTTTTAATAATGGAAATAACTTATACTTCTCTTCTAATACTTAACATTGATTTTGATATTACTGAGTCCCAATCTTTTAGAAACATTTTCTCATAATATTTCTCACAGTAACTCCTTCAGAGATCAGTATTACCGGGATTATTTTTGCAGTTGACAATTTAGGCTTGAACATGTTAAAATTGATCAGAGCCAGTTCTCTAAAGTATAATATAAAATATTATAATATATAAAGTATAAATAATATAATATAAAGTATAAAATATCTGGAGATATTTGGGTTTGGCTCCAGACCAACACAGTAAAGTGAATGTTGCAGTGAAACAAGTTACGTGAATTTTTTGGTGTTGCATTGCGTATACAAGTTATGTTTTTATACTACTGTAGTCTGTTTAAAGTTGCGCTAGTATTATGTCTAAACAATGATAGACACACCCTAATTTAAAAACACTTTATTGCTTAAAACTTCTGTGTATCATCTGAGCCTTCATTTAGCCAGTCTGATATTTTTGCTGCTGGAGGGTCTTACTTCACTGTTGATGGCTACTCAAGTGAAGCTTGGGGTTGGTGTGGCAGTTTCTTAAAATAAGGCCACATTTGCAACATCAATGGCGTGTTCCTTTCATAAACAATTCCTCTGAAGCATGCAGTGCTGCTCGGTAACATTTTACCCACAGGAGAACTTTCAGAATTGAAGTCAGTCCTCTCAGACCTTGCTGCTGCTTTTTCAGCTAGGTTTATGTCATATTCTACATCCTTTGTTGCCATTTCAACAGTCTTCACAGCCTCTTCACCAGGAGTCAATTCCATCTCAAGAAACCACTTTCTTTCCTCATGTACAAGAAGCACCTGCTCACCTATTAGAATTTTATCCTGAGATTTGAGCAATTCAGTCACATCTACAGCTTCACTTCTAATTCTCTTGCTGTTTCTACCACACCTGCAGCCCCTTGCTCCCATGAGGTCTTGAACCCCTCACAGTCATCCGTGAGGCTCCAAATCCACTTCTTCCTCACTCCTGTCACTGTGGGTATTTTGACCTTTTCCCTTACATGAATCATGAATGTTCTTAATGGCATCTAGAATGCTGACTCCTCTCCAGAAAGTTTTCAGTGGACTTTGCCGAGATCCATCAGAGAATCACTGTCGACAGCAGCTGTAGCCTTCTGGAATTCTTAAATCATAAGGCCTGAAGGTTGAAATTATTCCTTGATCCATGGGCTGCAGAGTGGATGCTGTGTTATCAAGCATGAAAACAACATTTATTCTGTTGTACAACATCTTCATCAGAACTCTTGAGTGACCAGGGATATTGTCGGTGAATATTGATATTTTGAGGGGAATCTCTCTGAGGAGCAGGTCTCAACAGTCGGCTTACAACACTCAGCAAACTGGGTCGTAACAGATGTGCTGTCACTGGAGCACAGGCAGAGTAGACTTGGCATTCGATTCTTAAGCACCCTAGGATTTTCAGAATGATAGGGGACACTGGCTCAACTTCAGCCCACCAACTATGTTAGCCCCTAACGAGGCAGTCAGCCTGTCCTGTGTAGCTGTGCAGCCAGGCACTGATTCCTGCTCATCTATGAAAGATCAAATTGCCAACATCCGTTGGATCATCCAAAAAAAGCAAGAAAGTTCCAGAAAAACATCTACTTCTGCTTTATTGACTATGCCAAAGCCTTTAACTATGTGGATCACAACAAACTGTGGAAAATTCTGAAAGAGATGGGAATACCAGACCACCTGACCTGCCTCCTGAGAAACCTGTATGCAGGTCAGGAAGCAACAGTTAGAACTGGACACGGAACAACAGACTAGTTCCAAATTGGGAAAGGAGTACGTCAAGGCTGTATATTGTCACCCTGCTTATTTAACTTACATGCAGAGTCCATCATGAGAAACGCTGCGCTGGATGAAGCACAAACTGGAAGCACAAGATTGCCAGGAGAAATATCAATAACCTCAAGTATGCAGATGACACTACCCTTAGGGCAGAAAGCAAAGAACTAAAGAGCCTCTTGATGAAAGTGAAAGAAGAAGGTGAAAAAGTTGGCTTAAAGCTCAACATTCAGAAAACTAAGATCATGGCATCTGGTCCCATCATTTCATGGCAAATAAATGGGTAATAGTGGAAACAGTGACAGACTTTATTTTTTTGGGCTCCAAAATCACTGCAGATGGTTATTGCAGTCATGAAATTAAACGATGCTTGCTCTTTGGAAGAAAAGTCATGACCAACCTAGATAGCATATTCAAAAGCAGAGACAGTACTTTGCCAACAAAGGGTCGTCTAGTCAAGGCTGTGGTTTTTCCAGTGGTCGTGTATGGTTGTGAAAGTTGGACTATAAAGAAAGCTGAGCGCTGAAGAATTGATGCTTTTGAACTGTGTTGGAGAAGACTCTTGAGAGTCCCTTGGACAGCAAGGAGATCCAACCAGTCCATTCCTAAATATTCATTGGAAGGACTAATGCTGAAGCTGAAACTTCAATACTTTGGCTGCCTGATGCAAAGAGCTGACTCATTTGAAAAGACTCTGATGCTGGGAAAGATTGAGGGCAGGAGGAGAAGGGGACGACAGAGGATGAGTTGGCTGGATGGCATCACCAACTCAATGGACATGAGTTTGAGTAAACTCCAGGAGCTGGTGATGGACAGGGAAGCCTGGTGTGCTGCAGTCCATGGGGTTACAAAGAATCGGACATGACTGAGCGTCTGAACTGAACTGATGAAAGTCTTAGGTGGCCTCTTCCTCCAGTAGCAGGCTGTGTCAACTGAGTTGCAAACCTGTTGTTTAGTGTAACCACCCGCATGAATTCTCTTTGCCTGATCTCTGGATGACTGGGTGAGGTTTTTACATCTGCACTCACTGTTTCACCTTGCACTTTTCTGTCACGGAAGTGACTTCTTTCCTTAAGCCTTGCAAACCAGTCTCTGCCAGCTTTAAACTTTTCTTCTGCAGCTTCCGCACCTGTCTCAGCCTTCGCAGAACTGAGGAGAGTTAGGGCCTTGCTCTGGGTTAGGCTTTGGCATCAGGGAATGTTGTTTCTGGTTTGATCTTCTATCAAGAAACTAAAACTTTCTCCATATCAACAGTAATGCTGAAGAAACTCCAGACGAACAGTAAAGCAACTAATAGAAGTTGAGAATTGAGGTGGCAGTCACAGGTGGGACAAATGGGATGCTTATAGATAAAAGTAGAAATATACTTTCTTCTGCCTTCTAATATATTTTAAAATTGTTGAACAACATGGATCTTTTAAAACTACTGAGGACAAATAGATTTAATACAATTTAAGAATATTTTAAAATTGTATTTTTAGATGACCTGCAGGTTATTGACTGGGAGATAGACAGTGAGAGGGAAGATGCTTGTGAACGTGATGAATTTGAAGACCGAGAAAGTGTGCTGGAAATATCTGACTGTGCTTCTGGTGCAAGCAGTCGTTCTTTGACACCAGCAGAGACGCCACCCGAGCTTCCTAAGGTGAGGACGAATTGTTTCCCACTTTCCGTTCCGTTCGTGGAATGTGTTAGTCACAAGCTTTGGTGTTTTGTTTGTAGCTCCTCTAAATAGTATGCTGGTAACGTGCTTTTAAACATGGATAAATACTGAGTTCTCTTCTCACCTGCTCTCACCTCTGTTACACATGGGTCTTTCCCAGGATCCCTCTGTTCCCTCAGGACACGTGTCTTGTGGTCTGGTCAGATTAGATTCAGCAATGTGCAATTCTGAATAATAATATTCATAGCAAGACAACTGTTAATTGTGATTTTCCTTTACAGCTTTTCATTTTTTTATGGAGTTAATTATTTGGGTTTATGTTGCTTTGTTTTACTTATGAATAAAACTCTAAAGTTTTCACTGTTGTTCAGTTCTCTCATTAAGATTTTCAGACATAGCAGGCATTCTATTAAGTTTTTAGAAAATTTAAAAAATATTTTACTGAAGTATAGTTGATTTTCAATGTTGTGTTAATTTCTGCTCTACAGCAAAGTGATTCAATTTTATATATATGTATGTGTGTGTGTATATATGTATTCTTTTTTCATATTCTTTTCCATTATGGTTCATCACAGGATATTGAATAGTTCCCTGCGCTATATATACAGTAGGACGTTGTTGTTTATCCATTCTAACTATGCTAGTTTACATCTGCTAATCCTGAACTCCCAATCCATCCCTCCCCCTCCCCCTTGGCAACCACAGGACTGTTGTCTATGTCTCTGAGTCTGTTTATCTTTGGTATATTTGTTCATGTGTGTCATATTTCAGATTCCACAAAGAAGTGGTATCATATGATATTTGTTTCTGTCTGACTTACTTCCCTTAGTGTGATTATCTCTAGGTCTGTCCATGTTGCTGCAAATGGCATTATTTCATTTTTTATGACTAAGTAATGTTCCATTGTGATTATATACTGTATCATATTTATTCATTCAGCATTTGATTAGTTTTGTTTTTGTGGAGAACTGTCTTTCACAAACTCCTAGCCTTTCTGGTGTCACCTGAGAGTCCCCTCTGCTCTGTGAACCTTGCCGGTTTTATATTGCCCTTCACCCTCTTTTGGGGAATTCCCTTCACCTTGTTCCTGCATGGAGCAACTTTATTCTGGATTCCATGTCTTTCTTTTTCTTTGTTTTTACTCTCATTTTGATTGAGCACATCTTCCAATAGCTTCCAAGGAAGGATTTATGGAAGATAATTTTTTGGAATTTGTCATGTTAGAAAACGCAGTCATTACACTTTGACCTGTGGTTGAAACTTTATATAGAACTTTTGGTTTGAAATCATTTTTCTTGAGAATTTTGAAGGCATTGCTTCCTTTTCTTCTAGTTCCAGAGTTGCTATCAAGAAGCCAGCAGCTATTCTTACTCTTGATGT
This sequence comes from Capra hircus, assembly GCF_001704415.2. NCBI lineage: Eukaryota > Metazoa > Chordata > Mammalia > Artiodactyla > Bovidae > Capra > Capra hircus. Next base: position 62,686,156 of record NC_030821.1, read on the forward strand.
TTTAAGATTTCTCTTCCCTGTTTTAAACTGTTTTGGTTGTGATGTGCTTAGATGTAGTTTTCTGCTTGGAGTTTGTCAAGGTTTTGGATCTGTGGTTGTCTGGGATCCCCAAGCTCCCTCCTAGGTTCGGTAATTTGCTAGAAAGACATGCAGAACTTAGCGTTCAAAAGCAAAATCATCACTCTTCAAGAGTCTTTCTCAGGGGAGTCACACAGGGTATGCTTTATTGCTCCAGCAGTGAGTTTTGACAACATATGTGCACTGGTGTCTACCAGCGGGGCTCATCAGTGACTCTGAGCCCAGGGTTTTTATTGAGGGGTGCTGTCTGCCTAGCATGTGCCAGAATTTCAGATTTCAGGAATAAAATGGGTATTCAACATAAGCCGCATATTTGGGACAGGTGAGGCACAGGGAGCCACTGTTATCATTTAGGGCATGGTGGGCTCATGCTGATATCATTTAGGTCATGGTGGGCTCATCCTGACATCCAAGTTAGTTCCCAGAGGTTGGCAAGGACCAGCCTTGCAAACAAGGATCTCTCGGGGCACCTGTCTCAGGTCTGCTGAGTTAACTCTCTTCCTTGCAAGTGGGCGCAAAGCTTTCATCACATTTGAAGAGTTTTTTGCCTTTATTCAGCACTTTATTCTTCTTTCTGGTTTCCCTTTTCCTTCCCTTCTGTGACTGCAATTATCTGTGTATTAATTAGGCTGCTTGATTTTATGTCATGGTTTATTGATGTTGTGCCCATTTTTTCTCACATTTCATTTTGAGCAGTTTTTATTGCTATATCAAGTTTAATCTTTTTTTCTATCATGTCTAATCTGCTGTTAATACTGTCCAGTGCATTTGCCATCTCTGAAAGTTTGATATGAGTCATTTTACATTGCCCATGTCTCTCCTTAACACAATCATACGTTTATCAATATTTTCAGCATAGTCTATTTATAATAGCTGTTTTAATGGCTTTTTCTGTAAATCTATCATCTGTGTCATTTCTATGTCTTTTCTATTGATTGATACTTCTTTTCATTTTAAGTTGTATTTTTCTCCTTCTTTACCTGCCTGGAAATTTTTTGAGTGTATACCAAATATTTTGAATTTTATGTTGTTGAGTACTAGATTTTTAAAAATTTCTTTGAATACTCTGAGGCTTTGTTCTGTGGTACAGTTATTGGAAACAGTTTCATCCTTTTAAATGTTGCTTCATGGTTTTTTCTCTGCGTCTGGAGGAGTACTCAGTCTTAGGTCTTAGTGCTGAAGCAGGACCTTCCCAAGTGTTCTCTGTAATGCCCTGAATTACCGTTTTTCCACCGGGTTAGCAGGAACAGCCACTGTTTCTTGACCCTGTATGAACTCTAGGCACTGTTCTTCTCCACTCCCAAGGGATTGTTCCCTGATGTAGAGTTTCTTTATGTGCACATGCTGATCAGTACTCTGCCGAATACTTGAGGGGGATATTTGGGTTTCTTTGTGCAGCTCTGGCTTTTCTGGTGCTCTGGCCTATGAACTTGAGCTCCTTCTGTCTCCATGGACTCTCGACCCTGTCCCTTCAACTCAGGGAGCTGCGTAGTCTCCACCTCAGTTCCTCCTCCTCACTGTGTAGTTTGGAAATTCTTTCTGGAAAGTAAACTGGGGCAATTGTAGGCCTCATTCCTTTGTTTCCCATCTTTCAGGAGCTAGTATTCTTCTTGCCTGATGTCCCATGTCTTGAAAGCCATTGTTTCATGTATTTTGTCTCATTTCTTTCCTTTTGGTTATTTCAAGCAAGAGGATAAATCCATTTCCTATTATACCATCATGGCCATATTCTTGATTCTTTCCAGGCATCCTGGAACATGAAAAGATGTTCCTAATTGTTAGACATTAGCAGATCAAAACCATAGTGAGATATTACTGTATACCCATTAGGATAGCTGTTACCCATAAATGGGAAAATAAATGTTGAGGATGTGGAGAAATTGGAACCCTTGGGTATGATTGGTGTGAATTTCAAATGATGTAGCCACTCTGGAAGACAGTTTGTTGGTTTCTCAAAAGTTAAAATAGAATTACCATGTGACCTAGTGATTTTGCTTCTGGACATAGACCCCAAAGATTTGACAGCAGGGTCTCAACAGAAATTGCACCTTGATGTTCATAGTGGCACTATTCACAGTGTCCTAATGGTGGAAGCAACCCAAATATCTATCATCAGGTGAAGGAATAAACAAAATGTGTGGGTATGTGTATTGTCTGGGCTTCCCTGGTGAAGAATCCGGCTGCCAATGGAAGTAGACGCGGGTAGATCCCTGGGTCAGGAATATTCCCCAGAGAAGAAAATGGCAACCCATTCCACAGTTTTACCTGGGAAATCCCATGGACAGGAGTCTGGTGGGCTAAGTCCATGGGGTTGCAAAAGAGCTGGACACGACTTAGTGAGTGAACAACAACAAATGTGTATTGTGTACTAAAAAAAATATTCACAACCTAAAAGATGAGAGTTATGTTTTATTTGGTGGGAATTTTTAGGACTTCAGGCCTGGAAGGCAGCATCACAAGTAACCCTGAAATAAACTGCTGTAATGAGCTGAGTGGGGAGGGGTAGTCAGAATATATAGACATTATGCAACAAAGGGTAGGTAGTCTGAACATCAAAAGGTTATTGTTAATTAAAGAAAACCTGGTATCTCAAGTTAAGGAATTTAGTGCTTTTCTGTGTTTGGGAAGATACCAGAATCTGAGTTCCCTTAAATCATTCCTTAGATACGCATCTTAACTGTCTAGGGCCAGTATCCTGTGTTTTCTCATCCCGAGTTTCCTCAGGGCTCAGTGTGGGGGGTGACTGCAGTCTGATGGCTGCTAGGCAACAGGTGCTTCCTTCCTGAGTTCCCTCAGGGCTCACCAGCTCACCTTCTGTGGTGGCTGCAATCAGTGATGACTGTGCCGCCCCTTGTTTACTGATATGGCAGGAAATATACCATTTCTCAATGTGTGTGTATGTATATGTGTGCTTTTGTATATAGATACAGATGTGTGTGTGTGTGTGGTGTGTGTGTGTGTGTGTGTGTTACGGAATTAAACTTGGGTCTGTCTGCTCTGTTGTAGTAAAGCCAGTCTGTTGACACTGAGTTGTGGTGAGGGAAAGTGCATCCTTTGTTGCATGGCACCCCCAGTGTTTGGGGCTGAGCGTGGAGGCATGAGTTTGGGTCCAAAAGACCCAAACTCCACCGTGGCTTTCAGGGTAAAATTTTTAGTGACAGGGTTGCAGGCTGACTGATCAGCTTGTGGACATTTTTCTGCTTGGTTGGTGCTGAAGTAGTCAGGAGTCACCATCATCCCACTTCTGGCAACATCCAGTCTGTGGCTTGTGTGCTTGTGGTCAGTGTGCAGCTGACTTATTCCACCTGGTGGGGTTTCAGTGTCAGCAGAACAACTCAAGGACATGGCTCAGGATAATACCTCTGTCCCCTGCAGAAGAATTGAAGGTCCTTGACTGTATTTAGTAGCTGAACTATTACTGTTTCATGTTGCTTGACAGCTTTCTTTTGTGTCTCCATTTTCTTACTTTTCTAATTAAATTTTTTCTTTGCAACTTGGGGAGGTCCTAGGAGGTGAAGCTTTTCTACAGACGAGAGGCAGGATCCTATTCCATTTCATGTACAGTGGTTATTATTCAGCATTCAAAAGGATTGAAATTCTGATACGTGGTACAAGGTGGATGAAACTTGAAAACATTATGCTGTGTAAATTTTTTTCTTGGCTTTTTTTGGGGGAAATACTCTTGTTAATTAAGGTTATATTTATCCCTTGAAAGCTGTATAAATAACCACATCTGTTAGAAGAACTGTAATGGTGCATGGTAGAGATGCAGTTGGTTGACTGGGATTTACTAACTCAGCTAATTGAGAAGCTCGTGCACGCAGGTCTTGTAGTGCTTGCAATTCAAATTCACACCTTGTTAAAATTACAAATTACAGTATAGCACAGACTTTTCAGGGTAGCTCTTGAATAACTGGGCTTCTCTGGTGGCTCAGACGGTAAAGCGTCTGCCTGCAATGCTGGAGACCCAGGTTCGATCCCTGGGTCAGGAAGATCCCCTGGAGAAGGAAATGGCAACCCACTCCAGTACTCTTGCCTGGAAAATTCCATGGACTGAGGAGCCTGGTAGACTACAGTCCATGGGGTCGCAAAGAGTCGGACACGACTGAGCAGTTTCACTTTTCGCTTGAATAAGTATAGTTTATGAGAAGTGAGTGATTGGCATCCATAGTGTTCCAGAATGTAAACTGTGTGTCTATGGGTGGTAGAACTATTGGAGAAGTTTATTTCTTTCTTTGCTATATATATATATATATATATATTTCATAATAATAATAAAAAAAGACAGAAAAGTCATTGGCTTTTCCCTCAAGGAAGAGGAAGAATCAGATCATGTATATTGACCATCTACGGGGCCTTATATTATACTAATTGCTTTATGTATTAGTCTGTTTGAGCTGCTGTAACAAAAATATAGACTAAGTGGCTTATAAAACAGGAATTCTGACAGTTTTGGAGGCTGGAAGTTCTGCTATCTAGGAGCCAGCAAATATGGCGTCTGTTGAAGGCTCGCTTCCTGATTCTTAGCTGTCGTCTCATGTGTCCTCTGTGATGGAGGGGGTTAGGGGGTCTCCCTGGGACCTTCCAGGAAGGGCATTAATCCCATTTATGAGGGCCACACAGCATGGCTTCGCTCCCAGGTGCCATCACATTGGGGTTTAGGTTTCAGCATGGAGTTTGTAGCAGTACATTTTTCATTTGAGCCTAAAAACAAGCTTGTGAAGTCAGTGCTGTTGTGCCCTATTTTCAGACAGGAAAGTGTATTATTAAAGGTATGTGACTGTGACCAGGTTATTTATATAATAATCAAGGCCGCTCTGAAATCTTGCAGCGAAAGTATTGGGTGGTGATTGAATGCCTCAGGATCCACGTCGATTGCTTTCTTATATCAGAAGAAGTGTGCACATGCACGTGAGAACTTTGAAAGTTATGGTGATAGAAAAGGGAAATTTGTGGCTTTCTTTGTATCTAAAAAGTTCAGTATTTCTCTATGTAGTTTCTCATCAAGTACACTTTTTTTTTAGTAGTTATATATGTTAAAATGTGACATATTATGTTATTAAAAAGTGACTCAAAAAATGGATTGCTCCAACCAGGCACTGGGAGGTGTTCCTGTGATGGGGAAACTGTGGTCTGCCTAATCATAGCCGTGTTCTCTGTGGCCTTAACTCCTGCCTTCTTTTCCTCCTTTCTCTTCCTGGTATCGGAACAAAGACTCAATTATTTTCCTTATTATCTTCAAGCTGCTCACTGTTAAGTCTTTTTCTGACCCCCTTGCTATCCTGAATTCCTTGTGGGTTTCCAACTGCCTGATGACATCTTTGTGTGGATGTCCTAAACATGCTGTGAGTCCAGAGTTCCAAGTCCTGTCTCTCTTCCTTCTAACCCAGGCTCATCCTTTTTATGTGGTCCTAGTTCATTTTCTTTTTTCAGCCTTAATCTACTCATTGTCAGGTCATGCAGATTTGGCCTCGAAATCACAGCATCCCTACCACTTCTTCCCTATATTGGGCCCCTTCACCTGTCATGCCTGTCTTGTTTCCTTGCTTCATAACTGATTTCTTAGCTTCTATCTTTTTGTTAGATTCATCTTAATAAACATTATGACCTCATATTTACTTATTTATACTTTCAGTGGTTCCCCACACAGCCTGAGAATCAAGGTCCATGTAACTTGACTATTACAGTTTAGCCTCAGGTCCTTAAAATGAATGAGGCAGAATATATACTATGTAATTCTATTTATGTAAAATTCTAAAAAATGCAAATGATTTTAGTGAGAGAGCAGGTCAGTGGTTTATTGGGAATGAGCGGGGAGATGGATGGATTACAGTGGGACAAAGAGAAAAGTTCTAGGGGTGATGGAAATATTTATCTTGATTGTGGTAATAGTTTCATATGTCAGTGAAATTGATAAAGCATTTCCTAAAGTAGAAGAAGGATATAAGTCTGTGTGCTTATGAAATATTCAAAATAGTTTGTTAAATGACAAAAACATACACTAATTGTGTAGAGAAATGTAAAGAATGTACATCTGCATGAACTGTCTCTGCTTTGAGGAATCTCTGCGTTGAGGCAACTTTTTTCTGTGCTATTTTGAATTTTGAACCATGTACATGCATTAATTGTATTAAAAATTTTTTTAAAGGACACTTTACACTTTTATCCAGAATATAGTGAGAACTTCTACAGAATAGTAAAGAAAAGATAACTAGCTCACAGCTGTGGTCCTGTCCATTTTGTTATAGTGCCAATAATAGTAATAGCAATGATACCATTAATAACAGTACAGTAACTCTGAGTTATTGCAGTATGCCACACACTTTGGTAAGTGCTGATCATGTTATGTAGATGTTGTTATTAGCCCCATTTTGCAGATTAGGAGATCGAGACATAGCTGGTAAAGCAGAATGAGGTTCTAACTAGTGTATCCCCTGCAGTATAGCATGGTTATACAACTTGAAGGAAAAGCATGATGAAATCAAAAGATCATAGCTTCAGTTCATAATGTTGCCTTTTAGGACATATGATTAATTGATTCTTGATGTGACTTCCTATTCAGTATTGTTATCTGGGTTTTCCATTTATTTTATGTGTCTTCCAAGAACCCTTCCTATAGAGGGCAGCAGAGATACAGCAGTGAGTTTTCTACTAACCTACATTTTTCAGGAAGCGTGAAGAAAATTGGCTTTAAGTGAGCTTTGTTATGTAATTCTCTTGTACTTTATATAGTGATTCCTATGCAAATACAGGTTTGTAGACTTAATAAATATCAGATAACCTGAGTGAGAGGTGGAGTTTTGTTGAAGGTGTGCAACAATAGCTGGGTGACACAAACAAGATCTGAAAGTAGTAGTTTTAAAGACAAAGCAAATGTGATTTTCACATTTCAAACATGGATTCATTATTATAAAACAGATGTTTTCTGTGTATTTTTAACAGTAAGAGCAGAACAAATGATTCAGTATCTCACAGAAGATGGAATAGGGAAAAATTTAATAAAAGTAGACTAGCAAAATTTTATATTTCTTGAGAGGATATTTAGAAAGTAATCTGGCAGACTTTGAAAGTATTTCTAAGTTTAATGAGCATGTTTGTAATTCTTTATTTATATTTTTATGAAAAATTGAAAGTAACACATGTAATGTAATATTTAATCATTTTAAATGATGAATCAGAATAAGTTGATGTAACTAAATATGAACTGATTGTTAATGTCTGAGAACTCCCCAATTTATCTGTGTGTAGATTTGATGGAATTTGATTATGATGATCAAAAGCACGCATTTTAGAAATGCTCTCTAAAATGTAATTATGTTTGTATAAAAATGAAAATTTCATGCTTGTAAAGGGAAAATATAGGGAGTGTTTAGTCATGATTTCATTTGATTATATCTTGAAGATTTCAGTATAGAAACATTACATTTAAGAAACAAATTCAAGGCTTTCCTGGTGGTACAGTGGTTAAGAATCCACCTGCTGATGCACAGGATGCTGGTTACATCCCTGGTCCTGGAAGATCCCACGTGTCACAGGGCAACTGAGCCTGTGCTGCTACTCCTACTGTGTGCTCTAAAGCCTGTGCTTTAGAGTCTGGGAGCTGCAGCTGTTGAAACCCATGCACCTAGGCCTATGCTCCACAGCAAGAGAAACCACCATGATAAGCCCACGCACTGCAAGTAGACAGCAGCTCCCGCTCACTGCAGTGAGAAAACCCTCATGAAGCAGTGAAGACCAGCACAGCCAAAAATAAATAACTGAACACAGGGCTTTTTTATTTTATTTTTTTAAATTTTAAAATAGGGCTTTTTTTAAAAAAGAGACAGATTTGTACTCCAGTGTTCTCTTATGTTAAAAAGGAGGACTCTTAGGAGTAGTATTGAGGAGTAGGTACTTATTGTTGTTATTTTACATTACAGTTTTGTGTGCATATATCTATGAACACTGTCTGTTCTTGATCTGATGGCGGTATAGCATATTTTGGTTTTTATTCTCTTTAGGAAAGTGAGTATGTCCCAATATCATTTGTAGCATTTGTTTCAGAACTTAACATCCTTATTTTTCCACATCTCCCTTCTTAATTGGCTAAACCTTAGCTTATGACATATCAGGTCTGAGACTTTGTCATTTTTTGTTTTAGTATAAATCTTCCTCCTTTTTCACTGTCACCCTGTCATTTCTTTTACCTTCAATTTTGTTTCTTCTTCTGTTTCTTTTATTCCTAAATTCATCTGTTTTCTGGTGTGAGAATGATAGAATAGAAAAAAGAGTGTTGTAGGAATTATCATTACATGTATATAAATTAAAAAGTCATCATATGAGTCATTGCAGTGTGACTTTAGTCCTCTAGTTTTTTAATTTAAAAAAGTCCTTAGGAATTCCACCTACAGTAAGGACGGAGCATCATTGTCAGATTACCTTTCTTACAAATAGCAATGACATATTCTGGACATATAAAGTATATTAAATATATTTTAAAAATAAGTTTATATAAAAATATAAAGAGTATAAAAATACTTGAAGACAGTAGATAGAAGGAGAATACAGCTGGCAGAGACTTGGAGGGGTTGGCATTTTAAAGAAGAGAATGGCACAAGCAAGGAGGGTTTTTCATTTATCACCACTTTTTACCCAAAGGCAGGCCCCTGTCAGTGTTGTTCAGGGTGACTAAACTTGGATAGAAATCATAACACAGAGTTTGGGGTATAGGAGGTCAAAGGTGAAGGTAGAACCTCCCAGAGAGAACCCCACATTCTGCGTATAGATCTTACAGGTTATAAGAACTACACAGATTTCAGCTGCTCTCCACTACACAGGAGAAAGCAGTGTACTTTCTGTACTCACAGGGGAGTGAGTATAGCCAAGTTAACTACTGTTTAAGCAGGAAGGTAAATACTCCTCAGAAGAGCATAACAGAATCCAGAGTCTACATCCCTGATAATGACCAGGATACACTTCGCATTTGTTAGACACAGACACATACACACATAAACCCAGGAATGTGACGCATGCTTAAAAGAAAAGGCAGATAATTGAGACAGACCCTGATATATCAGAATATATTAGATAATATTAGGATATTAGAACTCAAATATTAGAATTACCAGATCTTGTAACTCTATTCCAGCACAGAAAGGAAAATATGCAAATAATGAATGCACCGACCAAAAAACTCAACAGAAAAATAGAAATTGAAGAGAACTTTATAATTAAATGTACAGTTGTCTTTCAGTCACTAAGTCGTGTCCTTGTGACCCCATGAACTGCAGCACGCCAGGCTTCCCTGTCCTTCACTATCTCCAGGAGTTATCTCAAACTCATGTCCATCCAGTCAGTGATGCTACTTAACCATCTCGTCCTCTGTCGCCCCCTTTTCTTTCTGCACTCAAACTTTCTCTGCATGAGTCTTTTCCATTGAGTTGGCTCTTCACATCAGGTGGCCAAAGGATTGGAGCTTCAGTTTCAACATCCGTGCTTCCAGTGAATATCAGGATTGATTTCTTTGGCATTGACTTGTTTGATCCCTTTGCTGTCCAAGGGACTCTCAAGTCTTTTTCAGGCAACACAGTTTGAAAACATCAATTTTCAGTGCTCGGCGTTCCTTATGGTCCAACTCTCACATCCACACGTGACTGCTGGAAAAACCGTAGTTTTGATTATTTAGACCTTTGTTGGCAAAGTGATGTCACTTTTTTAGTATGCTTTTCTGCGAAGGAGCAAGCATCTTTTAATTTTGTGGCTGCAGTCACTACCCACAGTGCTTTTGGAGCCCAAGAAAATAAAATTTGTCACTGTTTCCACTTTTTTCTCATGTATTTGCCATTAAGTGATGGGATCAGGCACCTAATTGTTATTTGTAGAATATTTCATGCAATACAAATACAATAGGATGCACATTCTATTCATGTGCACACGATATACATACCACAGTAAATCATATATTGTGTCATAAAACATCTCAAAAAACTTCAAAAGATTGTAACTCTGAAGATGATACTCTACAACCATGATAGAATTTAAAATAAAAATCAGTAATAATAAGATATCTAGGAGAAATTCATATTTTTAAAAATTAAAGAACATTTTCCCTTTTGATATGTAGATTTAATGTGAAATCATGAACATTTTTAAAGGCATCTACAGTAGATACAAAAGTATTAGTCACTCAGTCCTGTCTGACTCTTTGCAACCCCATGGACTGTAGCCTGCCAGGCTCCTCTGTCCACGGAATTCTCCAGGCAAGAATACTGGAGTGGGTTGCCATTTCCTTCTCTAGGGGATCTTCCTGACCCAGGGATTGAAATTGCATCTCTTCCATCTCCTGTATTGATAGGTGGCTACTTACCACTGGCCACCTGGGAAGCCCTATAGTTATGATTATAGTTTTATTGTAAAGAATATAACTCAGGAACAGCCAAATAAAAGGAAGAGATGTATAGGGAAAGTTGTTATGGGGGTGGAGGTGCGGCAAGGGGTAAGGAGGTCTCTTGGCCTGCTACTCTCCTAGCTCATGGCTGTGTTCACCAGTTTAGAAACTCTTGCATACCTCACCATTCTGAGTTTTGTTTTGTTTTTTTTTAATTTAAAATTTTTAAGTTTTTGTACAGTTTAAAAAATTTTGATTTACAGTTATTACAAAACACTGGCTGTATTCCTGGTGTTGTACAGTATATCACTGAGCCTGTCTTACACCCAGCAGTTTGTGCCTCTTACTCTCTGACCCCTATATTACCTCTCCCCGCGTCTACTTACTGGTAACCTGTAGTTTTTTCTCTACATCTGTGAGTCTGCTGCTTTTCTGTGGTCTTCATTAATTTGTTGTAGTTTTTAGACTCCACATATAAGTGAAATATCATACAGTATTTACCTTTCTCTAACTTATCTCACTTATCATACCTATTAGGCTTATCATCTGTGTTACTGCAAATGGTAAAAAATTTCGTTCCTTTTTTATAGCTGAATAGTATTCCGTTTTGTGTGTGTATGTACCACATCTTCTTTACGCAGTCATCTGTTGTTGAACACAGGTTGTTTCCATGTCTTGGCAATTGTAAATAATGCTGCTATGAATATTGGGGCACATGCATCTTTTTAAATTAGTGGGGCTTTTGGATATGTACCCAGAAGTGGAATTACTGGGTCCTGTGATAATTCTAGTTTTAGACTTGAGAAACCTCGATGTTGTTTTCCACAGTGCTGCACCAGTTTACATTCCTACCAACAGTGTACAAGGGTTCCCTTTTCTCTACATCCTCAGCAATGTTTGTTATTTGTTGACTTTTTGATGATATCCATTATCACAGGTGTGAGGTGGTATCTCATTTTGGTTTTGATGTGCATTTCCCTGATGACTAAGTGATGTAGAGCATGTTTTCATGTGTCTGTTGGCCCTCCGCATCACCTTGTAATGAGAACTTTTTGGAGATGTACTCGGCTTTCAAGTAAACAATGCAGTATTTGTAACTATAGTCACCATGCTGTACATTATATCCGCATGACTGAATTATTTTATTGCTGGAAATATGTACTTTTGGACTCTCTTTATCCATTTCTCCCTTCCCCTTACCCTGCTTTCAGCTTCTGTCTCTGATAACCACCAGTCTAGTCTCTGTATTTGCAGCTTGGATATTTGTTGTTCTTATTGACGTTTTAAAGCTCCATGCATAAGGAAGTGAAAGTTGCTCATTCATGTCTGACTCCTTGCGAACCCGTGGACTATACAGTCCATGGAATTCTCTAGGTAAGAATACTGGAATGGGTAGCTGTTTCCTTCTCCAGGGGATTTTCCCAATTCAGGGATTGAACCCAGGTCTCCCACATTGCAGGCAGATTCTTTACCAGCTGAGCCACAAGGGAAGCCCAAAAATGAAAGTGAAAGTCGCTCAGTCCTGTCTGACTTTTTGGGACCCCATGGACTATACAGTCTGTGGAGTTCTCTAGGCCAGAATACTGGAGTGGGTAGCTTTTTCCCTTCTCCAGTGGACCTTCCCAACCCAGCAATCAAACCGGGGTCTTCTGCATTGCAGGCGAATTCTTTACCAACTGAGCTATCAGGGAAGCCCCACACATAAGTTCTAACTTATTTAACTTAACATACTGCTGTGATTCATGGGGTCGCAAAGAGTCGGACACGACTGAGCGACTGAACTGAACTGAACTGAACTGCCATCAAGGTGCATCCCTGTTGTTGCAGATGGCAGCATTTCATTCTGTTTTATGGATAAATAGTATTCTGTTTTGTGTGTGTGTGTCTCATGTCTTTTTCTGTATTCATGCATAGATGGACACTTAGGTTATTCCCATATCTTGACTTATTATAAATATCACTGTGGTGAACTAGGCCATGGGGGCATATATAGCCTCTAGAATTAGTATTTTTGTTTTCTTTCAATAGATGCCCAGAGGTGGGATTACTGTAACTTTTAATTCCTTTCATGACTTAAAAAAAATTATTTTTTTAATTCTTTGCTTACATATTATATTTATATATGATATAAACCCATTGAGACATTGTTGTAATTTGTGATTGATATAATTTATCTGTTTTATAGAAGTAGAGAAAAGAAAGGAGAGTTAAGTATTTTTTATAAAGTGCTACATGATCTTTCTTATTTATAATTTTTTCTGGTCCTTTTCATTTGTTCCTGTGGAATCATTACCATCTAGTGACATTTCCTTGGTCGTTACAGCTTTGTTCCCACCACCTCCTTTGTTTTATTGACAAATACATTACATTTCTATATGTTATATAATTATGTACATACTGTTTTATGCAACTGGTTTTCAAATCGGTTAAGAGAAAGAACATGCATTATACTTTTTAAAAATCAGGTAATCGCTTTCATTGAGACTATTTTTTCATGTGAATTTGTGTGGATTCTTAGGTCACTTGCTTTCATGCTTAAAACCTTCAGTTAGCTTATTTCATAAGTTGAGTCTGATACTTTTGATCAGTTTTTGTTTTCTGGGAATATTTTATTTTGCTTACATTTTGATAGATAGTTACATAAAAAGTTTTAGTTGATAGTTTTTTTTTAAATTCAGTGCTTTGAATATGTCATCTTTCTGCCTTCTGGTCTACATTGTTTGTGATGAAGAGTGAGCTATTAATCTATTGAAAGTTCCCTTGTACATGATAAGTCATTTTCCTCTTGCTTCTTTTTGGATTTTTTTTTTCTTTTTCTTTCAAATTTTTATATGATGTGTCTGTACCCCTTTGTGTCTATCCTACTTGGAGTGTTCATCTTACACGTATAGATTTATCTAACAGCTTATCAACCAGAGACGTCTTAGTACGTCTTTTGTTACCTTAATGTCATTGACCAGAGACATTTCAGTATTCACTTATGTAAGAAATCACTGGCTGCAGGCATTAGTTTCTGTAAAAATCCCCTGGTCAATCATGTGTTAATTAAATTTAAGAGATTTATAGCCATCACTTTTTGGAAGGTTTTTTCTGCTTCTTCCTCTCTTCTTTCTCTGTATTTTCATTAAATGTACATTGGTACATTTAATGGTATCCCACATTTCTCAGAAAGTTTGTTCATTCTTAATTTTTATCTCTGTTCTTCATATTGCATAGTTTCTATTGTTCATCCGTTTCTTCTTTCAGTTTATATCTGCTGTTAAACTGTTATGATGAATCTCTCATTCTAGTTATTGAACTTTCCAACTTTAAGATTTCTGTTTGGTTCTTTGTTGTCATATCTATCTTTACACTTAAAAAAAAAAAAGAGATATAACTCAAATGCCCAAAATTTACCCATTGAAAATGTACAATTCAATGATGTTTAGTAAGTTGTGCAACTATTGCCACTGTTAACCCAGGATATTTTTATAATTTCAGAAAGAAACCCACGTTGATTAGCAATCAATCTCATTTCACTCCTCTCACATCCCCTAGAACTTTCTGGTCTGTATTCATTTACCATGAATTTTCCTGTTCTAAGCTTTTTGGAGTCATAATGGAGTCATTAATACGTGGCCTTCTGTGTCTGGATTTTTTCACTAGGTGCACTGTGTTCAGGGTTCAGCGGTGTTGTGTGTATCAGTACTTCGTTCTTAGGGTTAAGTAGTATTCCATTGCATTGATGGAATATTATATTCCACATTCCACAATGGAAATATTGATATACCACATTTTTAAAAAATCCGTTCATCAATCGATGGACATTTGGGTTCTTCTTTACCTTTCAGCTGTTATGAATACTGTTTCTCTATAATTAAAGTACGAGTTTTTCTCTGAACATGTTTTTGGTTCTCTTATGAATATACTTAGAAGTAGAATAGCTTGATCAGTGGTCACTCTGGTTAAACTTTTGCCGGGACTGTCAGACTGCTTTCTGTAATGAGTTCACCATTTTTTATTCCCACCAGCAATTTATGGTCTCTCCATTTTCTCCATATCCTTACCAACACAGCCATACCGCTGACTTTTTTCTTCATTTGTTTCCTTAATAATAGCCACCCTCAAGAGTGTGAAATAGTATCTCATTTTGGTTTTTATTTGCTCTTTAATAGCTAAATGGTTTTGAGCATTGTTTCGTGTGCTTATTGGCTATTTGTATATACTTTTGTAATTTCTCTCTTCAGTTTCTTCTTTCTTTCTGTTCAGATCTTTTACCTATTTATCACTTGGCTTATTTGGGTTTTTACTGTTGAGATAAGAGTTCTGTATATAGTGTATACATGTGTTATCTGATACATGACTTGGGAATATTTTCTCCCATGTATGAGTTGTCTTTTCACTTTCTTGATACTGTCCTTGGTTGCAAAAGGTTTTTATTTTGCAGAAGTCCAGTTTATTTATTGGAGAAGGCAATGGCACCCCACTCCAGTACTCTTGCCTGAAAAATCCCATGAAGGGAGGAGCCTGGTAGACTGCAGTCCATGAAGTCGCGAAAAGTCGGACACGACTGAGCTACTTCACTTTCACTTTTCACTTTCATGCATTGGAGAAGGAAATGGCAACCCACTCCAGTGTTCTTGCCTGGAGAATCCCAGGGACGGGGGAGCCTGGTGGGCTGCCGTCTATGGGATCGCACAGAGTCGGACACGACTGAAGAGACTTAGCAGCAGCAGCAGCAGTTTATTTATTTTTTTCTTTGATTCCTTGTGCTTTTTTGTGTCATATATAAAAAACTATATAATATATGGTCATGCAGATTTGAACCTATGTTTTCTTCTTAAAGTTTCTGTAGTTTTACCTTTTAAATACTGATGTATGATCGTTTTTGAATTAATATTTTACTTGGTTTTAGGCTGGGTGAAATTTGTTCTTCTTCATGAGTATGTCCAATTGTCCCAGCACCATGTGTTGAAAACTGTTCTTTCTCCATTTAAAGGTCATGGTCTCCTTGTCAAAAATCAGCTGACTATGTATGGATGGGTTTATGTCTGGGATCTAAATCATTTTCCACTGATCTGTATGCCTCCCCTTTTGCCAATTCTGTCTTCTTTTGATTAGTGTAGTTTTGTAGTAGATTTTGAAACTGAAAAGTCAGTATTCCCTAACTCTGTTTTTCTTTTCAAGATTGTTTTCGCTATTTTGGGCCTGTTCCATTTACATAGGTATTTTAAAATGAGTTTCCTATTTCTGTCCTCTTCTGCCCCACCCTTGCATGGCTGGGAGGACCTGTTTCCTTCTCTTGGTGTTGGTGTGTGGGAGGCAGAGGAGCATTCCGCAGGAAAGAGACCACATTCTAGTAATGACCCAGTAGTGGTCAGGGCCTGAAGATTTCAGGAGAGGCATGGTTGGAAGAGTGCTGTTCTACTTTTAATGCTGTAAAATTCCTAACTGTAAATGTAACATGACCAGAAAGCCTACTTATTCGCACATTGCTGCTTATACTGGTTAAGACTTGAGGTCTTCAAACAAGTAAACAAAATCTAACAACAACCTTTGAGGAAATCATTGGAAGTTAGTGATTAGGTGATACAATGGAGGAAGAGTATCATCAGTAGAGATATAACCAACATTGACTAAATGGCATCGAGGAACCACAGCACATGTGTACTGTTTCAATACCAACATGTCCTAGGAGCATTGTGAGTGATAACAGTAGTCACTTTTTCTTGAGTGGGAGTTGCGAAATTAGTTTTGCACTATGGCAGTAAAAACCACAGATATGATGTCTATGCTGCTAAGTCGCTTCAGTTGTATCCGACTCTGTGCAACCCCATAGACGGCAGCCCACCAGGCTCCCCCGTCCCTGGGATTCTCCAGGCAAGAACATTGGAGTGGGCTGCCATTTCCTTCTCCAGTGCATGAAAGTGAAAAGTGAGAGTGAAGTCTCTCAGTTGTGTCCGACTCTTCGTGACTGCAGCCTACCAGGCTCCTCTGTCCATGGGATTTTCCAGGCAAGAGTACTGGAGTGGGTTGCCATTGCCTTCTTCTATGATGTCTATATTACACCACAAAGAATATTTATGTGCATGATTGCACAGTAGATAGACACTGAGTATCTATTTTTCTACTCCATATTTGAAAACTTCATTGATAAATCACTGTAGCTCTCATGAGCCCATGAGAATTTTGTAAAATCAATTATTTATTCAGACAGTTGCTTTACAAAAACCATAAGCTCAGGACTGCCCCATAGCCTAGAGGTTTACATCAGTGAACAGAATCCAAGTTGTCGGCGGGATTTCAGCCTTGCCGTTCTTTTATACTAATTGATAGCGTACCTGAGAACAGGGAATGTTTTCATGAGTTAAGGGTAGAGTGAGTAATATCAGTTGAGCTTGCATTGTTTTACTTTAAAGAAAGGTATTATTTATAGTGTATCTTCATGGGTGAATGCACTCTGAGGAGTATGAGTAAAACATTTCTTTAACTAGATCTATGAACTTTGTGTTCTTATGACTGCCTCTGAGGGGCCTGGGCTGGGTAGAGAACAGAACTACAGTGTTCAGGTGTTGACAGTTACAGCCTCCAGTTCACAGTAGAGTTGACTTTTTAGTTATAACAACATTTTAAGCCTAGGCCTACTTCTAGGTGCAATTTTGGTCCATGTATCCTTAGTTATCAATTGATATCAAGATATTTAGATTAGTTTTAACATTCATCTGAGTAAATCATATTTGATTGAAAAAAGAAGCTTTTATCAGAAGGTAAACCATATATATTTCCAGTTTTTTTTTCCTTTGACTTCCTATGCTAGTATTATTTACAACTTACTTTAAACATAATTTGAAATAATTATGAACAAATAATTATGTCATAGTTTTGAAAGAGTAAGGTTTAAAGTATATAAGAATAAATGTTCAAGATTTTTTAACATTTTACTATGTTGAGGAAAATCATTTGACTACGTAATTCTGTCTGTCAGTTAAAGACGTGATAGGCTTTGATCTTAAGACATAGTTTGTGCTGTTGTAAGACGAGAGACCTGTGAAAGTACTTAGTAAAAATTAAGGCTGGAAACTAAAGGGTGAACAAACATCTGTGCTTTCATCGCGGCCTTCTACCAGTGTAGACTGCCGAGTGTTTGTGGTTTGAGTCTTGTCTCTGTGAGTCCTGTAGGACTCCTGTGGTTTCCCTGGATTAGGAGCTGGTTGTGAACTGCTGCAGTTCATGAGGATGAACTATCGTAATGTTACATGAAGGATGGCGCTTTCGGAGTAGGAGAAAAAGCAGATGACAAAAACTAAAGGAAAAGAGAAGTGTTTTTTTCTGAAAGTATGTAGACTCCCTGCAGATTATGTGTTCTTCTCATTTGCATCTTACCTTTGTGGATGAGTTAACGTAACCTGTGTGGGAATGACATAACTTTCCTATCTCTTACTTATTCTGACTGGATCGCGTGAGAGGACTGCACTGTGGCCCACATTTTTCTCCAGGGCTTTCTGCGGAAGTGAGTCAATACGTTGTTTCTGGCTTTACTTGCTGGCCCTCCCTCCCATGCCAGCGTTGGGTGCATTGGAATTTTCCAGGTATATCATTAGAGGAGGCAGCATAGAAAGGGCCGGAGCAGGATTCACAGTGCCTGGGGAAGTCCCAGGGATTGTTCCAGGAAGTACTGAAAGTGAGCCAAATGGAGTAGGGGTAAAAAAATGACCTGAATTAAAAATGGACAGAACACTGAAAAGCCTTCATCACGTTTAACTATCTTTTATTATCATATTTAAAAACTGATTTAAAATGTAAGCTGAGATTTCTTTTTAGCGTGGATTTCAACACCTTTTTTTGTGCTTGTGCCAAGAACACAGTGTTCTGTTAAGTCATTCAGTGACGAAGACTGCTGGCTTGCTGCCAACCAGGGTCAAGTTCATTCAGATAAGCTCCAGTGTAGATACTAAACTGAGTGAGGAACATTCCTCTGTCTTGGCATGTTAGGTGGGTTTGGAGAATCAGTTGTTTTCAAAGATGGTTGTGCTAATGTCACATTCTTGTCTGTTTGTTGACTCTGCATCTGACTTAGTGAAATAGTGCTGCTCTCCTAACCATTCCAAACGAGTATCTAGCAGACCCGGTATGAACTCTGCTCTGTCATGGGAACTGTTGCTTTACACCACTGAAGGGAACACACAGGATTCAAGAAGTGCTCTTTTCAGTACATATGCAAACTGAAGCTGGAAAAGGTGGATTAGAAGCAAGAAAAATGCTATCAAGTACCCATCTTTAAGGATTTTATTCATCCTTTCACTCATTGGAATGAATGGTTCTTTCTTAGTTCCTTGGTTTAATTTCTCAGTTACCATCTTTGTTTTCCAGTTGCGGAAATTCATTGACTCTGTTATATTAAAAATGCACTAAGTACACAGAAATCTTAACAACTAGAGCTATTTTGCCTGAAAATTACGTTTAAACAGTTTTTTTTGAAAGTATTTAATTTGTCAATGTGTGAGTGAGCAAACATATCTTGACTTGTAAGTGGCTTACTAGATCCTCAGAAGATTACTTTTTTCCTGTTCATTGTAGTATTTAACCAAGGATATGGAGTTGGTGTTGCTACTGATAAAGTTTAAAGAACGCTTGGGTTACTTACTGTCTGCTGGAATATGCGGTTTGGGGGCCAGTGTCTGGTGATGACCCTCTTTCTGTGACTGGTCACGGTGTCGCATAATGGTTCTCTTTCTGTGGCTGATCACCGTCTTACTCATTAATGCCTGTCTGGACTCGAGCAGGATGCCTTGTCCTCATCGGCTCACTGGGTACCAACAGTCAGCCAGTTAATGGATACCAGTCACATCACGGGTCAGACGTGTCATGATGGAGCATTTAGGTCTGGGATCATACTTTATATCATAAAAAATAATCCCATGAAGCAAATAAATCATAAACATATGCCTTTACAGACTTATTTAAAAGCAAACATGTTATCAAAAGCTGTGACATAAGTATTTGTGTAGCTCATTTTTCTGCATGGGTTACTTTGGGCTTCTAGTAAAGCTTGAGCAGAAGAAACTTCTTCCATCAAATCTTCATGTAGCAAGCATACTCATTTACCACTCTTCCAAGGACCTTTGAACAGTATAAAATATTGTTAATGCAGATGGAATATGCATGAATTTCTCAGAAAGCCTTAGAATGTTAAGTGCTGGAAGGAATATAGCATTTCCTCCCTTCCTCAAGAGGCACTTTGTAGTGTTAACAGAGAGTTAGGGTTGGGCATTATATCGCCATAGCACTCCTTTTGCTTCCATTGTGCCCTTTGTCGTAGCTCCCAGGAAACACTGCCTTTCTCTCCAGCTAGACTGAAGTTTCTTGAAGTCCAGGGTCTACCTGAGTGAGGGAATGAATGAATGAGTGAAACAGAGGCAAGACATGCAGATGGACAGTGGCAGGGACTTGGTAAAAACACTACTGGCAAGACTCATATATTCTCAAGTTAAATACTTGTATATGTGGTGAAAGCTGAACTAAATACAACTATTTAAATGTTCATTCTTATGGAAATTGAATTGCTGATATTATATTTTTTGTCTGTTTATTCTCCTGCATTTCTCTACTTTTATCAGAAAGCCTGCAGTGAGGGTGACAGGACGGAGTAATGGGGTCAGAGTGCTGTCGTGGGAGCAGGATTTCCCATCCAGTCACTGTGCCTGTCAGTATCCAAACTCCCAGATTGTAGTTGAGGATACTTAACAAAGTATGTGTCCTGATATCATCAAAATTTTCAACTGTGAGAAAAGCTAAGTGGAGAAAGATTCTGTACTCAATTAGGAAAAAGTTAAACAAATGACTGTGTAATAAGCATGCATGATCACATGGCTTAGCCACTTGAAAACGTTTTACCAGAATTTTGTGATACTTACATTCCAAATAGAGAGCTCATTAACAAAGCACACGGGTCTCATAGGTTGAATGTGTGCTAATGGTCTATATCACTTATATTTCTAGGAGAAATTGTAAAGGAAACACTCTTCAGTACACAGCACGTTTGTGGTGGGTGGGAGCAGGGGATACCTGCTTATAGTCTACTCAGTTTAGTTGAGTGCTCATATAAAAGGTTTTGATTCTTAAATAAGTAGGAGTTTAAGGAGTAGGGGAAAGTGTGAATTTATCAACAGGGATTATAAGGGAAACACGTTAAATTTTCCAGACTACTGTGCTTCTTGCTCATCTTTTACTGTGTCTTCCATCCAAATTGCTGGACCTTTGACACACCTTGCTGTTTGGATCTGAGGGAGGGAACATCATTCCACCGTGTTTCCACATCGCAGCACCCACTGCCTCCACGTCCCGACATCCGCTCCCTAGCTAGTCGGAACTTGTGCTTCTCTTGCCCGTGTTAAGATATCAGCGCACCGCTCTGCTCCCTGTGTGTCTTACAGATTTTAAAGATATCCCACTAGGTACTAGGATTTCTGCCTGAAGAAAGCACTGAGTGGAGCACTGAAGGCCAAGGGAAAGAGGACGTTTGCTTAAGTCAAACTTCTTTCTTTTATCTTATCCATCCTTTCTCTGTGGCTATGAGCTACGTTCTTTCTGTGGTATGATGGAGCAAGGTAGCACTTATTTTCCCCACTGTATGATTTCTGCTTCTTTTATTGAGCTGAACTTCTAAGAAAGAAAGCTCAAAGGGCCTTATTTCCTTAAATATGTGCCTTTGTTTTGTTTACTTATAAGAAAGAAATTTGAAATCTGGAATTTGGAGTTCTGAAAAAAAAAAAACTGGAGAAGAAAATGAGAAAGAAAGGAAAGGAGATTTCTTATGTGTTGAGGACGTAGTGTTTTAAAGCTGCATTAAGGTCAGTAAATCATATTAGAAAGGATTAAATATAAATATGCTTATTTGCAATTCAGTAGATTTGTGAGTGTTTCCTCACTAAAATGTGGCTTGCACATATTTTATTCTGACAGTTTTTGCTCTCCACCCTGGTAAAAATTGCCATCCGTATTTATAAAATCTGTTAACAAGTAAACTGGGCTCTGGGCATAACATTTAATTTATTTAATTGAAAAATATTGAATAATTATCTTATTTTTCCCCCAAATAACTGCACATCCAAAATGATAGGTTTACACTGTATGGTTCACTCCTGAGTTTGGCGCATTTTCCTGTGGTGGCAGGAAGACAGGACCAGAAACAGATTTTCTTAAGATTCAGATTTAAGGCTAAGATCTTCTTCTGCCCATTGCACAGCAGTCTTGTGACGTGAAGACAATTAAATACATTCACGTCTGCTCTTTCTATAGTTGTCTCTAATACGGAATGGCATTGGCTCAAACTGTCTTATAAGAATTTCTCAATTCAAGAGCACTTTTTCACCTTTATATTACTTCAGTGGGAAACTTCAAAGGTTCTATTTTCATGTAATCTTTCTTTTCTATGGGTTTTAGTCCTGCCCAAAGTTATTTATATTTAAGAAGTTAGGATGTAGGGTACACACGTGAACACACACACGCTGTTTTGAGTTTTGTCTGCATTATTAATTCATAATCCAGTAACTTTTCTATAGTCTCTCTAGCTGGAGGTAATTAGAATCAGCACTTTTATATAATTTATTTTCATTTTAAGATGTGAACTCTGTGTGACTGGGATTTCATGGACATCTGGTAGTAAGAATGAGACGTAGTGTCTCAGACCCTTTTACTTGTATAAGTTTTTAGTTGAGTTTTATTTTTATATTATTATCCGTGGCACATTAGACGAAGAATTCGTATCACGTTTGTTAACATTGCGTCAGAACACTGTTAGTCCGAAATGTTGACAGCATCATTCCTTTAAAAGTACCGCAGACAAGGCCTCTGCTTGTTTGGGAGTCCCTGGTCCCAGTTCTGTGCGTCAGAGCACATGAAGAGCCTGAGATGGCCTTCCCTTTCTGTTGTACCCACAGAGGCAGAATTGAAAAGAGAGTTTATGAATGCAGGAATGCAGGATAGTGATTTTATGTCTCAGCCTGTTCTGCAGGAATGAAGGTGGGGAATGAATATTTTAATTCTTTTTCTCATTTTTCTTGAAAATCAGCTTAACCATTGCAGTCAAACTTGAGATTTGATCACTCGACTTAATGCCCTGTACAGTTTGTCGGTGTCTTCCAGTTTAAGGTAGAGAGGACCCCATCTCTAAGGAGAGTGCAGTCATTTGTGGGTATATGTGTTTCAGGTATTTTGTGTGTGTCCAGAATACATCATGAACGGTAGTTCTCATTTTGAAATTTACCACTAGCTTTCTCCTTCCAGGTATTCTTCCTGCTTCAACAAATGAATCCTCACTAGCAACAAACCACAGCAGTATGATCAGGGTTGACTTTCAGACTGAACAGTGCATATGTATGTGTGTAAAACTGCTTGAAAGAGCCTGGTACGCTCTTTACAGAAATGGAGAGACTGGCTTTTCCAGAAAACAGTCAATAAGAATCATTGCTGTGTGGCTGGTTATTTCTCATTAGTTTTTAAGCAGCCAGAGGACATTGCACTCAAGTGGTGATTCCGTTTATTGTGCTCACTGGGGAGTTTACTCTGCTCACCTGTCTCTGTCTGTCATTGATCCGTCTTAGCACAGGTCCCCAGGTAGGAGGCCTGTGGACCAGGGGAGGGGTTCAGAGCGTCAGGCCTCAGAGGGCCTGCTGGGCACAGGACCTGCAAGCTGTTAGGAAGCTCCCGTAGGTGCTGCTTTACTGGAATGTGGCTCCCACATCACCAGATCCTCTGTTGCCAGGAAGCTCTCCAGATTTATCTGTAAAAGTCTCCCCATTTCTACGTGTAGGCAGCTCATACAAAGAAAATCAAAACAAAAAGTGAAAAACTCCATAAGGCGAAAAGCAAACATGGAAACTTCTCGGCTAACTGCCAATCTGAGGCAGTGTTGATGCTTCACGGTGCCCATCACCTTGTTCTTGGAACATTGCTTTGGTGCTGTTTGTATTCATGGGTGGGTAGGACTCTGATTCAGCATTTATTTAATGTTATGGTGAGCATTCACCTATGTCTTTCACACCTTACTTAGATTCTGTTGTGCTTTTTAATATTGAAAATAAGTGATAAGTGATGCTGATGAAACTGTAAAAAAAAAATTACTGCTGATAAATGGATTAAATGACCACATTTACACAAAAGGAGGCATCTAAAGTGCTAGTGCTGTGGCCTTGAGCAGGTTGAAAACCTGCTCTGACTTCACTTTCAGCCCTGAAGTTCAGACGGTGATATCTGCTATTAGAACTTGTCAAGTTCCAGTGAGACCACATAAGAGGATGAAGGATTTGTAAATGATAAAGCATTATATGAATTTATCATCACAATCATTTTTATTAATAATTGAGTTCCTTGTATACTGAGTGCCTTCCAGCCATCCGACCATTAGTAAGGAGACAGGGTGGATGTACACTGACCGTGGACTATAGGTCAGTGACATACTGTGGCCCCCAGGAAGCGCCTGAGTGGGGGCTGCCAACCCCACGCCTAGTTAGGGAGTTCACTGCCCCAGGGGAGACTTCAGGCTTGGACTCAGTAAGGCTGCATTAAGTGGACAGGAGTTAAAACCAAATATTCAGATGTGAGGCCTGTGTAGAGAAGTCATTCTCCAACCAGCAGCAGAGCACCACTTGGGAGCTTGTTAGAAATACAGATTCTCGGGCAAGCCACAGACCACTGAATCAGTCGGGGGCGAGGCCCAGCTGTCCTTAATGAGCTCTGCAGGCGTTCTGTGACGTGAACGTTGCCAAGACGGAGAGGCATTCGGAGGGGCAGGAATATTTGTAGGAGAGTAGTCTTGGAACTGGTGTGTGTGGGGAGATCCGGAACTCAGGGCTCCAGGAGTGCAGGCGTGCTTGCTTAGTTTGGCTCAGTAGGGTCTGGAAGAGCAGGCCCTTGGTGGTGGGTGTCAGGAACACAGGGCTCGTCAGCTGTCAGGTCATGGCCAGTGCTCCTGGGCTGCCTTTGTGGTGGTCGTTCAGTCCAGAGACTCTGCATGCTTCATGTCTTCTGACCTGAGTCTAGATTTTGGAGTAGCCAGAGGGGCCCCAGGAAGGCATAATGGTTAGTGTGAGCCTAATTGCAGTGTGGTGGAGGGCTGTGGGGCAGTGTGGCATATGTGTGTGTGTGTGTGCATGGATATGTGCAACATGGCAGGTGCAGTGGAGGGCTGTGGGGCTGTGTGTAGGGTGTGTGTGTGCATATGCACACACTTGCGTGGAAGTGTGCAGCACAGCAGGTGTGGTGGAGAGCTCTGGGGCAGCTTGGAGGGGGTGTGTGTGTGCGTGGATGTGTGCAGCACGGCAGGTGGCGTGCACACTTCTTGAGTTTGGTGGGGAAGAGGCCTGCTGTGCTGCCCAGAAACAAGAGGCTGTGAGGGACTGTCTTGCGAGGTGTTGACAGAACACGTGCCTCATGTTTGCAGACGCACAGTAGCTGTGATGTGTGGTGGGGTCAGAAGACCCCCTCAAGACTGTTGCAGAGCTGTTGGGACTGGCCTGGGGGGCCTTCCTCCCATCACTCTTGGACCACACACCTTTACACATCACCACATCCGATTTCTGCCATTTCTAGAATATGTGCGTTGTGTTTTTTGGCCTGTTTTTAAAAAATGGAATAAATTAGGTATACAAAAATAGAGAAAAAATCATGAGCACCCATGAATCTGCACAGCCTGGGAAATAACACATTACAGGGAGAATTTAGGCACCCTCCTCCCATCTTTACCCATGTTCCTGTTTTGGGGGTCAGTATCACCTCCACTTGATCAAAGCCTTACCTATCCCATCTTGTCTCGCCTCTGCCTAGTGAGCCAACAATGCAGTGTGTTTTGTCAGAGGTCGTGTTTCAGTAAGCTCCAGGGAAGACTCATGGGCTAATTCATGTTGCAAAAGTGTCTCCTGGGGAATTAAAAGACATAGAAATTAGAGCTATTTAAAGAAATGTTATTTAGATAGGAGAATATTTCAAACTCTTCAGTTTCTGGGTTCCCCTCTGTCCTTGTCCCCAACCCTGCCTCTGACAGTGACCTCTCAGAAGGGAGGCTTGTTGGATGGCCCCTTTCCATGCCTGTGTTTGGAAGCATCACAGAATTCTGCATGTTATTAAAATGATTCTTTTAAGAAAAGCATTCGCTTTCTGAATTTGGTCTTCAGAAGAGCAGAAACATGCTTTGTGCTGCAGTTCAGTTTGGGGGCCGCTGAGCTCACATTTGGTCTGGAGAGTGCGGTGGCCTGCTGCCAGTGTGCTGTTGAAGGGGCTTCTGCCCTCCCCCTCCCTGCTTCTCTCCCTCCCTCTCTCCTTTCCTCCCTCTCTAGGAGTTAAGGAAAATCACTCTCTTCTAGCAGAGTTCTTCCAGCTGTTTTGGGGGCTTAAAGTGAGGTGGCTGAAGTGCCTGTAAAGTACTAAAATCAAAGGTAGGCATCTGTTTTAAATATACCTGGGTCACTGTTTCAAAGGAGAACATAGAGAAGGGGGAATAAACTCTCTGTGTTTAGTGGTTGCTCCTATGAAGCATTATTCTTCTGTTAACATGAAATAAAACATTTGGTTCATTGTGAAAGCGTACTGCTCAGGAGAGTAAACGATCACATTTAATCCTGAGGATACCTCCCTGAACTCTTTCATGGCTCCTGCCCTTGTTGGCCATCAAGCCAAGGTTCCTCTGTGCTGGGGGTTCACTCCCAAGTCCTTGACTCTGGAGTCTGGGCCTTACTTTGAAGAGCTGTGGTTGTCTTGTTGGCCTAATCTGGGCCAGAAGCTGCCACAGGAAGCCTCGATTTGGTTTCAAGCTGTGTTCTGGTTCTTTGTTTATTGTTCTTTGTTTCTTAAGTTGACATATGATTGGCATATAACGTTATAGTAGTTTCAGGTATACAGCATAATGATTTGATTCTTTTATATATGTTACAGAATGATCACCAGAAGTCTAGTTCAAATCCCTAAGCAGTGTTTTTGATCCTGTAACTTCAGAGCAGGTTTTGTTTTTGTACAGCCTAGTCCTAGGTGAGGTTCCAGCTCCACTAGCTGGCTAGGTCTGCTGAGTTGTTTAATTATCAGTCGCAGGCCCCACATAGAATTCTCATTTGGAAAATACCCAGTGTTCATTTGATTTCTTTCAGTGGTGACAAATCTTACAGACTTTTTCGAAAATACCAGGTTTCTCATGAAGTCTTCTCAGGGGCATTTCTGGTAAAGCAGGCCTCATAATCCAAAAATGTTTATTGAAAAGTGTCTCCATTTCTAGCAGTTAGGTTTTTCCTTTGAGCTTGTGGTCAGACCTTGTCTTGGGTCCACAGCTGCTGCCCAGTCTCCGGTGAGTTTCCAGCCTTTCCCTGCATGCACTGGGGCAGGTAGCAGATGGATAGGCTTTATTTTTTCTTTATTTTTAACTTTTAATTGATTCAGTTTTTAATTGAAGTAGTTTGGACAGATACTACCTGTAAATTTAAGGTGTACAGCCTGTTAATTTGATACAATTGTATATTGCAGCATGATTGCCCTTGGGGGGATAATTAGCACCTCTGTTATGTTACATAATTATCATTTCTTCTTAATTTTTGCAGTTGTTAGGTGTGAGTCTCCAAGCCAGTTTGATGATGAGAACACGGTATTGTTATCTGTATTCCCTGCTGTGTATTAGATTTCTGGGGCTCACTTCCTGTTGGCTGCAGGTCTGTCCCCGTCACAGCGTCTGTCCCACCCCCCACCCCCAGCACCTGGTAACCATTGTGTTGCTCTCTGCCTCTACCAGTTTGGCTTGTTTGTTTAGATTCCACATATAGATGATACCGCGTAGGACTTGTCTTTCTCTCCCTGACTTGCTTCACTTGGCGTAATGGCCTCGAGCTCCATTCATGTAGTCGCACATGGCACATCTGATGGTCTTTATGGCAGGGTGGGTGGGTGCCACCTGACCACCCTCACTGCAGGCTGTGGCTCTTCTCCAATGTGTGTGTGCCGCGGGCAGCCCAGCACCTGCCGCAGAAGGGGGTCCACAAGTGTTAGGATGTGTGACCTCTGCAACTTCCCTTGCCAGAGAAGGTCAGGTAAAGAAACGGGCGGTGGGGGGCGGGGCGGGGCTTCTGCAAGTAGGAGGCTTCTTCTGGGGCACTGAGCTTGGTAACAAGCTGTGGGCCAGTCTGTCCTGCTCCTGCATTTGCAGAGCAGCTCCGCCAGGTCTCTTTTGGAACCAGGTTCCTGCGGTCACCATACCACCCACAGGGTGGCAGCTGCCTCTCTCCCAGAGTCCCCTTCCCCAGCAGGCAACTACTATGGCTAAGTTTTCCCAGAGACGTTAGTGTGTGACGCTCTGTCCCCTGACCTCTGTACACGAATGCCAGTATACCTGACACACAGTGCTGCACGCAGAGCGCACAGGCAGTGTGCCCGGGTCCTCCCGTACCTGAGACACAGCGCTGCACGCGGAGCGCACGGGCAGTGTGCCCGGGTCCTCCCGTACCTGAGACACAGCGCTGCACGCGGAGCGCACGGGCAGTGTGCCCGGGTCCTCCCGTACCCGAGACACAGCGCTGCACGCGGAGCGCACGGGCAGTGTGCCCGGGTCCTCCCGTACCTGAGACACAGCGCTACACGTGGAGCGCACGGGCAGTGTGCCCGGGTCATCCCCTGGGAACGCAGGAGGTCCCCTTCCACTGACCAGTGTGGTGCGGTCCACACAGGGCAGGACCCTCTTCTCTCGAGCCATTCCCCTGTGCGTGCATGTTCAAGATGTTTCCAATGTTTTACTTGGGAAACAAAGCAGCCCCCACGCATAGCAGTTTTGCATATGAAAATGTACATTTTCCAAGTTATGTTTCTCTCCCTACTTTAAGGCTTTTACTGTGTGTCCTTGATTCCTAGAAGAAGTAGTTTATTTTCCTAGAATCTCTTTTCCATTATTTAATGTAAACATTAAGTAAATTGACTTGTCTGTAACTCTGGATTGTTAGTTATGCTATTATCTCATTCCTGTAGAGAGGAGAATAGATCACCTACTGTATTAGCCTCTGTTCTGAAGACGTTGTTCTTCCCAGCAGGGAGAAATAAAGAGATTATAAAAACAGATGAAAAATTAGGACTGGAGATATCAATAAATAGGATAGAGGGGAGAAATGACGAATTCCCTAACTTCTTAGGTGTGCTGCACAAGGTCTGAGGGATCTAGAAAAGAATGTGTGTGTGTGTGTGTGTGTATGTATACTGAACAGACACACACACACACAGATCTGAACAAGGTAGAGAAGCACAGTGCCCCTATTAAACATGTGTGTGTGTGTGTGTATACTGAACACACATACACAGAAAGATCTGGACAAGGTAGAGAAGGCCAGTGCCCCTATTAAACGTGTGTGTGTGTGTGTGTGTGTGTGTGTGTGTATGTATGTATACTGAACACACATACACACACTGATCTGGATAAGGTAGAGAAGCACAGTGCCCCTATTAAATATATGTGTGTGTATGTATGCATATTGAGTGCGTGCGCATGCACACACACACACACACAGATCTGGACAAGGTAGAGAAGCACAGTGCCCCTATTAAATGTGTGTGTGTGTGTGTGTGTATGTATGTATATATACTGAACACACACACACACACACACACACACACACACAGATCTGGACAAGGTAGAGAAGCACAGTGCCCCTATTAAAGTGGCAGATGCCAAAGCCAGATGAGGCTCACGCTGGGCAGTGTGGGTACAGAGTGCCTGAGACAGGTGAGAAGGCTATAACCAGAAAAGCCTCCGTGGAGCTGACCTGCCCGGCTCAGGAGCCTCTAGGGCCAAGGCGTGTGTGCTCTGAACCTGAGGTGTGGGCCTCGTGGGGTGGAGTCCCTGAGGCCGACTCTAGTGTGAAGTGGGATTGCGGGCCTTGAAGTATGAGGTTGGGGCCCAGGGAATGCTAAGTGTTGGCCTTGGGTGCTGGCCTGAGGAGCTCCCTGTGACTGGAGCAAGGGGGCCGTGCTGATTCCCAAGTGGAGGTGACTGAGTGGGCTGCTGAGGACTTCACTGGCATGGTTGGAGCGGGGCCAGTCTGTGCATGGACAGGAGAAGGAAAGAAAATTCCAGGGAGGGGAGGTCAGGTTGGGTTTCTAATGACCCTGTTCCAGACTGAGTGTGCGTGGGAATGGAGAGAGAAAGGAGTATTAAGATCTAGTAATGAATTAGTTTCAGTTTGGCTGTTGTCACAGAGAACATAGAGTAAAAGATAAAGTCATCATGCTGAGGCAGGTAGCCTGGAACACTGGCTGCCTGCGGGTGTAACACAAATCTCAGAAAGGGGAAGGCTATAAATTTGCTTGTATTATGTGAGGTTGAGAGAGATATTCAAATATAAATGTCTCAGGCATTGTAAAGATGAGTGATTTGAGGATAAAAAAGCAGGAGGTGTAGATTTGACTGTTGTCTGTAATTTTTTGGTTTTTGCAGTCTCAAGTTTGAAAAATAAAATCCTTACATAGAAAGAAACTTGTACTCTATTTCTCATCGGTGCCATAAAATTCTTCCTTGATGACACATATTTTGATGCCAGCTTTTTGTGGTTTTTGTGTTTTCTTTATAAATTGTGGTAAAGTTCTGAAATGACCCCCGATACCCCACTCCTACTGAATCCTGCATGGCCCCTGAAACTGTGACTTGGGTGGCATTTACTCCCTGACTAAACTTTGTATTTAGCTCAGTGGACTTGAGGACAAGAGTCAATCTTCTGGGCCTGGCCTCATCCCACAAACCATTTCCATCTGGGTCTAGAGGTCAGAGATGGGGGAGTCAGAATTGGAGGCAGAAAAGGGATTTATGTAATATTGCTGGTTCACAGTTGGAAGAGGCCACAGGGCAAGGAGTGTGGTAGCATCTAGGAGCTCAGAGTGGACCCTGACCCCCAGCCAGCCAGAAAGTGGAGACCTCAGTCATAAAGTCAGAAGGACCTGAATTCTACCAACAAGAAGATTGAGCTTAGAATTGGATTTTTCTCCAGAGTCTGGGGGAGAACTAAGCCCAGCCGTGCCTTGATATCACCTTTGTGATACCATGAGCAGAAGACTCAGTTGCTTCCCTGGCAATCCAGTGGTTAAGACTCCCTGCTTCCAGTGTAGGGGGCGCATGGGTTCAGTCCCTGGTAGGGGAATTAAGATCCCGCATGCCACCTGACACAGCCACAAAAACACAAGGGAAAACAGGCAAGACTTGTGGCCTGCAGAGCTGTTAGGTAATAAGCCAGTGTGGCTGCAGTCCCCTGAATTTGTGGAACCTTGTTACACAGGATAGAAAGAAAACTGATGCAGAGCTTGTGGATGGCATATAAAGGGCACAGGTTGTGCGTGTTGTCAAGCACACGTTTAAGAGAGTGGAAATACGCGGACACAATGAAGTTAAGCAGCTGGCCAGAGACCCCATTGCCGGCGGCCTAGGGCATTCACAGGGCCATCCTCTCTGTCTCCCAGGAGCCCTCCCTGCACCCAGCCCGGGATGGCTTCGCACCCTGCTCCCCGTCCTCGTAGCACTGTGTCCTTCCTCCTGCCATGGCATGTGGTGTGCTCGGTGGTACAGGTTACTCCCTGCCCACACCTCACCCACATCTGCCTCGGTGTCTGTGCAGCAGCAGTGAGCAGAGCGCCTGGCGCTCAGGGGCATTTGGTCTGTGAATGAAAGTGAGACAGGGAGATGTTGATCTAAGAACACAGGGATTCAGAAGCCAGAATAGAGAGTGTAGGATGATGATTTCAGTGACTGCTGAGATATCAGAAATGTGGTTTTTCAAGGGAGATCTCACTCTTGAGTGCAGGTGATTTAGAGTAAAGTAGTACCAGAACTCATGGACAGTTAACGAAGACATGATTTGACTTCTCTAGGTGACAACGTGAGGCATTCTGATTTTGGAAATCAGAATAAAAAGCAGGTTCTGGTGCCTCACATTACTCTCAGAAGTTAACATGCTGTGTCGGGCTAGAGAGAAATTGACATGGTCACACTTACTTTCCAGATTTGGGAAAGTCACATGTGGTCTTGTATGAAACCTGTGAATAATCTTGTTAATGCCACTATTCATATTTATAAAGCCTGTTATTGACTAAAAACATATATGCAATACTATTTCTCGCTTAATGGTGGAAAGGTGTGTTCTGTGAATATTTATAAGCATCCTATCCCATCAATAATCCTGGGATATGACATTTCTGTTCAGTTTCTGTTGTCTGTAGCTTCCCCTGTAGCTCAGTGGTAAAGAATCCGCTTGCAGTGCAGGAGTCCATCGCTGGGTTGGGAAGATCCTCTGCAGGAGGGCATGGCACCTCACTCCAGTATTCTTGCCTGGAGAATCCCATGGACAGAGGAGCCGGGCAGGCTTATAGTCCATAGGGTCGCAGAGAGTTGGATACGGCTAAAGTGACTTAGCACACACGCATGCGCAGATGGAGGAGACAGAAACAACTTCCACCAGAGTCCTGAGGTCTCACTGTGAAAGTTGTTTTAAACTCAAAATGATCATTTGTGCTCATTCATTTATTGCCAAGGAGCTGACTAGTAGTATGCTCCTTGTGACTAGGACACATCTTACCAGCAAATGGAAATAACCTTTCAGAGAGTCTACCATTTTTTATGGAGACTGGAAGCTCCTTGTGGGAGCATTTGTATGTAAGAAGGACAGTGCAGGGCATGGTTAAAATGAAGAGGAATATGATGAGGATTCTCACTGTAGGAGCAGATGGGTGAGAGTGGTCTTCCTCTGTCCCTTTAGTCAGTGTCATCATAGACATTCTGACAGAAGAGCTCCCTGCAAGGAATAGAGGCAACAGCAGCTCCTCACAGATGGTTAACGAAGACAGGATTTGACTTCTTTAGCTGAAAACGTGCGGCATATCTGCCTGCTCAGTCGTGTCTGACTCCTTGTAGTCCCATGGACTGTAGCCCTCCAGGCTCCTCTGTCCATGGGATTTCCCAGGCAAGAATACTGGAGTAGGTTGCCATTTTCCACTCCAGGGGATCGTACTGACCCAGGAATTGAACCTGCGTTGTAAGGTGGATTGTTTATCATTGAGCCATCTGGAAATCCCCACTGTGGGTGTACTTTACCCTGAACTGCATTGGCAAAGTTTCAGATTTATAATTAATGATAACCTGAATATGCTGCATAAGGTTTTAAGTATGTGTGAGACCACAAGTAGTTTCTTCAGTATTTTCTCAAGTTCTTAAGACACTTAATTCTCACTCTTGACTTCCTCTTCATCTTAGAACCTGCAATTTCCTTTGTAGGAACAACTTCCTGCTGGGCTTCTCTGTCTTCAGCCACTTCTGCCTTGGATGCCCTACGTTTTCACCCAAGCCATAACTGCATTGCAACACCAGGCCGTTTCATCACCCTCTGAGTTGAGAAAGTCTAGCAGGAAATCACCAGTTGACTGTCCCCAGAACAAGCTTCGTGTTTCTTGGTTGCTGTGTCATGATAGGCAGTTATGAAGGGGATGCTTTGTAGAAAAAGCTTCTTTTCTATGGTATATTTAAGAGTCTTGTCATCTGGAGAACAAAATACATGTAGAAAGAGAGATATTTTCACCCTAGTCTGAAAAAGACCCTGTTGTTAACCACTGTTTCCCTATGGCCACTTCAAGTCCGTTGCTTTCTGTTAATCCCATCTTCTCTCACAGGACCTGATTTCACATTTCTCTCCTGAAGAGGTAGTTTCCTGGATGTAACAATAGGTCAGAGCAGAGGTGGGTACCCTCTCATATGAGTAGTATCTGTAAGTTTGGTTGTGGTCTCCCAGAGGGTGTTTTTTTTGTGTGTGTTACCTAGCATAGACTGAATTTGCTCTCCTCCCAAAGCAGAAGGAGCCTGTTTAGCTTCCTTCTCTACCAGCTGCAGAAGTGGTGCAAAGTTCATTTCCCCATTGCTGCTGTTCATATGGAACTGTTGTGCCTAGCACATAAGGGAAGGGTGAGTGAGTGAAGTCGCTCAGTCGTGTCCGACTCTGCGACCCCATGGACTGTAGCCTACCAGGCTTCTCCGTCCATGGGATTCTCCAGGCAAGAATACTGGAGTGGGTTACCATTTCCTTCTCCAGGCGATCTTCCCGACCCAGGGATTGAACCCGGGTCTCCCACATTGGAGGCAGACACTTTAACCTCTGAGCCACCAGAGAAGATTTGTAAAAGATTGATTTCTGCTGTTGTTATTTAGAGATCAGATAAAGAGAAGTTTTCAGTGAGTTATGTGGTCAGAACCTACTTATTTCATATTCTCTCTCACAGGAAATTTGTCTATGCCTGTCTAAACTCTTGAAGCCATACATACAGAAACCAGGTGAGGCTTTTAAGCTCACAGTCTCAAAGAAGGACGGACATGTATACAAATAGCATATAGAAATTCAGGAGTAGAAGTGGTACACTGTGTAGTGTTGGCAAAAGAAAAGCCTTTTTGGGTCAGGAGGAACCCTGTAGTAGATACATGCTAAGCAAAGTGTGGGAGTATCCATGGGGTATCCTCAGCGGTGGATGTGTGGGTGTTCACTTATAATAGAAAGTTGTGGTAGAGAGGACTTTGTAGATGATGGATGGATTAACAAAGTCTTCGGCATTAAATAAGAATTTGCCTGGTAGAAACGAAAGAGGCAGGGCATTTCACAGGCTTCCAAGGTGGCACTCATAGTAAAGAATCCACCTACCAATGCAAGAGATGCGAGAGACAAAGGTTTGATCCCTGGGTGGGGAAGATCCCCTGGAGGAGGAAGTGGCAACCGGTTCCAGTTTTCTTGCCTGGAAAATTACATGCATAGAGGATCCTGGTGGGCTGCAGTCTGTAGAGTCGAAAAGAGTTGGACACGATTGAGCACAGCAACAAGAAAATGGCTCTGATTGGTTTATGATCTCAAGTTGTTAGAAATTTCTTGTTTTGTTCTTTTGTGTTAGTTATTATTAAGGCAGCAAGTTGTGGAGATGAAGGAAGGAATTTATATAGATTTGGGACACTTACAGGTATGATTAAGAACCTTGCATGATAAGCATGTTTGTTTGACCTCATTCAAAGTTATGTAGTCCCTGAACGCTTAAGGTTCACATCAGTGCTGGTCCAGTGTCTCAGAAGCTTGGGTTAAATGTTCTTAAGGTCGGACCATTTCTATAAAAAAGCTCATTTCAAAACCTCTTAATGATTTTTCAGGGCTTTGATTTTGTTAGGCATGCTTTGAGATATTCATTGAGCAATGCTGAATCCAGTTATTGTCTAAATTAAATGTTTACACTTTGACTGTAGAAACAAGTTGCAGGAGGTTATGTGAGGATTCCACAGGAACAGGACTGTTTGTTGCTGGATCTGAAGATGGGGCAGCCATGTGGAAAGTAATGTCAGCTAGGAGCAGCCCCCAGCTGATGGGCAGCAGGAACCTCACTCAAAGGCTGTGAGGAGCTCAGTCTTCCACAGCTGTGGGGACTGGGAAGAGGACCCTGTGCCCAAATGAGAAGCAGCCCGCCAGCACTTTGACTGTCCTTTAGGGATTCTGTGTAGAGACTTCAGCTTGGACTGTCTTGCCCTGAATAAAGGTTTGAACACCAGAACTGTGAGCTAATAAATGGATGTTGCCTCAAGCCTCTGACTTAGTGGTGATTTGTTATGAAGCAATAGAAAACCCAGGCTAGAGTTTCCCAGTGCCAGAGAGCCAGGAAGTTACCCCTGGATTGCCTTTTCGTGACTTTTGGTGTACTGAGTTCACAGAAGGTATCAGCAGATCCTAAATTGATTTTAAAAATTTATGATTTAGGTAATTTGAGTTTTATTATAGCAACATTGGACTTCCCTGGTGGCTCAGATGGTAAAGCGTCTGTCTACAATGCGGGAGACCCGGGTTTGATCCCTGGGTCGGGAAGATCCCCTGGAGAAGGAAATGGCAATCCACTCCAGTACTATTGCCTGGAAAATCCCATGGACAGAGGAGCCTGGTAGGTTACAGTCCATGGGGTCGCAGAGAGTTGGACATGACTGACATTTGGAGTCTTGTTATAGCAACACTGAGTGATGAAGAAAGAATTTTGGTATTTTCCTTTGTTTACTTTTTGTTTTGTTATATTTTTAGTATGTGGTTTTCTTTATCTAGGAAAGAAATTAAGAAAAGTCATTTGTTCTGGAATGAGGTTGGTAAACTGTAGCTTGCATGCTATATCACACCCCTTACCTGTCTTTGCAAATAAAGTTTTATTGAAATGCAGCCATGCATACTGGTTTCTGCACTGTCTCTTATGGTGCTCATGCTGCAGTTACACAGTTCAGTATTTGTGAAAGATACTGTGTGGCCCTCAAAGCCTAAAGTACTTACCATTTGGTCCTTCACCAAAAAAAAAACAAACCCAAAAAACAAAACTGCCATCCCTTGTTGTAGATGGTGATCTGATTTAAAACCATATTTATCTAACTATAAATAGTTTCCATGAATGGAGATTGATATTTCTCTAAGTCATGTAACATATATGTTATTATAAGAACTATATCTGATTACCAGGATTATATAGACTAGTTTCTACCTCTCATTCTACTCAAATGATGGAAAGTGTATTAAAATTATGAACTCTGTGTGTCTGGAGTCCCTAAGATCCTCTCCAGATTTAGCGATTTGTCAGGAGGAATCATTGAACTTCTAAGTTATACTTGAGGCTGTGATTTATTACAACAAATGATACTAAGCACAGTCCATAGGGGAAGATGTGTCAGAAGTTGGGTGACCAGTCACAAGCTTCAAAGAGTCCTCGCCTAGGGGTAGCAGAGGACACGCTTCATCTCAACCTGCAGCAGCTCTTGCAGAGTGTAATAAGCTCACTGGTTCCGCGTAGTTTCCGTTGTCACCGTAACAGTGCCTGGTGATTGGCTGCAGTGACCAAACCCAGTTCCAGAAGAAAAGCAGATGCTTACCATGAATCACATTATTTGCACAGACCACCTGGACAGAACAGTACAGTATGGCTAAGGTACTGAGTGTGAAAAATGTTTCTATCAGTTTGAATATTCTAAGAGGTCAGTTCTCTAGTGCCAGTCAAGAGTCAGTGACTAAAGCAACCCTTCTGAGCACACGTGGTTGGTTCAGCTCATGCGTTAATGCTCCTGAGCACCCCATAGTACGTGTTCAGAAACACACAGAGAATTTTTGCTGGTTGTAAATGTTCTGTACAGTCTTTATGTATACAGTTTCAGGTGCATATAGAATGTTCTGCTAGTTACAACTGTATTTCAAATATGTTCTTTTAGTGAATTATTTTTTAGTCAGCATTATCTTTATTTTTCAAGTAAGAAAATCTGCGTTACTTCATGTATCAAGCCCAATATAACTTTATAGAATCATGGGTCTTTAAAACTTCACAAAGATAAACATTGTTTTGTTTGAATTTATAGTTTAAATCGGAGAGGGCAGTGGCAACCCATTCCAATACTCTTGCCTGGAAAATCCCATGGATGGAGGAGCCTGGTGGGCTGCAGTCCATGGGGTCGCTAGGAGTTGGATGTGACTGAAGCGACTTAGCAGCAGCAGCAGCATGGTTTAAATCAAGTATCTTCTTAAGGGTGGACTACTTTGCTGTTTCTGGCTTTTAGCGGGGCTAAAACAGCCTGGTACTTCTTTTCATAGTTCATGTTCCTGCATGAATGTTAAAGAGTAATCGTTTTCAGAGTTGACTTACCTCCATGATATAGTTTTGGCTCATTGTAGCCAATAAAATCCCTAACTGTATTAAACATTATCTTTTAGTTATTGAAATAATGATGAAATGAGCTTTATGAAACATTACACCTTTTAAATACCTTAATATAAAGTGCTTGCTGTATCACCTTTATCAACCCTCATGTTATGGAAAAATATACAGGACAGATTTCTTCTATGGACAGAATTCTCTTAAGTTTTGCCTTCCTGTACTTCTGTAGCTATCAAAGTTAAATATGTATACATATGTGTATATGTGTGTGTGTGTGTATATATATGTATAAGTTTTCCTCTATTCCTTTGCCTGGCATTGTTTTCTAGACAGAGGCTGATATAGTGTGTTTAGGATTCTGTGTGGATAGTGGGGATTCTTGAGATTATTCCCTTATCTTTTGTGACTGCACAACTATGTTTAAGTCATTTTTCTCTATTTCAGTTTACCTAATTTGTCCTCTTTCATCTCAAAGGAATTTTGTGAGGATTATTTTGATGAAGTTTGATTATTTTGAAGAAGCATCTGTGTGTATATAAAATACGGTCAGGTGCTACCTGCCTGAAGTCCAGTTGGGACCTTTTCAGCCAACCTTGTGTCTGGAGCGAGGCCTGGGTCCTCTGAAATACTTGCTCTTAGATTTGCTTTACAGTGAGTGTTTTGGTTTTACTCGGTTATAAGCAAGTAGCCAGATAGAGATGTCTAAAGAGCAGAGTATATATTTTATTCATCTTTTTAGTCTTCCTGTTTTCCAGCACTGAGCCTTGCTATTTCCTGGTTTCAAACCCAGAGCAAGCAAGGAGCCTGTGACTTTGATAGTCAGAGATACAACAGGAGCGGGCTTGAGCATCGCAGGTTTGAGGTCCACCAGCAGTCTTGCAAATGGTAGGAAAGGAAGTCCATCTGGTACGTGCAGAACTGCACAATTCAACATCCTAAGTAATGTTTCTCTATGAGAACAGCTGTCAAGAAAATGTGAAATTACGTTCAGTCTACAATATTTAAACGGAGAGAAGTAGAAGTTACGGAAAACTATAGCCCTCTCTTAGAGGTCACAGATGGAAGGATGTAGTAAAGGCTCCTGAGAAAGCTCGGCATTTAATTTCATTCATCCATGTTTATTCACATTGCCTTGGCTGTGGAGCCCCCCTCTGCCTGTATCTTCATGCCTGTTAACACCTCCTGGCACCATGCTTGGAGACTGCTACCCAGACTGTGAGGCTGTGTCCTGGCCTTTCGCTGCATTGCCTTTGTTTCCTTAGGGCACTTCCCTGGCTTGTTTCCTTGGAAGCCATCTGCCTTCTCCAGACTCCTCCCTCCATTCTGACTTCCCACCCCCACCCCATTCGGCACTGTGTAGGATTTTATTTTGCTTTAGTTTAGTTTTTTTAAATTGAAGTGTGGTTGCTGTACAGTGTTATATAGTTACAGGTATACAATATAGTGATTCAGAATTCTAAATGTTATACTCCATTTATAGTTATAAAGTATTAACCATGTTCCCTATGTTGTACCGTATACCCTTGTAGCTTTGGTTGCTTGCTTAGTTTGTTGTGTCCAGCTCTTTGCGACCTCATGGACTGTAGCCCACTGGGCTCCTCTGTCCATGGAATTTCCCAGGCAAGAATATTGGAGTGGGTTGCCATTTCCTCCTCCAGGGGTTCTTGCCAACACAGGGATCAAACCTGCCTTTCTTGTGTCTCTTGCCTTGCATGCGGATTTTTTACCCTCTGAGCCATAGAGGAACACCCATAGTCTTATTTTGTACCTAATATTTTGTGTATGATCTTAATTCTTTGCCTTGAAAAAAAGCAAAGTCTGGCTCATAACCAGCAACAGCCTGTGGCTTGCCTCTTATTCTGTTTGCAAATGAAGAAATTAATTTTTTGAGTGTGTGGTCATTTTGCCTTTCTGTTAGCTTTGAGGCTCCAGTTTTGAGCGTGCTCTGAGTTGGATGTTCCTTAGCCTCCAGCTAACCAGGGAAAGGTATGCCACCCCTGCCTAACTGCCAGAAGACCGCATTGCAGAAAGGCAGGCTGTGTCTTTCCCTGAAAATGTCTGAAACAGAGAGAGAGGCAGCCAGGTTATGTCACAGACTGCGTCTGTACTCCAGTCGAGCCCCGTCTTCCTGGGAGGAGGCGTGCTTTCCTTCATGACCTGTAGTCACTCTCTGGGCTGAGGGATCCTGGTTCTGGGTGGATCTCTGCTGCGAGGCCCTGCTGGCCGTGGGCCACCAGGCACTTCTGTGCTCTGGGCTGCTGCTCAGTGACCTTTGACCCACAGCTTCCTTTTTGAGCGCTGCAGTCGCTGTCTTGCTGTCTCTAATGATGAGCCTCTCCCCTGCTGTTGGTTGTTTTCCCCTTGGGCTCCTCAGAGCAGGCACTCTGGTTGTAAAGATGAGGTGGAACGGTGCTTCTGTGAACCCACAAAACGTTGGTAGGACTTGAGTTCTGTTGTTCTCATCGGGCTGGAATTTGAGGTTGGAAACATTTTGTTTGGGGAAGGCAAGCCAAGTGGTTTACAGAGGTGTAACTCTGGGTGTAGCTTGTTAAACCTGTTTACCTCAGAAAAAAATTTTTTTTTCTTGAGTGTGTGAGAAAATCTGTCGCTTTTGTTTTCCCTCTCAGCTGGCAGTGATTTTCATGGATAAAGTTTCAGTCACAAAAAGCACACAAGTAAACAGTGAAAGTGTATCACGTATGATTAGTTTAGACTGTATAATCTAGAATTACATTGCTTTTACTGATTTTTAATCCCAGTAGAAAGTAAAATTCTGTTAGGATCTGGAAGTCTGATACACTCCTGGTCTTGATGGTTTTGCTGTCCTTTTCTACACATCCAGTGTTGTCCTTGATAGAGAACAGCCCACGTTAATGAAGGAGTGAGTGTGTGAGTGAGTGAGTATGCGTGTGTGTGTGTGTGTGTGTGTGTGTGTGTGTATGATGATTCCACCAGAATCTAAAGACCATAGAGGTTAGGAATCTGGTATCCGCTCCCCCCATCACCACCACTAGATCCATTGTACCCAGAATGATTTCTGATGCACAGCAGCATTCAGCTGATTTGTTAAAGGAATGAATTCCATTTTAGAGTTTTGAGTGGAAAGTGTCTGGTAACTAAACTTGTTGATTTATCAGCTGCCAGTATTTCTCCTTCCCATTAGTTTTTAGGAGCTGTGTTGGTTTTGGTTGTTTCGTGCATCACAGCTGCCAGGGCATGTCTTCTTTAGCTTTTTAGCTGTTGCCCACACCTTTTAACCTATGTAAACACGTTTACTGGTTGTTACTAGATTCAAAAGCTCCTAAACAGGCAGCACCTTATACTTCTCTTATTATGTCCTTAAAATTCCCACGACTGTTGTCATTTGTAGTGTGAGTTGAAGAAAGGGAGGCTGAATCAGGATAAACGTGGTGAACTTGGCGTGGCCTGGCCCTTGCTGATCTCCCCAGGCAGGTCTGGGCCGGCCAGTAATTGGGTGGGAGCCTCAGAGAGCAGAAACCAGTGCTTCGAGACACGGGCCTGCCGGTTAGGGTGCAGCTGACAGCTGCCCCCACAGCGGGGCCCTGGGCACACAGGGTGCTTCACTGACCGTGCTGGGCTGAGACCAGAGCGTGAGGCTTTTGTTTTCGCATAAAATACAGTAAAGTGAGCTGTTTTTGTCCTGTAATTGGTTATCTCAAGAAGTGACTTTAGTTTAGTTACCTTTCGATTGTTTTGCCAGCTGGGTAAGTAATTTAGCTTACAAAGGTGTCATTTAGAATTGAAGAGGTTATCATTTGTTACTGATACTCCACTGTTGCTGTTGGTGCAACCTATCTATACATTTTAGAACTGGAAGCTGTTGGTGCAACCTATCTATACATTTTAGAACTGGAAGCTGTAATTTCTGAGAGTTGGAGAGTGTTGCTTCATCTGGCTGATCGGTTTCACCTGTTTTACGGCAGCGTGTCGTAGTCTTGCAGGGAGACGCTTGACTTCCTGACTTTGTTAGTGGATGCTGTTTCTATCCAGGAGGACCCTGCACGTGTAGACATGGATTTAGGTTGAGATTTGATGTAGGAACTAGGATGCTTAGGTTCAGGGCTAGTTCTTTAATTATGAGACTCTTTCCTGAACATTTCATGCAGAAATTAGTGGATGGGATTACAGGAGGTAACTTCAGCTTAAAGAATATCAGATGAATTACATAGAATATTGTGTGAATTAATTTTTTAATTAAAATTTTGTGCTACTTATTTAAAAATCTATTTTAAATAAAAAATGTTGAATATCCACTTACTTAGAGAATTGAAGAATTTTTTTATTCCTGATTTTTCCGCTGATTACAGCTAACATAAATGTATGTGTATACTTCCCATTTTGCTCTCCTCGTCACCCAGATGTATGCACTGCCAGATAACTGGCAGATGTTAAGGGAGAGACAGTGGAGTCTTTTTTATCATCTTAGGTGCACAGTATTATATTATCAAAGTAGGATGGAGTCATTGTGATTCCTGTGATAGTCTGTAGGAGGTTGGTTGTCTATGATGAGGCTGAAGTAATAAATGTACCTTGATTCGGTTCATGGAGCCCAGAAATTAGAGTGCTGCAGCCAGCTTGTCCTCACTCGTGTCCTCCATGAGGAGTCTTAGGGTTGGTGTCATTGGTGTCTTGAATCATTTCTTCTCCAGTGGCATCTTTGTCAAGGAGCTGAATTTCCAGGCTCCTGCTAGGTGGCTCTGTGTGTCTGTGCTCGTCCTGTGATCATTTAAAACTCCATGTGTTCCAAAGAACAGCTTCTCTCTCCATTCTTTGCTCTTGAATGTGTCCTCTATTTCAGTCAAGACACCACCACTGTCTTGACTAAAATTTGGCCTTTTGTAGTGCATTACTACTACATTATTTGTAGCAGTGCATTCCTTGAACCGACTATCCGCAGTATTTTCATTAGTGCTATTTGGTTGCCAAACAGTTTTAGAATAATAATTATTAAAGTAGTAGGCTGTGAATTCATTTACACCTGCCAGTGTGCTGAATTTCAGCACATTAAAATGCTATAGTAACTTAAGTTGCTGGACTCACCAGGTGACTCAGTGCTAAAGAATCCACCTGCTGATGTAGGAGATGCAAGAGACATGAGTTTGATCCCTGGGTTGGGAAAATCCCCTGGAGAAGGAAATGGCCACCCACACCAGTATTCTTGCCTGGGAAGCCCTGTGGACAGAGGAGCCTGGTGGGCTACAGACCGTGGGGTCGCAAAGAGTCAGATGTGATTTAGCAACTAAACAACAACAAACTTAATTTGCTGGAGCATGTCTTCAGTGGGTTTGGGAATGGAAACAAATCTGAGGGGCATGGACCTTATCATTGACCTAGGGCAGTCCTGGTACCAAGAAGCCACATGTGAGTGAATTTGCCATCAAATTTATCATCATTCCAAGAAATAAATTTAGAACCTGCTTCCCACTGCTGATGGCTTACTTGATTTGTCTTTATGTGAGAGGACATTTGTGCTCTCTACACCCCCCAGTCTGTCAGTTACACTGTTATCTCTTGCCTTCCAGTGTGAACTCCACACTTGGATTTGTCAAGACTTGTCTGTGTATCTCGAATCCCTGGTCCTTCCCTGTCTCATGTGCTTTCTTTCGTCTTTTCTCATCTTTAAAATGCCAAGAATTCTTCGGTCCTTTGAGACCCAGTGTAGGTTTTGTCTCTTCCAGCACATCTGCTGGTTTCTGATCAGCCAGAAACAGGGGCTCTATTCTGTGCTCATTTGGAACATCTCATGTGAGCCGTGCTTACAATATCTCCTTTATTTGATTTCAGGTTCATTATGGAACTGTATCTCATTAAATTTCATCTCTTGTATAACACCTTACACGTAGTATATACTTAATAAGGCTGCTATTTCTTTAATGGAACACTTTCTGTACTTAGAGATATTTCAGTTCAGTTCAGTTCAGTCACTCAGTCG
Organism: Capra hircus; assembly: GCF_001704415.2. Classification (NCBI taxonomy): domain Eukaryota; kingdom Metazoa; phylum Chordata; class Mammalia; order Artiodactyla; family Bovidae; genus Capra; species Capra hircus. The sequence goes on from NC_030821.1 coordinate 62,729,217, forward strand.
TGTCCGACTCTTTGCAACCCCATGAATCGCAGCACGCCAGGCCTCCCTGTCCATCACCAACTCCCAGAGTTCACTTAGATTCACGTCCATTGAGTCAGTGATGTCATCCAGCCATCTCATCCTCTGTTGTCCCCTTCTTCTCCTGCCCCCAATCCCTTCCAGCATCAAAGTCTTTTCCGATGAGTCAACTCTTCGCATGAGGTGGCCAAAGTACTGGAGTTTCAGCTTTAGCATCATTCCTTCCAAAGAAGTCCCAGGGTTGATCTCCTTCAGAATGGACTGGTTGGATCTCCTTGCAGTCCAAGGGACTCTTAAGAATCTTCTCCAACACCACAGTTCAAAAGCATCAATTCTTTGGCACTCTGCCTTCTTCACAGTCCAACTCTCACATCCATACATGACCACTGGAAAAACCATAGCCTTGACTAGACGGACCTTAGTCGGCAAAGTAATGTCTCTGCTTTTGAATATACTGTCTAGGTTGGTCATAACTTTTCTTCCAAGGAGTAAGTGTCTTTTAATTTCATGGCTGCAATCACCATCTACAGTGATTTTGGAGCCCAAAAAGATAAAGTCTGACACTGTTTCCACTGTTTCCCCATCTATTTCCCTTGAAGTGATGGGACCGGATGCCATGATCTTCGTTTTCTGAATGTTGAGCTTTAAGCCAACTTTTTCCCTCTCCTCTTTCACTTTCAAGAGGCTTTTTAGCTCCTCTTCACTTTCTGCCATAAGGGTGGTGTCATGTGCATATCTGAGGTTATTGATATTTCTCCCGGCAATCTTGATTCCAGCTTGTGCTTCTTCCAGTCCAGCGTTTCTCATGATGTACTCTCTGCATGTAAGTTAAATAAGCAGAGTGGCAATATCCAGCCTTGACGTACTCCTTTTCCTATTTGGAACCAGTCTGTTGTTCCATGTCCAGTTCTAACTGTTGCTTCCTGACCTGCATCCAGATTTCTCAAGAGGCAGGTCAGGTGGTCTGGTATTCCCGTCTCTTTCAGAATTTTCCACAGTTTATTGTGATCCACACAGTCAAAGGCTTTGGCATAGTCAAGAAAGCAGAAATAGATGTTTTTCTGGAACTCTCTTGGTATTTCCATGATCCAGTGGATTTTGGCAATTTGATCTCTGGTTCCTCTGCCTTTTCTAAAACCAGCTTGAACATCTGAAAGTTCACAGTTCACGTATTGCTGAAGCCTGGCTTGGAGAATTTTGAGCATTACTTTACTAGCGTGTGAGATGAGTGCAATTGTGCAGTAGTCTGAGCATTCTTTGGCATTGCCTTTCTTTGGGATTGGAATGAAAACTGACCTTTTCAGTCCTGTGGCCACTGCTGAGTTTTCCAAATTTACTGGCATATTGAGTGCAGCACTTTGACAGCATCATCTTTCAGGATTTGAAATAGCTCAACTGGAATTCCATCACCTCCACTAGCTTTTTTCGTAGTGATGCTTTCTAAGGCCCACTTGACTTCACATTCCAGGATGTCTGGCTCTAGGTGAGTGATCACACCATCGTGATTATCTGGATCATGAAGATCTTTTTTGTACAGTTCTTCTCTGTATTCTTGCCACCTCTTCTTAATATCTTCTGCTTCTGTTAGGTCCATACCATTTGTGTCCTTTATCGAGCCCATCTTTGCATGAAATGTTCCCTTGGTATCTCTAATTTTCTTGAAGAGATCTCTAGTCTTTCCCGTTCTGTTGTTTTCCTCTATTTCTTTGCATTGATCGCTGAGAAAAGCTTTCTTATCTCTTCTTGCTATTCTTTGGAATGCTGCATTCAGATGCTTATATCTTTCCATTTCTCCTTTGCTTTTCGCTTCTCTTCTCACAGCTATGTGTAAGGCCTCCCCAGACAGCCATTTTGCTTTTTTGCATTTCTTTTCCATGGGGATGGTCTTGATCCCTGTCTCCTGTACAGTGTCAGGAACCTCATGTTATAGTTCATCAGGCACTCTATCAGATCTAGGCCCTTAAATCTATTTCTCACTTCCACTGTATAATCATAAGGGATTTGATTTAGGTCATACCTGAATGGTCTAGCGGTTTTCCCTACTTTTCTTCAATTTAAGTCTGAACTTGGTAATAAGGAGTTCATGATCTGAGCCACAGTCAGCTCCTGGTCTTGTTTTTGTTGACTGTATAGAGCTTCTCCATCTTTGGCTGCAAAGAATTGAGATATTTAGCAGATAGTTAATTTTTAGTTGCAAGTAGCAAAATGCAAATATAGTTAAAGAGGAGGAGAAAATGTTTTAGACCAGTGCTAGTATATCCTAAGATTGCCCAGATATTCTGTAATGGACTATAGACCTGAAGAAAATAATTATATGTGAAAGTTTCCAGAGGGCTCCATTTAGTCAGCTTTCCCAAGGAACCTGCTGCAAGTTGCTCTCTCCATCTCCCTGTGTCTCTCGTCTTTTGCTCTGGCAGCCTAAGCAGACTCACCTAGAGCTTGGTGCTGAGAAGTGTGGTGCCGCTATAGCAAATACCTTAAAGTGCAGAAGTGGCTTCAGAACTGGATGTGGGGAAAGGCTGGGAGAGTTTGAAGGTACAGAGACACAAAAACAGACTGGTGTGAAGGGACTGCTAAAGGTGATTCTGGTGAGACCTGAGAAAGAAGTGATACTGTTTTTTATATGTTTAGTTAAATAACGTCGTTACATTAATTTCATCTGTTTCTTTTTATTACTTAACGTGGCTACTAGAATGTTTTAAGTTACGTATCTTTCAATTGGGCAGCACTGAAATAGAGCTACATGTACGAACATGAATAAGTATTTTAAGAAAGATAATGTTGATGGAAAAAATAGATCATTCAGAGCTGTGTTCAGAGGATACGATTTAAAAATTTTATATAAAGTTTGAAAGCTCACAAAATAATACTCTATAGTATTTGTGTATATGGTAAAGAATAAAGAGAGAATAATATTCTTTTATGAGAGTAAAAAGAGGATGTTGATGAAATGCCAAATTCAGGAGGGAGTAACCTCTAGGATGGAGGAAAACTCGAACATGAAGAGAGATGCAGGAATTTTCAACTGCCTTTAAAAAAAAATCTGAAGAAAAATTTGTATTGTGTTAATATTTGACGAAGAGTGATTAGGTAATGAGCACAGGTATTTTTTAATTTCTTACACTTTTCCATGTGCTTAAATTATTTCATAATAAGTAGTCATTATCTCTCAGTCTTAAAATACTCCTGGAAGAATTTTTCCATTTAGCTAAGGAATGACAGAGCCAGTGAAGTGACTTGTGCAACTACGAAACAGTAAAATAGGGGACCAGTGATTCAAAACCGAGTCTTTTTTTGTTCCGAAACTCATAGCCCTCCTTTCTCATTAATCAGCTTCCACAGTAAAGATAAAATGTCACCTGGGTTTTCTGAACCTGCAGACTCCTGTGAGTGGTCTTTGATTCTTTCCTTCTCCTATCTCATGCACGTGCACCTCTGCCTGCGTATACAGGGACACATGGTGCATGTGCGCTCACGCACTCAGCATGCTTTGTGAGAGTGTGAGTTCCTTACTGTCAGGCTGGGGCTAAGACAGCTGGGGTCTCGTGAGCGGCCATTTCTCCCTGTGTCCATGTGAGGAGAGGTCCTCCACACTCTGCAGGATTTCAGCCTTTGGGGAGCAGTTCTAAAGGAAAATGTGCCGAAGTGCTGCTGCTTGCCATCTTTTCCTTAAGATGTTTGTTATGGCTTTTGTTTCCTCTTAAAAATTGGACGTGCCTACATGAAGAATACATGGTTTCTTTTGCTGGCTAAGGCATTGTTCATGTTTGATCAGCTGCTGAAGACATTAATTGTTGTATTCCTCATTGTCATTTACAGAGATCCTCTTAGGGATCAAGAAAAAAACTTAAAAAAGAAAATAAATGTAAAATTTAATACATTTATTAAATCCTTAAAACCTCTGTTGGCAAAGAATCTGTCTGCAGTGCAGGAGACCTGAGTTCGATTCCTGAGTCAGAGAGATCTCCTGGAGAAGGAAATGGCAACCCACTCCAGTATTCTAGCCTGGAGAACCCCATGGTCAGAGGAGCCTGGTGGGCAACAATCTATGGGGTTGCAAGAGTCGGACACAACTTAGCGACTAAATGACAATGAAATGCTTAATGTGTTAGATGTTATTATTTCTCCAAATTGAAGATGAAGAAACAGGCATAGGAAAGTTAAATACATTGCTTAAGATAACCTGCGATTGAGGGCAGGGCTGAGCTTGAGATGGTGCTGGGTTCGTATCTGTGCAATCTCTTCCTTCTCAAGTGAGTTCCCTTTTCTGTCTCTTCTCACCCGAGTACAGCTTAAATGTTGATGATATTCCCACAGTTCCAGCCTGGAGCTGCTCTTCTGTTACGTGGTTTCTGTGGACCGTCTTTCCCTTGAGCTCTCATACTTGAGCGCACGGTTTCTGTCCCTATGGTTCCTGCACTTGGATCTCCATGTCGAATCTCTTTCTTTATGCTCCAGGCCTGTCAAGCCATGGCTGCCTCTTGGTCATTGTTACCTCAGCTGTTTCATAGGCATTGCAGTATTAACATACCAAAGCCAAATTCAGTATTGGGAACAATCCTGTTCCAGATATATTTCTGGAATTCCCTTTCTTGATGAATGTACCTCTCTTGTTGCCCAGACCAGGTGCTTGGGGTGCTCCTTTCACTCTGCCTTCACTTTCATTTCTGACATCTGGGAGTCCTCAAGTATTGTTACATTTTCTTCATTATTTTCTTTCCAGTCTGCTTCTGTCTCCTCCTGCCACCTCTCACATCTTCATCTCTTGCTTTGATTATGGAGGAGACTTCTTGCTAGCTGCTGTCTCTACCTTTCCACAGTAGAGTCTGTTCTTTAGAATGTTGTCTGGGTGATCTCTCCACACCAGCACGTGCCTTGTCTTGTCCCTGGTAAAACTGTCCGTGGCTCGCAAGGGCCTCAGAGTACAGCAGCATGCCCTGCTGTGGTCTGCTCGGCCTTCGACACCCCTTTCCTCTGCTTCTTGTAGATTACCCTGTGTGTGCTCTGTTCTTTCTGGCTTCCTATTTGTGGTCGTGCTATTCCTAGTCCCCGAATGCACTTCCTTCTCTCTCTGCCTAACAACCTGCAGTTAGCATCCAGCTTAGGTGGCAAATCCTGATTCGAGTGGCATCTGTTTCCTTCTTCCCCTCTCCCTGTGCCCCAGCTGGCTTTGTTCTCTCACCTGTTCCTGTGCAGCCTGAACAACACTTCTGTTGCAGTACTTCCACCAGTTTGTTCCGTGACTATTTCATTTTGACCTCCCCATCTCCACAAAGCACTCTGTCCCTTTCCATTTTTCATGTGAGTCCCTGGCACAGGCCACGTGTAGCTGGTTATTTATTGACTCTTTTCTAGGACAGTGGTTCTCAATCAGGGGACGCCTGGAGACTTTTGACAGTCATGCCTGGAGGGGCAGTGCTCATTCTGCTAGTGGGCAATGGCCAGGATGCTGCTAACCACCCTGTGGTGCACAGGACAGCCCCCACATTATCCATGGTGAAATGGCAGCGGTGCTGACGCTGAGCAGCTCTGCTCTAGCGGGAAGTGCGCAACTCTAGAGTGCTGTAGGAAAAGATATTCCATAGAAAAAACATGAAATTAAATTGGGAGTTATTAAGTAATATCTGAAAATTTCATGTCGAGAAACAGTTTTCAGGGTCCACTACTGTGGTTGTTTTGTGGCCTGTTCTTCATGTTTACTCAGAAGCTGTGTCTGGCAGGGCAGGGTTGGGGGGAACATGTGCCCCTGATGAGCAGTGTGTAGTAACTGAACACTTCAGTAACACAGTAAGGTAGACACACAGTTGAGCCTGTGGAGAGGATTGTGGGATGAAGCTCTTCTTTTGACAGTTTTTTCATTTACTTTTTCATATTTTAAATGGCACCTGGTAACAGGTGACTACCCAAGCTTTTGAGATGTGGGAATAGGTGAGGTCCTTTTTAAGCTCTTAAAAAGATTTTAACGATAAGATTCTCAAAAGGCCAAATGTGATAAATCTTTTGCTTTGTGTGTAAATTAGTAAATGAAGAAAATTGTAATGCTAACCTACACACACACACACATCCCAGTGCACATGTGCACACACATACCCACAAGTGATAACCTCGTTCACGTGTGTCCATGTGCCTGCTACAGTGCCAGTGACACAGTCCAAGCTGACCATCAATAGGAAGGGCTCCTTGTGAGGGTCCCTGTAGCTGCAGTGTGAATTGATGGGGTACAGAACCCATTTAACTAAATGTACAGTTTACATTTAATGAGTTAAAAATTTAGTGTAGCTATTAAATTAGGAGCAGCTACTAATATACTGGAAAATTAGAATGTTGAGGGATATTGTTGCTGACATTAAAACAATGAGAGTGACTTGCAAAATCAAGTAATAGGAAAATATCTACCATATTTAAATGTTTTAGCATGTTTCTGGGCAAAGACAGAAAGCATTAGAAAAGAATGTTTTGATTCTTCTCTCCAGGATTTGCCATTTATTTACTTATTTATTTATTGGCCGCACTGGGTTTTCACTGTTGCGTGAGCTTTTCTCTAGTTGCAGCAAGGGAGTCTACTTTATAGTTGAGATTCTCGGGCTTCTCACTGCGGTGGCTTCTCTTCAGAGCATGGGCTCTAGGGGTAAGGCCTTAAGTTGTTGCAGCTGCCAGGCTGTAGAGCACAGGCTCAGTAGCTGTGGTGCATGACTTAGTTGCTCTGAGGCATGTGAGATCTTCCTGGACCAGGGATCAACCTGTGTCTCCTGCATTGGAAGGTGGATTAGTTACTACTGACCCACCAGGGAAGCCCTAGATTTGGCTCTTGATGTGAAGTCCTGCTTTATATAATCTGGTGTTCAAAGCAAAAATTCTTACTTATTTGGTAGTTCAGAAATTTGAGTAGAAGAAAGTATAGGAAATGTTAGGAAAAAGACTCAGTGACTCATTCTAACATAGTTCCTGTTTTTTTTTTTTTAAATTCCAAAGGTAAATATTTATTATGCTCTCAAGCATATTATTATTATAATTATATTATATTATATAACAGTTCTATCCACCATGCCATGATGGTATTTCCCTCAATTATCAAGATAGCACAAAAACAAAAATTAATAGAACATTCTGAAAAACAAGACATTAAGAGGGGAAAAAGTGCATAGGACCAGTTTCTTTTTTTTTTGATGTGCGATGAAAAGAGGATTTTATTTTGCTGCATTTATTTTTTAATTAATTAATATATTTTAATTGGAGGATAATTGCTTTATTGTATTGTGAAGGTTTTTGCCATACAATCACACGAATCAGTCGAAGGTATACGTGTGTCCCCCCCGATCCTGAACCCACCTCCTTCCCCACCCCATCCCTCTGGGTTGTCCCAGAGTACCAATTTTGGGTGCTCTGCTTCATGCATCAAACTTGCAGTGCCATCTATTTTACATATGGTAATACGTGTGTTTCAGTGCTATTCTCTCAAGTCATCCCACCCTCGCTTTCCCCATCCCACCCTCACTTTCTCCCGCTGAGTCCAAAAGTCTGTTCTTTGCATCTGGTCTCCTTTGCTGCCCTGAATATATGATCATCAGTACCATCTTTCTAAATTCCATATATATATGTTAATATACATTATTTGTCTTTCTCTTTCTGACTTACTTCAGTCTGTATAATAGGCTCTAGGTACATCCACCTCATTAGAGCTGACTCAAATGCATTCCTTTTTATAGCTGAGTAATATTCCATTGTGTATATATATCACAGCTTCCTTATGCACTTATCTGCTGATGGACATCTAGGTTGCTTACATGTCCTAGCTATTGTACAGTGCTGCAGTGAACATTGGGGTACATGTGTCTCTTTCAATTCTGGTTTCCTAGGGGTGTATGCCCAGCAGTGGGATTGGTGGGTTGTATAGTAGTTCTATTTCCAGTTTTTTAAAAGAATCTCCACACTGTTCTCCATAGTGTCTGTACCACTTTGCCTTCCACCCAACAGGGTAAGAGGTTTCCCTTTTCTCCCCACCCTCTCCAGCATTTATTGTTTGTAGACTTTTTGATCATGGCTCTTCTGACCAGCATGAGGTGATACCTCATTGTGGTTTTGATTTGCATTTCTCTAATAATGAGTGATATTAAGCATCTTTTCATGTGTTTATTAGCCATCTGTGTGTCTTGTTTAGAGAAACGTCTGTTTTGGTCTTTTGCCCACTTTTTGATTTGGTTGTTCGTTTTTCTGGTGTTGAGCTGCATGAGCTACTTATATATTTTGGAGATTATTCTTTTTCAGTTGTTTCGTTTGCTATTATTTTCTCCCATTCTGAGAGTTGTCATTTTACCTTACTTATAATTGCCTTTGTTGTGTAAAAGCTTTTAAGTTTAATTAGGTCCCATTTGTTTATTTTTGTTTTTATTTCCATTACTCTGGGAGGTGGATCATGGACGATCTTTCTGTGATTTATGTCTGAGAGTGTTCTGCCTGTTTTCCTCTAAGAGTGTTATAGTTTCTGGTCTTAGATTTAGGTCTTTAATCCATTTTGAGTTATTTTTGTATGTGATATTATGAAGTGTTCTAGTTTCATTCTTTTACACATAGTTGACTGGTTTTTCCAGCCCCACGTGTTGAAGAGACTGTCTTTTCTCCATTGTATATTTTTACCTTCTTTGTCAAAGATAAGGTGTCCATAGGTGCATGGATTTATCTCTGGATTTCCTATTTTGTTCCAGTGACTATATTTCTGTCTTTGTGCCAGAACCATACTGTCCTGATGACTGTAGCTGTGTAGTATAGCCTAAACTCAGGAAGATTGATTCCACCAGTTCTGTTCCTCTATCTCAATCTTGCTTTGGTTATTTGGGGCCTTTTCAGTTCAGTTCAGTTCAGTTGCTCAGTCATGTCCGACTCTTTGCAACCCCATGAATCACAGCACGCCAGGCCTCCCTGTCCATCAACAACTCCCAGAGTTCACTTAGATTCATGTCCATCGAGTCAGTGATGCCATCCAGCCATCTCATCCTCTGTCATCCCCTTCTCCTCCTGCCCCCAATCCCTCCCAGCATCAAAGTCTTTTCCAATGAGTCAACTCTTCGCATGAGGTGGCCAAAGTACTGGAGTTTCAGCTTTAGCATCATTCCTTCCAAAGAAATCCCAGGGTTGCTCTCCTTCAGAATGGACTGGTTGGATCTCCTTGCAGTCCAAGGGATTCTCAAGAGTCTTCTCCAACACCACAGTTCAAAAGCATCAATTCTTTGGCGTTCAGCCTTCTTCACAGTCCAACTCTCACATCCATACATGATTACTGGAAAAACCATAGCCTTGACTAGACAGACCTTAGTCGGCAAAGTAACGTCTCTGCTTTTGAATATGCTATCTAGGTTGCTCATAACTTTTCTTCCAAGGAGTAAGTGTCTTTTAATTTCATGGCTGCAGTCACCATCTGCAGTGATTTTGGAGCCCAAAAAAATGAAGTCTGACACTGTTTCCACTGTTTCCCCATCTATTTCCCTTGAAGTGATGGGACCGGATGCCATGATCTTTGTTTTCTGAATGTTGAGCTTTAAGCCAACTTTTTCCCTCTCCTCTTTCACTTTCAAGAGGCTTTTTAGTTCCTCTTCAGTTTCTGCCATAAGGATGGTATCATCTGCATATCTGAGGTTATTGATATTTCTCCTGGCAATCTTGATTCCAGCTTGTGTTTCTTCCAGTCCAGCATTTCTCATATATCCATAAAAATTCTGAAATTATTTGTTCTAGTTCTGTGAAAAATACCATTGGTAGTTTGATAAGGATTGCGTTGAATCTATAGATTGCTTTAGGTAGTGTACTCATTTTTATTATATTGATTCTTCCAATTGAAGAACATGGTATATTTCTCCATCTATTTGTGTCATATTTGATTTCTTTCATCAGTGTTTTATTCTATATACTTGGTCTTTTGTTTCTTTAGGCAAATTTATTCCTGAGTATTTTATTCTTTTCAATGCAATAGTGAATGGGATTGTTTCCTTAATTTCTCTTTCTGAGTTTTCATTGTTAGTATATAAGAATGCAAGTGATTTCTGTGTATTAATTTTATTAGCAGTTTCAAACTGGCCTCTGGAAAATATTTCATTGGAATTATATGGGAAAACTCAGTTTTTCATCTTTATCTTTAGAGACTTCTTTGGTCAATTAAGTGGGTTACATCTGAAGAAGCAGTTTTAAAGAAAATTTGAGTTTTAAACAAATAGTAAATTACTATTATACCCCACATTGAAATTCAGAATCAAAAGATTACTTTTTTCCCAGTAGGTGTTACATGACTAATAGCATTCAGGTTCATGTTATTAGTTCAGTTTTTGAGACTGACAAATGTGTGGCACATGTCTTTTAGTTGATTGAAGGAAGATTGAAATGTTTGTGCTGGATTTGGTGGATTCTGTGAGATAGTGTCTGGCTTACAGTTGGTTTAATATCTTCTTTGGGTATATGGCTTGCTTAGTTTGGATTTTGTATGAAGAAAGAAGTTTAAGATACAGATATTATGTATGCAAAGTTATTTCAATGAATATAATCATGGGGAAGTAGAATAATGGGCATAGTATAAATATGGATTTGAATAAACAATTCTCCAAAGTTAATTGCATTTCTCTTAATTTTTTTTTGTTTTCAGATAAATCCTACAGAGATTTTAGAGTATTCATCAGATAGTGAAGAAGATGACAGCTCTGAGAACGTCTTGGTCATTGATTCAGAATCCTCTCACAAATACCACATGGATTTTGGGTCAAATGGAACACAGGTTACAGAGAGAGGAAAAAACCTGAGGGTAGAATCTATGGAGACCATTTTGCAGACACCCAAGAAACAGACAAAACTTCCCAAGACTCCAGAAAGTTCAGCAAAGGGGAAGAAGCTTTTAAGGTTAAATACTTTATAAAACAGTTTTTCTTTTTCTTAAAAAATCCAAATACCTAAAATGTTAATTTAAAAATATCTATTTATGTGGGAAGGAAGATTTATAGGATAGAATTGTAATTCTGATGAGCAGTTCTAGAGTCCTAATTTCTGGAGATGATTTATGGATTTGTTCATCTTAAGTTGAATATCCACTGTTTCAATCATAACCAGTTTATGTAACTGTTTTCCTTAATGGAAATTGGTTGTTTGGATTTATCAAATTTTATTTAGTATCCGTGTTCCAAGTGCTGTCGTAGACAACTAATACAAGTAAATGACTGTTCTTGTTTTTGAATGAGTTATGTCTAAAGAGGTAAATAGAAATAAAAGAGTATTGAGATTGCTTTTATGATTGTAGTTGGCGAGAGCAAGGATTCACAGGCCTGAAACTGGCCTGTGTGTGAAGAACCATAGAAGCTAGGCTACAGAGGGCCAGCAGAATGTGTGAAGGAGCACAGTAGAGCGTGTAAATGCGCCAATGAAGAACATGGTTTGGGATCTGTTGAGGGTGTGTACTTCATGGAGGGCAAGTACAGCACACACCAAGGAGAGCCCAGTGATGGTGTTAGTGTTGGGTCAGTTGGGGAGGAGGCAAGGAGCTTGAGTTCTGGAGAGCAGTGTCACCCTTTGCTAGAAGCTGCAGTTCAAAGCAGGAGGGGGGCGGGGACCTTAGGGCACACGTTTGATCAGGCTTGATTGGGATCCAGTGTCTAAAAGAGATCCCAGAGGAAAAAAGTGAGATGAGTTGGAAAATAATAGAGAAGACCCAGTGGAGACAGAGAGGTTAGGAATAATTGCTGTCCATGTCCAGGGATGGAAATGGGAGAAGGAGACCTGTTTTGAGTAAAGGAGCAGAGGGGAGACTAGAAGGATGTGGCTGATCGAGTGGAATGGATATAGTCTGGTGATCTATCGATGCCTGTTCACTGTTGTTGTTGTTGTTTTTTGACATAAAGTAAGACAGAATGCCTCATGCCCAGAGTGAAGAAGTTATTAAATACCCTTAAATGAGAATGATGTCGTAGTCTATTGAGAAAACAGGAAAGGAATCTAATTAAAGGGATTCAAATGTCCTTTGCTCATGACTGAAGCAACTCCAGCAATATGCAAATAGTTGATTTCTTCTTGTGATTTCTAAGTGATAACTGAGAGATGTCTGTTTTGTGGTTATTCTTTCAGAGTTACTGTGTTGAAATACTAAGAGTGTGGTTGGTGTGATTAGGGCTGTCTGTCTCAGGCATCAGACTGGAAGACTTTCTGTTGACGCTAGGAGGAGCTTTACTGAACTTCCTGAAGGCCCATGGTTGCTGCCTGGAGCAGGTTTGCTGACCTGGTTTGGAAGCAGGGGAAAGGTCACATGTTTTGGCTCATAGGCTCTTCTGTTTAGAGCATCATGTTTTCAGTTGAGAAAATCTCTTAACTAGTTGTCTAGTAATGATGAAAGAAAGACTTGTTGAAGTGAACTTTTATGAAAATATTGCGGATACAGACATCTTGATAATCCTCACAGGGAAGGGTCATGAGCCGTTGTCACAGAAGGTCAGCCGGGGATGGGGTGGGGGGCAGTCTGTGGAAAATGAAACTGCAATGAGGAAAAAGGCGGTTTTAAGTTACAGGTTTCCATTATGTAGCACAAATAAAATATTTATAAATGCGATTAAAAGGATTTTTTTTCTTTTTTTTTTAAACCTCATAAGGACTAGCTAGCAAGGATCAAGTTAAGTAGTTGGCATTTCAAGGCTGGAGAACATTGGCCCTCTCTTCTTGTGATTTGTCCAACAGGGAAATGTTAATTCAGTCTCTTTGGGCCTTCTTCCTTGTTTATTCATTTTTAAAATTTTATTTATTTATTTATTTATGGTTGTACTGGGTCCTTGTTGCTCCATGTGGGCTTTCTCTAGTTGCGTGGAGTGCGGGCTACTCTTTGTTGTGGTGCACAGGCTTCTTGTTGTGGTGGCTTCTCTTGTTGTGGACCACAGGCTCCAGGAGCATTGTCGTCAGTAGCTGTGGCTTGTGGGCCCTGGAGTGTGGGTACAGTAGTTGTGGCGCACAGGCTTAGTTGTTCCTTGGCGTGTGGAATCTTCCCAGACCAGGGATGAACCCATATCCCCTATGTTGGGAAGTGGATTCTTATCCACTGAGCCACAAGGGAAGTCCTATTTTTATTTTTATTGATACATGGCACTGTTTGAGGCGAAACTAATGAAAGTCAATCTAACATTGCTTTGAAATTTTAGTTAGGTTGTCAATAATAAGGCCGTATTACACCAGTCTTACGGTCAGGTGTTTTTGGTTTTTTTTTTTTTTTGCAGTGCTTGCTATATTTGACAGAAAACAAAACTTGAAGATACTGTATACTACGTTTATTTAAATTATTTTCTCTTTACCTGATTTCTTCAAAGAGTGTATTAAAAGTATGTAGTGATTCTTTTTCTGGAAATTAGTTAGAATGTTTTGAATCTTTTTCTTTTTCACTTCACATTTTGTAGAAATGTTTAGCCTTGTCGAATTGATGCCAGTAATCTTTTCAGATATGGTACCAATCTATTTATTTTACATAAAAGATAATTGGACTGTCTTAACTTGCCTGGGAAATCTCATGGATGGAGGAGCCTGATGGGCTATAGTCCATAGAGTCGCAAAGAGTCGGACATGACTGAGTGACTTCACTTTCACTTTCACTTTCATTGCATTGGAGAAGGAAATGGCAACCCACTCCAGTATTCTTGCCTGGAGAATCCCAGGGACTGAAGAGCCTGGTGGGCTGCCATCTATGGGGTTGCACAGAGTCGGACACGACTGACGTGACTTAGCAGCAGCAGCAGCTTGCTTAGTGAATTTATGAGATCCTCACCATAGACCCCACCCTGGCTCAGCAACATGCAATCAGTGGGGAACTTGTAACTCCCAACTACTCTGTGAGGAGCAGAAAATTTGGATCCAGTATGTAGCACCTCAACTTCTAAAACTTTCACTGGAAGGACTAGCCCCCCAAACACCTAGCTGTAAAAGCCAAAAGGGCTTGTGTCTATGAGACCCACCAGACTCTCAGTTCAGTCGCTCAGTTATGTCCAATGCTTTGCAACCCCATGGACTGCAGCATGCCAGGCTTCCCTGGCCATCACCAACTCCTGGAGCCTACTCAAACTCATGTACATCCAGTTGGTCATGCCACCAGACTTTAGCAAACATAGATATAGTTCTTAATGAACTTACCAGGACTCCCTGTGGCTATTCCTCTAGGGCTCAGCCCACAGTGAGCTGACAAAAACATCTCCTATTCTTTCTCCCAAAGAGGCCTATTTGCATATGATAAAAGCTGTTCCATGAGGGTCAGTTCAGTTCAGTTGCTCATTGTCCAACTGTTTGTGACCCTGTGGACTGCAGCAAGCCAGGCTTCCCTGTCCATCACCAGCTCTTAGAGCTTGCTCAAACTCATGTCCATCGAATTGGTGCTGCCATCCGACCAGTTATCCTCTGTCGTCCCCTTCTTCTCCTGCCTTCAATCTTTCCCAGCATCAGGGTCTTTCCCAATGAGTCAGTTCTTCACATCAGGCGGCCCAAGTATTGGAATTTCAAAGCTTCAGCATCAGTCCTTCTAGTGAATATTCAGGACTGATTTCCTTTAGGATGGACTGGTTGGATCTCCTTGCAGTCCAAGGGACTCTCAAGAGTCTTCTCCAACACCACAGTTCAAAAGCATCAATTCTTCTGTGCTCAGCTTTCTTTATGGTCCAGCTCTCACATCTATACATGACTACTGGAAAAACCATAGCTTTGAGTAGATGCACCTTTGTTGGCAAAGTAATGTCTCTGCTTCTTAATATGCTGTCTACCTACAAGACCTTCTAGACCTAACACCCAAAAAAGATGTCATTTTCATCATAGGAGACTGGAATGCAAAAGTAGAAAGTCATGAAATACCTGGAGTAACAGGCAAATTTGGCCTTGGAGTACAAAACAAAGTAGGGCAAAGGCTAACAGAGTTTTGCCAAGAGAATGCACTGGCTATAGCAAACACCCTCTTCCAACAACACATGAGAAGATGCTACACATGGACATCACCAGGTGGTCAGTACCAAAATCAGATTGATTATATTCTTTGCAACCAAAGATGGAGAAGCTCTGTACAGTCAGCAAAAACAAGACCAGGAGCTTACTGTGGCTCAGATTATGAACTCCATATTGCCAAATTCAGACTTGAAGAAAGTAGGGAAAACCACTAGACCATTCAGGTGTGACCTAAATCAAATCCCTTATGATTATACAGTGGAAGTGACAAATAGATTCAAGGGATTAGATCTGATAGATTGAGTGTCTGAAGAACTATGGATGGAGATTTGTGGCATTATACAGGAGGCAGTGATCAAAACCATCCCCAAGAAAAATAAATGCAAAAAGGCAAAACGGTTGTCTGAGGAGGCCTTGCAAATAGCTGAGAAAAGAAGAGAAGTGAAAGGCAAAGGAAAAAAGGAAAGATATACCCATTTGAATGCAGAGTTACAGAGAATAGCAAGGAGAGATAAGAAAGCCTTCCTCAATGAACAATATAAAGAAATAGAGGAAAACAATAAAATGGGACAGACTAGAGATCTCCTCAAGAAAATTAGACATACCAAGGAACATTTCATGCAAAGATGGGCACCATAAAGGACAGAAATGGTATGGACCTAACAGAAGCAGAAGATATTAAGAGGAGGTGGCAAGAAGAAACAGAAGAGCTATACGAAAAATAGCTTTATGACCCAGATAGCCACGATGGTGTGATCACTCACCTAGAGCCAGACATTCTGGAATGTGAAGTCAAGTGGGCCTTAGGAAGCATCACTATGGACAAAGCTGGTGGAAGTGATGGAATTCCAGTTGAACTATTTCAAATCCTAAAAGATGATGCTGTCAAAGTGCTGCACTCAATATGCCAGCAAATTTGAAAAAACTCACCAGTGGCCACAGGACTGGAAAAGGTCAGTTTTCATTCCAATCCCAAAGAAAGGCAATGCTCAAAGGCAAAGAATGCTCAAACTACTGCACAATTACCTGAGGATCAGGTTCTAATTTATCACACATCTAGGCTGCTGACTGCCATTCTCCTTGGATACATGGGAGGCCAGCAGGTGCCGTCTTCTCATTCTCTCTCCACATCGCTGTGGGTTGATGATGTCGCCTAGAAGAGGCTTGTGAACATGTCTGGCATTTCAGCTTTTGTGACTGCCACCCAGAGGACATACCTTGACTGCCTATGTCTGATGGCCAGCAGGACTGGCATTTGTGGATTGAGCAGGACAGTAGCAAATAAAGAAGCAGTTCTTATCTGGCTATCCCCAAAGGGCTCAACACAGAGGGAGTGCACGGAAATGCCCAGCTCCCAGTATTTCCTGGCAGAAGGTTACTTGTGTACTTTAAAAGCTGTTGACTGAGATTCTACCTTTGGGACACTGATAGCTCTTGGCACACTCTCAACTTCCAGGAACCACTGAGAACAAAGAAGACATCTTGGATGTTCACAAAAGTTTGCGAGAACCAAGAACTCAGGCCTGGCTGAACAATAAGGTTGTTCTCCTAAACACATAGAGTCAAGCAAAGTGAAAAAATAAGAGAAATACATTAAAAAAAAAGAAAACAATAGAAAACTCTGGAAACAGACCTTAAGGACAGAGACATAAATGAGTTGCCTGAAAAGAGTTCAAAAATAATAGTCCTAAGGATGCTCACTGAGGTCAGGAGAATAATGCAATAGCAAAGTGAAAATTTTAAGAGATAGAGGATATAAGAAAGCACCGAATAGAAGTCACAAAGCTGAAGAATACAATAATTTCATTGAAAAATTAGGTGGAGGGTTTCAACAGCAGTGTAGATCCAATGGAAGAATGAATCTGTGAACCCAAAAACAGGGCAGGAGAATTCATCCAAACAGAGAACCAAAAAGAGAGAGGAATGGAAAAGACTGAAGATACCTTCAGGGACTTGAGATACCATCAAGTGGGCCAGTATTTCATTGTAGGGGTCTTAGAAGGAGAAGAGAGAAGCAGGCAGAAAGTTCATTCAAAGAAATCATGCCTGAAACTTACCTATGATGGGTAAAGAAACAAATATCTAGATCCAGGAAGTCTAGAAAATTCCTAGTAAGTTGAATCCAAACAGACCCATGTCAAAACATATAATGAAATTATCACAAGTTAAGGTAGATCATTGTAAAAACAGCAAGGGAACATCAGTGTAGTATGTACCAGGAAACACAAGTAAAACTATGTGTCGATTTTTAGCACAGCATTGGCAAACAAGAGGTGTGTGGCATGATATGTGCTGAAAGGGGAAGAAATGCCAATGTAGAATACTGTACCCAGCAAAGTTGTCCTTCAGAGTTGAACAAGAGGTGAAGCAAAAAAGTTGAAGACGTTCATCAATTATACTAATCTAGCCTTACAGTAGGAGAAGGCAATGGCAACCCACTCCAGGTACTCTTGCCAGGGAAATCTGATGGATGGAGCAGCCTGGTAGGCTTCCGTGGCGTCATGAAGAGTCAGACACGACTGAGCAACTTCACTTTCACTTTTCACTTTCATGAACTGGAGAAGGAAATGGCAACCCACTCCAGTATTCTTGCCTGGAGAATCCCAGGGATGGGAGCCTGGTGGGCCGCCGTCTATGGGGTTGCACAGAGTCGGACACGACTGACGTGGCTTAGCAGCAGCAGCCTTACAGTAAGTGCTAAGGGACTTCCTCAAACTGAAAAGAGGGATATTAAAAGTAATGGGAAACATGTCAGAATAAATCTCACTGGTAAATGTAAATATATCGTTATATTCAGAATATTCTAATTCTGTTGTGGTGAGTAAATCACCTCTAAATATAGTATGAAAATTAAAAGACAAAAATATTTAAAATTACTGTAACTACAGTGCTTTGTTAATGTACACATAAGATAAAAGCATGTAAATTGTACCATCAAAAACATAAAATGTCAGAGTGGGATAAAGTAAATGTATAGAATTCTAGTAAGCATTTTAACCTAAGTTGTTATCAGCTTCAAATAGATTGCTTTAAATACCAGATGTATTATATAGCCTCGTGGTAACCACAGAGTAATAGACAACAAAGTTAAAGAGAAAGGAATCAAAACATATCATAGAGAAAAATCAACAAATTGAAATGAAAGGGACAAAGAGAAGACAAAAGGAACAAAGGGTTACAGAAAACTGGAAAGCAATGAAAAATGGCGACAATAAATCCATATTTATCAGTGATTACTTTTGGTATAAATGGACTAAATTCTCCAATCAAAAAACGAAGAGTAGCTGAATGGATTTTTTAAAGAAAAGTCCAACCAAATGCCGCTTGTAAGAAACATCACCTTTAAGTAGAGAGAAACAGACTGCACTTGAAGGCATGGAAAAAAAATATTCCATGAAAATGGAAACCTAAAGAAAGAGGGGTAGCTCTACTTATATCATACTGTATAGGCTTTGAGCCAGGAACTGTAACAAGCAAGGGAAATTATTTCGTAATGATGAAGTCAGCAGTGCATGAACAATCTAACTGCACTTAAAAGAATCATATAAAGAACAACTAGGCCCAAAGTTAGTAGAAGAAATAATAAAAATCAGTAGGGAAATATATGATATAGATTGAAAAGACAATTGAAAAGATTAATGGAAATGATTAATGTTGTTTTGAAAAGCTAAACAAAATAGACACACACTTACCTAGATACAACAAAAAAAGGAGAAAAGTCTCAAAACTGGAACTAAAAAGGGACTCATTATAACTAATATCATATAAATAGAAAGAATTATGATAGGTACTATAAACAATTATATGCCAACAAATTGGACAACCTAGAAGAAATGGATAAATCCTAGAAACATTTGACCTTCCAAGATTGAATCAAGGTAAAATTAAAAATTTGAACAGAGGAGCTATTAGTGAGATTGAAAGAAAGTAAGAGTTGCTCAGTCCTGTCTAACTCTTTTCAACCCCACCGTCCTTAGCCCGCCAGGCTCCTCTGTCCGTGGAATTTCCCAGGCAATACTGGAGTGGGTTGCTATTCCCTTCTCCAGAGGATCTTCCCTCCCCAGGGATCAAATCTGGGTCTTCTGCACTGCAGTCAGATTCTTTACTGTCAGTAATCAAAAACCTCACAACAAAGAAAAATCCAGGAACAGATGGCTTCACTATTTAATTCTGTCTCATAGTCAATGAAGAATTAATGCCAATATTTTTCAAACTCTTTCCAAGGAGAGAAAAGGAGGAAACAACTGCAAACTCATTTTACATGGCCCTGATACGGAAATCAGACAAGGACACCTGAAGAAAAGAAAATTATAAACCAATATCCCTAATGAACATGGACACAGAAATCCTTAATAAAAGTATTGGCAAATCAAGTTCAACAATATATTAAAAGGATTATGCACCAAGATCAATTGGGATTGATTCTAGAGGTTCAAGGATTGTTTACTCTTCACAAATCAGTCAACATGATATATCGCATTAATAAGATAGACAAAAAGAATCATATCATTTCAATAGATGCAGAAAATGTTTTTATAGATATCAACATCCGTTTATGAAAAAAATTTCCCACAAACTGGGTGTTAAGGGAATGTACCTTAACATTGTACAAACCACAAAGTGCAAACCCACAGCAGACATCATACTTGACAGCGAAAAGATCAAAGCTTTTCCTCTAATATCAAGAACAACAAGGATGTTCATTCATTCTTGTCACTTTTATTTAACACAGGACTAAAAGTCCTAGCCACAGTAATTAGGCAAGAAAGAGAAATAAAAGACATCTAAATATCAGAAGAATTAGAGCTTGTCTTATTTACGGATGACATGATACTATACAGGAAAACCTAAAGACTCACTGAAAAAACTGTGAGAAGTAGTAAATAAATTCAGTAAAGGATACAAACTCAGTATAGGCCTACTTCATTTTTTTGTGCTTTGCTTCATTGTATTTTACAAATATTGTGTATTTTTGTTTTACAGATTGAAAGTTTATGGCAACCCTGTGTTTTTCTGCCATTTTTAGTAGCATTTTAAAATTAAGATATATACATTTTTAAGACATAATGCTGTTGTACATTTAATAGAGTATTGTGTAGTGTAAACTTAATTTTTACATGTATGAAGAAACCAAAAAGTTTCTTGTGATTTGCTTTATTAGGCTAATAAATTCATTGTGTTGATCTGGAACCAATAGTCCCTAGTATCTCTGTGTATAAAAATCAGTTGCATTTCTGTATGCTAACCACAAACATATCCAAAATAAAAATTAAGAAAACAATCCTGTTTTACAGTTCCATCAAAAAGAATAAAATACTTGGGAATAAATTTAACCAAGGAGGTAAAAAAAAAATACACTTAAAATTATGACATTGGTGAATGAAATTGAGGAAGACAAAAATAAATGGAAAGTTGTTCTGTTCTCATGGATTGAAAGAATTAGTATGGTCAAAATGTCCATACTACCCAGAACTATCTACAGATCTAGTGCAACTCCTATCAAAATTCCAATCTTAAACTTTATGTGATCCACAAAGACCCCAAATAGCCAAAGCAATCTTGAGAAAGGAGCAAAGTTAGAGGTATCACACTTCCAGATTTCAAACCATATTTCAAAGTGGTAGTGGAGTATGATAGAGAGTCCAGAAGTAAACCTGTGCACATATGGTCAATTAACTCATAACTGTGGAGCCACAAATATACTATGGATAGAGGATAGTCTTTTCAATAGTGTTGGGAAAATTCTACAGCCACATACAAAAGAATGAAACTGAACCCCTGTCTTACACCACTCATTAAAACAACTCAGGTGTTAGATTTCAGCGGAAGACCTGAAAACATAGAAGTCTTAAATGAAAACATAGGTGATAATCTCCTTCACCTTGGTCCTGGTGATTGATTTTGGGGATTTGACACCAAAAGAAAATCTAAAAAAAGCAAAAAAAAGCAAGTGGAATTTTTCAAAATAGAAAGCTTCTGCAGAATAAAGGAAACCAGAAGCAAATGAAAAAGGCAGCCTACAGAATGGAAAAAAATACTTGGAAATGATTTCTGATAAAGGTTAATATCCAGAACACATAATTAACTCATGCAACTCAATAGCAAAAATATCAAACCATCCGCTTTTAAAAATGAGCAGAAGAATTGAATAGACATTTTCCAAAGAAGGCATTCAGGTGACCAAAGATGTGAGAAAAGGTGTTCAACATCAGTTGTCATCAGGAAAATGCAAGTCCAAGCTCACTGAGATGCCGCCTAACACCTGTCAGAATGACTGTCTTTAAAAAGACAAGCAATGACAAGTGCTGGCCAGGATGCAGAGAAGCGGGAACCCTTGTGGACTGTTGGTGGGAGTGTAAATGGTGCAGCCACTAAGGAAAACAGTATGGAGGCTCTGAGAAAACTGAGTAGATTCTTCCATACTATCCAGCAGTCCCACTTCTGGGAGTGTATTCATGCGAGAAGAGTGCAAACTTTTAGTCATAGAGTACGTTATGAGGATCTGATGTAAACATGGTGACTGTTATTCAGAACACTACATTGTACAACTGAAATTTGCCAAGAGTGGAGTTTAAATGTTTACATCAAAAAAGAAAAAAAGATAAACATGTGAAGTGGTGGATCTATCAGCTGAGTAAATAGGGGAGGATGCTTTCACAGGTATACATATATCAAATCACCACTGTATGTACCGTATGTACCTTACAAGTTTATTTGTCAAATATGTCTCAATAAAATTGAAAAAGAAAAAATTATTTTGCGTATATTATAGCACAGCCTTATTGAATCTTTTTTTTTTTTAATATACAAGAGACTTTTACTGGAATTGTGATTGTTGACTAGAGATCATGGTGTTTCCATTCCTGGGTTCTGGTGTACCTGCTCAGAATTCCCTGCAGGAATTCTTGGAACAGAGGAATCCTGTGACCAAAGCCTGGGCGGGAATGTAGGTTCTCTCTCAGGCTTCAGATGCTCCTGCATGTGGAGGACAGTTTTGCACTCATTTTTCCTCCTCATTTTTACCTTTCAATCCTAAGTTCACTTGTAAGATAATGCTTTCAGACTGTATTTTGTCTTTTTTTTTCCTTCTCCCTTAAAGTCATAAGTTTGAAAACAAGCATTTGGTAAATAGGTAATTGTGCAGAGAATACGGTCTTCTGCTTTTCTATGTATTCTTAGTATCTTTAAGTAGCAGGTATTCCTGAAGAGGCAGTAGGCGTGTCACTGAGTCTTGAGCTTGTGATCCCTGGAGCCAGACCTGGTGTTCCCGCAGCTGTGCCCCTCAGCAGATGTCTCACCTTGCGCAGTGTTACACTCTCAGTGCTTCTGTTCGCCATGTGTGACGTGAGGATGCCAGTAGTGCCTGCTTAGTCACTTCATGTGAACAGAATGATCTGAAGAAAGGCTTACATATGTATAAAGTAGAGATGCTTTGGCATATATATGACTGTGAGAATTTTTTAAAATTTCCTGTACTATATGCTGCTCTCACACATACATATTCAGAAATAATTAGTGCCTGTAGAAAAAAAACTACCTAATAGGAAAATGAAGTAATTTGTAGTGATAATACATATAATGTATATTAAAATGAGGTCTTTTAATCACTGTGGAAAGAGTGCAGGGTGCAAGTAAAAATCTAACAGAGTCAGCAGTGGCAGTGACGAGCATTTCTTGAAGATTGACTAAATGCCAAACACAGTGTCCTTTCTGTTTCCTCATCTGGCTAGTTATACAATAGAGAAGACTTTTCCTGACCTCTCTCTAAGCTCTGACTTTCTTCATGTATGAGTTGGGTGTTGATATCTGTTGTTTCTACATCAAAGGAATATTATTAGAATAAAATGAGATAATGTAGTGAAATGATCAGTGAACATAATTTTATGAGATAATACCCTGATGACTTACATAGTCAAATGGTGATTAACACCTGATGATGGTTTCTCTTGTGGTCACAGATATGTTAGGAACTGCTGACTCTTCTGAATGTAGGTAGTTCATGGAAAAACCCAAATGAGCTTTATAATTGATCTGTATATCTATTTATTCATTGATAGATCGGGTCTCTTGTGAAGTGCCTGTGTATCCTTTGTTATGAGTCATTTTCCTTCCATTCATGGAAGTTTTTTCCTTTGTATAATATTGATATCCTTGCTGTATTTACAGTTAATACTTATCTCTAGGTCAAGTAATGAGCTCATACCTGGATCCTCAATTCTTTGAGTGTTCTGCCTGTCAGCTGGGTGCAGGTTTTATTCTTGATTACAACTCTGAGCCATTTTACACTTATCTTTTTGTCCGTCTGCAGATTAGACGATAAGGTCCACCGTGGTGTGGCTTGTTGCCTTCTTCACATCCTTGGCACCTGTGCTTGGCTCGGCATAGCAGGAAACGCATAGTCAGTGTATATGTATGCAGTAAGTTAACTAAGAAAGAGTAGTCAGAAAGTCAGACTCATCTCAGAGGAGCCCACATTTCTAAGAATCAGAAAACTGATCATCCAAGAAGTCTTAAAAAAGGAGATAACTAACGTAGAAGGATTTGACCTGTAGGAAGAGAATGTAATGCCAAATGAGTTAAAGCTTGCATGCCCTGATTGGAGGGTATAAAATATAAATGTTCCAACTCTTCTGAAGCTTTTCTTTTCACTAAACTTAATACATTATAATTTGTTGAACAGAGGCGGGCTAGCAGAAAGACTTAATGGACTGCAGAATCGAGAGAGATCCACCATTTCTTTGTGGAGACATCAGGGTCTTTCTTACCAAAAGACACTTTCAGGTAAGGCTTGCACAGGTATATGTGAGTAAAGAATATGCCAGGTAAAAGTATTTTTACATTAAAATATATAAAGTTGATCGTTACTATTTTTACCCCTTTTTCTCTAGGTGCCAAAGATCTGAGTTGGAGGGTTCTGTATTATATCTGTTTTTGCTTTATCTGTTTCAGTAGCTTTCTGATTGTTGCGACTGTGACCCATAGTAAGCAGTACATCTTACTGCATCTCATAATACACACACAACATTCACACATCACACACACACCTGAAACAGACATTCAGTAAACACTGACATTTACACATATCGCTCATACACAGACACACACCTGACACATTCACACATGTCATTCTCACACACACACACACACACACCTGAAACAGACATTCAGTAAACACTAGCTTCAGTAGTATCCCAAGTCCTTGTCTCACTGAATTGATGTAGGACCCTTCTAATGAGGTGCAGTATGCAGCTTAGAAGTTGCTGCTTCAACTTCTCATTACAGTGAATTAACCAGATGGTCAAGCATAGAGCTGAGAGAGTATCTTCTGGAGGTGGGACAAGAAAAATACCAAGTGCAACAAGTATGACTGGGTGCTGAGACTGAAGGGAACAGATGAGCTTTTGTTTGGCTCATCAACACCAGATAGCTTATTTGGAATTTTCCTTTTGTTTTCTTTTCTTTCATTTGAGAATAGAGGGTACTTACTGATATAATGAGTAAAAGAGAAAAGCAAAATAAAAAAACAGACAAAAATTATCTATTAATTTGAAAACATGAATAAGACCAACTCCAATAGATTGTTCTTTTAGAAGTCTTTGTATTTAAGAATTTGGATTTTGTTTTTCTCTTTGATGAATTTCTTATTTTTCAGACCTATGAATCCTCTCCTTGATATTTGTAATAAGTTGTGTCTTTTTCTTTACTTTTGATATACCTCACTAAAGGCATATATTAGGAAGAACATTTCACTGGTCTTTTGTTTCCTTTGTAGGCTGGCAGAAGACTTTTTTTCCTTTCAATATGAAAAAGTATTTTCTCACTTCTGTATGTTTATAGCAACTGATAAATAAGAAAAAAAACCTTGTAAATATTAAATAGAGGTAATTTCATGTCTCCCCGATCCCAGGAACTGACATACAGTGAACAGCTGATATTCAGGGATGGATTCATGGGGTATCTCTGTGATGAAACCCTGTGAGCCTAGAGCCTATTATACAGAGTGAAGTAAGTCGGAGAAAAACAAATATTAACACACATATGTGGAATCTAGAAAAAACTGATGCACCTATTTGCAGGGAAGAAATGGATACGCAGAGAACATACTTGTGGACATATCGTGGGGAAGGAAAGGGAAGTATGAATTGAGAAAGTAGCATTGACATATATACACTACCATGTGTAAAACAGAGAGCTAATGGGAAGCTGCTGAATAACACAGGAAGCCCAGCCTGGTGCTCTGTGACGACCTAGAGGGGTGGGATGGGGGAGAGAGGGAGAGGCTCAAGAGGGAGAGGATATATTTATACGTGTAATTATGGCTTATTTGCGTTGTTGTATGGCAGAAACCATCACAACATTGTAAAGCAATTATCCTCCAATTAAAAAATATTTTTAAAACTGAGGATTTTCTCAGTGAGGCAGTTGTTACAATGCCGTGTAACAAGATGCTCCTTGTCTTTGAACATCATTAACTGTGAGCGCTCAGAAGTTTCATCTCCAGGGACACAGCGGGTCCCAGGCACTGCTCCTGGAGCCCTCCTCGCCCTTTGCTGTGCCCTTGAGGCGCCGGAAGCATCCAGAGTAGTGGCCCCTGTGGAGTGGGGCTCCCTCCGCCCTGCTGGAGTGAGAAGCCAGAAATCTGGCCCCTGTCTCTTTCTCAGTGCTTCCCAGGGACCCGTCTGAGACTCGGGAGGCCCCTGAAACAGGGTCGTTTTCAAGACTCCCCACTGGAGTGGTCAAGAGAGGAAGAAGGAATGACAGGGCCAGCATTTTCTATACAGTGGCAGTGATGTGAGCCTGAAGAACCAGGGCTTTTGTAGATATGTGTTGTCTCCTTGTGTTGGGCTGTGCTTAGTCGCTCAGTCGTGTCCGACTCTTTGCGACCCCACAGACTGCAGCCTGCCAGGCTCCTCTGTCCTGGAGGAGTCTCCAGGCAAGAATACTGGAGTAGGTTGCCATGTCCTTCTTAATTTCTTCATTGCAGTATTTTCTCATAAATAAAAAGTTGTCTTGGTGTTAGTAAATGGTTGATTATTTCTGCCAAACCTAGTTAGTTGGTAAACTAAGCTCCTTCAATTACTTGAAAAAAATACTTGATAGAAAATACATATGACTTGGTCTAAGTATTCTAGTATTGAGAGTTTAAAGCTAGGAAAGAGAGGCGTGTGGTTGGCTGTTTATTTAATTTGTCTGATTTTTGGCAGTATTGTGCCTGTTAAATTTTTAGTTTCTGTGAGGACATGGGGTTTTTGACATAATATGACAAGTTTAAAAACAATACATGTTTGTTCAGATTTATGGAATGAGAATGACATGGCCTGAAACAGGTTGCAGTTTCCTAGGTCCAAGTCTTAATCTCATTTAAAATGTTTTCTTCAACTCCTTGGTCTATCTTACTTATTTACCCTTTGCTTCAAGTGAAGGGACCTTGCCTGTGACCTGCTCAGTGTGGGTCAGCTCCAGGGTGCTGAGGAGGTCTAGCTGCAGTTCTTTTTCTTAACTTCCGCTTTCCTCTAGGGTCAAGGGAGCTGCCTCTGGAGTATTTCTAGCTTCCCTCTGACCAATAAAACCAGAAAGCTGAATAGTGTCTAAGCTTTACTTTTTCTGCTTTTTATATTCAAACCCACATTTAGGGACGGCAGTGATATTTAATATTGCTCTTTGTAGTCATGGGCAAGAGGAACTCACATTAATACTCTTTGAGTTATTTAAGTCAGGAGACAAAATATGATACCAGTTTACCCACTGTTAGAACTGTAGCTTCATGTCCCCAATGACTGTAATTTCCAGTGATCATTGTAAGTTAGTAGAAAAGAGTTCATACGATCAAGTTATTTCATAATTATGTTAAAATATTGATGGGACCTGAGAGAGAGGAAGGGATACTGACACCAAACTCAGCTCTCCAGCTAATGTGTGTCACCCCTTAGCTGTTTCTGCCACATCTATTTTTCATCTCTTGGGAGTTTTTCTACCTAAAAACCTATGTAATGAGATTTGGTGGCACAGCAGAATTAAATGCTGCTTTCAGATTCCCTGCAAGTTTATTTGATCTGTGCTTTCTCCATTTCTTTTTACATGAAAAGAAAAACGGTAGTTCTACAGATTCTTTTCTCATAGATCTGAGGTTTAAAAGAATCTTTATTTCTGTTTTCTTCTGTAAATGATCCAAAAATAAGACTGCAAAGTTAGCCCATTCTAAATGAATTATATAGTGTGTAACACATATCTGCTGTTGAATTCCACATGTGGCTCAATGAATAAAGATTCATTCATAGAGTTAAATTGGGACCTCTTTAATGACAGAAATTATCTGTATGTTCAAAATGCTAGTTTTGACCTTTAGAGCAGCGTTGATATTGGCAAGGCAGCATTCCCTTTGGCTTGCTCAAGTAATTGTTTTACCCTCCAGCCTAGTTCAGTATCGTGTCGGCCTTTGTCCTGATGTGAAATCTTGAGTGTGTCATCGTAACCTTTTCACCAGTCTATCTTTCCAAACTCTGCCAGCTCATTTTTACTTTTACATTTTACTTTCAGAGAGGTTGTAATTTCCACTTGGGACCTTGGTGCCTGAAGGAGCCTACTTGAAAGTGGGAGTCCAGGCTTGACTGCCTTTGTCTCCCCGGAAGATGGTGAGGAAGGGGAGTGAGCCGGCCGACTTGGCGGCCTGCTCCCCAGCTGTTCCCCATAAGTGTTGCTGCAGGAAGGTGGTCTTAGAGTGGGCGGCTGCTTATCACACAATGCTCGTAAGCTTTCCGAACACATTCTGTTACAAAATAGGAAACTTTGCAGGCCGCGTGCAGAATAAGTAAGTTCTTGAATTAGTAAAATGCCTTACAAAGTTTGGAAAACAAATTGGAAACTGCCTTTTTACTGTGACAGCGATTTACGAGGATAGCAACTTGAGCACACCCGCTTCCATCCCCTGTGACGCTGCTCCATCTCCACCAGTATGCGGAAGTGGTCATTCCTCGGAGCTGTGTTCATGCAGCCTTCACGCAGCCGGTCGCCCTTCCTTCAGGGACACGCTGCCTCCTGTCTGCCTCCTCCTGTGTACAGTTTCCTCCTGTATGAGTCCTCCTCTGTGTGCAGCTTCAGCAGGTGTTTGTCAGGCTTCTGCCTTGACCTCTTCTGTTCTGTGTCCCCTTCCTGGATAATCTAGGATCTCCATGCCAACCCCCTGACTCTCAGGGCTGCTGGGCAGTCTGGAAACTATCCTGGCCCAGCGCCAGCACCACCGGCACCTCGGTGCCTGCAGACCCAGCGGACCAGTGTACCTGCCACCTGCTACCCCAGCCCACACACCGAGTGTCTTCAATGGGCTCTCTTTTTTTTTCCCCCATGGTCTCTTGCACATGTTTTCAACCCATTAAGTCCCTCAGTGCTGGTGATTCTACCTCACAGCTCTCTCTCAGGTGAGACCTCTTCAGCGATCCCATCTGCCACAAGCTCAGGCCCCTGTCCCCTTGCGCCTGGATTACTGCATCAGCCCCTGCCTGGTCTCCCTGCCCCTGCCTGTCCTCATTTTCAGCCTGTTGGGGTCATTATGCTAAGAGGCAAATCTGCTATCACTTGCCTGCTTTAAAAAATGTCCATTGACTGCCTCTTGTGTTGGAGTAAGTGTCCATCACTATCGGAGCCTGTGGTGTGAGCTTTCTTGGTTTGGGTCTTGGCCCACCCAACTAGTTATTTCTCGCATACATACCACCCTGCACCTGTCACAGCTGCCCTCCACCTGCCATGTCTTTTGTGATAGCCACTTGACCACCAGGCCAGTACACTTTTCTCTGTTGGTAGTTACACTGCTGGCGTCCTGTTGTTCAGTAGGTATTCCAAGTAAAGGCAAACCCTAGCTCTGCAAAGTGCCACAAGGATGTGCAGGGCTGACCCCAACCCTGAGCTGTGCCCGGGGACTCAGCAGGTGTTTATGAAGTAAATAAATGGTGTCAGTGGTACATTTAAAATTTTTCCATGACACTGGAGTGCAGAAATGGCCCTAGCTCTGCTGGAGCTGAAGGCCCGTGCAGGTCACTTGATCTGTGCCTCTTTCTTTCCTGAGAAAATTTGTCTCAGCCAAACCTTTGGTGATTTCTCTTTGAGATCCTGTGTTGCCATTGTCCACTGTTCCAGCGGGAAGTCATCCTCCGAGCGTCCCCCTCAGTCTCTCTGGTTATTGTACTCCTGGGTCTCTCCATGCATGTCCTTGGAGAGATGATAAACTTTTTGATGTCATTTCATTTTAATCCTTCAGCTGATTGCTCTCCTTTTCCTTCTGCTCCCTCTTAGGATCTATTACAATGTCCTTGGAAAGGGGATGGCACCCACCCCTGAAATAACCTGCTCTGCTTTAGTAGTTGTGAATTCACTGTAATTCCTGCTGGAACGTACACTGCTCTGTCTAATTATTGATACCGCCTGTGTGTGTGCTAATACATATCCAACTCTTTTGTGACCCTATGACCTGCTGCCTGCCAGGCTCTTGTCTGTGGACTTTGCCAGGCAGGTATACTGTAGTGGGTTGCCATTTCCTCCTCTAGGGGATCTTCCCGACCCAGGGATCAAACCCACATCTCTTGTATCTCCTGCATTACCAGGCAGATTCTTTACCACAACACGATCTGGGAAGCTTGCCTATTTTGACCCAATTTAAAGTGGCTTAACTGATGGATTAGAAGTTCTTCGCTAGAATATCCTTTAAGAATAGTTCTCAGAGAGTGGGAGGGGATTAGGGTTGCTGTTGGAGTAAGTATCAAGAGTAACAGGGCCTTAGGGACACCCTGGATCTGTCCACATGTCAGTACATGTGTCTTTAGTTCTTTTTGCTGCAGGGTTTTCAGCATGTTGGACTGACAGTGAGTGTGCACTTTGCACAGATGCACACGCACTCTAGCCTCCCTCAGGATGGCTTAGAGAAGGTGGATGTGAGCCCTGATTTCTAGAGGACTCTGCTAGTTAATAACTATCCAGAAGTAGTAATTTGCTGTTCCTAAAATTTTTCTCAGGACATTTGATTGCTTTATAGCTGATGTTAAATATATAAAAAATTAGAGATATTTAACAGCCCTATGATCTTTTAAAAGTTGTTTTCAGTGTGATTTTTAAAATTTTTTTATTTTGAGGAAGTTGCTTTACGATGTTGGGATGGTTTCTGCTGTATGATGGTGCAAAGCAGTCATGATTATACATCTATTCCTTCCTTCTTGTGCCTGCCTCCCCTTCGCTTATCTGGCCCTCTAGGCCGTTGCAGAGCGCCTGGCTGAGCTCCCTGCGCCATGCAGCAGCCTCTCACCGGCTGTCTGCTTTTCACAGGGCAGTGTGTATATGTCAGTGCTGCCCCTCAGTCCATCCCACCCTCTCCCTCCCCAACAGCATCCACAAGTCTGTTCTATACATCGGCATCTCCATTCCTTCCCTGCAAATAGGTTCATCAGTACTGTTCAACAGTATCCACAAGTCTGTTCTATACATCGGCATCTCCATTCCTTCCCTGCAAATAGGTTCATCAGTACTGTTCAACAGTATCCACAAGTCTGTTCTATACATCGGCATCTCCATTCCTTCCCTGCAAATAGGTTCATCAGTACTGTTTTTCTAGATTCCATATATATGCTAATGCATATATACATATAAGCTATATTTGTTTTTCTCTTTCTGACTTCACTCCATATAACAGGCTCTAGCTTCATCCCCCTCACTACAATGGACTCAAATTCATACTTTTTTATGGCTGAGTAATATTCCATAGTATATATGTACCATGTCTTCTTTATCCATTCAACTGTCAGTGGACATCTAGGTTGCTTCTGTGTCCTGGCTATTGTAACTAGTGCTGCAATAAACACTGGGATACATATGTCTTTTTGAACTGTGGTTTTCTCAGGATATATGTCCAGTAGTGGGATTGCTGGGTCATATGGTAGTTTTATTCCTAGTTGTTTTTTTTTTTTTTTTTAACGAATCTCCATACTGCTATCCATAGTGTCTGTATAAATTTACATTTCCACCAACAGTGAAAGAGGGTTCCCTTTTCTCTATACCCTCTCTGGCATTTATTGCTTGTGGATTTTTTGATGATGGCCATTCTGGCTGCTATGAGGTGATAACCTCTTTGCAGTTTTGATTTTCATTTCTCTAATAATGAATAATATTGAGTATCTTTTGAGCATCTTTTCATGAATTTATTGGCCATTTGTATGTCTTTTTTTGGAGAAATGTCTAGTTAGGTCTTCTGCCCATTTTTTGATTGGGCTGTTTCTTTTTTTTATATTGAGCTGTATGAGCTGCTTATATATTTTGGAGATTAATCTTTTGTCAGTTGTTTCATTTGCAATTATTTTCTCCCATTCTGAGAGTTGTCTTTTCATCTTGTTCATAGTTTCCTTTGCTGCGCAGAAGCTTTTAAGTTTCATTAGGTCCCATTTGTTTATTTTTGTTTTTATTTCCATTATTCTAGCAGGTGGGCAACATGATTTTTGAACACCATTTTAATACTGTTTTCTGAGCCAAAAATATTACCTACAATACTATGAAGGAAAGTTTTTAAACAAGGAAGTTTTTCAATAAAGAAGACCTTGCTTTGTGTGTACTCAGCGTGGAAGGGTCAGTTTGCACATCACGTGGTCCCAGACACAGCTCACCTTTGGAAATCTAACCCGTACTAGACCCTGTGTCAGCTTGGGCAGCCATAACTTAGTACCACAGACTGGGTGACTTGGATAGCAGACGTTATTGCTCAGAGATCTTTAGGCCGAAATTCTGAAGTCAGGGTGCTGGCAAGATCTAGTTCTAGCGAGGCTCTCTTCCTGGCTTTTAGGCAGCTGCCATCTGGCTGTGTGCTTATGCAGAGAGAGAGAGATCTGGTTCTTTAGTTTCTCTTCTTATTTTAAGGGTACTTTGGCCATCTGATGTGAAGAGCCAACTCATTGGAAAAGGCCCTGATGCTGGCCCTTTTGCCTTTTGAAGGCAAAAGGATAAGGGGATGACAGGGTAAGATGGTTTGGGTGGCATCACTGACTCAAAAGGCATGACTTTGAGCAGGCTTTGGAAGATAGTGAAGGACAGGGAAGCTGGTGTGTTGCTGTCCATGGGGTCACAAAGAGTCAGACACGACTTAGAAACTGAACAACAACAAAGAACAGTAATCCTTTAAAATCAGTGCCCCAATCCTTATGACCTCATTTAAGTTTAGATCCTTCCTTAGAGGCCCCGTCTCTAACTATATCCACACTGGGAGGCGAGGGAGCTTCAGTGTATGAATTTTGAGGGACCGAAGCATCCAGTCTCAAATATTCTGCCCTAGCCTTCAATAGTTCATGTCCTTCTCACATTCAAAATGCATTCATTCTATCCCAGCAGCCCCCAAACCCTTAAGCCTTTCCAGCATCGGCTCTATAGTCCAGAGTTTTGTCTAGATGTCTGAATCAGATGTAAGTGAGACTTGAGGTTCGATTCCAGCCTGAGACAGAATTCCTCAATAGCTGTGAAACCACAGTCATGTGCTTCTGGATACAGTGCAGTCAGGTATAGGACAGACATTGCCTTTCCACAGGAAGAAACAGGAAGGAAGAATGCGGTGATAAGTCCCAAGCAAGCCCAGAAACTACCAAGGGTCATTCTATTAATTTTAAAGGTCAAGGAAAATCCTCTTTGGTTCAGTGTTCTGCCATCCAGGCCCCCCGGAGGACGGTGTCACCCCACGGCTCTGTTGGACCTCTCACCGAGGGCTCTCTACAGAGACACCACCTCTGGGACGGAGGAGGGCACCTTCTCCCTACAAACCCAAGACGCAGCCCCGCCCTTGGAAGCACAGAAAGGCGTATCAGCCCTGCCCCGGCCTGTGCTGAGAGTGGCAGCCCTTAGGATCTCTGGGTGGCCTTTAGGGTCATCATTCCCTGTTTTGAAGGTGACACATGTTTGCAGGCTAGCTTTTCTGCCCTACGAAGAAGGCTCGCAGCCTTCCTTCATTTCCTGTGGTCTTTGTCTCCTCTGATTCAGACTGGTAGTGTCTGTGCTCACAAAATCTCTTTACTGAGTGGTCGTTTAGCTACGTCTTTGGTATCCTCGTCCCAGTATGCTTTTTCGTTGTTTTGCAATATGGACAGGCTGAGAATTGTACAGATCTTCAAGTTTTGCTTCTTTCTGCCTTCTGCTATGTGCTCACAGGCGAGGAGGGAGAGCCCCGCTGTGTCTTTTCTTACAAGGGTGCTGATCCCATTCTTGAGGGCTCTCTCTTGGTATAATCATCTCCCAAAGCTGCACCTCCAAGCACCATCACGTTAGGGACCTCAATATAAAGATTTTGTGGGAACAGAAACATTTCGTCCATAGCAGTCCCCTGTCCTCCACTGTCCATGACTTGTTCCTCACATCTGCTTGATACCTCACCAGAATCACTTTTAACATCTGTATTCCTAATATGCACATCATACTTCTCCAGTCTCTGCCCACTGTCCGGTTACAAAGCTGCATCCACATTTTCAGATATTTACTATGGCAGCAGCCCACTTCATGGTACCAAAATCTGTCTTACTCGGCTTTGGCTGCTGTACAAAATGCCTCAGACTGCAGGACTTAAACAGCAGACATTTATTTTCTCACTGTTCTAGAGGCTGAAAGTTCAGCATTGAGGTGCCACCATGGTCAGTTTCTAGTGAGAGCTGTCTTCGTGGCTTGGAGACGGCAGCCATCTGGGCATGTGCTCACATGGCCTTTCCTCTCTGCTCGGCAAAGAGAAACAGGAAACTGTGGCTCTGTTCTCCCAACTGCTACTGCTGCTGCTAAGTCACTTCAGTCGTGTCCGACTCTGTGTGACCCCATAGACGGCAGCCCACCAGGCCCCCGTCCCTGGAATTCTCCAGGCAAGAACACTGGAATGGATTGCCATTTCCTTCTCCAATGCATGAAAGTGAAAAGTGAAGGTGAAGTCGCTCAGTCGTGTCCGACTCTTAGCGACCCCATGGACTGCAGCCCACCAGGCTCCTCTGTCCATGGGATTTTTTGAGGCGAGAGCACTGGAGTGGGGTGCCATTGCCTTCTCCGCTGTTCTCCCAAGGACCCTCACTAATGCTGTCACATCAGCCTCTGCCCACCATGACCTCTTTCAACCTTAATTATTGTCTTGGAGGTCTGTCTCCAAATACAGCCACAGCGTGGGGTCAGGGCTTCCACATGTGGGTTTAGGGGGACATAGGCATGCACTCCGGAGTACTCCCTCTTCTCTGGTTTTGTATGAACTTTGCTGAGGGATCTGTTGCTTTCCTGGAGCTTCTGTATGCTTTTTCCTTACTTGAATTTCTTAAAAAATGAGACCTTCCATTGCCCATTTACCCTCTCCAGAACAGTGCAGGCTACCCCAGAGAACAGGTCCTCTGACACAGCTGGTGGCCGCCCTGTGTCTCTGTGATCCCGGGGCTGACGTGCTCTCTCCATTATTTGCATTGCTGGGGACTGTAATGAGCATCACAGTCTCTCAGGCCATGTTGTCCTGTCTGGTGTTTTTTTTTTTTTTTAAGACTTGGGTTTCAGATTTCTGTTTCATGCTTAGAATTATTGTGGCTTTTGGAAGAAAATATTTTAAACTGGGTGAAAAGGCCAAAACAAAAAAAAAATGTAGAATCAAGAAGTGAAAGCATAATTGTTTACAGTTCAGTAAGCAGTTGTGGTTAAGAAATGTGTCTGTTCATCATTGCCAGATGACTTAAAATTTTATGGGGGAGCATAAGTTTTACAAAGAATAATTGTGCTTTTACAGGATTAAGATGTAAATTTCCTCAGAATTTAGTTTTTAAAAGGTATTGTAATCTAGAGCTCCTAGTTAGAGCTTTATGAATTTTATTGGGAAATTACCTGTGAAATGAATCTGATGGCAGCTTACAACATTTACTCAGAAACTAAAATTTGAGGTATCAAGCATTAGTAACAATATAATAATGCACTTGGGCATACCAGACCACCTGACCTGCCTCCTGAGAAACCTGTATGCAGGTAAAGAAGCAACAGTTAGAACTGGATATGGAACAAGAGACTGGTTCAGAATTGGGAAAGGAGTATGACAGGGTTGTATATTGTCATCCTTCAGAGTAACGTCTCTTAACTTAAATGCAGAGTACATCATGAAAAATGTGGGGCTGGATGAATCACAAGTTGAAATCGAGATTGGCTGGAGAAATATCAATAGCCTCAGGTATGCAGATGATACCACTCTAATGGCAGAAGGTAAAGAGGAACTAAAGAGCCTCTTGATAAGGGTTAAAGAGGAAAGCGAAAAAGCTGGCTTGAAACTCAGTGTTAAAAAAAGTTAGGATCCTGGCATCCGGTTCCAACACTTCATGGCAAATAGAAGAGGAAAAAGTGGAAGCAGTGACAGATTTTATTTTCTTGGGCTCCAAAATCTTGAGGAGCCCAAAATCTTCAGGACAGTGAGTGTAGCCACGAAATTAAAAGATGCTTGCTCTTTGAAAGAAAAGCTATGACCAATCTAGACAGCATATTAAAAAGCAGAGACATTACTTTGCTGACAAAGGTTCATCTAGTCAAAGCTATCATTTTTCCAGTAGTCACGTATGGATGTGAGTTGGACCATAAAGAAGGCTGACCATAAAGAATGCTTTTCAGTTGCTGTGCTGAAGATGGATCTTGAGAGATCCTTGAACTGCAAGGAGATCAAACCAGTTAATCCTAAAGAGAATCAACACTGAATATTCATTGGAAAGACTGATGCTAAAGCTGAAGCTCCATTCCTTTCTACCTAATGGTAAGAGCCAACTCATTGGAAAAGACCCTGATGCTGGGAAAGATTGAAGGCAAAAGGAGAAGGGGGCAGCAGTGGATGAGATGGCTAGATGGCATCACTGACTCAATGGACATGAAATTGAACAAGCTCCGGGAGATAGTGAAAGACAGAGGAGCCTGGCGTGCTGCAGCCGATGGGATTGCAAAGAGTCAGACACGGCTTAATGACTGAAGCACAACAACAACAGTGCAGTTAAAGACTCAATAACTGAACACTCACAGGCCTGTACTCTTCCTGGGTGTTTGAGATCATTGGTAGAATCAGGCATAGTTGTAACATCTCAAAAGAAAAGAGAGTACAGTTGTGTACAAATAAATACAATTCAACTGTCAGTATATATTAATGAAAATAAGCAATGGTACAATAGAGTGAGTAGATCAGATACCACTTGGGTTTGATTTTGGACTGTAGTGTTTATTGCAATTTACTTTGCGTCCCTTGGGTACACATCACTTCCAGTTGAGGGGAGGGAGGTCACAACCATCTTGGTCGGCAATGAATTCAAGAACAGAAGAGAGGTCCCAAATTTCTTTACACCAATTTATGTTGTTGGAATTCATTCAGCTCATACATACCTCATTGGTATTTATCCAAGTGCAGTGCAAAGTTAATAATTTAGTAGACAAAATTATTCATTTTATGTGTTAAAGTCTTGGTAAATAAGAGCTACAGTGATGACATAACAGAGATAAACTGCTGAATGGGAAACAACTGTGGTCAGAGCATTCACCTGGGAGATGGTGATGAAGTGCCTTCTTAAATTGTGAGTATAGCAATAATGTACAGCTTCTTGAGAGCTGTGGAACTTGAGGGCAGAGCAGGGAGAAGTAACTGGTTACAAAAGCGTTTCTAAACAGTGGACCGTTGTTTGGGTTACTCCGTGGTTGGCCCCTGAAGGGTTCAAGAACAGGAATGGCTGTCATCAAATTTACGCGGAAAAAGACCGCTCTGGAGGGCCTTGGGATAGGGCCGAGCAGTCAGGTACCAGACTGAGGAGGTCAGTTAGGGCCAGGCTGTTGTAATAACTAAGAGGCATCTCAGTCTTACTAAGCCTAACACTGGTATCTTGATATCACTATTGTCCCCTGTCCCTTGCCCATCTCACACACACACCTGCTCCTCTGTCTGCACAGGAAGCAAGTGAACTTTAAAGCCCCCCAATTTGCTCTACTGTCTTGCCCTCCCACCCCAGCCTGTGTGTGCACATGTGTGTTTTCATGTGTGCATGTGTGTTTATGTGTGTACATGAGGTGTGAGGACTGAGGGGAAAAGTCATGATGGGCACCTACTGATGATTTGGCCTGAAGAAGAGAAAAAGTGTCAGTTTCAGAGAATAGTAGGACATGTATTTTAAAGCCAGACTCTTTATAGGTTCAGTTCAGTCGCTCAGTCGCTCAGTCGTGTCCAACTCTTTGCAACCCCATGAATCGCAGCACGCCAGGCCTCCCTGTCCATCGCCAACTCCCGGAGTTCACTCAGATTCATGTCCATCGAGTCAGTGATGCCATCCAGCCGTCTCATCCTCTGTCGTCCCCTTCTCCTCCTGCCCCCAATACCTCCCAGCATCAAGGTCTTTTCCAATGAGTCAACTCTTCGCATGAGGTGGCCAAAGTACTGGAGTTTCAGCTTTAGCATCATTCCTTCCAAAGAAATCCCAGGGTTGCTCTCCTTCAGAATGGACTGGTTGGATCTCCTTGCAGTCCAAGTCTGTTGGAATATCTGTGAAGACAGAGTAATAATATAGGGAAAATCCCAAATTACTCTGTGGTTAGCATTAGATAAGTAAATGGAACAAGTTAAAGTTAATGCAACCATTATGAAAGGTATTTCATAATAAAAAATTACAGATGTTTCTGTCTCAATAGGAGGATGATTTCAATATTTCTCCCCACATAGCAATTTGTCTTGCTTGGTACTTTCTTTTATAATTTTTGTTTGTTTTTTGCATAGTATTTTTATGTAGGTATTCATGAAAGTTGTCCTCACTATATATATATATATATATATGAATTCATCAGTGTAACCCACTGAGAAAGATTGGAATTAACATGTATTATAAGTGGACTCTAGTCATCTGTATATTTCAGATAAATCAATTCAAGTATCAAAAATATGTTGTGTTCTTATATTATTTGCTCGATTGTTTTTAGACCTCTTGTTTGTTTAAAAGCCAAGACTTTTTTTTAGAGTCGTTAGGTGATAAAAATAAGTCTCTTATTGATGCATTCCTTCAGCAGATGTTTACCTGTAAGGTACCTATTTTCCCTTGTAGCGCAGAGTGTTTCGTCTGCTCAGCTCTGGTGGTGTATTTCCTCTGTGAGTGGTCTTTCCCAAGCCTTCCCCACTCTGGTGCTGTGTTGCTGTGTGTGCTCTCTGTGTGTGGTCTTCAAGCTCTTCTTCCTCAGAGTTTGGTTTCTGTCAGATTACACTCTTCCTTACCAGTGGTGAAATCCTGACTGTGTCCCTGCCAGTGAGAAGCCTCACTGGAGTCCATTTCTCAACCTGGTGTACCTGAAAAAAAGAAAAATGTTTTAAACAAGTCCAGTGTTTTAGTGTAATAAAACAGGGGTAAAAGCATCCTCAGTTTCCTGTCTTTCACTGGCATTTACCCTCAAGACACTGCTTCCAGGACTTGTGAGAACACTGTTTTCTGACCTAACCCTAACCCCTGAGTCCTACCAGTGATCCTCTCTGCCCTGAAGAAGTCATGTGAGCAGCTGCCTTGTTCCGTTTTCTTACTGGTCAAAACGGGAGATTAGTATATTCCTTACCTATATCATAGAGTTATTGGCTCAGGTACGAGAGCATCAATAGATTTAGAAAGGCCTTGGAAAGTTAGTGTTGTGACAGCGCTGTGATGACAGTGGCCGCCTTTATTGCGCAGGTAACAACTGGGCCCTGTGCTGTAGGCTTTCTGTGTCTCTCTCTCAGTGTTTGCAGTGTTCTAGACAATAGCTGATACTGTCTCCATTTTAAAAGGAGGGTTCTCATGAGAAAGATAAGTGTAGATAAGGCAGTTGAGGGTTTCTAAGGGAAGGAACACTGCCTGTGGCTGGGATTCAGGAAACACTTCCTTGACAACATAGATAGAAGTTTCAACCGAATCTCGACAGGGTTTATGAAAAACTGTTGTCCCACTGTCACAGGATAGCCTTTTTGTGTTCCCCTCCATGTAATTGCAAAATTGGTCGTTTGTAAAACCAGTATCTTGCCGTGCTCGGACTGAAACTTGCATTGAATGCATAACTGGTCTTGGATTGTCCAGGCTCTGTGTCCCGGGGAGGAAGGGGAGGTTACCCTGCTTCCTTTCTCCAGAGAAAGCCGACCTCGGCTTCCCCGCTGGCCTGTGGGAGGAGCTTCACAGCCCCTCCCCGCCAGCCCCACTTGCAGCCAAGACCTGTTAGTCAGGAAGCGTCCAGTGGTAATGGTCAGATCAGGGTTCATATTTATTAGGTATTGTCAGGAGTTCTCATAAAAATCTTCAAAGAAACTGCAGTCAGTAGCAGTGTGACTCAGAATTACAGGTATTTCTACTGTAATACTATTTACGTGTCTCTGTAGTGTCTGGCCTTCTGTAAAATCTGTCAGGGACTGTAGAGTTGGAGGCAGACCACTGAAAACCTAAGTCACTTTGTGATCAGCCGCACATAACAGTGATTGGTAACCGGAGGGAGAACGGTGCTGCCTGGGCAGGCGCTGGCCCTTGAACTCCAGCAGGGCAGTGGGTACTGGAGAGCGCAGGCTTCAGAGCCCTGGGCAGCAGCCTCTGCCAGCAGCAGAGGATGGTGTTGGGGGTGAGCCCTGAGTGCGCGTACAGGTTTTAATAATTCCTGAAATATGTCCAGAAATGTTCCTGTGGCTAGCCCTAACCCTAGGGCTTTTCTCTTTGCTGCTCTTGACTCCTCCCACTGCTCTGCTGCCCAGCGCAGGCAAAAAATGTGTGCACCACAATGACCCCACATATGCTGACTTCTCTTCCTGTTCGCTTGCTGAGGGTGGACTGCCTTTTACTTGGAGACTCCTGTAGTGGCAGAGCCGAGTCCCTTCCTAGGCAATGCTGTTTTTTATGGTGTGTTTTTACTCCCTGCAGGGACCAGTGCAGCCTAGCATTGTGCTTGTTTGCGTACCTCCCCCTCCTCAGGGTAGACACATACCTTAGAAATCCTCATTCCCTGTTGTGCTCTGGGGAGGTGCTGTGACCTTACTTCATACGTGAACGCTTGCTGTTGGCACTCAGAGGAGAGTATGGAACAGTTTGGGGAAGAGGGGAAAATGAAGGAGAAAAGTGAAAGGGGTTTTTTGTTTGTTTGTTTTTAGAAATGGAAATGAAATTAAACTGTATATCCACAGCCTTGGCCCCGTTAAAGCCTTTCGTTAACTGGTTAGCTAAAGTGGCAGTGAAACTTGTATTAATATCTGTTATTAACAAGACACGTGCCAGACACTTAGGTTTTATCTCATTTAATGCATTTACTTTTTAATTAAAAAGCAGAGAGTAATAAAAGTAATAAGTAGTCACTAACTAGGATTAACAGCACATTAATCTTTTGTCTCTTCCACTTCACATATTTTTATAACAATACAGCAGATAAGTTTGAAGTCTCCTGGCTTCCCTTCCTGAGGCAAACTCCTTTCTCGCATGATGCAGTGGTTATCACAAGTTTTCTGTGTGTTTCACTAGTCCATATTTCTGTAACTGTCTGACATTTGTGTCTGTAATGATATTTTATTGGTCTTTGTGTTTGAGAGAAATAACATTAGGGTGTTAGCCTGCCCACAGCTTGTTTAGCCCTTTTATTTACTGAGGTCTCTCCGAGCTGATAGACACAGATCAGGTCCACAGCAGGTAGCTGCTGTGGAGTCTCCGCTGTCCACCCCCTCAGCTCACCCACTGGCCACCGATTGATACTGGGTTGGTTTCCGGCTCTTACAAACAACACTGAGTTGTGCGGCCTTGTCTCGATCTCTGGGAGCATGTGACAGAGTCCTTGGGTGCATATCTGGGATTTCTGCTATGTGGTTACAGGCTATGCACACCGTCAACTTTATTTATCGTACTTAATTCTTAAAAATATTAATCAAAGCAGGCGGCATGATCCTCATGTTACATATGAGAAAAATGAGGTGTTGAAATGCTGTGTAGCTGGGCCAACTCAATAAGAGAGCCAGTGATTGAATCCAGATCAAATTCCATCCACTGTAGTCTCGAGCCCTAACTCCCATTATTCCACCGAAATCCACAACTGTTAATCTGTATGATTGTTACAGTATTTGCAGCTGGTCAGTCATACTGCATCGTTTGCAAGTAGGCAATCAGAGCAGGTAATGAAGTGGAGGGGCGTGTGAGACAGGGGGACCCCGGTCACGTTCCCTTTGTTGTTGTTTTTGAAAGGGTTCAAGTTTTAGAGTAAAAACATGCTTTATGAAATGATGGGTTTGCCTTTGTTCATCTCCTTCCAGGTATAAAATCTGGTGTCTTAACTGTGAAGATTCTAGAGCTGCATGAGGAGTGCACTGTCCATGTCGCCACGTGTAGGCAGCTGTCAGAGCTACAGGCTGACGGCCCTTCTCAGGGTGGGGCCGCGGAGGCAAGCCTGAAGGTTCTCTTCACCAAGGAGACTGCCCGCTGTCTCAGGGGGCGTCCACAGGATGTTGTCCACATCTATCCTCCCTGGTGAGTGCAGTCACCAACTGTGAGTGTGTCTCAAAAGACTTTGTTATCAGGAACATTTTTATCACTTTATTATATGGTGATGCCAGGGGAAGGGAGCCAGGATTCGACATAGGTTTTATGTAACAGAAGCTCTGAACTGCCTCTCATGGCTTGTTTGTACTTCTGGCAACAGAGTTTCGATAATTTGGTGGGGGAGGAGGTCCACATCAAGATTTCTGCTTAAGGGCTATGTTTTTATAAAATCTGGCTGTTTCTGTTTTTGTTTTTCTTAGAAATGTAATTTTAGTAATGATGATTATGTAACAGTAGGATAATACACACTAATTTAATGCTTCCTTGCTAGTTTTGTTGGAGGGGTAAAAATCATAAAGTAAGATGAAATAGGGGTTTGATCTTCCAGGGCATAAGTGGTCACTAGTGGCTCAGAAATTATTTTTGAGGATACCATGTTTGTTTTCTTCTGCATAGGATATTAATTTTTACCACAAGAAGGAGAGGGAAAGTGTGCACAGACTTGTTTTAAGGGTTACTGAGTTTTAACTGTCTGTTCATCTGGCCGCTCCAGGTTCTGGCTGTGGCAGGACCTTCAGTCTTCACTGTGTCACACGGGGTCTTTAGTGGTGGCATGTGGTATCTAGTTCCCTGACCAGGGATCAAACACGAGCACCCTGCACTGGGAGTGTGGAGTCTTGACAACTGGACTGACTACCAGCGAAGTCCCTCAGAGATATTGATTTTATTGGCAATTTTTTTTTAAAATTATCTATTTAGTTTTGACTGTGCTGAGTCTTCAGTGCTTTGTGTGGGCTTTCTCCAGTTGCAGAGAGCAAAGGCTGCTCTCTGCTTGTGGTTCACGGACTCACTGCGGTGGCTTCTTTTGTGCGTGGCTCAGGAACACATAGGCTACAGCACCTGTGGCTCACAGGTTCAGTTACTCAGCAGCCTGTGGGATCTTCCTGGCCAAGGGATTGAACTGGGATCCCCTGCATTTCAGGGTGGATTCCTAACCACTTGACCACCAGGGAAGCACCCCTACTGGCATTTTTAAAATTTCATTCATCAATGAATTCTTAGATTTGAATTCAGCTGGCTCAGATGGTAAAGAATCTGCCTGCAATGCCAGAGACCTAGGTTTGATCCCTGGGTGGGGAAGACCCCCTTGAGAAGGGAATGGCAACCCACTCCGATATTCTTGCCTGGGGAATTCCATGGACAGAAGAACCTCGTGGGCTACAGTCCATGGGGTCACAAAGAGTCAGACACGACTGAGTGACTAACATTGTCATTGTCATTGTAAAGACCTTTAAGTTTAACTTCTTCCCCAGAGGAGGGATCTTTTCATTGTGTCTGTAGTGAGTGAGCATTAGTCTCTAATTAAATTCTTCCAAACAGGCTGAGGATATCACAGGTAACTTTCATTATTTTATCTAAATCTTTGATACATTTTAAAATTGACCAATGTAATACACATATAGAAACATATACAGGTTACAAGTTTATATTTCATTAAGTTATCACAAGGTAA
Source organism: Capra hircus (assembly GCF_001704415.2). Taxonomy (NCBI): domain Eukaryota; kingdom Metazoa; phylum Chordata; class Mammalia; order Artiodactyla; family Bovidae; genus Capra; species Capra hircus. The sequence continues at coordinate 62,772,150 of NC_030821.1, forward strand.
ATACATAATTGCTGATTTGCATGGCAGGGATACTCTGCTGTGCTTTTCCATAAGATGACTGAAGATAAATGATAATAAATACTCCATTTTGAACCAGACTGTTTCTACATGTTTTTCTCTTTGACATAAAACATGATTATAACTGTGTGGCTCAGAGGCTTCAGCTTCACACAGTGATTCTGAAAATTCTGTGAAGAATTAGGAAGTAACCTTGGTGAGTATTTTAGGTAACAGAGCATTGAGTTCAACACTGCTTACTGAGGTGACACAGTTAGGGTAAGCTAAGTGAAGTCCTAGGGATAAAGTGTCCTGTGGATTTGTTCTGAAAGAGGAAGACTTACTGAGGTCAGAGGATACTGCCCTTTTTCTGTCTTGAGCAAGGTTGATTTCTTTCAGAGAAGCTACACATCAGTCATTTTGATCCAGCAACACAGGCAGCTCCTGGCAGAGGCACAAGTGCTGTGAAGGCCTGTTAGAAACATTATGGTTCCAGCACTAAGCCTTTGGTTAAATATTATACATTAATGAATGAATGGAATGCTTCATGTCTAATGCAGCCTCCCAGTTGGCCCACATGTATTCTTTATCATAAAAATAAAGATTGGAAAAGCAAAAAGAAAAGTTTCCTTGTTTAAAAGTGTGTCTGCTTTCTGGCCGTGGTCTTCCAGAGGTGGGCTGTTAGTGAGCACAGGGACGGCCCCTGAGCTCCTGGGTGGAGAAAGTGCGGCCAGTGTTGCTGCCCGGCTCTCCTGGTGTGTCTCCCTCTTGGAACACTCCATGTAGCACATGAGTTCTGTCAGATAAACAGACACATCGTGACCTGTCAGATTAAAGCACATCCATGAACCCAGGAAATATCTCATAATTCAGTATAGATTTATTCTTAGTTGAAAGGTCTTGGAAACAATCATGCTTTCTTGCCTTCTGGGAGTTCAGATCATGGAAGCATAACATGCCTTATCCACACACGTTCTAGCTAGAATGATGAAGTTTTTCCTAATTTTTCGAAGTTGTGTTTTCTTTTATTATTTTTAACATAATGATAATCTGTGAAAAAAAAGACAAAAGTCAGAATAGATAGTGGGTGACTTTTGCATGGTCTGTTCTCAAAATGACAGTGGCTTATTGTGGTCACTGAGAGTCCACACACACACACACCACCCCTCTGCCTTCGTAGGTATGGTTCTTTCTTACTGGAGGGTTTTTCATGACCCCAGGTCCACGTGACAAAACTTGCACCTCTCCTGCCCCTTCTCTGTCTGCTTGCCTTGCCTCTTCTTCCCAACTCAAGACGCGCTTGGTTGCTCGGTCTTACACGCCACATAGTGCCTTCCATGTGCCTCTATTACAAGACGTCTGATAGAAATCACTTCAGTCACACTTCTGTCTGACCCTCCATGGTGAGCTTCTTGAGGGCAGGGCACATGTGATTGGTGGTAGAAGTGGAAGTTGGCTTTGCAAGACCATGTGACCATAGTGAAGTAAAGGCGTTAGCTGCTCAGACACGTCCGACTCTTTGCGACCCCATGGACTGTTGCCCACCAGACTCCAGACTCCTCTGCCCATGGATCCGTGTTTTCTCAGAAGATCTTGAGATTAGATAACCAGCTCATTTTTGAGGAATTGAAATGGTAGTGGGAATATGTGTACTAGTATTTGTAGTTGTGAAAGCACTGGGTTATTAGATCTTCCTAGCCTAGCTAACATGAAAATGCTTGGGAAGTCTTCCCTCTCTTTCCACAAGCTTACAGGGCAGGTAGTGTTCACTGAACAGCAGTGCTCTCCTGATCAGTCAGCACCAAGCAGACAGGAACAGTACTCCTGCACAAGCAGGATCCTTGGGTCTCCAGCTGTTTTCACGGGAGCCATACTCTCACTCAGCCCAGCACGGTGACACTGTAGGGACTCCATCACCATCCTTTAATGGCTGGAGAAAAGTGACCAGGAGGAAAAAAATCAGACTAGTCTGGTTGATGATTGGGAAGTAGATATATGTTTGACCACAAATCTTAAGCATATTATGGAGTTTCTTTTGTTATTTTTTAATAGTATCAGGCTTTTTTTAAAAAAACCTTTTGGAACATTCATGGATATTTTGAGGAAGTTTGAAAATAATGTTGAAAATGAACATATGTTAATTAATAGCTTACTCAGTAATTATGCTCAGTAAACATGCCGTCCTTAGCTGTTTTAGGAATGTAATCTTGAAAGAATAATCCAATGACTGGAATAGTGGGAACGCCAATACGTAAGGGATTTCTCTAACCCCAGTCACAGCATCACCCTCTCAGTGGTTCTGAATGCTGAACCACTTTCTCATTGGGCTGAAGGTCAGCTCTTACCTTCTACAATGTCTGTGAACAGATCAGCTTATCATTTTGCATACTTTTTTCCTTCAGAGAAGACGGTAATGTAAAAACAGTTCTGACTCCATTCCCTTTCCAAAGTGGGCCTCGGACCCTTTTCTTTTTTCTGGTAACAGAAAACAGAAATGCCTGTTTGATTTTACCTGCACCTAGAATCCTAAGGATTTTAGAAATAATTGATTTAAGAACTATAACTCTAGTCCAATACAGAATTAACTTGTTACCTGCTCTCCTTTGTGGGATGTCTGTGGAATTTGTCATTTCCATACTATAGATGAGGAAACAGAATTAATACAGTTAAGTGTAGCTGTTTGATGCAGGCAGTTGGGTCGGCCTCTGACTGGGTCATACCATTCAAAATTCTTGACTCTCACATCTGCTTGCGTTGTGTCTATCACCATTTTTACTAACAGTGTCATGGACACGTAGTTATTTAAGTTACTTCGGATCTGTGGAGAAGCAACTTCATGTTCTGGAAGTGGATGATTCATAGATGCTCTTCAGGTCCTGAGGAAGTTGCCATGGAGAGTGGGAGACTGTTGGGAGACTGCTGGGAAACTGTGGTATTGTTCTGCTGTGATGCTGCCCTGCGTATAGAGGCAGCTGGGTTGGCGTTGTCTTTACCCGAAGCCCCTACGTTAGGGAAGGCTGTTGAGGAAGGTGGACTGGTGGTCCAGCAAAGGCATGTGGGTGCAGTTTGCTATTCTCCTCATACCCTGCCAAGCATTCCGGAAACATAGAGTAGAATGTACTCATGCAGGTTAGTGTATTTTGTTGTCTCACTTTGTTTTGATTTTTACTCTTTTCCTACCTTTCATGTAGGAATCAAACCAGCTTTCAAGGAGTAGATTTGTGCTTATTAGATGGCTGTTTCATGATTCTTATTGTTTTCAGTTGCTAAGTTGTGTGCGAGTCTTTGTGACCTCATGAACTGCAGCACGCCAGGTTTCCCTGTCCTTCACTATCTTCCAGAGTTTGCTCAAATTCATGCCGTCGGGTCAATGATGCCATCTAACCATCTCATCGTTTGTCGTCTCCTTCTCCTCCTGCCCTCAATCTTTCCCAGCCTCAGGGTCTTTTCCAGTGAGTTGGCTAACACACTTATTTCCAGCCACTGCCCTCTGTCACGTCAGCCCATCTGAAAACCAGACCTGACTTTTTCTCTTCAGATTACTTGTCACGCAGACTTTCCTATGAGGCCGTAAGTGAGGGCTGAGGTAAGGATGGCTGGTGTGGCAGAAGTAGGTAAAACAAGAGTACAAGCTTCCTGTTTGTGGAACTTAGTTTCAGATGGCCTTCACCCTCAGTATGCTGCATACACCACTTTCACTTGCAGACATGGTATTCCTGGACGTATCCATCCCTAATGCTAGTTGAATCAGACAGTGCCCAGTTCATGATACGTCCATGGCTATCTCATGTCCCTTGTCAAGGCTGCAGAGTTATCTAATATAGTCAGGTGTCCTGTCACCACGGGAGCCAGCAGCAAGCCAGGATTTCCTGTCAAAAGGAAACCAGTTATTTATTGACTAAAGCATATCTTAGCCCCCAGACCTTTGGTCCTTCTGCTCTTCTGTTTTGGCTCCAAGTGTCTCAGTCATCTGTAGGCATTTCCATTGGTCACTGAGACCAGGTCAGAGAGCCTTGTTGTATCCTGGCCCATATGGAGTACGTTCTCTCACCTCGCTGAAAGCTGAGCCTTTTAGGTCACCAGGAGACAGAGAAGAACACAGGAGGGTGGAATGAGAGATACCGAATCAAGGAATAGATTTGTGCCTGTTTTTTGGTGGTAGCAGATGAAGAGTGCAACGTCTTTTCTCTTTGGAGGAAATACCTTAACATGCTTCCACATCATAGCACCTTTGGAAATTTTGCGCAGGGCACAAAATTTACTCTGAATTCTTCTAGTATTTATCTTCTGTCCAGTGGTACATGCTTGTATTGCCAGGGTGTCCTAGGCTACCTTTTATTTCCTGTTAACAAATTCTATCTGTATGATGCCCTCTCGTCCTGTGAAACAGTGAGATGATGAGGTTCCTGTAGGCTGAGCTATGGCGAGAACCGGAGTTTACATTGTGTAATGTCAGCAAGATGGAAGTAGCCTGCTGTCGGCCAGGTAAAAGCAAGTAGCTTTCTGTTTTCTCTGCTGTTTGGGATAGAGAAACACACCTGCACATACACATTCAGCTCTGAGATCAGTAGCTGCCAAGCAGGGCAGGCAGTGTGCTGATTCTCTCCAGCAGAACTCACAGCTCGATCTGCCTGGTAAAATCTGTGGTAACTGCTGTCATCCTCAAAGCTGTCTGTCTTCTATGGAGGCCTGATGCCAAACAGGAGGGGAGAGAGGAATCCGCAGCGTGCTTCTCTCAGTCTCTGAGGTCATCCTTCAGAAGATGCGGTATCTCTTTCATTGTTGTTTGCAGTGCAGAGAAACTTTGGATTTCTTTTCAGCACATTGCATCACAGCAGTTCTCATCATATGAATCAAGGTGCAGATGTGAAAGTTCTTCCTGTTTCTGAGTATATGTTCCATCCACAAACTCAGGATCTGGGCAGATAATCATAAGACAGATTTCATTTGTGTTTGTCACTCATGGAACCTTCAACTTGACCACTAGAGCACAGGGGTGTTGAGTCCTTGAGGATCAGCGTTACATCAGGGACAGGGACCCGTAGGTCCCGAAAGGGCTAGCTTTCTCTTTCTCCAGTACACAGCTGTCCCCAAAAATAACACTTTGGGAAGGAGTAGAAGGAAGAATTAACTGACAGGCTTGGGATACCAGTGAAGAGTTCTTTCCTGAGGGACCAGCTGCTCTCCGAATCAGGGGCTCTGGGACTGCTGCTTACTCAGGCTGGGACCCAGGGGATACTCCTGGACCTTACGGTGCTTGACCAGGCAGGGCCTCTATCAGTTACCCTAGAGGTTATATGGGAGTTTCTTTAGATTCTCAGCTCTTCCACAAATCTCTCAGTAGCCATCCTCCACCAAATATTCCTGTACCTCAGGGCGTATTAAATAACTTAGGTCCTCTGGGTCCTGATGTGTGCTCTGCCTGACTGCTTCTGGGCACTTGGCTCCACTTTTCCTTACCTCATGGGAATCCGGGAGCCTATTTCTAGGGCAGCCTCTGCCACGCTGACCTTCTCTGTGGCTCCCTGAGGGGTCAGGTTAAGAGGCGGGTGGCCATGACACATGACAGCTGTCTCTCAGTCTTCGTATTTCTTTCTGTATTTCACTGTCACATTGCTAGCATCCAGATATTCCGATTTCTGTTCTGGGCTGTGCAGGAGGCAGAAAGTTTGAGTTGGGGCTTTGATTTAGGGCTTTTATAGGATAGTTCTAATTAAAGACAGACACTTTGGCACCTGTGATGAATCCCCAGTTTCATCCCTGAAATGCATTTTGTAGTGATATATTACAATACCTAACAGACAGAAGCTAATCAAGGAACTTCTGTGAGTACTTTCATGTCTGTTTTCTTATTTCCTCTTCAGATAACCTTGTGGTATAAATAGAACTAGATTCTTACAGATGAGGAAACAGGCTCAGGAAAGGTAATTACTTTTCTGGAGGCAGAACTAGGACTGGAACCTGAATCCCTTGACTTCTTACCTTGTGCTGTCTCTTTTCAGGACACACCTAGTGGTTCACACAGTGTGGCACACATGTCTCTATTCAGAAACTACAGTTCACAGTTGTGTTAGATACTGGTTGCCCCTAATTACAGCATATATTTAAGAACATATTTGCAAGTAAGTTAACAAACACACTTGACAGAAACCTAGGAAGTTACAAATGAAAATTGTATGTAAAAAGAGTATGTGCATGTTTGTATTTTCTTTGTAATATTCACACCTTCAGTTTCTATCTCTATGCAGTAATTCTCTCCAGAGAAAATACATCTGCTGCTGCTGCTAAGTCGCTTCAGTCGTGTCCGACTCTGTGCAACCCCAGAGACAGCAGCCCACCAGGCTCCCCTTTCCCTTGGATTCTCCAGGCAAGAGCACTGGAGTGGGTTGCCATTTCCTTCTCCAATGCATGAAAGTGAAAAGTGAAAGTGAAGTCACTCAGTTGTGTCTGCCCCTCAGCGACCCCATGGACTGCAGCCCACCAGGTTCCTCCGTCCATGGGATTTTCCAGGCAAGAGCACTGGAGTGGGGTGCCAGCGCCTTCTCCGATTTCTAAATGCATCCACTGCTTGCTTTAGAAGTCCCTGAATGGGACTTCCATCTCTTCCTCCTATAAGAGGATTTGGAGACAGGTTGTGGGGTTGTTTAATTGAGGAAGTTCTGCAGGTTGAAACCCAGCCTATTTTGTTGTCCATCTTACCTGATCTGCATAGTAATGGCTAAGCCTAAGATCAGTCTGTTGATCATTGTTGCTAAATCATTTTCTGTATTTTTTTCTCCCAAGAAACATACAATTTTTGAAGATTAGTGTTACATATACTTTATAAGTTCGCTCAGTGCCCTACCATCTTAACTGTTCGTTTAGAGCATCACATGAAGGCGTTCTTAATGAGATTTAGTGCAGGCCTCTGCTGTTATCTCACTGGAGGGTTTGCTGGAGGCTGGCTTTCCCGACAGCCCTGACCACAGAGCGTTGGAATGCGGGGCTGACGTCACAGCCGCTCCTGGGAATGTTCTGCATTCCTCTTCCTGGCAGTGGTCAGGTGGCTTCCAGCAAGAATGAAGGATAACAGCTTCCAAAGAAGAAAAAGAAAGAGGAGGAAGAGAACAGTTTATAATCAAACTATTGTGGGGGAGGCACTTTTATTCTGAGCCAAAATTGAAATTAGAACCAGATGTCTAACATTCTGATGCTGCACGAATGTTAAATGCATTTATTAATGACTGTAATAGCTGAGTTATTTGGCTTCTTATTGAACTTAAGTTTTGAAACTCTCTTTAAGAATTCTGGAAAAACAACTTCTTGTAGTTGATATTTTATCTGCAGAAGCACCTTTTTGAGTGTAAAGCTGGGGAACGGCACACTGAGGCCCAGGTGCTATGGTTAATGAACAGGCTGTGTAAAATCTGTTAATCTTCAGAAACATGACCTCTGAAACATGAAGTCTCTGTAATGTGTTAATGTGGTAACTTCAATCCATTAATTAGGGGAGAGGTATATTCTATTAAGATATATGCTACAGAAGTTTTTTTTCCTGAAAATATTTGCATTAACGTTGTTGTTTCTGAATATTATGTTACTGGCCAAGCCAGGTATTCAAAACAAAACATAGCAGACCCTTAATATAATAAACACAGATTTCCCAAAAGTCGTTCAACTCTGTAGTAGTGTGTGCAGCAGAAAATTGGACAGTAACTAAGTTTAAACTTAATTTGTGTTTTCCTGTCTTCTAGGCACACTTTGTTCACATTGATTGTCCTGGCTTAGCATATCACAATTTGTGTGTGTTAAAGTAAAAATGTTCGTTCTTTCTTTTTAAACAATGCCTTTCAGTAGATTCTCTTATTTCTGTGTCATAACAGTTACATTAAAACAGTTCTTCAGTTTAGGTGAACTATGTTTGAATACTTCCTGTTACATATTGAAATGGAAAGTTGGCATCCTGTTGTAGGTCATGTCTCTGGTAAGGAATTTCCAGAAATGTGGAGAAGTGCTGACTCATGGTGTACAGTGGACTGATCCCACTGCAGTAAGTCATGAGGGGATTTTCTGAGCTCCTCGTTGAAGCAAGCAAAATATGCCTGGGTACTGTGCTATTTTATTTTTAGATGTAGCAGTGGGGGTGGAAGAGAGGCTGTTGGTTGGACTATTAGCCTTGCTAATAGCTGTAAAGTTCTAGGGTTAGGTATGTGTATAAATGTGTGTTTTTCTACAGGCTATTATTAGAATTTGGAAACCAGATTGTTTTTGTTGTAGTCACCTACCGTTGTTCTCTCTGAATCTTGCCCCCCACAGGAACCCCATGCCCTCAGGCTGGGATGGTGTCTGGCTGTGGGCTCTATGAAATGTCAGTGATGGTGGTGCTTGCATTGAGGGGGTTGGTCCAGAAAGAGGTGTTGAATTCTTTGTATTTATAATTGGAGGTTTCTGAAACTAATAGTAATGATTCAAAACTTCAAATATTAGAGGGCAGAAGTTAGCAGAAAAACTAGAATTTGTTGCGTTAAATGTGCCTGGCTCTGTCCTGAATATTTTATGTGTGTTAAATTGTCTAAATCTGTTACTGGTTGAAATTTATTTTTCATTCATTTGGTATGGAGATGTCTGCTAAATTTGAGGGAGAGGAGCTATCTATAATAAAAATTCACCTCTAAATGCATATCTAATCTCATCTAATGCAAAGTATATCCATCCATCAATTCCACAAACACTCGCCGAGTAACTGTTCTGTTCCAGGCCGGTGCTGCTGGGTACTGGGCGCTAGGCGCTGAGTGCTGGGTGATAGGTGCTGTGGAAGATGCGCTCTTAGTTCCTCTCTGAGGGCAGCGGTGCTGCATGGAGGGCCAGAGCAGGAAGCACATGTTCATGGTTCGTGCAGCATTCTGTTATGGCTATTGTGGTAGAATTCTGTACTTACAGTGAGACACAAAGAAGGGATGTACTTAGATCTATGCTAGATTCTGTCGGATTGCGCTATGCTTAGTCGCTCTTTGCAACCCCATGAAAGTTCGCCCACCAGGCTCCTCCTCTGTTCATTGGATTTTCCAGGCAAGAATCCTGGAGTGGGTTGCCTCTTTTAATATGATTCTGAGGATGTCAAACTTGATGGCTGAAAGTAATTTGAGTAGGCAGTGCTGAAAAAAAACAAGCTCATAAGGGAGATGAGGAAAGTACCCCAGTATATGTGACAGTTACTCAGGACTACTTCAGAGGAAATTTAAGAAATTTAAATGATACTTCCTTACGTCAAGTCATTTCCTTACGTACGCACGTACATCTCACAAAACAGCATGACAGTCGCCTCATGTGTCTGAGTCTACCCTTCTCACACACTCCCAAAGAGACTGAATGGCTCTTTGTTAACACTCATCACGGAATCATAGAGCATGCTGTAAAACTGTTTCCTATTGTGTGAGGGCTGACAGAAGGAAGAGTAGGTGTCCTGGTGTGGCGAGCCCCTGCCACTGGGGAGGCACGTGGAACTCCGCAGCTGGCCTGCAGGCGGAAGCCCCACTGAGCACTTGTTCCGGGAGGTCCTGTCACGTCCCCCGACCACCTCTAGTGTCCCCTTCTGCTGAGCTGTGCCAAGGGAGCCATTGACCTGTTCTGAGAGGTGATTATGAGGAATTATTAACAGAAAGATGCTCATATTTCAGAATGCAAAAATAGTTCTCTTCCTTTTCCAAATGTGTGTTCGCTAATTACATGGCAGAGAAGATCCTTGCTGACCTCTGGTAGGTGTTTTGCTTGAGAACTGGGTGAGCACCTGCAGGGCATAGCCAATAGCCCTGAGGCTGGAGGTGATGCAGAGGCACCTAGGGCCTCTCACACCATCCACACGGGATTCTCCAGTAATCTACGAAGCCCAGGAGTGTCTAGAAATTTAACATATTTGTTGACTGAATAAGTGACGTTTCTGTACTTTGAGACAAAACTACATTCTTTGCTTTGTAAACTCTCATATATGTATACACATAATCCATGAATACTTAAAAAAAACTGTAGCAAATACACATCACATAACATAAAACCATTTTAATATTTTTATATGTATTCAGTGGTATTAAGTATATTTGTAACATGTTGCAAGCATCACCAGTGTACAGAGCTTTTCCATCATCTCAGACAGAAATTGTACTCATTTAATAATAATTCCCCACCTCTTTCCCCACCTGCCCCCCGCAGCTCCTGGTATCCTCTGTTATACCTTCCGTCTCTGTAAACTCGCTTATTCTAAGTAACTTGTACAAGTGGAATTACACAGTATTTGTCCTTTTGTGTCTGACTTCTCTCACCTACCTTAATATCCTCAAAGTCCATGCCACTCTGTGGATGGACCACATTTTATTTATTCATTTGTTAACAGACACTGGAGTTGTTTCTACCTTTCATTTATTGTGGAAAATGCTGCTGTGAACATCAATTTACAAATACCTGTTTTAGTTCCTGCTTTCAGTTCTTTTGAGCATATATCTAGGAGTGAAAATAATAGAGCATATGTTCATTCTCTGTTTAACTTTTTGAGGAACTCATAGTTTTCCACAGTGGCCCAGCCATTGCACATTCCCAGCAGCAGTGGGTTCCAGTTTCTTGACATCCTCACCAATACTTGATATTTTCCTTTTTAAAAAATAGCGATTCTAATGGGTGTGTGGTGGTATTTCATCCTGGTTTTGGTTTGCGTTTCCATCATGACTAGTGATGTTGAGCACAGGATACACTTTGAAATTCCAAAATAACCCAGAAAACAATTAAAAGTCTCCAAGGAGATGAAGAGTTCCTCATCGGACCATTTTCACTCCAACTGTGGCCTCTCCAGCCCACAAACGCAGTTTCTTGTTATAATTTGCATCTGTGACTGAAGGCTGGGACCACTGTTCTCAGGGCTCAGGGAAGTAGAAAAAGTTCTTTTCAAGTCAGGTAACCCTTCAACATGGAGAAGGCAATGGCACCCCACTCCAGTACTCTTGCCTGGAAAATCACATGGGCAGAGGAACCTGATAGGCTGCAGTCCATGGGGTCATGAAGAGTTGGACACAACTGTGCGACTTCACTTTCACTTTTCACTTTTCATGCATTGGAGAAGGAAATGGCAACCCACTCCAATGTTCTTGCCTGGAGAATACCAGGGAAGGGGGAGCCTGGTGGGCTGCTGTCTCTGGGGTCGCACAGAGTCGGACACGACTGATGCATTAGCAGCAGCAGCAGCAACCCTTCAACAACATGTTCTTTTGCTGTGTTTGTGTTAGATTCATTATGTATGAAAAATGATTATGTTCACTTACACTTACTATTTTCTTAGAAAATCAAGCTTTTAATCTAAAACTATGTGCATGTGTTTGCTCAGTTGTGTCTGTGACTGCATGGACTATAGCCTGCCAGGCTCCTCTGTCCATGGAATTTCCCAGGCAAGAACACTGGAGTGGCCATTTCCTCCTCCAGGAGAACCTTCTGACCCAGGGATCGAACCTACATCTCTTGGTTTCCTGGATTGGCAGGTGGATTCTTTACCAGCTGTGCCGCCTGGGAAGTCAGTCTAAAGCTATATGTAGGCATTAGGTAATTGGAAAAGAAAGGGTCTAGACCGTGAGGGCATGTGAAAATGAGGAAATCAATAAAATGTTTAATTCTGTACTAGTAATTTAATGATTTCATTATTTACATTTATTGCCTAAATATGTTTATATTTAATGCTTTAATATATTTTGGTATATAATATGAGATAGGGATCAGTTTTAATGTTTTCCAAATAATTTTATCAGCTTCACTTCCTAAATAATTTTCCGTCACTGACTAAATATTTCTCTTATTACTTATTATATTCCTGTTTCCTAGGATTTATTTCTTTGCTCTATATTCTGTTCTGTTGTATTGATAGTCAGTAAACCTTGATATAAATCAGTGCCTTGCTTCTGTGTGTGTATGAATAATCTATAGATAAATACACTTGATCAGGGGACAAAATCATTAAAAATTTTAAAACAAAGTGTGTGATCAGTTTCAAAGATAACAGCCCACCCAGTCCATGAACGCAACATCTGGCAGGTTTTTAAATTCTTGTCTTGCCCTTGGATTTGACTGTTGTTCATTCAGTCAGCACAGATTCATCCCACCTTCAGGCGGGGTTGTTACTTCAGGGCCACCCGACTTCACTACAGATGCACAGCCCACGCTTGGATCTCAACAATGGAGGGTACTTTGCTTGACTCACTTTTCTTTGTTGCTCAGTTTTCTTGACAAACTCTACAAAGGAATTTTAGAGCAATATGCTTCTCATAACAGAGGGAGATGACTTTTTAAAAAAAAAAAGTACTTTATTGATCAGCTAGGTCTTTAAGGATCCCCTAAGTTCCTTAATTGCAAGAAGATCAAACCAGTCAGTCCTAAAAGAAATCAAGCCTGAATGTTTATTGTAAGGACTGATGCTGAATCTGAAGCTCCATTATTTTGGCCACCTGATGCAAAGAGCCAACTCCCTGGAAAAGACCCTAATGCTGGGAAGGATTGAGGGCAGGTGGAGAAGGGAACAGAGGGCGAGATGGTTGGATGGCATCACTGACTCAACAGACATGAGTCTGAGCAAATGCCGGGAGGTGGTGAAGGACAGGGAAGACTGGCGTGGCGCAGTCCCTGGGTCGCAAAGAGCTGGGCGCGACAGCAGCAAAGCTTGCTGATGGTCAGTTTGACATTGGCCCCAAGGAGGTCGCCTGTTCTGGTCACCTTTTTACTTCATGTTAAAATTGGCACAGCTTTAAAAAAGTTTTTATTGACGTGTAGTTAGGAATAAAACATAGCCATCCTATATTTTATTTGGTAAATCTGACAACTGTTTACCTTAAGCTGAATTATACATAATATATTTTAAGAGTTGTGTTACTTTCTGCTGTAGAGCAAAATGAGTCATTTATGTGTATATATGTATATATTTATCTAGTCTTTTTAAGATTCTTTTCCCATGTAGGTCATTACGGAGTATTGAGTAGAGTTCCCTGTGCTACACAGTAGGTCCTTGTTAGTTATCTCTTTGACATATAGTAGTGTGTTTGTGTCAATCCCAGCCTCCTAATTTATCCCTCCCCCGCTTCCCCTTTGTTAACCGTAAGTTTGAAACTGGCACACATTCTGAGTGTTTGTTTGACATGAATGAAACAAAACTTAAATTGTTGAATTTTGTGCTTGTATCAAGCAAACTGAAGAATGGTTTGTTCATTTTAGAGCTTGACTTGAGAATCTTTGTTCCCTGCATTTTCTCCTCTCAGTCCCCGGGGGTGATTCCCACCTCTCCTGGTCTGCCCTGTGACCACCCAAGACAGCACGCAGCTGATGGCATGAACGTTCTTGTTCTTTTGAGAAGAAGCTCACCATATGTAATGTTTCATGGATGTTACTTCTGTTCATCCTTAACACAGTATAAGAGAAGCATAACTGTCTGAAATTTTCAGATGGGGAGACTGAAGTCAGGGAGATGAGGTCATTCGCTGCATGTCCACCACTCTTGAGGCTTGCAGAGCCATGTGCAGGGCAGGTCGGCCCCTAGAAAGGAGTTCTGGTTACCTGGCTTCAGAAAGAAGCCCCATCTTTGTCTTAGACTTGCTCTAGTATGGAGCACGTGGAGGGCAAGGGATGTCAAGTTTTCCTGAGTTTTTGGTAGTCTGTTGAAATGGCCTTGAGAAATTTAAACCAACTGGCTGAGGCTCACAGAGTTTGGTAGGGACCTTTTCCTGGTGTGCTCTGTGACTTCCGTATTACTGTGGTCATGGCCTTTCCCAGACTTTGCTCTTTCAGAGAAAAGGATATGGGTAGCATTTTGAGATTGCCTCTTGGATCCCAGTCCTGCCCCAGTAGAGAGGCTCCTCAGAGTGGGCCTCAGGTCAGAGGCAGAGTGGGTGGGACCCAGCGGAGGGCTCCAGGTGCATGTTGAGGGTGACCTCATTTGCTCTTACTGTGGATGTTTGATTAAGTTGCTTTGATGAATAAATAGTAGTAACTGTCTTCCTTTCCTTACTACTTTCTCCTCAAGAGCAAATGATTAAAGCCAGAAATTTCTGTCTTGGGTATTATGGAATGTATGTTGGTATAAATGAAGGAAATATAGAAAAGGCGAGGAGGATTTTAGAAGAAATACCCAGATGTTTTTGTTGTCCTAATAGAGGGTCGATCCATTTTGTATTTGAAAGCATTTCAGGTGGGTTTTGTAGATGCATTTCAGTTAGTTTTAGGGTAGCGGTTCATGTTAATGAAGGATGCTGCTAGATCTTAGATGTGTGTGAGCAGTAGAGAAATGACTTTAGCCCTGAGAGGATCACGCTGTCCCCCCTGCTCGCTGCTCTGGTAAGCATGTGGCTTTGACTGGCTGTGCGGCTCTGTGACATGTCACTGTATGTACCCACACATGTTCCCTCGCGTTCTCTCTTTCTCCAAACTTGTGAGGAAAACGGCCATTGTAAAATTCATTTATTTTCCCTGTTTGGTTGTCAGTGGCAGAAAAAGCTGATGAAGGCTTGGTCAGAGCCAGTGTGGAAAGGCAAGGGCCTGTGAGCTCAGAGGCCCGGCTCAGGGGTTTCCAGCTTCCAGAGTAGCCTTGGGCTGACTGGTCTCCTCTCCAAGTTTGTAGGACTGACTGGGCTGCAGGTGTGTTCATGTCAGAAATCACAAAATACCACTGTGTTGTATGCACCATATTCTATTGTTTTCCTTTTTTGAAAAGACCACTAAAAGTAGAAATTATTTGTAGAATTTTAAAACCTGGTTTTAAAATCCAAGTTTATATTATTATTTTTTAATGCTAAAAAGTATTTTATTTTCTGGATGTCGTTGCTTTTGGATAGTTTTTTTTTCTTCTTCTTCTTCCAGGTAGTAATATTCTGAGAAAGCTCTTTATTATGTATTATTAGTGAAATCTACTGTAATCTAATAATGTTTCTGCCACATTGTTTTAAAAGCAACATTTAAGATAAGGAGTTTTTTAAGTTTTAAGGCAATTTTTTCTTTCACAACTTGAACTTGGCTACTAGTTTGGTGTATATTCACCTAAGTTCTATTTTATGAGCTTCCTGGTGCTTTATTGAACTCCTGTTTCTCTGACCCTGACCAAATCAGTAAGGTGGAGGCGTTGCATACAGATGGACTTTGGTGAGATTGTGACTGCAAATGGTAATTGCGTGGCCTGAAAATCTGGCTTGGGAGTCTAAGCTTTGATGACGGTGCTTTAGGGGAGAGCCCTGCTGTGTGACACAGAGACTTGGAGCTGTGGCTATGACACTTGAGCTGTTTCTCCCCTTAGTTGAGCCACCAGCCTCAGGGTTGTCAGCTCAGCGCTGTTGTCCTTGACCTTCCCCAAACTCCTGAACCTGTCATGTCTGACTCTTTATGACCCCATGGACTGCAGCACGCCAGGCTTCTCTGTCCTTCACCATCTCTCAGAGCCTGCTCAAACTCATGTCCTATGAGTTGGTGATGCTTCTGGCCATCTCATCCTTTCTCCCCCTGCCCTCAGTCTTTCCCAGCAGGATTCCCTGGTGTGCAGCAGATTGCACTCAGCTTCGCCACTCTTTGCTCTTTGTTGCTCCTTGCTGTATATCCTAAAGAAGCCTCTCAGTTTGTCTTCCAATAGTAATAGCACCTCTTGAATTCATATAAAGTAATGTCCTTATGGGGATAAGAAACATTTCCCCCCTTCTTATTCCTCATTAAACCTTGAAGTCAGGGAAGCCTTTACTTCTTTATAGTGTCCCCTCTACACTCCCCTCCCGTATGCCCAAATGGAAATCTCTGTGAGGGGCACTTGGCCCCTTGTGTTTCACGTGTCTGACTCCTGGAGTCACTGTCGTTTAGGTCAGGGCCAGCTGTGCTGTGGCAGCAGGGCAAGTTCCTGTCTCTCTGATCCCTCCCTCCTGACACCGCAGGCCCAGCACTCCAGTTTGTCCCTGGCAGCCAGAGGCAAAGGAGACGGCACATAAAACCCCCAGTGTGTTTCTGGGGGTGTGGTGGTCTTCCCTCCCTCCAGCTCTGAAACCCCTGTGAAGTTATTCAAGTGACCCAGGGGACAAGAGTGGGCTGATACAGTGTCAGAGAGGGTCGCGGAGTGGAAGGGGTTGGCGGAACTAGATAACTTTACTGCCTTCCAAGACTGATAATCAGTATCCAGAGGGGGCGGAGCAGCGCTCCCAGCCACTCCAGGGCCTGGCTGTGGACGTTCAGAGGTCCTGCGCAGTATTTCTAGATCATCTGAGTGAAACTAACACACGGAAGCTCTTATTTCCAAAGGCTGTCAGTCAAGGTGTAAAGGCCCTGCTGTGAGTTAAGGTGACACGCCCTGTTTTGAATTGGATTTCCTGCTCATTCTGATGGCAGGCATTCTTCCCGGACGAGGGTGAATTCAGTTCCAGTGTTTGCTTGTAAAAATGAATCCAGTCATTGTATTTGTCGTTTGGCTTTCTGCCTGCTGTTAAAGCACAGAGCAAACTTCTGCTAGTTAGTCCCTATGGTTCTGAGTCCTCCGCAAAGAGCAGGGACGGGAAAGGGGAAAACCCAGAGGGTGACTGAGTTCATTTACATACGGTGCCAGAGGGCAGCTGTGTGCTGCCTGGCCGTCACATGACCCTGTGCAGAATCCCAGCATTCCACTTACTGGAATAGGAGACAGCCTGAAAACCCCAGCACACAGGAACTGCTCGAGATTTCTCTTTATGGTTCTCGGCTTAGCGTTGGCAGCTGAATACTACAGTTCTACTGTGTAAAAAATATAGGTGAAAAATACGAGGTTTCATGTTTCTCCCTCTTTTCAAAGTTTTGTTCAAGAAAGAACTTCTCTAAAGGAGCAGACTCACGGCAGGACAGGGGCCCTACTGGTTGGCGCAGCCCAACTGGACTTTGCCCACTGAGTCGTCCTGAGGGCCCGGATCAGCAGGCTGCTGTTGGGATTTGTGGGTGAGGTTTGCAAGGCCACGCCCTCTACCTGGGCTAATAGAAGATGCGATTCAGTCCGCTCAGTATGACTCCAGGTGGTCCACACATGGCTGAGTGCGTTAGACACATTGCTGAGTGTGCATTAAGAAGGATTATTTTTCCCATTTAATGTGAAGGGCATCCAGAAGGATCCAGCAGCACAGCCACCCCAGGTACCCATAGGAGTACAGTACTTAGAGTTGTTCCCCTGGGTTAAATTCTGAACCCTCCTAACCTGGTGAAAGGATGGAGGGGTGGGCTGATCAGCTGCTGCTCCGAATCTGTTCCCTCTCTGAGGCAGCCTTGCCTGAAGTGAAATGAGGGGTGTGGTGGTGATGCCCCGGAGTGGGTTCCCATCCTGCCCTGGTGACCTTACAGCCTCTGTGTCCCTTGCTGTCCCTATTTTATTTAATTCTGGTCTGGCTCATTGGGTTAGAGCTAGATCACTTTTTCCTCAGACTTAGTTTATATAAATGGAGGAAATTTGAGTGTTTAATTGAGTAAATATCAATAAGTTTTGACTTTTTTATTAGTGAGGAGCAGAGAGCCCTGCTGCCTTGCTCTTGCTTTGCTCAGTACTAGGAGAATATCCAAACGTCCAAGAGACAGGTTTTGGCCACAGGGAGCCCGTGCTTTTGGGTAGAATACCTAAGCCCAGCCAACTGTCATCTCAGGGCAGAGTGTGAACAGAAAGAAAGACCCAGGTTCCCATGTGGATGTTTTGTAGATGGGACAGTAATCAGATGTGGGAAAAAAAGAGATGGTGGGTGGTAAGCTTCCCAGAGCCACCATGGCCCGCTGCAGGAATGGTGCACACAAGGGCCCAAGGAGAGTAATAGGAAGAGTTAAAAGGCCCAGATGAAGCCATCAGAATAGGAGTTCTGACTTCGTTTCTGGTCTGACATATGAGGAACTTGGAAGGTGCTTCTATTTTCCCAACAAGAAAAAAGCCAAAGAAACAAAATCAGCAGCTCCTTTCGGTCCAACAGAGAATTGAAGTCCTAGGGCACATCCCTGCCCCACAATTAGAGAAAGACAGGCGAGCAGATGTAGCAACTTGTAGAAGCTTCACTGGGACCAGAACTGGGGTGGAAGGACTTTGAAAGTACAAGCGTTAGTCGCTCAGTTATGCCCAACTCTTGGCAATTTCATGGACTGCAGCCCACCAGGCTCCTCTGTCCTTGAGATTTTCCAGGCAAGGATACTGGAGTGGTTTGCCATTTCCTCCTCCAGGGGATCTTCCTGACTTGGGGATCAAACCCAGGTCCCCTGCACCGCACTGCTGTCCTTCCCGACTGAGGCATCAGGGAAGCTGGAAGGGCCTTAACAGTAGTGGAGGAACCGCTGGGGCTCAGTGCGGACAAGCCAGAGAGTTAAAAGTCCCAGGGGCCCCACCTTGGGGGTGGGGGTACAGTTTTGTAAGGCTACCTCTCAGAGCCCTACCAGATTCTCACAGTAAAGATCAGAGAAAATTCCCCTCAGGCACCTAGCTTGGGGAGGGAACAGGAACCATTTTGAAAGACACCAGGGCACTCTTTACTTCTTAACAGGTCCTGCCCTCAGGGAACTATCTAACCAGTCTTATCAGAGCCTCTTGGCTCAGCCCTAAAGAATCCGCCTGCAGTGCAGGAGACACAGGAGATACAGGAGACATGGGATGGATCCCCTGGAGAAGGAAATGGAAACCCACTCCATTATTCTTGCCTGGAGAAGTCCATGGACAGAGGAGCCTGGCAGGCTACAGTCCATGGGGTCTCAAAAAGACAGGACTGAACGCGGCTGTTAGAGCCCAGCAGACCTGGCAGGGAGGGAAGAGAGCCCTTGCCAGGTTCCTCCGGTCTTCCTGTCTCACCTGAGGGGGTCATAGTCCAGAGGCTTAGGCTCAGGAGTCCCTGAGACCTGATCGTAGGCTCGAGGACATCTGCCTCGCCCCTCACCTCCCACCTCACCTCCACACCAGGCCTCCTTGTACTATCACGGGAGTAAAACCGAAACGGCCACACATCTCAGATCTCCTTTAAGAGGCCTCTTGGGAAAGGCAGAAACAACAGGGCAGACAAAAGCAGTGACCACAGAGAAAATTTTTGGCTATGACGACTACAGCCACGCACGCAGCAAAGACAGTGTGGATCCTCATGAGGCTGACGTAAAGCCTCGTGCTAAAGGTCTGCACGCCTCAGTTCCCTGGACCCAGGACATCATATCTGGCTTTCAACAGTAGGTTGCAACACATTCTAAAAGGTAGAAATCATTATTTGAAGAACAGATCAAGCATTAGGACTGGACATAGATATGGCAGAGGTGTTGGAATTACTCAGATTAGGAACGGAAAACAGTTGTGTTAGTATCCTGAAGTGAAGTGAAGTGAAGTGAAGTCGCTCAGTCGTGTCTGACTCTTTGCGATCCCATGGACTGTAGTCTACCAGGCTCCTCTTGTCCATGGGATTTTCCAGGCAATAGTGCTGGAGTGGATTGCCATTTCCTTCTCCAGGGGATCTTCCCAACCCAGGGATCGAACCTGGGTCTCCCGCATTGTAAACAGACGCTTTACCGTCTGAGCCACCAGGGAAGTCCCATGTTAGTATCCTGGGGGGCTGTAAAGGAAAAAGTGGACAACATTCAAGAACAGATGGGTAGTGCAAACAGAGAGAGAGAAGCCCTAAGAAAGAAGCAAAAGGAAATGATAGAAATCAAAGGCACTGTGACATGAAGTGTGCCTTTGGTGGGCTCATCAGCAGACTGAACATGCCCAAGGAAAGAATCCATGTGCTGGAAGAATGGTCAGTAGAACTTTCAAAACTGAAGTGCAGAGAGAGAGAAAAGGAATAATGAAAAGGGAACATAGTATCCAAGAACTGTGGGACAGTGGCAGAAGATAAAAGGCACAGGTGATGAGAGGGCCTTCCCAGCTGACTGACTCAGTGGTAAAGAACCTGCCTGCCAGTGCCGGAGACTTACAGGAGATGTGGTTTGATACCCGGGTCAGGAAGATCCCCTGGAGAAGGAAATGGCAACCCACTCCAGTATTCTTACCGGGGAAATCCCATGCACAGAGAAGCCTAGTGGACTATAGTCCATGGGGTCGCAAAGAGTCGGGCATGACAGAGTGACGGATCTCTATGGAAACAGCATGGAGGGGCTGCAAAAAATTAAAAATAGAACTACCATATGGTCCAGCAATCCTACTCCCAAAGAAAACAAAAATGCTAATTTGGAAAGGTATATGCACCCCAGTGTTCACTGAAGCGTGATTTACAGTAGTTAAGACATGGAAGCAATGTAAGTGCCCATCGATGAATGAATGGATAAAGAAAATAGTACGTGTGTTCCACACACAAGGGAATAATATTCAGGCATTAAAAATGAAGGCAGTCTTGTCGTTTGTGAATGTAATGCACTGTGCTAAATTAAGTCAGGAAAAGAAAGATAAATGCCATATGACTTCACTTATATGTCGAATTCAAAAAGAACAGCGACAAAACAAGCTTATAGAGAGAGCAGATTGGTGGTTACCAGAGACAGGAGATGGGAATGGGAGAAGGTGGCAAAAAGGGTGAAAATGTACAGACTTGTAGTTATGCAATTAATGAGTCGCGGAGATGTAATGTACCCAGGATGGCTATAGTTAATAACACCATATGCACATGTGAAAATTGCTGCACGAGTAGCTCCTAAAGTTCTTGTCATAAGAAAAAAAAATCTTGTAACTGTGTATGGTGTTGGATGTCAGCTAGGCTTACTGTGGTGATGATTTTGCATTGTCTGTAAATATCATGTTGCACACCTGAAACTGACATAATGTCAGTTATATCTCAGTGTTCAAAAATGTAAATGGATGCAAAGAGCTAACAAGATTCAAAAGGAAACTGGAGTAGCCATGTTAATTCCAGCCAGAGCTGATTCCGCCATGAGAACGATGATCAGGTATAGACAGGAGCATCACATAATTATAAAGAGATCAGTTCTCTAAGAGGACATAGCAGTTCTTAAAGTGTATGTGCTTAATAACCGATCAGCAACATATGTAAGGCAAAAACTGATGGAGCTGCACGGGGGAAGAGAGGAATCCAGAACCTTGGGTGGGATGGAGTGTGGGCCTGTGAGGGGTGAGAACGCCCATGCTGGCAGCGAGCAGTTTTGGCAGCAGCTTGAGGGATGAGCTCGGGCTGGGCTAAGGCTGTTGGGAGGGACGGCTTGGGGCTGGTATTTAAAGTGACAGTACTCCATCAGGACAGTTTGAGGAGGAAGAGGAACAGGTCTAAGACAGTTCCCAAATTCTGACATTGACAGTTGCATGTTGGTGGGACGTTTAGGCAAGATAAATAACACTGAGGCCAGGGAAAGCTTCCCGTTCCATTTTTGACAGGTCTTCATTTGAAATCCAGCGTGGTCTAGTCGGTTGTTAGAGTCAAATACATGTGGAGAAGCAGGTCAACAGGTCGGGGCCAGAGCTGAGGAGCCCATGGGGTGGCCATCCTGTGGGGTGAGGCTTGTGGGGAAAGGGAGGGGAGAGGAAGGAATGACCTTCAGAGGGGCCACAGCGGGCGATGGCTCTCCAGCAGCCTTGGGAAAGACAGTGGTCAACAGAAGAAATAAGGCGAGGAAGTGCCCCTTTTGTTAGGGGTTGTGGTGACTAGGGGTGTTTCAGTGGATTCCAATACTGCTGAAGGTTGAGCAGACAATGATTTTTTCAAAGAGCTTGGCTAAGAAGAGGCCTAAGAAATGCATGGTGGCTAATAGAAATGGCAGGAAAAAGGGTTTTTTTCTTTCCTTTAACTGGGAAAACCATGGACATTTTTCCCCTGGCGGCAAGAAAACTTTGGGAGGAAGGGACTGAAGACAGAGAAGAGCCAGAGTTATGAGAGAAGGTTGGAGACAACCAGATTGAGGGATTTAACCTTGGACAAGTGTGCGGTCTCTTTTCCAGGTCAGAAGAAGGGAGGATAGGAGGGCTGGGCCTTCTGAGAACGTATGTTCTTGGGCCTCTTGTTGGTAGCACTGGCTGGAGCAGACGCCCTTCTTGTCAGAAAGGGGCAGTGCCAGTTTCTGACTTCCAAGGCTATTGTGAGACTAAATGAGGTCATTCATGCGAAGAATTCAGTACAGAGAGGTTCATAGTACTTACTTTAAACAGTGTTAATTTAAATGTTAAGTGTTACTTTTGTTTAATCAGAATTAATTTCCATTACTCATTAATACACCTAATAACTACTTCATGAATACCTACTGTTTCCCTGGGGTGCAGTGGGATGAGATACCATAAAGGGTGGCAGGTGGGTGAAGAAGGACTTCACAGCCTTCTCCAGGGCCAGGTCTCTTTTCCATCTTGCTGCTCCAGGAACACTCCTATTTCTTTAGGGGCCACACCTACTTTCCGTTTACCCCACCCTACTCCTTAACCACATATGAAAAAGCAGAGACATTACTTTGCCTACAAAGGTAATTTTTTAAAGGTAATCAACACTGAATATTCATTGAAAGGACTGATACTGAAGCTGAAGTACTTTGGCCATCTGATGTGAAGAGCTGATTCACTGGAAAACATCCTGATGCTGGGAACGATTGAAGGCAGGAGAAGAAGGGGATGACAGAGGACGAGATTTTTGGATGGCATCACCTACTCAATGAACATGAGTTTAAGCAAGCTCCGGGAGATGCTAAAGGACAGGGAGGCCTGGCATGCTGCAGTCCACGGGGTGGGTCACAAAGAGTAGGACTGTACAACAACAAGCTCCTTAATCACTGACAGTTGTTTATCTGTTTCCTATTGTTGCTATTTGGTATAGCAACAACATTTCCTAAATGGAATTGTGTGGTACGTGATGTGTTGAAGTCGGCTTTTCTCACTCGGGATGATTCTCTGGAGATGCGTCGAGCTTGTCACCCGTGTCAGTCACGCCTTCCTTTTCACTGCTGGGTAGTCTTCCCTTGTGAGGAGCAATGTAGTTGTTTATCCTCCTGTTGAGGGTTTTGTGAATAAAGCTGCTGTGGACATTGATATACCAGCTTTTGTGTAAACATATGCTTTCGTCTCTCTTGGGTAAATACACTACACCAGAGTGTAGTTATGGGATCTTATAAATAGTTACATGTTCAGTTTTTTAACAAACTGCAAACTTTTTCAGACTGGCTATGCCACTGTACATACCCACCAGCAATGTGGGCATGATCCCGGTTTTCCACATGCTCACCAGTGAGTGTATCTTATTTTCGCTTTTTATTTTAGCCACGTGCGTAGTGATTGCCAATGTGGTTTAAATGCCTTTCACAGATGACATTAAATGTCTTTTGATGTGCTTGTTTGCCATCTGTGTGTCCTCTTGGTGAAATGTGTGTTCGTATCTTTTACCCATGTTCCAATTGGAATGTTTTTTATTTACTGTTAAGACGTGAAGCTTCATAAATGTATTCTAGGACTTCAAGTCCTAATCTTAGTTTCTAGTTTATCTTTTCAGCCTTCTTAACAGTCTTTTCACAGAACAACATTTTTTCTTAAATCAACGAAGTCCAACTCAGTTTCCCCTTTTCTGAGTTGTGTGTTTCTTGTCAAGTTTAAGAATTTTGTGCTTAGCCCTAGATTCCAAATATTTTCTACTGTGTTGTTTTATAGTTAGTTCCATGATACGTTTGGAATCATTTTTTATATAAGGTGTGACACTTGTTTGGAGGTCCTTTGTTTGTGCCTGTGGATAGCTGGTTCCTTTAGAACTGTTTGCTGAAAGGCTATCTTTTCTCTGAATTATTTTTTGCCCCTTTGTCCAAAACAAGTTGAACATACGTGTGTGGGTTTATTGCTGTTCTGTTTGTTGAGTTACGTGTGTGTCCCTCTGCCAGTACCATACACTCTTGACTGTAGAAGCTCTTTAATGCCTTGAAATTACGTAGATCAGTTTTTACCCCTGCATTCTTCTTTTTCAAAACTATTTCAACTGTTCTAGACAAACATTGCCTTTCCACATAAATTTTAGAGTAATTTTTGTTTGTATGTATGAAAAACCTTGCCGAGATTTCAATAGGAATTATGTCAAACACGTTTATGAATTTGAGAATTGACATCATTCCTTTATGTAGTCTTTTAATCAGTGAACATAATATTTCTCTGCATTTGTTTAATATTTCTTTGATTTCTTTCTTCATTTTTTAAAATTTGTTTTTTAACTGAAGGATAATTGCTTTACAGAATTTTGTTGTTTTCTGTCAAACATCAACAGGAATCAGTCATAAGTGTACATATGTCCCTTCCCCCTCCTTCTTCCCATCTCCCTCCCCATCTAGAATTTTGTAGTTTCAGCATGTAAGTCTTATACATGTTTTGTTAGATTTACAGTGAAATATTTCTCTTTTTAAAAGCAGTTGTAAAGAGTATTTTTAATTTTGGTGTTCATTGCTAGTACGTATGAATACAGTTGATTTTTATGTGTTGATTTTGTGTCCAACACTGATAAGTGAACTCATTTATCAGTCCTAGAATTTTTCTGTAAAATCCTTGGGAATTTATATGTAGGCAGTCGTGTCATCTGCAGGTAGGACAGTTTGCGTCTCCCTTTCTGATGTGTGCACCTTTTCCCCCTCTGGCCACAGCCAGTCATCCTGTGCTGAAGAAGGGCAGTGAGGGCATGTGTTCCTGATCTTGAGGGAAAACTCGTGGTCTTTCCCCATTGAGTGTAAGGGTACCTGTGTGTCTGTTGTGGATGCTCTTTATCAAGGTGAGGGAGTGTCCCTTTATTTCTACTTTTCTGACTTTTTAAAAATCATGAATGAGTGTTGAATCTTACCAAACAGTTTTTCTTTATTGATGTATATGATTGTATGACTTTTTTCTTAGCATTTAATGTAATAAATTATGATGCTTGATTTTCAAGTACATCCCTGCACTAACCTCTACTTGCTTTGTGTATGTGTATAAATTTTTTGTTACATATTGCTGAATTCTGTTTACTGTTATTTTGTGAAGAATTTTTAGAGCTATATTTATAAATCATACTGGTCTGTAGTTTTCTTTTTTGTCTGTGTGTTGTCTTTGTTTTGTTTTTAGTATCGGGGTGATTCTAGCTTCCTGAAATGATAGACAAATGTTCCCACTTCTCTTTTCTGAAAGAGATTGTGTAGTATAGTTACAAATGTTAATTTGTCTTCATATGTTTGGCAGAATTCTCCAGTGAAATTGTCCAGATTTAGAGAGATATTTTGGGGAGTTTTAAAATTACATTTTCAGTTTTCTCATTGACTCTTAAGTCTAGTCAAATATTTTGTGTTGTGTGAGTTGCGGTAGTTTGTGTTCTCTTAAGGAATTGGTTTGTCTCATTGAATATGTCACGTTTATGTGTGTAGAACTGTGTGTAGTATTCCCTTCCTTTCCTTTGTCTTGCTCCATTTCTGATACTGGTTGGTAGATTTTGTCCACGAACCAGTTCTCTGTTATATTCATTTTCTCTTTTTTAAAAATTTCAACATCAGTGATTTCTGTTCTTCTGCTTGCTTGGGTTTATTTTGATTTTCTTTTTATAAGTCACTGAGGAGAGTGTTTGGATTATTGATTTAAAACTTTTCTTATGTCTGTGGCTCATTTGCTCAGTCGTGTCTGACTCTTCGTGGCCCCTTGGACTGTAGCCTGCCAGGCTTTTCTGCCGATGGAATTTTCCAAGCAAGAATACTGGAGTGGGTTGCCATTTCCTACTCTAGAGGATCTTCCTGACCCAGGGATTGAACTCGCATCTCCTGTGGCTCTTGCATTGCAGGCAGATTCTTCAGCACTGAGCCACAGCAATGCTGTAAGAGTCCCTCTCAGCACTGCTCTAGCTGCATCTTACCTGTTTTGTTTTGTAGTATTTTCATTTTTGTTCAGTGGAGCATATTTTTCAGTCTCCTTTAAGACTTCCTGTGTAACTCATGGACTTTTTAGAAGTATGTTATTAAGTTTCCAAATGTTTGGAGATCTTCCTATAATTTTTCTGTTATTAATGAGAAGACAGGAAAAAGTGGCTTTTGCCTTAAATTAAAATCCAGTAATGAATATGATACAGTACTGATGCATGACACATGAAGTATACAGATTATATAAAACTGATAATCAAATATAGCTTAGATCTGCTATGTACTGGAGAATGCAATGGCACCCCATTCCAGTACTCTTGCCTGGAAAATCCCACGGATGGAGGAGCCTGGTAGGCCGCAGCCCATGGGGTTGCTAAGAGTTGGACACGACTGAAGCGACTTCATTTTCACTTTTCACTTTCATGCATTGGAGAAGGAAATGGCAACCCACTCCAGTGTTCTTGCCTAGAAAATCCCAGGGACGGGGGAGCCTGGTGGGCTGCCGTCTATGGGGTTGCACAGAGTCGGACACAACTGAAGCGACTTAGCTGCAGCAGCAGCTGCTATGTACATTAACACAAAGAGTAGAAGAGCATAGCCTAAAACATCAACTTTTTATATTATTCTACCTGTTTTAACAAAAATGATAAAAGGACTGATTAAAATTATTTTAAGAAGCAAGTGGAAATACTCCATTCTGTGTATTTGACTATCTTAACAGTTTTTTGTATTTAAATGTATATTGTCTAGGTTAAATATAAAATGCATGCATCCCATGATTTTGATTACTCAGAAATATCAAGTTCCTGTCTTCCAGTCCTTGGTCTAGAAACTTTAGATGGTCATGAGTTAATCTAGAGAACTTGTAGGTTAATGAATGGTATAAGCAGTTCCCTTTTTATTATCTTTTCTCTGTGCTTTGCTTTGACTTTCTCCCACTCTTTTTGTGGGATCATTTTATTGTCCTAAAGCACAGATTTCAAAGACACTATGTATATTTCTTAAGGAACGAAACTAGAAAATGAATTCAGCCATAGGAATCCATTAGGTGAAATAACCATCCTGGGATAAGAAGGACTTGCTGAAGGAACTGAGAAAAATTCATTCCAACGTATATCTGGTGGCTCCTGCTGTGTGCCCAGCACTTACTGCATTCCACATGAGGTGGAAAAATAGGAGCTGTCATCCAGTCCCTAAGATCTCACGGGGTACATCCTCCGGAAGGTCCTGGGAGACAGGTGCTCACCTGTAATGATGTGGTCTAGTAATTGGTTTGTTTTCATTGCTGCATGCGGGCTTCCTCTAGTTGCAGCGAGCAGGGGCTGTACTCTTCGTTGCTGTATGTGGGCTTCTCATTGTGATGGCTTCTCTTATTTTGGAGCTCTAGGTGCTCAGACTTCAGTAGCTGTGGCATGTGGGCTACTACCTGTGATGTGTGGGCCCAGTAGTTGCATCTCCAAGCCCTAGAGTGCAGGCTCAGTTGTCGCGCAGCGTGCAGAATGTTGCTGGACCAGGGATCGAACCCATGTCCCCTGCACTGGCAGGCAGCCTTCTAACCACTGGACCACCAGGGCAGTCCTCGGCACCATTCTTAACCTATCAAATAAGAACAGCACCCTCTCCACCTTGGCAGGGTTATTAAGAGGACTGAATAGAGGACTGGAATCACCAGTCCTAGACAAATAGAGATGCCTCAGGCGTGTCCGTGAGTTTCTTGTACCCTCACACAGATGCCCACATCCTGAAGCTCCCTGAAGGCCACGCCCCCTCCTGCTACATCATCTGTTGTTAGCTGGGCATTGCTTTTAGTCTCTGCTAGGCCAGAGGGACCACTAATGAAAACAAACCATGGGCCTTGTGACCTCAGATGGAGAGGCACGCTGTGGTTTGGAGGCAGGCTGGCCACAGGTGGGTTCCCAGGGGGCTGCACAGGGGTGTGCCTCTGAGTTGGCTTCATCCTGTATGATGCCTGTCCCATGTGGATTCGCAGCCTGCCTGCACCACTCTGTCCCACCAGTTCCTGTCCTGGGGAAAAACTAGATACAGTCTCACTCTGACTGCAGATGAGCAGCCTCCCAAACCAGAACTGTCATCTGGGACCTAGATATTTGGGCTGAAAAATTCTTGGCTTTTGTTTTCTGGAGCACCAGTATGTTACATAACATATCTAGCCTTCACATTAATTGATGAATGAAGTTCTCTGATTCGACATAAACAGATAATGCCCACACTACATGTTGTAATTGAAACCTGTAGGTGAGTATTTAGGACTAGAGATCACAGGTTACTATAGTGGTAGGAATAAAACTTGTTAAGTTTAAATCAGAGTGTTTGCTTGTCCCCAACCTTGCTACCTATTAGTATCTGGACCCAAAGTACATACCGTAAAGTATGAATGGGTTGTTTCCCAAGGGTTCCTTTCTTAGAACTTGGACTGCATTTTCCCAAAGAACAGTAGTAGAAATCATGGCTTCATTCCCAGGCCAGCTCCAAAAAGTCTCTTTCACTTTAATGCATTCTAACATTTTACTGAGAGTGGAACTTGAGCTGCCTTATCCCACATTTATAACATTATTTCTCTAAGAAAAATTGGAGGCCAAGCTCAGACATTAAGGGCGTTAAGTGCATGGGAGTGGGGAGAGAGAGAAGGGAAGAGAGAGTCTGTTGTCTGGAGGCTGGCATGCAGTGGAGAAGCCATCCTGAGCACTGACCGGTCTGTATGCCTTCTCTGAGAGGATACCTGTGCAGGCCAGACTGCTCTGTTCTGAACTGGCCCAGAAGGGTTGTTGCCGGAAGACGGCACAGGGGAAATGCTGAGGAGTGCTGTCTAAATACTGTCTGTGCATGTGTTTGGTTATTTCCTAAGTTGGAGGCAGCTCAGAAACTGGTTGTACAATGTTTGATGTGTATGTTTCTCATTTTTAAAGCATGTTAACTGCGTCATTGAAAGTGAAGTCGCTCAGTCGTGCCTGACTCTTTGTGACCCCATGGATAGTAGCCTGCACCAAACTCCTCCGTCCATGGGATTTTCAAGGCAGAGTACTGGAGTGGGTTGCCATTTCTTTCTCCAGGGAATCTTCCCAACCCAGGGATTGAACCCAGGTCTCTCACATTGTAGACAGACACTTTGTCACCATATTAATTTGTAAATGATGGTGGACGAAAGATGCATTGGCTGAACACTTCCCATGTAGCCTGAAGCCCCCACTACCCAACTGTCTTTCAGACTCTTAGTTTATTTTGTGGGCCAGCATTGTATACAGGTCTACTTATTTGAGGATATGAGCCTTTGGTGTGGTCCTTGAGACACCTAAGGTCTTTTTTAGATGTACACCAGACTTTCGAATTCTGTAATTGGTTTAAAGAAGCCTGCTTTATATGCTGATGCTTCTGTTGCTATGCTGGTACATTTCTAATATTCTTTAAAAATGGAGCTCTTTGAGTTTGGTACAAATATTCATATTATGCAAATGTAAAAATTTTGTCTTGAACCTTTATATAGCTCCAGCTGAACACAAATTATGTACTCCCAAAGAGAAAAAGGCCCACAATGTCTTTATTCCAGAAGATACTAATAGATAATGAGCAAATTATGCTTACATTCAGAACGTGGGGATTATTGTCATCTTTACAAACCCAGTTCCAGGTAAATACAAGCTCTCCTGTTTTCAAACCCAAGGAAGGCTTGAATTGCACATTAACCTTGTAACAAGCCAGTGAAATATGCACTGGTGTATCTTGTGCAGCGTGTGACCTTATCTGTAGATTTTAATATCCTTTGTGGTTGCTGATGATGTGGTTTGTTTTAGGCTCCGAGGAATGTTTGCTCTTGTTTCTTTCTCTAGTCTGGTGCTAGTTACTCTGGAGCATTCCTTAAAGTGATTACTATATAATGTAAAAGGAAAAATAAAAGCAGTTTTGGACATAGAGGTGAAAAAAGTCACCTGTAGGAAGAATGGACATTTTAAAATTACACAGGATTTTGGAATAATAACAGTTCTCTTCTGAAAAACATGTTGCATTTAACTGCCTGTGCCTGTGTTCTTGGAAACCTCAGCAGTGGCCACAGGGCTGGAAAAGGCCAGTTTTGATTCCAATCCCAAAGAAAGGCAATGCCAAAGAATGCTCAAACTACCGCACAATTGCACTCATCTCACACGCTAGTAAAGTAATCCTCAAAATTCTCCAAGCCAGGCTTCAGCAATACATGAACCGTGAACTTCCTGATGTTCAAGCTGGTTTTACAAAAGGCAGAGGAACCAGAGATCAAATTGCCAACATCCACTGGATCATGGAAAAACCAAGAGAGTTCCAGAAAAACATCTATTTCTGCTTTCTTGACTATGCCAAAGCCTTTGACTGTGTGGATCACAATAAACTGTGGAAAATTCTGAAAGAGATGGGAATACCAGACCATCTTGAGAAATCTGTATACAGGTCAGGAAGCAACAGTTAGAACTGGACATGGAACAACAGACTGGTTTCAAATAGGAAAAGGAGTACGTCAAGGCTGTATATTGTCATGCTGCTTATTTAACTTCTATGCAGAGTACATCATGAGAAACGCTGGACTGGAAGAAGCACAAGCTGGAATCAAGATTGCCGGGAGAAATATCAAGAACCTCAGATATGCACATGACACCACCCTTATGGCAGAAAGTGAAGAGGAACTAAAAAGCCTCTTGATGAAGGTGAAAGAGGAGAGTGAAAAAGTTGGCTTAAAGCTCAACATTCAGAAAACAAAGATCATGGCATCCAGTCCCATCACTTCCTGGGAAATAGATGGGGAAACAGTGGAAACAGTGTCAGACTTTACTTTTTTGGGCTCCAAAATCACTGCAGATGGTGACTGCAGCCATGAAGTTAAAAGACGCTTACTCCTTGGAAGGAAAGTTATGACCAACCCAGATAGCATATTCAAAAGCAGAGACATTACTTTGCCAGCAAAGGTCTGTCTAGTCAAGGCTATGGTTTTTCCTGTGGTCATGTATGGATGTGAGAGTTGGACTGTGAAGAAGGCTGAGTGCTGACGAATTGATGCTTTTGAACTGTGGTGTTGGAGAAGACTCTTGAGAGTCCCTTGGACTGCAAGGAGATCCAACCAGTCCATTCTAAAGGAGATCAGCCCTGGGATTTCTTTGGAAGGAATGGTGCTAAAGCTGAAACTCCAATACTTTGGCCACTGCATGCGAAGAGTTGACTCGTTGGAAAAGACTTTGATGCTGGGAGGGATTGGGGGCAGGAGGAAAAGGGGACGACAGAGGATGAGATGGCTGGATGGCATCACTGACTCGATGGACGTGAGTCTGAGTGAACTCTGGGAGTTGGTGATGGACAGGGAGGCCTGGCGTGCTGCGATTCATGGGGTTGCAAAGAGTCAGACACGACTGAGCGACTGAACTGAACTACTGCCTGTATTCTAGTGTGTCATCTGACTAAAACTGCATATTCTTTTTAAAAAATTGGTTTTACTCTGCCTAGACTTGACTGTCTAACCAGCGTGGCTGTACGTCTTTTGTTGGAAGCAGTTGCTTTGAGCAGCCCTGTTGACCTGAGCCCATGCTCTTTCCTGAGGTCTGGGACCCCCGTGAGTCACCACCTGTTGTCTGGTGTGTTTGCTTCCCCATCTATAAAATGTCTAGTGGCATGAAGACAGCGGTGGTCAGGCAGGGGTGATCTGACTGCTGGTGAGATTTCCTCTTCTCTCTGCTGTGGCTATTGAGCAGACAGGAGTCAAGTGTGGGAGACACAGACACAGCCCTGGGCTTGTTTGCAGTGGATTTAAAGGTGAGGCTGGGTGGCAGCAGTATACAGTGCTGTGTTTGTGGGACCTTACTCCTTTTGTGAAGAAGTAAATTAGGAAAGAAATCTTCATAGCAAAAACTGTATGGTAGTATCTTATATCTTCCAGAAAAGAAAGATAGCACTAAGTCATGTCCGACTCTTGTGACCCTAAAGACTGTAGCCTCCCAGGCTGCCTTGTCCATGGGGTTCTCCAGGCAAGAATACTGGATTCTTCCATCTGGGACCCAAATCCAAGTTTTCTCCTTCAGATCAGGTTGACTTCACCAAGCACAAGCAGAAACTGTTGTTCCTGATTTTGTTTTAGGTAACCAACTTCTGAAGACTAACATGTAATACAGTGTTACTTGTTTGAAGTGAAATGCTTATTCTCTTTGGGGAAAATAAGCAGATATAACTCTCAGAGTGATAACATTTCCTTGCTTATGTTATGTTGATGTGCCACACCTGAGAAAATTGCACACGATCTTATCAAAAGTGGTGGTGGTTGTTGTTGGCTGCATTAAAGAGCATCTCCCAGTTCCTCCTGTATTCACACTCTTCCTTGTACTCTGATGTGCACATGTCTGCGAAACTTGATATCTGTTCAACTGTCTTGTTAGGAACTGTCGCTCTGTTACAGTCTCACCTGGCATTTCCAAATCTATTTTTCTACACCTCGTCCTGGTAAGCCAAGGGGACGACCTGTCCACTGATGTTCAGGTTCTTGGTGCCAGTGTCTTTCCTAGACATCTTCAGGTAGCCACTCACAGTTCCATTTCTGTGTCTTCAGGGGCCAAGCATCCATACTTACTGTTTTTCTCATCTACACTTGCAGCTTTTCTTGCATCTAGCAGTTCGCATAGAATTCTCTCTTCCGTGAAAAGCCTTCCAGTTTAAACCAAGGGATTCAGATTACATAATCATTTTGCCACAATTCTGGGTTTGTTTAGGGACAGATATTCAAGAAGCCCAGTGTAATTGCTTTGACATATTCCACCAGAATTACAGAAATACACCAGCATATTCAAATGCCTGTCTGCTTGTTAATGATTCTTTTTTGTACTTTTCTGATTTTCTCAAGTTGCCTGTAATGACTGTTTATGGTTTTTGTAATCAGAACAACTGTTTTTCTTCCTGTTCTCCTGTCCCCTTTATGTAAGCCTTGGGGAAATCTATCTATTCTTAAGTCTACAGCAGATCCCACATTTTACCACTTGAAGAGTTAGTATCTATGTGGGTTTTCTTCTGAAAAAATAAGCATTTCACTTTAAACAACCCCTTTGGACTGTTCTGTAAAATGAAACTGATGATTCCTTTGTTTCTGGGGGTGTCCTTTCTAGGTCTTGTGTTAGATCCACGTAAGACAATGTTAGTTCACACCTAGTTTCTCTGTTCCTGGCTTTGTGATCTTGGTATGTTAACCTGTTTCCGCATTGGTTTCTTCACCTGTATTTGTGATGCCAACAGCACCTCCTTTGGAGGATGGGCCTAATAGCTCATCCAGGTGAAACATGCAGCGTGCCTGGCTCAGGGCAGGTGTTTCATAAAACCTTCACACTTGGAGGCCTGAACTGTTCATGCATTCAGATCCTATTTGAGGTGGCCCCAGGCTGCCCAATTAGGGCCTGTCAAGTATACCTGTGTGGCTGCATATCAAATAAAAGTGTTTCTCAATTCAAATATATTTCTTTTGTAATTTTCACAGGGAGCTTCCAAACAGAATTACTTTCTCACATCTTGACCTGAGTCCCAACTTTGCTGTTTTGACTTTCACACTAACTTTAAAATTGGTTACTCTACCACTGTTTAATTTGGTATCTTCGATACAATAAAGAAGAGTGATTATTCATAAATATTTAGAAAGGCACCTAATTAAATCCCATTATTATAATAAACTATTTAGATTTTTTTCATTTTCATGTAGTATTTACTCATTTGTATCTTTTTTTACTGTTGCAGTTATTTTAATCATGTCATATTACATATTTTTACTTAATATTTCAATAAACATTTAATGTATGACTCTATAATCTTTGAAATGAAAATCAGATACCAAAAAGGTACCTGTACTCCCATGTATATTGCAGCATTATTCACAGTACCAAAATATGGAAACAACTTGAGTATCCATGAATAAATGAGTAAGAAGATGTGACTTATATACACAGTGAAATATTACCCAGCCATGAGAAAAAGAAAATTTTTTCTGCCCTTTGTGACATGGATGGACCTTGAGGACATTATACTTAGTAAAATAAGCCCGCAGTTCAGTTCAGCTCAGTTCAGCCGCCCAGTCATGTCCGACTCTTTGCAACCCCATGAATCACAGCACGCCAGGCCTCCCTGTCCATCACCAACTCCTGGAGTTCACTCAGACTCACGTCCATCGAGTCGGTGATGCCATCCAGCCATCTCATCCTCTGTCGTCCCCTTCTCCTCCTGCCCCCAATCCCTCCCAGCATCAGGGTCTTTCCCAATGAGTCAACTCTTCGCATGAGGTGGCCAAAGTACTGGAGTTTCAGCTTTAGCATCATTCCTTCCAAAGAAATCCCAGGGCTGATCTCCTTCAGAATGGACTGGTTGGATCTCCTTGCAGTCCAAGGGACTCTCAAGAGTCTTCTCCAACACCACAGTTCAAAAGCATCAATTCTTCGGTGCTCAGCTTTCTTCACAGTAGTCTTCATAGTCTTTATATCATTTTAATACTTGCATTGTATTAAATATAATATAAATACATATGCTAGTCCATAAATTACTATTTAACCTGTTTATTAAGAATTAAGTATTAAATATTACTAAAAGAATAAAATTTCAAGTGGGAAATTTTTTCTTTTTGGCTGAAAATTATGTAAACAGTATGTACCAGAATATTATTGATATTTGTATTCAAATTTTTTCTTTCTTGAACTGTTTTCCTCCTCTAATCTAAAGTGATGTCCTCCCCTGAGTTTTCATATCCAGCCACAGATACACATCTGCTTTCTTCTCTTCCCTGACAGATAGTAAGCACTTTTAAGTGGATTGTCACGGAACTGTAGGACTGGGAAGGACTGGTAGAGTCCAGCTTCTGTCTCCAGATGGGGTGACAGTTACTGGAGGCAGATGACTGTCTCTTTTTTATCTTGAAAATCTCCTGGGAAAAAGATTTCAAAGCTCTCTGGAGCCATTGTTACATATTTTGAATCATTTTTCTGCTTTTCACATTTATCTTAGATCATGTTCACTATAGTTTAAGCCACTGTCACTTAGTACATACAAGACCTAGTATTATGTGCTGAGACATATATAAATTAAAATTTCACCCCTGAAGGCTCTGCAGGCCATTTTCAGAAGTTGAAAGTGAACGTGTACTCGCTCAGTCGTGTCCAGCTCTTTGTGATTAGCCCGCCAGGCTTTTCCGTCCACGGGATTTTCCAGGCAATAATACTGGAGTGGGTTGCGGTTTCCTTCTCCAGGGGATCTTCCGGACCCAGGCATTGAATTCAGACCTCCTGCACTGCGGGCAGACTCTTTACCATCTGAGCCACCAGGGGCTCCCTAAAAGTCTGTTCCCATCCGGTTTTGAACCAGGGACCTTTCGTGTGTCAGGCGAATGTCATAACCACTACACTACAGAGACGAATGGGCTCAAATATCACACTAAGGACAGTGGATTCTATTCTGTATATGGAGCCATCAGGGATATCTTAGCATAGACATGATGCAATGGCTGTCATATTTTAAGTAGATTTAATCTGTGTTTCTGGGCAGAAAGCTTTCATTTATCACTCACTAAGCACATATTTTAGACCTAATTTTATTTATATATCCACGTGATAGATAAAGAGGAAACACAGTTTCTTTTCTCTTTCAAAGACTTTAAACACATGACTACATAAGTAATTGTAATGTAAGGCAGTGAATTCCATGCAGGTAGTACAGACAGAATGGAGACTGCATTTACTGGGCTCATGATGGTGGGCTTCCTGGAGATAGTGGAGATTGACCTGGTTTTGGAAGATAGGCCATATGTCTGAAGAATGTGAGTTCTGGACTCTGCCATTGTTTCTAAAGATACTTCTACTGAGGCAGAGATTTTGCTGCAAATTCCAAATGCCTTGGTGCTCAGAGAAGTGAGGAGGTATGGTAGAGAAGAGCTGGGAATTAGTAGACTAAGTGATAATCATCACTTTGGATTTATAGACTCTTTGTGTGACCTTTGGACAATTCACTAACTTTATTGAACTTTTGTTTTCTTATTTACAAAATGAGTGACCCAAACCTGATGATTTTTAAAGGTATTTTCTAGCTCTACTGAAGTTCTTTGTGCAAATTGTAGTGGTTAAGAGAACAAATCTGATGCTAAACTGCCTTGTGTTCCAGATCAACTATTTTGCGTCTCGTTGATTAGACTTGTTGCTTTGCCTCTGATCCCTCACTTGTATGATGGGAAGCCTCATAACACGCTCTCACAGTGGGGAGATATGAGGGTGGAGACTGTTCAGCATAGTACTTGGCACAAAGTAAGTTCTTAGTAAGTATGAGCTATTTTTGGAACCAAGTCAAGGAAGATGGCAGAACAGGAAGTTCCAGGAACATGTTCCTCCACTAAAACAACAACTGAACTTTTAAAAATGTCTCAGGCAACTGTTTGGAACTTTGGACCTAATAGGACGCTTGCAGTGTTCAGGAGAACTTGATGAAGACAATGGTA
The DNA here is from genome assembly GCF_001704415.2 of Capra hircus. Lineage (NCBI taxonomy): Eukaryota > Metazoa > Chordata > Mammalia > Artiodactyla > Bovidae > Capra > Capra hircus. The sequence continues at coordinate 62,808,385 of NC_030821.1, forward strand.
AATTTCAGTAAATCTTGATCGAATTCAACGTTCACGCTGCCGTGGCTGCCATCGGCCACCTCCAGCCCTGTGGCAGGAATCTGTCAGGCGCTAAAGCATTCCTCATGCAGCTTGCTGATGCCATGGTAGGCAATGAGGATTTTGTCCTCCAGCAATGAAGGTTGCGAGTTTCGATTGTTGCTTGCTGCTTTTGATTACTGTGGGCATGACAGAGAGGTCAGCCATTGTTTCACTCCACTATGGGCTGAAGTTGCTCTCCAGATATTAGGGGATTTAAGAGACAGAACTCTCCCTTCCCCCACTCTTGGGAGTCAGACTTTTGAAGAATCCTTTGGTTAGGTCTGTGGTTGTCATCAGAGACAAATGAAGAGAAAGTTTAGTTTCTCACACACAGTAAGAATATACAGTTTGCAGAACTGCTTTGGAAGAGTCACAGGATAGCTCCAGCTCTCAGCAAACAAAAATTGTTCCCAAGGAGTGGGGAAATTAGATTTCTAGAATTACCACAGCATAATATTCACAGTACCCAGTTCTAAAGAAAAACCAAAGGAACAGGAAAAGTATTTCTCCTTCACAGGAAATAAGAATTTGCCAGAAACCATCCCAGAGGAAGCACACACACTGGAGTTATTAGTCAGACTCTGTAAATCAGTGTCTTAAACTGCCCTGTAACAGATGCTGAAGTGACTGCTTCAGTGATTCCTTAATATGAAAGGATACTAAATAGCCTCTTGAATCCATAAGAAAAAAATGAACACCAGTAAAGGTAACTGCTGCTGCTGCTAAGTCACTTCAGTTGTGTCCGACTCTGTGAGACCCCATAGACGGCAGCCCACCAGGCTGCCCCGTCCCTGGGATTTTCCAGGAAAGAACACCACAGTGGGTTGCCATTTCCTTCTCCAATGCATGAAAGGGAAAAGTGAAAGAGAAGTCGCTCAGTCGTTTTTGACTCTTAGTGACCCCATGGACTGCAGCCCACCAGGCTCCTCCGTCCATGGGATTTTCCAGGCAAGAGTATTGGAGTGGGGTGCCATTGCCTTCTCCTTAAAGGTAACTACATAGGTAAAATATTAAAGCTGATATTATTGTATTTTAGATATTTGTAATTTCTCACTTTTTCCTATATACACCAATTGTTATAAATCTCTGTGGACATTTAATGGATATATAATATATAAAGTTGTAATCTGTGACAATAACCATATAAAGGGGAAGAGATGGAGATGTACAGGAGCAGAGTGTTTATATGATATTGAAACTACTTTGAGATTATTCAAACCAGGTTGTTACATCTTTGAAGATGCTAATTGTAATTTCCAAAGTAACTACTAAGAAAATTTAAAAACACAGAATAGGAAAGAAGAGAATTAAAATGATACACTCCCTAAAAATCAACCAAGTATTTAAAGAGCAGTAACGAGGGAACTAAAGAACAACAACCAAAAGACATACCTAAAAAGAATAAAAACCACATACATAAAAAGAAGAATAAAGAAACACTAGGAAACCAATTTATAAATGCCAAAAGCAAATCTGCCTTTATCATTAATCACATTAAATGTAAATGAGTGAAACTCAGCTATTAAAAGGTAGAGATTGGCAAACTGAGTTTCCCCCCGGCCCCCCCAAAGGATCCATCTGTATACTGTCTACCAGAGATTCAGCTTAGGTGTAAGAACACAAAGAGATTGAAAGTAAAGGGATGGAGTAAGATATTCCACGCCAATAGTACTCAGATGATTGTGAGACAATGTCCACTTTAACTCAGATTATAAGAGATAAGGAAAGGCATTTATGTTGATAAAAGTTTCAGTACATCAAGAAGAGATAACAATTACAAACATATGTGCACCTAAAAATGTTCATGGATTGGACAACTAATAATATTAAATGTCAGTACTACCCAAAGCTATCCATAGAATCAATACAGTCTTTATCAAAGGATTTGAATTTAGGGGGTAGTTTTTCTGTTTTTGTTTGTTATACAGGAAACCTCATCTTAAAATTCATATGGGCTTTCCTGGTGGCTCAGTGGTAAAGAATCCAGTGCAGGATCCTACCAGTGCAGGATACTCAGGTTCCGTCCCTGATGTGGGAAGATCCCACCTGCCGTAGAGCAACGAAACCCACACACCACAACTATTTAAATAAATAAAAGTTAAAAAAAAATTCTTATAGTGTCTCAGGAGACTCTGAATAGCCAAAATAATCCTGAAAAAAAGACTAAAGCTAGAAGACTCACATTTCTTCATTTCAAAATTACTGCAAAGCTATAATAATCACTAATAAGATAGTGACATAAAGGTAGACATATAGACAGTGAGTTGAACAGAATACCCAGGATAAACCCTTACACGGATGGTCAGTGGAATGCTGACACAGGTGCCGAAGCCATTCATGTGGAAAGGATAGTCTTTTCAACAAATAGTGGCTGGGAAAACCGGGTATCCATGTACAAAAGAATGAGGCTAAAGTAGACAAGGAGCATGAGTAGACATTTATTCAGAGAAGACACACAAATGCCAGTGAAAATAATGGTTTTCCAGACAGACTGCCTCTGCTCAGATGTTGGCCTCCCACTTGCTAGCTATGTATTCTTATTGCACTTTTCTGTGCTTCAGGGGGTCTGCTTTGAGGTTAAAGGCGCTCATGAGTTGAGGGTGTCTGGCACCTAAGAAGCATAAGGAAATGCTGGCTCTCTTGATGGTCGTCATATGCTTGGCCACATCCAGGCGCCAGTGCAGGCGACTGCACCCTGGTTCCTGTCCTGCTTTTCACTCATCTTCCAAGCAGACCACAGGCTTCATCTCTAAAATGCAGATGATTCTGTGTGCCCTACTTTCCTCTCAGGGCAGTTAACAAGAAGCAAGTGAGATAATTTAAGGGAAAGTAATTTATAAAATGTTCATTTAAATTAGTGCATGAAACATAAACATAATAATAAACATATTATAATTATTACACATTACTATAATTAACATAACAATGTATGTTCTTTTTATGCTTTCCTTCTCCTAATAGACAGCTTCTTATTGTGTTAATCCTATTCTTTATTTGTATCATTTGGTTTACTGAGTAATTTCTTGTGTATAATAAGTGCTCAGTAAATGTACTAGAGAAGCATTTAATTGGTATGGTATAAACTTTTTATTTTTATTATTTTTTTCACTTTCACTTTCTTTTTTAATTTTATTTTATTTTTTAATTTTTTTAATTTTAAAATCTTTAATTCTTACATGTGTTCCCAAACATGAACCCCCCTCCCACCTCCCTCCCCATAACATCTCTGTGGGTCATCCCCATGCACCAGCCCCAAGCGTGCTGTATCCTGCGTCAGACAAAATTTATTTAGTTTTGGCTGTGCTGGGCCTTGGTTGCTCTATATGGTCTCTTCTCTAGATGCCACGAGCGAGGGCTACTTTCTTTGTCATGGTGCACAGTCTTCTCATTGCAGCGGCTTCTCTTGTTGCAGAGCACCGTGGGTTCCAGGGTGTGCGGGCTTTAGCAGTTGCGGCACACTGACTTTAGAGCACAAGCTTGGTACTTGTGGCATGCAGGCTTAATTGCCCCACAGCATGTAGAATCTCTCTGGACGAGGGGTTGAACCCATGTCTCCTGTATTTGCAGGTGAACTGGTAACCACTGGACCACCAGGGAAGTTCTGAAATAGTATAAAATTTGTAATTATATGAAATACTTGAGTGTTGTTTTATTTTCTGAGAGGGTGCAGCAGGCTATTTTGAATTAATGTCAATAGCTTTTTTGGTCTGTTTTGACAAAAATGACAAAAAGATCATCTCTACCATTGTATGCTTCCCTGGTAGCTCAAACGGTAAAGAATCTGCCTGCAATGCATGAGACCTGGGCTTGATCCCTGGGTCAGAAAGATCCCCTGGAGAAGGGCATGGCTACCTACTCCAGTATTCTTGCTTGGAGAATTTCATGGACAGAGGAACCTGGCAGGCCACAGTCCGTGGAACTGCAAACAGTCTGAGACGACTGAGTGACTAATACTTTCAGAGTGATAATTTACAACCTTAAGTATAGATATCTCTAACTGTACATTTTAAGGAACCAAGAATTCAGTTGATAGGTATTATATTTAGTTGATAGATAGTAATAAACTCATAAAAGAAGATAGAAACACTTGTAGAATTGTTTCCTTTGAAGATTCACTTTGTAAATTATAACCGTTTTAAAGACAGAAATGAAATGTGAAAAAGACTTCCATTTGTGTAAGTTCGTTCCCTTTCACAGCTTCACACACAAGGACTCAGTGTCTCTCTGGGAACTAGGGCTCTGCCCGGCCTGCCCCCAGGAGCCCACTCAATGGAGTCCAGAAAGAGGAGAGCGTTAAACAGTACCCAGTGGATGGAAGGAAACAATCCCATCATTGAGGAAAACACGGAGAAGGCAATGGCACCCCACTTCAGTCCTATGTGCTTGTCTTTGTATTAAGAAACAAGAATGATATAAGTTTGTTAAGTAGAAAGTAATTTCTATTAATTTTTCAAATAGTATGTTGAATACAGGTGAGCCTGGTTCTATTTAAACTTGTCTAAATTGCAGAGCAGAGCTTCTGCACGGTGAACTTACACACTGCTTGTCTCGATCAGGGCACTGGGCAAGCTCGTACCTGAGGAGACTTGGGAATGTGGGTAGGCGTTTGTAGCTTAAAGGTATGTTTCAAGCTGTGTTACTAACCTTGCATGGTAAGGAGTTGAAAGGGTAATGGCATACTAACTGCTCCACGGTCATCCAGTCACTTTCAGGTCAGGCAGGCGCAGGAGGCCTCGGTGATAAGTTGGGAGCACCCTCAGATTCTGCTCTGCAGTCGTGTTTGTGGGGCTGTGGCACCCAAGACCAGGGCTAGGTAGCTCTCAGGGGGACACACTGTCAGGTGGACCCCCTGGCGGAAGGTATCAGGAGAAACTAAGTACAGAAGGTTTCATCCCCTCCCCTGGATTAACGTGCAGGACTGCAGCCTCGGCTAGTTGTGGAGTCTCAAGGGAAGTTTTTCTTTTGTGGGGCACACTCTCACTGTTTAAAGGCCCAAACTTGTATTTTGTGTGTCTGGCTCTAGTTGCTTTAGTGTTTCTCCTGGATGGGTGAAGCGCACATAGAGATACTGGTTTTGATTTTGGCATATGACACACCCTGCTATGGTTTTGCTGTGCCCTGGTTGCTATGTTACATTCTGAGGTTTCTGCCATTCTTGTTTGCCCTAATTTCTTTTTCATGAAGATAAGTTGTGCCATTCAAGAGAAGTTGTGCTACTGCTTCTTCTAAGAGTGTTTTGATCCCAGAACATTCTTATTCCTATTATAATTTAAAGCGTGTCCTCTAATGAGTCTTGCACATTTATCTAATTCAGCTGACGCTCCTTCATTTTGAAGCTAGACTAGGTTTTGTTTGTGGTAATAATTAAACCCGGGCTTTGTGAATTTTGAGGACAGTCTTAATTAACTGATTCTCTGACTTTAGTACTGTCAACTTCAGTTCTTTGTGATCATTGTCTTCCCAAGTTTCTTTAAATGTCATTTATTGTGAATCCTTTTGGTCTAATTTTCATAAATTTTTCTACTGAAATTTCAGTTTGGGACATTTTGTGGATTTTAGAAAAATATTTTTCAATTCACTTGATTTGTTTTTCTCCCTTTTTTTCTTGACACACTATTCAAATACTGTAGTCTATTCCTCATTTTTTGTGTTATCTCAACTTTTATTTTTCTTTATGAGATCAAAAGATCAAACCATTAAAAAATTTATTTTACATGTGAATACTGTCATCTTTTGTTGAGATGATCTATATTATATATTATGTGACCATTATTAGAATCCCTTTTACATAACACTGTTTGTTGGTTTTTGGTGATCTGAATCTATTTGCAGATTAAATTATTTGTATGAATAGTTACTGTAACATTTCTTGATTAAAGTGGATTTTTAAATCAACTTGGTATCTCCATTGGAATGAGAAACCTAGACAACAAGATAAGTTTAGCCATTCTGACTGCTGTGGTTCTTTGGTCTGTCCTGAGCCAGGGTTTCCTTCAGTGCTCTAGTGAAGGCGAGCATAAGGAAAAACTGAGTCACTCCTCTGACTCCTGGCTTGTCTTGTGTCTTGTAGCTTCATCTTTTTGTTTCTAAGTTTCATTTTTCTTTGAAAGTGGTCTCCACGTTGAGGTTTGTGGTTATAGACATATGAGAATTGAAGTTGGCTTTGTTGCCTATGTATTTGGAAAGTCATATATTTCTGATTAAAAAATCATACACCAAAGAGTTCTCACTTTTGATAGTTTTATAAAAAGCATATTTTTTGTTTGTCTGTTTAAATAACATTAAGTTGCATTGAAATTGCAGCTTTAAATTGTTTGTAACTGGAAAGATGATATTTGGAAGTTTTCTAGAATGGATGAATTTTTATAATCCAAGGTTGTTGAAGAATAATAACCATCATTTATATAAAGCATTTTAATGTATCAAATACTTTGGTATCCATTGTTGTCTTAAAATCTCAAACTTAAATGTTCTTATTCACCAGTACAAGACAAAAAGGATTCTGTTTGTTTAGGTGATGCAGTTCAGATCATCTGGCTTGTAAGTGACCAAATGGGATTTGAACCCGAATCTCTAGACTTTCACGTTCTTGTTCTACTTGCTGTACCAAGCTGCTGCTCTGAATAGACAGTTTTTACCTAGAAAGAAGCATGGAGTGTCATGTTGCAAGTTTCTAAAAAAAAAATGCATTTCACTGGGATGGCCAAAAAGTTCATCCAGGTGTTTTTAAGATGTAACAGAAAAACTCAAACAAAGTTTTCGGCCAAGCCAGTACTTGCAGCCTTGTCTTCCAACTCTGTGGATGAGATGTGAGGGAGGCGCTGTTCACTCCGTCATATGAAAAAAATGCTTCATCACGTTGTGATTTTTATCTTGCAGCCATTGACCTGTGGGCCAGAGACATTAGGTATAGTTTATTTCTCTTTTTTTCTGCTGCATGGAGTGAGATCTTTATTGTTAATTCCAAGGTGAGAAGGCCAAGCCCTCACAGTCAGTGAGTTAAAGCCTTAGATTTGTACAGGTCACCAGATGTGATGGGAGAGCAAAAGAGGAAGTGCTGCCTTCCTACAAGTCCTGGCAAAGCCAGAAGACTCCACCAAGAAGCTTCCTGCCCTTTATGCAGGAAGTCCTGACGGTGGAGCAGGTGTTTTGTAGCTAAAATGAGTAAACTTGAAAGGGCTACCAGTCTCTTGAGTGAAGTTAGGAAGGTGTGATGGTCGTGTGGATTTTTCTAGAGCAGTAATCCTCAGAGTATGGTGAGGGGACCAGCAGCGTCACCGTGGAGCCTGTAACCAACACAGATTAGGCGGCCCCTCCCCAGACTCCTGAATCAGAGGCTCAGGGTGTGGGGCCCAGCAGTGGGTGTTGTAACAAGCCTGTAGTTCTGATTCATGCTCAAATTTAAACTTTCTGTTCTGAAGTCACATGAGAAGTCTGTAAGTAAAGGTTTCAGATAGGCCCCGAGAAAGCAGTGTGGCAATGTGGGAATACGTGTAGGTTTGGGTTCAGGAGATGCTTATGACCCTACAGATAGAGGCCGGCCACAACCCATCCTGAGGCATCAGGTTTCTGCCTGCGCTGTCCTTGTTAATGCATAAATTTAGGTCTTGTTATAAAGATGGCTATTTCTGATTTTCAAGAAACAGAACTGAATAGAGCAGGGAGAATCCTTTACCCAGAGACCACAGCTGTAGGAAGTCCAGCCACAGCACTGTGCTGTGTAAGCTGGTGGAATATGCTTTAATGAAGCAAAGTGGCTGAAAGATGGTAGTGCACTTTCTGAGTACTCTTTAAAGGTGGTACTGTTGTGGCACAAATCTGAGATAGGTAGACAGACAATAGAACTGAGGTGCTGAGGAAGAGATGGGATAAGGAGCATGTTAACTCTTACTAGTTGGGTCAGTTTGGACTGATTTGAGAGTTACTCACAGGAAGTGGTTATTGCTTAGTTTATTCAAGTAATGAGGCAGTTTATTGTTAAGTAAAAGGTTGATTCAAGTGCTTATTTATATCTGTTAAAGAATACATTTTTATTGTAGGAAAAAAAGACACAATAATATAAAGAAGAGCATTCAGACTTACTGATGTGTAATCCTTTTATTTAAGGATAAGTTGCTTAGTTTTCTGGTGCAGTGCATCCTTGTGCACTTCCTCCTTGTAAGAATATTATAAAAATAATATGTAGCCTTACTATCTTGGAATCTTATAGTTCATACAAGCCTGAGTCTGTTTCTCTAATTCAACAATATAACAGTTGTCACCCACGGTGGTAGTACCCACAGCGGGCTACTCCTTGTTGCTGTGCCCAGGCTTCTCATTGCGGTAGCTGGTCTTGTTACGGAGCTCGGGCTCTGGGGCTTTAGGAGTTGCAGCAGGTGGGCTCAGCCCTAGCGGCTCCCGGGCTCTGGAGCACGGGCTCAGTAGTTGTGGTGCACCGGCTTAGTTGCCCTGTGGCATGTGGGATCTTCCTGGACCAGGAATCCACCTGTGTCTCCTGCATTGATTGGCAGATGGATTCTTTACTACTGAGCCCCCAGGGAAGACCCCTACTTTTTCTTTAATTAGGATTCTTTATACTACTATCATTTGTATAGCTGTTTCGTTATTTTTCTACTTTTTATTAGAAAGTTAGCTTCTTTGCTGTATTTCACTATAATATATGAGTATGATTAATGTTTTTTTGCGTGTTTTTCCTCCACATCTCTGATTATTTCATTGGTATAGATTCTTAACAATGACTTTGTTAAATAAAAATGTATGAACATTTTTAAGGCCTTTAATTACCCAGTTGTATATAGAAATACATACACTAGCGTGAACCCAGAGGAAACTAAATTTTTTAACGGTTTCCTGTCTTACACTGGAAATACTGTTAACCTCTAGAGATTTTTTAAATAGCCGATATATTAGGTACTATTTTAATTAGTAGCCAGTATGTATGCCAAGCCTGGTATGCACTCATCTCTGTCTTTGGCTTGTATATGGGAACATATGCACTTAGTCTCACAGTAACAACATTAAGTAGGCATGATCCCCATTTTAATTATGAAAAAGTTAAAGTTGAGAAAAATCTAAGTAATTTAATGAAGATAAAATTGGCAGCATGTAGCATAGCTAGAATTTAAACCGAGGTCAGTCTGACATCAGACCATGCTTTTCCTGCTTTCTTCTTTTTTTCTGCATTTTCTGTTATGTTTTGACAGAATTTTTGTTATTGAATAAGTGTGGGATTTGTGCCTTGAAAATAAAGTTTACACGTACTGCCAGAAAAGTGGTGGTTCTTTCTGTAAACTGGAATTTCCAGTGACCTGTGCCTATGAAAGGATATGGCCAGAAACTTATGTTAGTGTGGAGAATTAGGCTTCTGGTTTACAGAGGAAGAAACTTATGTTGGTGTGGAGAATCAGGCTTCTGGTTTATAGAGAAAGTCTGTCTTACATTTTATATTCTTCCATGAATTCATCTTTAATGTATTTTGCTGTCCACTTTAGAATGGAATAAACTGTTTGTCAGTGATGTCTTTATTTGGATTAAAAGGGGGTTAATGTCTACTCTGGGAATTTAAAATAACACACAGTTATAAATGTGTTCTACTTCAGTGTTTTTATCAGTTTTTTAGGTAATGTGGGTGTTATTTGGATAGGAAGGTAAAAGAAATATATTTGAACCAGGTGATAAATCTTGTCAAATAAGAAGTTGAAAATAAAGGGAGCAAAACTTACTGTTTCTTAAATTGGTTTGATTCTTCAGTTTAGAGATATTTCCTAGGACTAAGGTTTTAAATTTTTTAGAATAAATCTGATTTTTGGTGAGAGGAGGAGTGCCCGTTCACTCTTTGAAAATGTGGGCAGGATATTTTGCTGTTTTTAAAAATTCATGAAAACACTGCTAACACTGTCTTGTTGCCAACTTGGGTTTCACGCAGGGATTCATATTCTGGTGTCTGGGGGAGGGGCCAGATGGGCCTGAGCTTGTGCTGTGGCTCAGAAGTCAAGAGGTACAATAGCTTTTTCAAATCCAACAAGCTCATCAATGAAAAAGGGCTTACCAAGTGAATGGAATGTGGTTTATTTTCTGTCTAGAGAATGAAGTTCTCCGATAGCTGCATGGAACTCTGTGCAGTGATCTGTGCTGCCCAGTATGGTACTGACCACATTGCAGACTGGACACGTGGCTCCTGCACCTGGGATCTGTACTGTAGATTTTGTTTTCTTTCATTTTATTTGAAATCTGTTTGCCACCACGGCTGCCTCCCAGGCACAGGTGTAGAAAGTGGCTCTGAGGTTCTGTTGTCACCAGAGACCTTTGTGCATCTGCTTTTACGTCCCTGTGTGGCAGCTTGTCGGACGGGCCCCCCCGCCAGTGTCTCACACTGTCCCGGTGGCTCCGCTGACCTGTACGCTGGCCCCTGCCTGGCGACCGTGCCACTTCCTGTCCCACGCACTGTCCTTCCGGGAATGGTGCGGGACCTTTCTGGCCATATTCAGTGGTGGGTCCCATCCTCCCACCAGGAAAGAGAACAGACTGGCTTTAAAGCCGTTGGCTTGCGTTTCAGCCCTGTCGTGGACCCTTGCTGTGGACACAGTTGTTATCGTACCTCCTCTGGAAATGCAGACAGGCCTCATTGTGAAGAGGACTGAATGAGAGTGTGGCCAGTGCAGTAGCACCCAGAGCAGAATCCAGCCAGAGGAGGAGCGACACAGGCGTCTTCGTGCACATGAGCACATGGAGGCAGCGGGGGAGTAGTATTTTCTGCTCATGACGTAGACTTCTCTCTGACCTTTAGGAGAAGAAAGAAGATGGGCCACAGGCAAATAACACTGAGTTACCCTAGTTTTTGCTAAACAAGAGCCAGTGACTACTGTCAAGTGACTGAAGTTGTAATTCTTGGAGGAGCAGCAGTACTGGCAGCCTCCATCTATTTGTGCAAAGCTGCTCCCAGAACTCCACACCATGCTGTTACTTCATCCTTGAAGAAATCTCTGCACTGCTTATAGCTACTGTTCATGCTCCCCTGTTGTACAAACTGAGTCATCAGTTACATTTGCCCACATTCACACAGCTAGTGAGTAGCAAAGCCAGGATTTAAACCCAGGCTTCTTAGAATCCAAACCATGTCTTTCCTCCCGCCTCCCAAGCCATCGTGTGCTGTGCACTGAAGCTCTGTGCCTGCACATGTCCCCTCCGACCTTCTATTCTTCCACGGCCTGATGTGAAATGTGTGCTACAGCCAGATTCCTCCTCTAAAGAACGTGGACGCAGCTGTGAAAGGTCTGGCTTATATGTTCAGAAGGCGCGCTCATTTCTTTATAAATACATCTGATGAGTAGTAATAAAGTGGTTTTGGTTCCATTAACTTAGGAAGCATTTATTGAGTCCCTTACACATGTCAGGTACTGTCTGGCACTCAGAAACAAAGATAAAGGAGAGACAGATGATCTATTCTAGGATTTGAGGGGTTTAGTTGTAGAGGCCAGCATAAACATTTTGAAAAGCACTAGTGAGTACAGAGAGAAGAGGTGCTTTTACCACAGAAGCTAGAAAAAGGGGCAACATCCATTTGAAAAACATTTTTATTTGTATGAAATAATGATGGGTGAACCAACCAGACAAGACCTCTCACAGGGATAACAACCTGTAGATGATTAATTACTTGGAGAGCCCCATGCCTGTCTCCCCTCAGAAGCCTGGGTTCCGGCAGCGCCGGCGTGGTTCTGCTTCTCCCAGGGGTTCCCTTGGTGTCTGTCCCCTGTGGGCTGTCTTCCCCTCGGCCTGCCCCACGTGGTGGTAGGAGACGCTTACGCCAGCCAGCTCTGTACTGGAGCTTCCAGTTGGGATGAAATTGTAAACAGAATTGATTACTGGTGCCAGGTATGTCTTCAGTGGAAAGTAGATTAAGACTAGGCTTATGTTTTTCTGACAACTACAGTTCTCAGTCTGACTCTTAGCTAACTAGCCATTTAGAGAGAGAAGGACAAAAGTAAGGAAATCCCTTCTGTTTGTCTTTGTTTTCTTTAGGTCACAGCATTAATCCCAGCAGTTGTCTTTGCCACCCATCAGATTTGGATACCTTCTTCCTAGACAGTAAATAAGCACACTGATCTTATTTGTGATGTGAAAGAAATACTGTTTGTTCTGAGCCGCTAATGGGATATTTCATACTTTGGCAGGGTTGACAAGCACTGGGAAATGAAAAGAAGTTTCACTTGGTTTTCCTCCTGTGCCCTTGGTGACATTAAAAAAACAGTCTATTTTTCCCCGTTTACCTGAATTCTGTTCATAACAGACTCAGTAAAGAACAATGGAAATGGTTCTTCTTGAAAGCAAACATTCTGACAAATGACTGTGTCTATTTGAATATACAGGGTTCTCTCTCTCTCTTTTCTAAAGTGAGCTTCAGTAGAAACCCTGGTGCTTGGCTCCACACCCTAGGATTCTGTGTGTGTCCCTGTGTGTGACTACCCTCATGGCAGCCTGGCCCGCCACCGCCGCTGCCTCGTCAGGGAGGTCCTGAGAGAGGACTGGAAAGTAAACACATCACATTCTTCATATTCCTTGACAGAAGAATCCGTGCAGGCCCAGCCTCATGTTGATGTTCACTGCTGTTGTTGGTTGTCATGTGATTTACCAAGTGAGCTTTTACAAACCTTGTTGTTCAGTCCCTCAGTCGTGGCTGACTTTTTGCGACCCCATGGACTACAACAAGCCAGGCTTCCCTGTCCTTCACCATCTCCTGGAGCTTGCTCACACTCATGTCCATCGAGTCGGTGATGCCTTCCAACCATCTCATCCTCTGTTGCCCCCTTCTCCTCCTGGCCTCAGTCTTTGTGTAACAAGTGATTTTAGACATTAACTGTACATATTAGGCATTATGACGTCCTGGATCTTATTTAAGCCAGTTTTAGCTGGCTTTGTCTGAGACTGCTCTGAGAAGAGAAGTGGGGGTTGGGGGGTACCCTTTACCAGGCAGAGGGAGACATCAGGATACCCCTCGTCCCTGCCCCCAACATGGCCCCCGCTGACCGCAGTGCACAGTGGTGGGAGACTGGGTTGTGGGGAAGCCCTGACGCTGCTGGGTCTCCTCTGACACTGCGTGGGCTGGAGCTGGGGCTTGGTTCTGAGTGTCGGGCATCTCCCCTGTGATGGCGGTGTGGGCAGCCCCACCGGGCTGCAGGGACTCCCCACAGCAGCCTGTCGAGGGCCATGTGTGGGCTCCTCTCGCCCTTGGCTGGTATGTGTGGCCATGGGTCACAGTTTTTCTGTGATGTTTGCCTAAAAGAAAGCTGCTAAACCTTTTCTGTCTCACTGGGGTGCCCCTTCCTTGTCCTTCAGTTGGAGAAAGTGAGCTTTTGAGGGTGTTTTTGTCTGCTCCTCTCTCTCCCCTTTCAGCATCTTCGCATTTTGTTTCTGTGCAGCATCAGGCATTCCTTGTGTCTAGGGGGAGAAAAAGGGGAAAGTGTATCTCCTTCATCTTCCTGGGAGTGGAGGTCCTAAGTCTCCCTTAATGTTAAGCAGCTCCTCCTGTGTGAGGAATAAGCCTTAGAGGTCTGAGAGGCACCAGGAGAACCTTGTCCTGTTTCTGCTCAAATGTGAGCCACTGCAGTGACTGTGTCTGTTTGGAGTGAAGGTGGAGTTCCTTTGGTGTCTGACGCTTCTTCTCTGAAAGAGGCGAGCGGTCTTGTTGTAATGTTCCCTTCCGTGTCGGGCAGCTCTGTGCCCCTCACCTCTGGTACCTTCCCCTGAGGCCCCTGAGGGGTCCTGAGGCTACCCTGCAGCAGCTCCCACTGGCAGGGGTGTGGTCACCTCCTCCACCCTGACTCCCGAGGCAGGATCTGCTTCGAGCAGCAGAGGCCAGGGCGCTGTCCCTGGGGCTGGCTTGTGGTGTCCGTAGCCAGCACGCTATTGCCCTTCGTACTCAAGATTTAGCAAGAAAGTAAGAGGAATCCAGCATTGCAAATAAATTTTTATTTGCGTATCTTTCCCTTTCCAGGCAAAAGCTTATTATCCCAGGTGGAAGTTGCCCTGTTATTCTGAATACTTACTTTTGTCAGAAAGTTGTTGCCAAAGAAGAGTCAGAAGCATCACGTGATGGGCACAAGTGTGACATGCCCTGTCCGAGGAGGAGCAGCACTCTGGCTCAGGTGTTCCAGTTTAAGAGCCTAACCGATAGCTCACCCGAAAGCAAGGTAAACTCCTCAACTTAGAAATTTTCGCTTTGTAATAATACTGCATGTAAAGGCCCGGTATTTATAGAAGTGTTTTCCTTTGGTCTTCTTCAAGTATTCAGCACACATATATGTCATATTTACTCTAATTTATTAAAATTTGAGTTTTTTTTTCTGTTCTCATAACTGCCTAAGAGCTTACTTAAGCCTCTTTTATTTATTTTAAAAAATCATCTTTTTCTTCTTCATGATGTTTGTTGCCCTGGGGATAAAGAGTTGCGTAAACTTGAGGTTACACACTGGAGATTGCTTTTTTGGAATGTTAGTGACCCTGAGCCATGACTACCCATGATGATGAACTTGGGGAGTGCTAAGCCACACTTGGGGTGGGCAAGAGGACACTCCTGGGGTGCTGTGGGCTCCAAGTGTCTGACTCCAGCGCAGCTACCTCAGGGTTGCCTGGCTCCCTGCATCAGCGCTTAGGGGTATGTTGAGGGTGACCACATGAGGGGAAACCAGGAAGAAAAGCAAATGGACTTTCATCCTGCTTTGTGTGTGTGGAATCAAGCAGGGCCTCCCTTAGACTATCAGAACATGTGTCTGGAGGGAATGATGTGAAATCTCCCTTTAATCAATTTAACAGATGTACAGTATATGGCCCAAAGTGCATGACTGCTTTAACATACAGTTTCAAACAGGTGTGTGATGTTAAATTCATGAGATGTGTCTGTGTCTGCCATCTGCCCCAGGGTAGCTGCCAGAGAGCTTAGTGTCGAGAGTGCAGACTGTGGACCTCAGAGCCGAGTTTGGGTCCTGCCTCAGCCACTTCCTGCTGGCAGTCTTGGGCAGGATTCTCGGCTCCTGTCTCAGCATGCCTGTCTGTGTAACAGTGGTGACTGCAGCCTGCCTCCTTGGGTTGTGAGGGTCACATGTTTGTTACGCAAGCACAGGATGTAGAGAACGGCGCTGGGATGCAGGGGGCACAAAGTCTTCTAGAGGCGCTGTCCTCTTGTGAAGGTGTTTACCAGGGCTGTTGCGGCAACTCCTGTGGCTCACTGGAGTGTGCAGAGTGCTGGCACTTCACAGTAACCCTGGTCCTTCTTTCATTTTGTTTTGTAGTTTGTGCTTTGAGATTGTTACCTCATAGAAGAAAACTTTTAAAATTGCCATGAGGTATTTTAATAGGAGTCCTTTCTGCATGTCCTGAAACCCCCGAGGTGGTCTGTGTGCCTCAGCTTGCCATGGCCACACAGGTGGCCCGCGGATGGGAGCCCTGAGCTGCGGCTCTGCATTTGTCCCTGTCATTCCTTGAGGGTCCTGCAGCCACGCCGGCTGCCACATTCGGTATGGCGCATGCCCTCGTGAGTCAGCCTGCAAGTGTTCCTTTTGCATGTCTCATCAGGTTCTGTGTGATCGTCACGCTGCAGTGGGCACAGACCGGACCCTCCATCCCGAACAAGCAGAGCCATGCGTCCCCAGCCGAGCTCCCCTGAGGGATTCTCTGCTGGATGCAGTCGAGAGCCACGGAGCTGCTGCCTGGATGGGAGTGGGCGTGCGAGTGGTGGTGCAGAGAGTGTACTCCCTGCCCTGCAGAGGCCAGCAGGCAGACAGCACAGACCCACCCAGAGCACGGTGAGTGATGGACATGGGTGCCGGACCCACACTCGTCTGCACAGAGGGGAAGCTCTTCTCAGCAGTTTCATCGCCACCCACAGGGGTGGTGTTTCTTTGGTTGATTTTCTCTTACATCAAAATTTGGAACACCTGGTATGACAGAGGATTTTGTCCATGTATAATTATCTAAATGTGCTCAGTCACTCAGTTGTGGCCAACTCTTTGTGACCCCGTGGACTATAGCCTGCCAGGCTTCTCTGTCCATGGAATTTTCCAGGCAAGAATACTGGAGTGGGTTGCCATTTCCTTCTCCAGTTTATCTAAATAGACCTAGCAGAAAAGTTAGTCACATTTACTTTTACCTTTGATAGTTCATGCTACTGAAAGTCATACAAGCATGATTGGTATTGTGCTGAAAGAGCCAAGGCAAGGTTGAAGAGACCATGGCAATAGCTGTCAAGTTTTATGTCTTAGAAACCAGGATAAAGAAATGGCAGCTGGTGGGTCTGTGGCTCTCAGATGGGGCTTTTGAGTCCGCTTTCGTGTTGCCACAGGTCCTGTGAGTGGTACGGATGCTGCTCACTGCCTTCGCCCGTGCGGCAGCCACTGACCACGCAGGAAGTACAGCTGCTGGGGCTGAGCAAACTACATTTATAATTTCACTGAAGTTTAATTAAGTCATTTTAGGTAGCCCCCTGTGGGTAGTGGCTGCCTTGGTGCCCTGCCTAACTCAACAGCTGTGGGAGCAAGGGTAGACCTGTGATTCACAGTGCTTCACTCCAGCAGATGTTGGGAGTGGCATCTTTCTACTCACACTTAGACTCTTCCTGGTTGTGTGTTTTCAGATAGCTGTAGACACATGGTTGAGTAAGAGTTTCTTTATCCTTGTCAGACCCTTCTGAGGTTATCTTTCTATGTTAAATTGCCCTCAAAGCAGTAAGACAGATTTACAGAAGAATAGAAATTAAAAGCATAGATGCCAGTTTATCTGACAGTCAATCATTTTGTGCCTCTGCTGTTAGAGAAACACATACTGAAGAAATAACAAGTCACAGGCATCCTGTCCTTACGGTGCCTTCTGATGTTATTGGGAAGGAGCAGCAGGAAGCACGACTCTGTTACCTGTCAGTTGCCTTCCAGTGGACCTCAGCTTACTTTGAAGGACCATGAATTTCACCGTCCTTTCAGGTGGAGAGTTACAGAATATTTCTTGTGGAATTATAGAAAAGTTTATATTTATTCTGTTTGGAAAATGTATGTGTGAAACCTGAATATCCGTCTTTAGGTCTTTAACATACTTGTAGCTGTTGACCAGTTTTGTGCTAGACTTAAAATTGTGTCCTTCTAAACAGAATTACCTGAGACAGTTACAGATCAGACAAAGGTTTTGTCTTGCTTGGCTTCTTCTGTGGTCTGTGACCATGCTGGGCTCTGAGGAGGAGATCCTGAGGCCCGCAGAGCACTGCTCACGCCTGGCACATACCAACTGAGGATGTGCTCACAGAGGATTGAAGGCAGGGCAGGCATAAAGCTCAGAAATAAGAAAGCAACACCAAGTTAATCAGATGTAATGAATATGTATCAGTGGGCATGGAGACCTCTTGTAGCACATGTGAGACTGTAAACAGAGGCTGGAGGACGGTAACCCATTTCACAGATGAGAACACTGGGCCTCAGAGATTGACTTGCTGACAGTTATACGTGGATGAAGGAAAACCATCGTGAGATATAGAATCCCCACATGACAGGGTTGTAGAGAATACTGGACCTGAAAGAAAGAGAAGAATATTGACTTGGAAGCAGGCTCTGTTTAGATACTAGATGACCAGGGGCCAGTCACCCTGGAAAGCCGGCATGGGACCTGAGTAGACTGTGCACCCTGAGGAAGAGTGGTCCTTCTGGACGGAGGTCGTAGCGTTTGGCCTGGGTTGGGAGACAAGCCTTCTGTGATGTATTTGGGGTACAGAAAGGTCTTACTGTATAATCCATTATTAGTTTCTTCTAGATTCATTTGCTGTAATAATGATCAGGTTCTCCAGTTTACAAATCCAATTAATATAGAAGGAATAAGACCCTTGGCCCTCTACTAATTCTCTGCTGGTGTGTATAAGGCATGTCCTTGAGAGTCACTCAGCAGCATGTGTCCTGGTGTAGACCTTCATACCTGCATGTGCAACACGATACGAGGGGAGACACCCTCAGAAGACTTAGGTGCGTTGCCCGGAATGCTTTTTTCTATCAGCGATTTCTGCCTGTAACTTCCTGCCTGCTGGTAACTTCAGGCAGCCGTGCAGCGCACGGAGTTAGTCTTGTCCAGAGGCCCGAGCACGGAGGACATAGCAGGGAGACTGAACAGTGAGGGCCACTCCCCTGAGTTAGCTCACCTGCTTTTCCCCAGCAACTCTTCTCCAGCAGTGAACTGAAGTCTTCTCTGAGCACCATGTGTTTCCATAGAGCCAGAAATTGCCATGTCAGAGTAAATTGAGGCCTGTGCCTGGGCATAAACAGAAGCAAGTCTGTTTTCTGGGACTCTTGCTACAGTGATTCTCCCCTCCTGCCCAACCAGGTCATATGCCCCCCTGAGGAAACACCGTGATGACTCTGTGTCTAACTTGGCACCTTGACCGCGTTTTGTCTGTCTGCTCCCAGCACTCTAGCCATGTCACTTTTATGAGATCAGTCACAACTTAGCTTCTGATGGCATACAGCCCAATTTTTGTCACCTTTGGAATTAAGAGAATTTTATTTGAGGCCTGCCAGTCCTGAAGAGGGTCAGATAGATTTGTCCTCTGAGCTGTGAAACATCAGCGAAAGTTTACGTTAGATTTCAGAAATGTCATATGTAAGTCTGCTGTCCATTGTTCTTCTGAATGACTTCTTTTAACTCACGCTATCAAAAAAAACCATTTCTACTTGGTTTCTCAAAGTGTTGTATATCAGAGTAAGCCACATGAACTTTAGTTTTATAAATCATTCAATCAAAAGTAACAGAAGACAGACCCAAAGCACTCCCTAAACAGTAAGTAGGAAGTCTGTTCAGAGCCAGAACACACCTTTACCTGGACCCACTGCATGTTGGATGAGTGCTAGGTAAACGTATGACTAATCAGACCACAGGCTTTTTAGCCTGGGGGAGCACTAGTTTCTACTGGAGGGAACGGCAGCAGAGAGCGCAGAAGTGGGCTGCCTGCCACAACCCCCTCCTGGCAGAGTGGCGTCTAGACCACTCTACTCCCTGTCCGTGGTGATTGACTTTCTTCCTCCCTTTTTTTGAAACCATCACTTCCTTTTTCCTTGAGATGCTTAACTTAGGGACAGACAATTTTATCCCTCAGAGACACACATTGTTTCTAGCCTGTCACTGCAGAAACATTTATTGTGGGAGAATTAGTCTTTCGTGAAGGCATTGAATTCATAGAACTTGCTCAATGGTCTTGCATTTGGACGAAAGCCTGGAGGAACAAACCTTCGTATTTAACTGTTTCAGGGGATTAGATTTGATAGAGTGCCCAAAGAACTATGGACTGAGGTTTGTTACACTGTACAGGAGGCAGGGATCAAGACCATCCCCCCAAAAAAAGAAATGGAAAAAGGCAAAATGGTTGTTTGACGAGGCCTTACAAATAGCTGAGAAAAGAAGGGAAGCTAAAGGCAAAAGAGAAAAGGAAAGATATACCCGTTTGAATGCAGAGTTCCAAAGAATAGCAAGAGATAAGAAAGCCTTCCTCACTGATCAGTGCAAAGAAATAGAGGAAAACAATAAAATGGGAAAGACTAGAGATCCCTTCAAGAAAACTGGAGATACCAAGGGAACATTTCATGCAAACTTGGGCACAATAAAGGACAGAAATGGTATGGACCTAATAGAGGCAGAAGATACTAAGAAGAGGTGGCAGGAATACACAGAAGATCTGTACAAAAAAAGAGCATCATGACCCAGGTAACTATGATCGTGTGATCACTCACCTAGAGCCAGACATCCTAGAATGTGAAGTCAAGTGAGCCTTAGGAAGCATCACTATGAACAAAGCTAGTGGAGGTGATGAAATTCCTGTTGTGCTGTTTCAAATCCTAAAAGATGATGCTGTGAAGGTGCTGCAGTCAATATGCCAGCAAATTAGGAGAACTCAGCAGTGGCCACAGGACTGGAAAAGGTCAGTTTTCATTCCAATCCCAAAGAAAGGCAATGCCAAATAATGTTCAATTTATCACACAATTGCACTCATCTCACATGCTAGCAAAATAATGCTCAAAATTCTCCAAGCCAGCCTTCAACAGTATGGGAACCATGAACTTCCAGCAGTTCAAGCTGGATTTAGAAAAGACAGAGGAACCAGAGATCAAATTGCCAACATCTGTTGGATCATCAAAAAAGCAAGAGAGTTCCAGAAAAACATCTACTTTTGCTTTATTGACTACATCAAAGCCTTTGACTGCGTGGATCACAACAAACTGTGGAAAATTCTTAAAGAGATGGGAATACAGACCACCTGACCTGCCTCCTAAGAAATCTGTATGCAGGTCAAGAAGCAACAGTTAGAACCAGACACAGAACAACACACTGGTTCTAAATTGGGGAAGGAGTACATTAAGGCTGTATATTGTCACCCTGCTTGTTTAACTTCTATGCAGAGTGTATCATGTGAAATGCTGGACTGGATGAAGCACAAACTGGAGTCAAGATTGCCGGGAGAAGTATCAGTAACCTCAGATATGCAGATGATACCACCCTTATGGCAGAAAGTGAAGAAGAACTAAAGAGCCTCTTGATTTGAAAGTGAAAGAGGAGAGTAAAAAAGCTGGCTTAAAACTCAGCATTCAAAAAATGAAGATCGTGGCATCTAGTCCCATCACTTCATGGCGAATAGATGGGGAAACAATGGAAACAGTGACAGACTTTCTTTCTGGGGGCTCCAAAAATCACTGCAGATGGTGACTGCAGCCATGAAATTAAAAGACGCTCCTTGGAGAAAAGCTGTGACCAACCTAGACAGCATATTAAAAAGCACAGACAGTACTCTGCCAACAAAAGTCAATCTAGTCAAAGCTATGGTTTTTCCAGTAGTCATGTATGGGTGTAAGAGTTGGACCGTAAAGAAAGGTGAGCGCAGAAGAATTTATGCTTTTGAACTGTGGTGTTGGAGAAGACTCTTCAGAGTCTAAGGAGATCAAAACAGCCAATCTTAAAGGAAGTCAGTCCTGAATATTCATTGGAAGGACTGATGCTGAAGCTGAATCTCCAATACTTTGGCCACCTCATGGGAAGAACTAACTCACTGGAAAAGACCCTCATACTGGGAAACATTGAGGGCAGGAGGAGAAGGGGATGACAGAGGATGAGATGGTTGGATGGCATCACTGACTCGATGGACATGAGTTTGAGCAAGCTCTGGGAGTTGGGTGATAGACAAGGAAGCCTGGCATACTGCAGTCCGTGGAGTCACAAAGAGTCAGACGCAATGAGTAACTGAACTGAACTAATGTTGTGTTTTGCTCAGTCATGTCCAACTCTGTGACCTCAGGGACAGTAGCCCCCCAGGTTCCTCTGTCCATGGGATTCTCCAGGCAAGAATGCTGGAGTGGGTTGCCATTTCCTTCTCCATAAGTTGCATTTTAGTTTCATGGAAATTCATTGAACTGAACTCAGGAAAGAAAAACATTTTCCTTTCTCTCTACTTTGACATTTTATTCTCTTTTCATCTTTTGACCCTTACTTAAGTCTCTTGGCTTACATTTCTTCCTCTTTTCACTTCCTCTGGTCCTGGGTTGGGTTCTGGTTCTACATAGTTGACAAAACCAGGCATTGTCCTGTGCTCATGGAGCATTGTCTGGTGAGGGAGTCCCACATAAACCAATTGAAAGCAAAGACATTTATGATTTTAAGTTGTGCTCAGGGCTTGGTGAGAACAAATGGGATACTCTGAGAGACAGTGAGTCGACAGAACTTAGTTTGGGGATCGAAGGGCCGTGTTCTGAGGAAGTGCTACTTAAGTGACACTGGAAAGCTCAGAGGATGTTGGGTGAAAAAGAGATGAAAGAGAAGTACCCATGGAGGCGGGGGTGTGGGGGGCCTTCGAGAGCTCCAAACAGGAAGGAGGTGGCAGAGTGGCAAGCGAGTGTGGGCCACGGGTGTGCCTGTCCAACAGACACGCCAGCTGTGGGACGGAAATGGTTTGGGAATGAGAGGGCGTGGAGCACGGCCCCAGTGGAAGCAGAGAGGCCCTGAGGAAGCTCCTGCCGGGCCCAGCACAGACCAGGCTCCCATCTCACACGATGCCGCAGGGAAATGGAGACACTTCTCATGTGCACGTGACTGGATGGAGGGTTGGGAGTGGTAAGGCAGAAGGAAATAGAGTACTTCTCAGGCAGATTCAATCTGGGGCCTGTTCAGTTTGAGATTCCTTTGAGGCATCCAGGAAAGGGTGTCAGGTGAACAGTCTGGATAAACAGATCTCACAGTCAGGGAAGACTTTAGCTTGGAGGTCAGTATTGAGGGATTTTTAGCCTCCAGCTTGCCAGTCTGTGTATTTGTATGTGCATTCATGTGTGGCCAATTGAAGAGTACATTTGTCCATGGTGCCAGATTCCAGAGGTCCTAGGGCCTGGAGAGAGAGCAAGATGCCCTCAGCCCTCCTGCCTTTACACCTTCAGAGCTGTTCCATCACAGGCAGAGGCTGTCTAAAGCCAGGGCAGTGGATGCGAGCACACTGGGGACATGGCAGACACCAAGGAAGGAAAACATTGGCTTCAAGACTCCAGGTTCTGCAGCACTGGAGGATGGGTAGACGAGGGAGCACAGAGGAGCCTGGAGGGGAAGGGCTGGTTGTGGCAGCACTGCGTCATGGGGCAGTGCCTCGGGTGACAGAGGGCAGCTGATCTGATGCTGCAGAGATGCCTGACAAGGTGACAGATGCCAAGTGAAGTTCCTGGGTGACTTACGCATAGGAGTTGCCGAGGGGGTAGGAGGACGGTGGAAGCTAGCTCCCTGGGCATGGAAGAGGGTGGGATGCAAGGAGCGTGAACAGGTTTTGATAGCAAGGTCTTGAGGGAATGAGAATGCTCAGCATTCAACGGCACAAGAGAACTACAGTGCAGGCATTCTGTTTCTTGCTCCCAAGATAGGTACCGTTTTTCTTTCTTCTTGTGTGTATCAAGACAGAGTGGCGTGGAGTTCCTCCAGAATAGCAAATCATGCATGTCCGCAGGGAGAGAGCGCAGAGGGAGGACGACTGCTCCTCCTCACCAGGACACCTAGGCCACCCCACATGCTCTTCTGTGTCCCCCACACTCCACCAGTCTGTGCAGTGATTGTATCGATCGACCTGCGCAGCAACACATGTTCATAGGTTGTTATTGTTACTTGTACTTTATTTCTTCATATTGTAGAAAAATTGGAATCACTCCTCTTCAATGGTTTGAGTATTTTTATTGTGATGCAAAGATAGAAGAGCAGAGCATCATTTTCTTAATGTCTCCTCATAAACGATGTCACAGCCCATTCCTCAGATTCTCCTTCCTTACCTGTGCTCTCAGTAAATTCAAGTCTTCTCTTAATCATTAGCTCTGTGTTCATGAGTCTTAAATAAAGCCTCTAATCTCAGCTTCCTAGCTCCTACCTTTTGCCTGTTTGATCTCTCAAACAGCTCTTGGTGGTCCTTGTGATATCACAGGGTCATTCAGCCCTGATTCCTTCACAGCCTGTCTTATTACTGGTGATTCTACTAACTGACATCCAGACCTATTATGTTCTCTGCCCTTCCTTCTATTCACATTCTGGAGTACTGTGAAGGGTAAAAACAGCATCGCGTCCATGGAATTACAGCTCTGGGTCTTGCTGTTCTTAATGCACGTGAAGAGGTGTCAGTGTTGGAACTACCTTACTTCTATCTCCTCTTTTTTATATAATTCACATGCTGTTAAAATTCACCCTTTTACAGTGTACAGTTCAATACTTTATATTTGCAGAGTTGGTCAGTCGTGGCCATATTCTAGAATTACAACATTTTTATTGCCTCAAAAAGAAACTCCATACCAATTGGCTGCTAACTTCCCTTCTCCCAGCCATGGCAACCATTAATCTACTTTTGTCTCTATGGATTTGTCTGTTTTGTAATAGTGCTGCTATGAACATTTTAATCCAAGTTTTTTCTGTGGACATAATTTTTCAGTATATATCTGGGAGTGGAATATCTGGGTCATATGGTAACTCTTTTTTAAATTCTCTGAGGAATTAGTGTTTTCCAAAGAAACTGCTTTGGCACAGTCAGTAACATAGAAAAACATCTATTTCTGCTTTATTGACTATGCCAAAGCCTTTGACTGTGTGGATCACAATAAACTGTGGAAAATTCTGAAAGAGATGGGAATACCAGACCACCTGACCTGCCTCTTGAGAAACCTATATGCAGGTCAGGAAGCAACAGTTAGAACTGGACATGGAACAACAAACAGACTGGTTCCAAATAGGAAAAGGAGTACGTCAAGGCTGTATATTGCCACTCTGCTTATTTAACTTCTATGCAGAGTACATCATGAGAAACGCTGGACTGGAAGAAACACAAGCTGGAATCAAGATTGCCGGGAGAAATATCAATAACCTCAGATATGCTATGGCAGAAAGTGAAGAGGAACTAAAAAGCCTGTTGATGAAAGTGAAAGAGGAGAGGCTTAAAGCTCAACATTCAGAAAACGAAGATCATGGCATCTGGTCCTATCAATTCATGGGAAATAGATGGGGAAACAGTGGAAACAGTGTCAGACTTTATTTTTGGGGGCTCCAAAATCACTGCAGATGGTGACTGCAGCCATGAAATTAAAAGACGCTTACTCCTTGGAAGAAAAGTTATGACCAACCTAGATAGCATATTCAAAAGCAGAGACATTACTTTGCCAACAAAGGTCCGTCTAGTCAAGGCGACTATGGTTTTTCCAGTGGTCATGTATGGATGTGAGAGCTGGACTATGAAGAAAGCTGAGCACTGAAAAATTGATGCTTTTGAACTGTGGTGTTGGAGAAGACTCTTGAGAGTCCCTTGGACTGCAAGGAGATCCAACCAGTCCATTCTAAAGGAGATCAGGCCTGGGTGTTCATTGGAAGGACTGATGCTGAGGCTGAAACTCCAATACTTTGGCCACCTGATGCAGAGAGCTGACTCATTTGAAAAGACCCTGCTGCTGGGAAAGATTAGGGGCAGGAGGAAAAGGGAACTACAGAGGATGAGATGGTTGGATGGCATCACCGACACAATGCACATGGGTTTGGGTGGACTCTGGGAGTTGGTGATGGACAGGGAGGCCTGGCATGCTGCGATTCATGGGGTCGCAAAGAGTCGGACACGACTGAGCGACTGAACAGAACTGAACTGAAAGAAACTGCAGCATTTTACGTTCCCACCAGCGCTGTGTGACGGCTCTCCTTCCTCCACGTCGCGCTCAGCGCTTGTGATGGTCTTTTTTCTACTAGCCATCCTAATGTTACGGAGCCATATCTCATTGTGGGTTTTTCCTCCGGCCATCCTAGTGGGTATGAAGCTGTATCTCATTGTGGCTTTGACTTATGTTTCCCTAAGGAGTAACAATGTTGAGCATCTTTTCATGTATCTTGCTCATTTGTATACTTCTTTGGAGAAATGCTAGTTTAAATCCTTTGCCTACTTTCTTAATTGGGTTATTTGTCCTTTTCTGTTGAATTATAAGAGTTCTTTATTCTGTATATAAGTCTCATATATATGATTCGCAAATATTTTCTGCCATTATCTGGTGGGATTTCCCGCCCCCCCCCTTTTTTATAGCTCTTTGAAACAGAAGTTTATAATTTTGGTAATGTCCAATTTATCTTTTTGCTCATTTGTTTGGTTGCTTGTGCTTTTGGTGTAGCATCTAAGGAACCGTTGCCTAATCCAGGGTTATAAAGGTTTACTTCTGTATTTTCTTCTAAGATTTAATAGGTTTGCTCTTCCATTTAGGTCTGTGATCCATTTGAATGATTTTTGTTTATGGTGTGGTCCAGCCTCACAGTCATGCTAACGTGACTACTCTTTGTCTATGGAGTTTTCTTGGCACCCTTGTGAAAGATCAGTTGACTGTACATGTAAGTGTGTATTTCTAACCTCTCATTTCTCCCCCTTTGCGCTGTCTGCATGTCTCTATGCTAGCACTGCAGTGATCTGAGTTACTCTATGTTTATATTATGTTTCAAAATCAGGAAGCGTTAAGTCCTCTAACTGTATTTTTCCAAGATTATGTTCAGAATTCTGAGTCTTTGATATTTACATATGAGTTTTAGAATCAGCTTGTTAATTGTTATTTATTTTGCAGTAAATCAACTGGGTATTTGATAGAGAGTGTGTTGAATATGTATGTCAATTTGAAGAAAATTGCTATCTTATCAGTATTTAGTCTTTGGATCCATAAACATGGGATGTCTTTCAATTAGATCTTTCATTTCTTTTAGCAGTGCTTTATAGTTTTCAGCCATTAAATTTATACCTGAGTATTATTTGTTTTTATACTATTATAAATGCAGTTGTTTCCTTAATTTCAGATTGTTCATTGCTAATATGTAGATATGAAGGTGATTTTTATATATTGGCCTATACTCTGAAGTCTTTTTGAATTTGCTTGTTAGCTGCCATAGTTTTTTAGTGGTTTCCTTAGGGTTTTTCATACATAAAATCATGTAGTCTTTGAATAAAGATAGTTTTACTTCTTCATTTTCAATCTGGATGTATCTTATTTCTTTTTCTTTCTTAATTTCCCTGCAAGCTCTCTTAATTGTCTCGAGGCAGAAAAACCAAAGTGGTAATTTAATGCTGTGGTGTTCTCACAGCAGCTCATCCCCAGCTCATTTTCTCAGTGTCTTGAGGCCTGTGCAGACTTCACTATGGTTGTATGCCATTTGCCCTGCCAAGTCTCTCCTGGTTTTAGCCATGGAAATAGTCTCTTTATCAGTGCATTAGAATGGGGGGAAAAAGCAAATTTTGAAAGTAGGCAGGCGTGGGTTTGAATCTGAGCTTTGCTAACCTACTAGCTATATTATCTTGGTTAAAGATAGGTAGATAGATAATCTTAACGCTCTTCATTTTTTTCTTAACAGTCTCATGCTGTTAGTTAGTAACGTCATTGTCAGTCTTGTATAATTGTTTTGAAGATTCAGTGAGATAAGATTTATAAAATGCCTGGTGCCAAGCATACACTCTTAACACTATTTGCTTTATGACATCTGTAGTCCTTTGTATGGAAGTTAGTTACACAAGTGTCGTTCTTTACTGGAAGGTTGTCACCTCCTTGCGGGTAAGGATTATGTGTAGGAATATTTATTATTGCCTCCTGGTACACATACTGTGCCTACTATATCTGTATTTATATATCCCTAAATATTTTTTCAGTTAGATGTATCTCTTTTGGCATTTATGATGGTTTGTGTGAGTTTCATTTCTCCTCTTCTAGATGGCACAAAATGGATCCATTTTCCTACCCTTTATCTCCTTTTGAAGCTTTTATCATTTTGTTGGTTTAGTGTCAGATTACAGGTAGCTGGTTGCAGTTTTAAATGTTTCAGTAGAATCAGAGCTATGGATAATTTGAAAGCAGTATGTTCATGTTCTTTAAACTGTGTAATACCAACCTATATCATTGATCCTGTTTATAGTTACAGCATACGTGTACCTTGAATGTGTATATATATCCTTAATGAGCTTATTGATAATATGAAATAGCAGTGAAAGTTCCCTTGTTCTTTTTTTATATATTAAACCAGTGATACACTTGAAGGAAAAAATCAAAAGGAATGGCAACAGCCTAGTGATATGAGTACAGATATTTAGGAAAATAAAATGTTCATAACCTGATGAAGACAGCAAGAGTAATTTTCCAGATTCATAGCCAGACGACCGTGGTACGTGTATCCATAGTTCAGAGTTTGCTTCTTAGTCTGACCTTGGTGATTTTCCAGCACCTGTTATCCATCAAGATCAAGAATGGTTTCAAGGTGGCCCTATATAAAAGGCGTGGAATTTTCTGCCTGTTCCTGACCTCCTTTCTCTGGAAACTTCTGTTCCTTAAAGAGGCTGGAGACCTCTGATGGTCTGCACCCCCACCCTCTCGTGCCTGCAGCTTGATCTGGAGCTGTGTTGTGGTCACGCTAGAACTTTCCTGTGAGCCAGACGGCACTCTGGAATGTGTGCTGTTAGAGGACAGCGTAGAGTGGAGCCGTGGGAGACAGGGTGCCAGCCAGCATCGTCGGGGTTGGGGGCATGGGGAGAGGGGAGCAGATGCGAACACTCAGCCCCACATGCCTGTGCAGCCAGACGCACAGAGGGGCGAGATCAGAGAGACCGGACTTGACCTCCCACTCCAGCTGGGCTGCCACGCTTGCCGCCCCCTCTCCCCCTGCTCGCCTCTGTCACGTGGACCTGTTCCGCCCTGCCTCCCAGCTGCTGTTGGACCCAGAGCACTTGGGGCAGCCAGCTGGCAGTCTTGGGAGGCTTGCCTTCATTGTGCTCATTTCTTGGCCCTGAAGTTCTAATTAGCTTGAGCCTGATGAGTGCCATGTGCCACAGAAAACTGCAGCAAACGTATCCTCCAAAACCATTCTTGGGAAGAGAGAGACACTGTGAACAAGGACCCCTGGTCTCCTGGATCAGTTGGCCTGGCAGTGATGAAAATATTCTGAACCTTCATGTTTATTTGCACAGATACAAAAAGAGAGAGGGATGGATACAAGGGCATCTAGACAGTGCTTGTTGTATAGTGAGGATAATGGCCAGGTGTTGTGTACTGGCGCTTGTCAGTACTTTCAAAATCAGCCCATACATGTTGGTTTTGAATTTCACTGCCCCCGTTTAACCATCTGAGGTCAAGGACTGATTCATTGGTTTTGGTACAGAACCACGAAGGCAGCCTGTGGGGATGGGAGAAACAGCCGTGGGTGAGGAGCTGAGGGTGCAGTGCGTGGCTGGCTGTGTCGCTGTCTTTAGGCAGGACGAACCAAGCTGTGGGCACAGCGGAGCACGGAGCCATCATTCCTCTAAAGAGACCTATGAGGAGGCTTAGGGTGGGTGGTTTTCTGAATTGCCAGGGACACTGTGCTTCAGGAAAGACTCAGGGCCCCTGCAGGGGGGTTATTCAGTATAAAGCAGCAGGCAGGGGGGCTTCTAGGGAGGAAGCAAGGAAGGAGTAAGAGCTGCTCTGGGCCCAGGGTGTTCATCAAGAGGAAAAAAAAAAAAACCTGTTGCGAATGACTGAAGGTTTTAAGGGATTTGTTACAATTAATGCAGAGCTAAGTTAAGAAATCAAGATAGAAGCAAGCCCCCACAGGTAGAAGATAAAAGGATGAAAACAACATTTTAATGAAACTTAGTGAGGAGGAAGGAACCCATGACTTGAATGAAAGAGAGAAGGTCTGAATCATGCAGGGGCAGCTGGCTGGGCCAGTCTCCGGGCTTAGAGTAGCCCTTACTGTCAGCCCACTGCTTTGTGGGGTCTCTGGCTGTGTCCTGGCCTGTCTTTCCTCTCCCCATGGTGGATTCTGAACACAGAGAGAGCAGAGAGGACCAGGCCGGCTACACGTAGGGGAGTGGAAAGAGAAGAGCCACACTTCCCGACGTCTCACCACTTATACCAGGGGCTTCCCTGGTGGCGCAGCAGCAAAGAATCTGCCTGCCAGAACAGGAGATGCAGGAGCTGTGGGTTTGATCCCTGGGTCATACTCCAGGGAAGATCCCCTGGAGAAGGAAATGGCAACCACTCCAGTGTTCTTGCTGGAAAACTCCATGGACAGAAGAGTCTGGCGGACTACAGTCCCTATGGTCAGAAAGAGTTGAATATGACTTAGAGACCAAGACCATCACACCACTTACACAGCCTCTTGGAAAACTGGTGTTTATTGGAAGGACTGATGCTGAGGCTGAAACTCCAATACTTTGGCCAACTCATGCGAAGAGTTGACTCATTGGAAAAGACCCTGATGGGAGGGATTGGGGGCAGGAGGAGAAGGGGACGACAGAGAATGAGATGGCTGGATGGCATCACCGACTCGATGCACATGAGTTTGGGTGAGCTCCGGGAGTTGGTGATGGACAGGGAGGCCTGGCGCGCTGCGATTCACGGGGTCGCAAAGAGTCAGACACGACTGAGCAACTGAACTGAACTGAACTGGAAAACTGGGAGGTGGCCTAGGAGGCTCTGCACCATGAGTCTACGCCCAGAGAAGCAGCAGTAGGACCCCGGTGTGTTGGAGACCGTAGACGTTCTTCGAAGGCCTGTTTTTCTGGGAGCTGCAGAAAAGTAGAAAACTGCAGTGACAGCAAAGACACTGGAAAATTTTATCTTTAAATCTTTCAAAAGCAAGTAATTCCAGTTTTCACTCTGCTCATTAATGCGTCATCTTCTCTTCAGAAAAGGCCAGGATGAGATTCCTACAGTGACATGCTTTGTACCAGGGCTACAGCATATTTGGTATCTAGTGTCATCCAACATGGGGACAGTCTGCCAGAGTCTGTTTATGTTTAAACTTGGCATTTCTTCCAGGTGCTTCCTAAGGAAGAGTTGGTGCTCTATTCTGGGGTGGGGGCAGGTCGATGAAAAGTGGAGCAGAGACTAAACCTGGGACTGAGGTGTGGCAGTGAAGCCCCTCTCAGGGGCTCTCAGGCCGCCTGGAAGTTTACATGAGGAGGGGCTGTTTCCATCACTGCCTGGGGAGGAATTGTACATTGTGGGACCGGTTCCCTGAATGCCTGTTAGAACACATGGATTCTGTGTGTCCATGTCACCTTTTCTTAAAAAAAATTTTTTTTGGATTGAGTTGAAATTCACATAAAACTAACCATTTTAAAGCATACAGCTCAATGATACTTAGTTCATCACAGTGTCGTGCAGCCACCACTTCTATTTGGTTCCAGCATATCCTGTGCCCATTATCAGTCCCTCTTATGAGCCTCCCCCACCCCTGACCTCTGGCAGCCACAGCCCTGCTTTCCGTCTCTACGTCTCCACCCGTCCTGGACATTTCGTGTAAATGGAGTCCTAACGGTGTGTGGACTTCTGTGCCTGGTGTCTTTCACTCAGCATCATGTTTTCAAAGTTTGTCCATGTTGGAGCCTTCTGTCCTTATGGCTGAATAATATTCCAGTGTATAGATATATCACATTTGTGTTTACCCACTCATCAGCTGATTTACATTTGGGTTGTTTCCACTTCGGGCTGTGATGAATGATGCTTTGTGAATATTTCTAGAAGTCTTTGGGAACGGATATTTTCATTTTTCTTGGGCATATCCCCCAGGAGTAGTATTGCTGGGCTGTATGGTAATTCTGTGTTTAACTCTCTGAGGAGCCACCAGAGACGCACCATTTCATATTCCTGTATCAGGACTGTGATGTCTCCACACCCTCCCTAACACATGGTACTGTCTTTCTTTTAATAACAACTATTGTAACTAGTCTGAAGACCAGTTTTACTTCTTCCTTTCTAGTATATTTGTCATTTGTTTCTTATTTTTACCTAATTGCTCTGGGCGCAGTTTCCAGTACAACAGTTAAAAGGAAGTAGCAAGAAGAGGTATTTTCACTTTGTTCCTGATCTTAGGGGGAACTTTATCTTTCACCATTGAGTCTGATGTTGGTTGTGGATTTTTCATATATGTCCTATGTCAGGTTGAGGAAGTTCCCTTCTATTCCTAGTTTGTTGAATATCTTTATCATGAAAGAGTGTTGGATCTTGTCAGATGCTCTTTTTGCACAGCCTAATCCAACTTTTTTGTGATTATACATTTTAAGGTTAGGAATCCGAGAAGTTACTAACATCATGAGTCTTAGTAGAGAAGGTATTGTAACCAGATTATTAAAATAATTGCTTTGAGTCACCAGGTTATGGAACTACTTCTGTTGTGCTTGATCCTTCTCTGAAATAATATTCTCTGTAATTGGAGTTTACAAGCATGCACTTAGCTTTGCTTTTCTTAAAGTTGATTTTAATACAGTTTTTATTTTAAAATAGTTTTAGATTTGCAAAGAGAGGTCCTACATATCCCATACACAGCTTCCTCTATTGTTTTTAATTGAACTATAGTTGATTTACAATATTATATGTTTATATAAGTTTCAGGCTATTTTTAATATCATATTATTATCATGCAATCTCATGGTTATTGAACCAATAGTGACACTGTTATTATTAACTTATACTTTACCAGATTTCCTCAGATTTTCCCTCATGTCCTCTTTCTGGTCTAGGATTCCATCCACAGACCATACTACATTTAGCTGATACGTCTTCTTAGGCTACTCCAGACTGTGTGTCATAGATCTGCTCTCTTATGATGACCTTGCTGGTTGTGAGGATTACTGGCTAGGTGTTTGGTAGAATAGCCCTCATTCTGTGTCCTCCTGATGTTTAGGCCAGTATAGGTTTGGGAGGAAGATCCCAGGTGGAGAGCCATTCTCAGCACATCGTGTCAGGGTGCATGCACCCTGTCGCATGACTGAACCCCTGCTGTTGTTGACCCGCAAGCTGGCTGAAGTGCTGTGTATCAGGCTTCTACACTGTGACATTAGCTTTCAAAAATTAGCTTTATGTTTTAATTCCTGTTGGATAACGACAAAGCTAGAGCATTCCGTTTCCTCCATTGGTATTGGAGGGAGTCTGGACCAAGAGCGCTTGTGACTTTTATAGGCTCAGAGCAAAGTGATATGTGAGCCAGATTTCTGAGTTGGTTGTCTTTGATGTGATTTATTATTCATGTTCATTTCTGTGTGGAAAGTACAGAGTTGGGATTCTTTCCCCGCAGACATACTTGTGTGCTGAGAAGGCATTACTCTGGCCTTCAGAAGACCCTCTGTCTTCCTTTAGAAGATTGGGGGGACGATGGACTCGTGCTGCAGAGGAGTGGTCAGTCAGCAGAAGGTCAGGGGGATGATGGACCCGTGCTGCAGAGGAGTAGTCAGTCAGCAGAAGGTCGGGGGCATGATGGACCCGTGCTGCAGAGGAGTAGTCAGTCAGCAGAAGGTCAGGGGGACGATGGACCCATGCTGCAGAGGAGTGGTCAGTCAGCAGAAGGTCAGGGGGACGATGGATCCATGCTGCAGAGTGGTCAGTCAGCAGAAGGACAGGGGAATGATGGATCCGTGCTGCAGAGGAGTGGTCAGTCAGCAGAAGGTCAGGGGGATGATGGACCCGTGCTACAGAGGAGTAGTCAGTCAGCAGAGGGTCAGGGGGATGGTGGACCCGTGCTGCAGAGGAGTGGTCAGTCAGCAGCAGGTCAGGGGGATGATGGACCCGTGCTGCAGAGGAGTGGTCAGTTAGCGGATCTTCAGTGAGCCTCTTGTGGTGCATCACCCTGCAGTGCAAAAAATGGCATTAACAGAAAGGAAGCTTGCATGAGTCACCTCTGTGCCCAGATTCGCCCTGGATGGTCCTTGATCTCACGTGGGGGTTGGAGACTCTAAGGTGAGAATGTCTTGTGTGTGTCGGGGCATCTGTGTACACGCTTGGTGCCAGGAGGCTGTGTGCTTAAAGTAGGCAGCACCATGCATGGTTCACGGGGCAACTGAGCATCTGCAGAGTGTGCGAGTCCTCAGAGGACTCCTTGAGGCTTCAGTGGGCCTTCCTATCACAAGTCCTAACATGGAGAGTGCCAGGTGATAGAGTTATACACTTTTATATCTGTGATTTGTGTTTGAATCAGAATTCCTCCCATGTGTCATCTCTAGTTGATTGGTTCAGCTGGGTTTTTTAAATTAGTAAGCTATCTTCCTTTTATCTTCTACAGCTGAGATATATCTATCCATGACGTCTTTTCTTATCATCCAGTTCAACTAAAACAATTTAATTGCTTTATTTAGTCTTGAAGGAAACCTAAACTGAATTTATTTGAAATCTGAATCACTTGAATTACTGGCTTTTCCCTTTGGTTGCATACATTAACACAAACTGTAATAGAATACCACCAAGGATGATAGGCTGTGCAGTGAACATTTCTGAAGTTTAACAGGTGTTAATTTCTCTTTATGAAGCTATATGTTTTCATAATTTAATTTTGTGAATATAAACTCTCAAAACACACTAGTACTTATTATGCAAAAAGAATATAAGTAAATGTGTTGCCTTTTTATAATTACTTGAGAAGCAATTTATTACTCTATATGAGATATAATTTTTTAAAATACATGAAAGCTGGCTTAAAATCCAACATTCAAAATACTAAGATCATGGTATCCAGTCCCATCACTTCATGGCAAATAGTTGGAGGAAAAATGAAAACAGTGACAGATTTTATTTTCTTGGACTCCAAAATCACTGTGGATGGTGACTGCAACCACAAAATTAAGACTGTTGCTCCTTGGAAGAAAAGCTATGACCAAGCTAGACAGCAGAGACATCACTTTGCCGACAAAGGTCCATACAGTCACAGCTATGGTTTTTCCAGTAGACATGTATGGATATGAGAGTTGGACCATAAAGAAGCCTGAGTGCTGAAGAATTGATGCTTTCAAACTGTGGTGTTAGAGAAGACTCTTGAGAGTCCCTTGGACAGCAAGATCAAACCGGTCAATCCGACAGACAATCAACCCTGAATATTCATTGAAAGGACTGATTCTGAAGCTGAAACTCCAATACTTTGGCCCTGATGCGAAGAACTGACTCACTGGAAAAGACCTTGATGCTGGGAAAGACTGAGGCCAGAAAGAGAAGGGAGCAACAGAAGATGAGATGGTTAGTCTCTCAATAGTGTCCGACTTTGCGACCCAGAGGTCTGTGGTTGCCAGGCTCCTCTGTCCATGGAATTCTCCAGGCAAGAATACTGGAGTGGGCTGCCATGTCCTTTTCCAGGGGATCTCCCCAACCCAGGGATCAAACAATTGTCTCTTACATCTCCTGCATTGGTAGACAGGTTCTTTACGAGCTGAGTCATGAGGCTCAGAATATCTGATAAGGCATTAATTTATCCCAGATTTAATGATCAATTTTTCACAACGTAAACCTAAGTACTCAAAGTGTGTATGTGTGCTTAAAAAATTGCTCAGAGTACTCTAGCTCTGCTTTTGAAAGTTTTCTCTGCCCCCCTGTATGTTATAGAACTAAATCTGGGATCAGGCGGAATGTTGGCCCCATGTGCTAATGGATCTTGTGTTTCCTCCCCTCCCCATCTCTGCTCAGTGGTTCCTGCACACACTGTTCAGTAAACAACTGAGAGAACCAAGCTCAGCCACTTCATTCACAGAGTGTTTGGAAAGGGCTGAGCAGCCTTGACACACTGGCTCAAGTGGGGTGAGAGGCAGTGTTCATGTTTTCGTTAGTTCTTTTTATAGCATCCAGTCAGCTGTAGCTGGTTAACTGAAGCCGGGGCTGCTATTAGTGCACAGGTCTCTTACGCAGGAAAAAGGGCCTCTGGTGGAAAGAGATTTTGTTACTCATGATGCCGCGACCGTGTTTACATGAGCTCACCCTGTTGTCTGTCGTGGGATGTGATTTAGAGAGGTTCCGTGAAAACACAGGAAGTCCCTGGGAGCTGTTCAAATCACCCTTGAAAACAGAAAATATAGATAGCTCTCCTGTGAAGCCAGCTGTCCTTCATAGATCGTGCTCTCTGGGCTGATGCCTGCGAGGAGAGCGCGGACATTTCCCATTGGTGTTAGAGAAACTGGGTGGAGAGAGTGGTTTTCCCTCTTCCCAGCAAGGAATCATCATCTTATTGGGGGAGAGAGTGTTTTACCGAGCCATTTCTGGATAAGTTAAACACAGCTGTTTGTATCGCTGTAGCTTTTCATGGGCCGAACTCTGACTGAAGGCAGAGTTTCACTTGTTAGAGATCATTAATAGCTAGATGGAAATAGATATGGGCTGAATTCATCCTGCCACCTCCCTTTGTAAATAAAGTTTTATTGGGATCAGCCTATCTGTTCTGTTCTCTGGCATTCTTGTCCAGAGGTGCTTTCACACCTCAAAGGCTGAGATGAATAATGGCAAGAGCCTGAAATACCATCCTCGCTGACTTTGCTCCACAAGTGAGAACACAGCGAAGCCCCACTGTAAGCAGGCTCCTCACCTCTGCTGCCTCATTTAATCCCCTGAACAACCCAGTGAGGCGAATGACAGTCCAGCCCCTGGCACCACCCTGACAATGGTGGTGGTGGTTTCATTCACTAAGTCATGT
This sequence comes from Capra hircus, assembly GCF_001704415.2. Taxonomy (NCBI): domain Eukaryota; kingdom Metazoa; phylum Chordata; class Mammalia; order Artiodactyla; family Bovidae; genus Capra; species Capra hircus. The sequence continues at coordinate 62,844,376 of NC_030821.1, forward strand.
CCGACTCTTGCGACCCCATGGACTGCAGCCTGCCAGGCTCCTTTGTCCATGGGATTCTCCAGGCAAGAATACTGGAGTAGGTTGCCATTTCCTTCTCTAGGGGATCTTCCCAACCCAGGGATCGAACCTAGGTCTCCTGCATTGCAGGCAGATTCTTTACCAACTGAGCTACAGGGGAAGCCCCACCCTGACCAGTATAGCTACCAGGTCTCTGACCCTGTCAGAATCTGCTCTGGGCAAGAGAGGCACATGAGGAGGAACCAGGGATAAGTCTGGATTGTGAGAGGGGCCTGCATCTCCTCCAGCAGCTGCTGCCACTGTCAGAGGAAAACCCTCAGCCCCTGTGTTTTCAAGACGTCATCATTTCACAGGCCGAAGAAGCTCACTTCTGCTGATAAATCAGGTTTGAAAGAACGTACTTTCTCGCCTCTAGTGAGACCGATCCATCAAGGAGCTGAGCCCCACAGATTTTTGGCAACTTCGGAATGCTAGCTAAATTGGCTTATCCTTTAATCCCCCAAAACAAGCAGCAGAAGAATTCAGTGCTGCTGCTGCTAAGTTGCTTCAGTCATATCTGACTCAGCAACCCAGGATCCAGTGTCCATGGGGATTCTCCAGGCAAGAATACTGGAGTGGGTTGCCATTTCCTTCTCCAATAAACACTCCCCATTCAAAATGCTTTTTATTTCCCATTTCCAGTTCTCTACGTAGAATTGAATATATATACACATTTATTTCCATCTAGCTATTAGTGATCTGTAAAAATTCTGCAATGGTTAACACTTCTTGTCACAAATAACAGATGAAGACATAAGTATATGCTTTGAACTACATACAAAAATTGTGTGAAATTAAAGTGTGTAATGGTTAATGTATTATTTTTCAGATACAGTAGCTCCTGTCACATGCTAAATGACCTGACTTTGGGAATGTTGGGATCTCTGTGTATTTGGCCTTCAGATGTGATGAATTACAGAGTGATAGAGGTAGCATAGCAAACTTGTGAGCCAAAGGAAGTACAAACATGAAACCTTTATACCAGGATTTACGATTTACAAGTGAGAGAATGAACACAGGAGAATAGTAAGCACTAGGAAAACATGTTAATCAAATTATGGGTGAAAGTTTTGTTAAGGTGAATTCTGAGTGAAGCAGTGGAGAGTGGGAAGCAGGGAGTGATTCCAGTCTCACCTTCAGCGGCCAGCCCTGGTGCTCCCTTGGCCTCTGCCCTGGGCAAGCAGCGGGGTTGGAGGCTTCATGTTGTCCTGTGGGTGCTGAGGTGCATCATGAGCTTCCGGGTCCCCCTGGCTAAGCGCGAGATGCGCGGCCTCTCCTGGTCACACACGGTCCAAGCAGCCTCCTGGGGCTGGGGGAAACGATGCACAGACTCACCTGGTCCACTCGCGGTCTGGGTCCACCACCTATGCCCTCGTCCAGCCTCACGCACCGGTGCGGAGTTGGGTGCGGAGTCATGCAGAGTGGTGGCAGTTTGTGCTCTCCATGTCTTCCTTGTCAGTCACAAACCTGCGCTCCTGAGCCCAGGTGAACCTGCAGCCAGTCTGACACAACTGGTCCTTACAGGGGTGTAGCCCAGACCTATTGACTGTCGTGTGAGCTCAAAAGCAGCAAAGCAGCTATGACCACCCACAGGAAGTCAGGTGCCTCCTTCAGGCCTGGGCAGAGGTTAGAGCAAGCATCCAGCCAACCCCGTGGTGGGGTGGTGGGTGGCTGTGGCAGGGGAGGTGGGCCCACCCCTTCCAAGTCTGCCCTTCCCTGCAGCCTCTGCTGGCCTGGAAACAGTGGGGACTTCAGGCTGCAAACTTGTCATTACAGTAGATTTTAGGGAAAATCAGTACTGCACTTGTACAAACAGAAAGTAAGAATTTAGGCTTTTGTCCATAATCACATGGGTCTTACTTCCTCATAATTACATATTTCATGTATTAATGGATTTTTTAACTTCACAAATATTAATGTATACTGTAAAACTGAAAAGTAGCCCAGAAAAGCACTGGATTCAGGAGTCATCGCATTAGACATATCAGGACAAATGGTGAAAGAGGAAATTTGTATCTCAAAAACAAGTTTAGATTTATCTATTCCTAACATTTGGAAAAGGATTGAAGGGCAGATGAAGAATTCTTATTAGATTTTTCAGAGTTCACAACTCATGTAAAATTCAGAGAATCACCATACGGTTTTCATTTATAATTGTCCTTTGCTTTCTGGAAGGCCAGTAAAATACAGCGCCTTGATTTATGTGAAATTTACCCCCTGACAAACTTAAGTCTTTCAGAGAGACCAGCATCCAGGATTCAGCCGTTACCTCCAGATGATCTGAGAAAACTGAAGAGCCAAATGTCTCATTGCTTTAGATTAGTTAAGTGATGATAACCATGAGCATTTATAATATTATTTTTAAATTGTCCCTGTGAGGTTTTAAGACACAGAACTGAATGTACTGCCAGATATTTTTGCAGGAGTCACAGATGTAAAAGAGAATTCTGCACACACATCCCGCTCCCCAACACCCAAACAGAACATATTTTGCGTTAAACCCTTTGGAATGGACTATTTTTAGAAAAATAACAGGGGAGTTAGGAAATGTTTTTTCACAACTTTTTGCGTTACAGCCCATAAAAAATTATTATGTTTTAATTTAATTGTGACATGCCCTGTACTGTGGTTGATTCTGCTGATGGTGAAGTACCGAATGGAACAGCCATCCTATATTTATGTCAAACAGATAGCAGCGTTCTACCTGCTCCCAACTTGGGGAGGTCACACGTGGTGCCCAGGCGTGGGCCAGGCTTGGCAGGACTGTGCTGGGAGCAGCATTGCTCAACATTGCACACTGCATTGCTTGTGCTCACAGCCCATCTTGTGCATGAAGTAACATAACCACGGAAGGAACGGCCTGGTCCATTAATATTTTTTGTGTGCTTTTAAGCCATAAAAGCAACATGGTGACATCTATAGAAAATTTCCAGCAATAGAAAAATCACTCTAATTCTGTTCACCGTGTAATCATTTTGTATATTCTCGTTTTTTATGGTAACTTCTTTCAAGCTGAAATCATAAGACATTTTTTTTTTCTTAGCCCAAAGAATGTCGGCACACTATTACCATTGTTGCTTCCTTTGTGTAACATTTCACTTTCACTTTGTACTCAAGGAGGAAAAAAGGGAACTTAGCTGAGAACCTAACAGTATGCCAAGTGCTTGTGTTTTTGTGTGATTGTTTGAGGGGCTAATTTTGTGCATGTGTTAGTCAGTCGTGTCCGACTCTTTGTGACCCATGGACTGTAGCCCACCAGACTCCTCTGTCCATGGAATTCTCCAGGCAAGAATACTAGAATGGGTTGCCATTTCCTTCTCCAGGGAATCTTCCCAACCTAGGGATTGAACCCAGGTCTCCTGCATTGCAGGCAGACTCTTTACCACTTGAGCCACAGGATTGGTAAGGAATCCACCTGCAATGCAGGAGACCCGAGTTCAGTTCCTGGGTCAGGAAGATCAGCTGAAGCAGGGATAGGCTACCCACTCCAGTATTCTTGGGCTTCCTTTGTGACTCAGCTGGAGAATTCCATGGACTATATAGTGCATGGGGTCACGAAGAGTCGGACTCAAGTGAGTAACTTTCATTTCACTTGAGGGGCTAATTAAGCACATAAAATATCCACGCGGTACCTGCCAGTAGCCCTGTGCACAGCAGCAATGGAAAAGGCCAGTACCTGGGAGAGGTGGGTGTGAGTTTCCCATTGCTCAGAGGAGGCCATTGACGGGCAGGAGGCCGAAGCTTGTCTCAGGCCGAGCTGGAACTCAGAACCAAGTCCTTGTGGCTCTGAGCCATTTGCCATTTTAAGTGTAGCAGCCAAGGTATGCCCCATTCCAGAGTTCAGTAGAACACTGTCCGTTTGGAACCACTGGGTGCCTTGTAAGCGCTCTCACTCACTCTGGTGCAGCCTGCACTGACAGTGATACTAGAAAAACCACTAGTGACATTTTTAGTTAAGTGTGAGCAGTTACTGTCTGCACAGCAACTGCAAAGAACACACCTGTCCAAACAGCTGGCTGTAATCTGGTGTTTGGAAGATTATCATTGATAACATTATTTCTTGGCATCTAAAAGATTTTTAAACAAAAAGTCAGTCATGTATCCAGTGGTAAAACTGCCTAAACTCTTTGATGAAGAAAGAAAGTAAAGGTCCCTGAGCCCCTCGGTGTCACCTCCTGCTGCTACCAGCCCTGTGGGCAGCGCTGCTTTTCAGAAAATGCCTCTGAGCCTGTAAGGGAGTAGGAGGCGTGCTGCAGACCGGCATCCTGGGCGTGGAAACTGGGCGCACACACGTGCTGGCTGGCTGTGCAGGCTCAGGCAGCATAGCCCATCCACACAGCGAAGCATGTCCCTCTGTGAACAGAAATTCAGTCCGGAAAGCTTTCTAAGTAGTTCATGAATGCTTGACCAAGAAATGAGGTTAAATCTAAACCTGTAGCAATTTAGAAACACAAACCAGTAACAGTAGTACAGTAGTCTCACTAGTCCAGAAAAATGTTATTCCATTATGCTGTATCAGTTCAGTTCGGTTCAGTTGCTCAGTCATGTCTGACTCTTTGCAACCCCATGGACTGCAGCACGCCAGACCTCCCTGTCCATCAGCAACTCCCAGAGTTTACTCAAGCTCATGTCCATTGAGTCAGTGATGCCATCCAGCCATCTCATTCTCTGTCGTCCCCTTCTCCTGCCACATTCAACCTTTCCCAGCATCAGGGTCTTTTCAAATGAGTCAGCTCTTCGCATCAGGTGGCCAAAGTATTGGAGTTTCAGCTTCAACATCAGTCCTACCAATGAACACCCAGGACTGATTTCCTTTAGGATGGACTGGTTGGATCTCCTTGGAGTCCAAGGGACTCTCAAGAGTTTTCTCCAACACCACAGTTCAAAAGTATCAATTCTTTGGCAGTCAGCTTTCTTTATAGGCCAACTCTCACATTCGTACACGACTACTGGAAAAACAGTGCTATATGTCAGTTGTATCTCAGTAAAACTGGAAAAAATAAAATATAATAGAGCATTATTGTTCCTTTCTGCGTAGTGCTGAGCACAGAGCTGCCCTGAAGGCTTCAGCTTAGGGCGAGGGGTCCTGGGATCCACATGGACACTCACCATCGTCTGCATGGACTGAAATCATGTCTGCCACAGTATATAGACTACTTCCTGAAAGCGTATAGAGGTTTTTTGGTTTTGTTTTTTAGTTTTATTTCTGACTGTGCTGGGTCTTTGTTGCTGTGTGGGCTTTTTGCTAGTGAGGCATGGGCTTTAGGGCACGTAAGCTTCAATAGTTTCATCAGGTGGACTCAATAGTTGTGGCTCCCGGGCTCTGGAGCACAGGCTCAATAGTTGTGGTGCACAGGCTTGGAGGCAAGTGGGATCTTCCTTCAGGGATCGAAGCCATGTCTCCTGCATTGGCAGGCAGGTTCTTTTACCACTGAGCCACCAGGGAAGCTCCAGAGGGTTTTTTTTTTTTAATTAACTAAAGTCCCTAATTTATTCAGTTTGCCTAGACTGAATGTTTTTATTCTGGCCCCCACCCCCACCCCGACCCTATCCAGGGAGCCCATCACATTTAATGGCCCTGTTTCTTTATGGTCCTCTGGGCTGTGACTGCTTCTGAGGCCTTGCCAGTTTCTGATGACAGTTTTGAGGGGGACTGGGTAAGGCGGGTATTCTGTGGAATCCTCTTAACTGGAAGTGGTCTGATGACTCAGGATTAGACCCGGGCTGTGGGGTTGCAGCGGCACGTGTGTGAGGGCTCACGCATCAGCAGGATGCGTCACTGCTGCTGCCGCTGGGCAAACTGCCGGCTGACGGGGTCTCCATGTCTCCTGGGGCCCCACTACCCGCCCCACCCCCAGCCCCAGAGTCTTTGGGAAGAAGTTGGTCTGCGCATCCCCAGCCCGAGGCACGAGTTCCAATGGCATCCGTGTCCACAGAGTCCTGACTTGGAGTTCTTCTCTTCCGCATGTATTTATTCACTTATTTAGATCAGCATGGACTCATTATTTTTTTTTATACTTGGATTATAATCCAATACTGTTTTGCTTATTTTGTTGCTCAGATTGTTCCAGCTTCGGCCTCTGAAGCTCTTTGAGCTGACTCCTTGTCTCTCTGATGTACTCCCATCATTGTGGGTTTTCAGTTTGGTTGTGCTTTGCCTTTAGCATTTTCTTACTTCCTGGCACTGCGTAGTGTTTATTGCCCTTATACTAGAATCAGCCATTTCACCAAGGAGTTTCTTTTGTTGGAAAATGGTTTGGAGATACCAGAAAACACAATTTTAAGAAAATACAAGTTCAGGACATCTCTGGTGACACAGTGGGTTAGAATCCACCTGCCATGGGTTTGATCCCTGGTACAGGAAGATTCCACATGCCTTGGGGCAGAAAGTGAAGAGGAACTAAAAAGCCTCTTGATGAAAGTGAAAGAGGAGAGTGAGAAAGTTGGCTTAAAACTCAACATGCAGAAAACGAAGATCATGGCATCCGGTCCCATCACTTCATGGAAAATAGATGGGGAAACAGTGGAAACAGTGTCAGACTTTATTTTGGGGGGCTCCAAAATCACTGCAGATGGTGATTGCACTGCAGATGGTGATTGCACCCATGAAATTAAAAGACACTTACTCCTTGGAAGGAAAGTTATGACCAACCTAGATAGCATATTGAAAAGCAGAGACATTACTTTGCCGACTAAGGTCCATCTGGTGAAGGCTATGGTTTTTCCGGTGGTCATGTATGGATGTGAGAGTTGGACTGTGAAGAAAGCTGAGTGATGCTTTTGACCTGTGGTACTGGAGAAGACTCTTGAGAGTCCCTTGGACTGCAAGGAGATCCAACCAGTCCATTCTAAAGGAGATCAACCCTGGGTGTTCTTTGGAAGGAATGATGCTGAAGCTGAAACTTCAATACTTTGGCCACCTCATGCAAAGAGTTGACTCATTGGAAAAGACTCTGATGCTGGGAGGGATGGGGGCAGGAGGGAAAGGGGACGACAGAAGATGAGATGGCTGGATGGCATCACTGACTCGATGGACGTGAGTCTGAGTGAACTCCAGGAGTTGGTGATGGACATGGAGGCCTGGCGTGCTGCGATTCATGGGGTCTCAAAGAGTCGGACATGACTGAGCAACTGGACTGAACTGAACTGAACTGGGGCAACTAAGGCCATGCACCACAACTAGAGAGTAGCCTCGACTTGCCACAACTGGAGAAAGCAACAAACCCTAGCACGGACAGAAATAAATAATTTATTTTAAAAAGAGAATGCAGGTTCCACTTAAAGCATCATAGGGTTGCTGCCAGCTTCAGTAGCCAGGGTCAGATAAAGAGGCTCTAGAAAGAGGAGTGCCTGGTGGTTTGTAGTCCGAGGAAGACAGCCTGTCTCAGCATTGTTCTGTACGCAGAGCTCTCTTTAGCTCTTGCACTCACTGGTCTCTGAGACGGCTTTCACGATCACGCTCGACCATCTTTCCAGAGATGATGTTTGTCTTATACTCACTTGTCTCTGAGACGGCTTTCGCAGTCACACTCGCCATCTCTCTGGAGATGCCGTTCGTCACTCACTGTTGTCCACAGTTTCTGGGCGAGCGCACTGTCAGCCTCGGCATCTGTGCCGCCCTCCTGGGACTGTCTCCCCTCCTCCACTGCCCTGCTGGGCCTCTCAGCCACGTGCCTGCGCCCTTGTGTCCTCTGAACCATTTCAGGATATTTCTGCACTAAAAGGCTCCTCTGAATGGTTTACTGTTTGTTTTATGCATCTCTGGTGCTAGATGCTATGGTTTCTATGATCTGTGACTATGGTATTAAAAGAATGTGCCTTCTCAAATACTTTTTAAAATAGATTGTTTGGCCAGATAACGCCTAGGTATTTTAACTACTGGTTTCTAAATAGTAAGACCCTTTTTTTTTTTTTTAAGCACCAGAAATACTGTTTTTTATGAAAATTTGGTATTATTAGCTGAGATGTATTCTAGTGGTGGTTGTCTCATGAAAATTTCACTAAGCAATAGAGAGAAGGAAAGAAAAACTCTGGATCCCCCCTTTTTTTATTGTGTGTGTCACTCATTTTCTCAGGATGTGCTACCGTGTAGTTACTCTATAGTTGTTGACACATAAGTAATATTTCTTACAGATTTTCTCCTCTGTTGTCACAGCAATTATGTAGTAAAAACCCCAGGTTCAAAAGCTTCGTGGGGTCCCTGCTCTCAAGGGACTCTGGGCATAGATATGTAAACTGGTGTGTTTCTGATCTCATTCATCTTTCAGAGACTTAAAATTATCTGCGGAAGTGAACACAAGTTTTTTTGTTCATGAGTTTGTTTTTGCCTTTTTGGTTGTTGTTGATTGATTGAGGAAAAAGCATATATATAGCATTCTCTTCCCTCACAATCTGCTTCTTGTGAGAATCTTCATGTTGAAGAAGTTAGGCTCAGTGACAGGGATATCTATTCCATTTAACCTAAACAGCAAAAGATTCATCAAAGAGTTCAGAAGGCTTAAAGAGCTTCTGGGAAAAGTGAGGAAACAGACTGTGGACGGGACTCCAGGACAGAGTCTCCAAGTGCCACTGAATAGCCAGGGTGCCGTGAAGACCTCCCCACTCCAACCCTTCACAGCTCCATAGCCTCTTCTCGTGATGCCTCATGTCTGCCTTTTACCCTTCACAGTGATTGGCCAGGCCCTGAGATCTCTGTTAATGTCGTGCTTGGCAGCAGCAGGACAGAATCAGACCCTCTGCCTTTGATCTGCAGGAGGAACTCTGCTGCAGGGAGCATGAGAAGTGCAGTTTGCTCGCAGCCTGTGGGGTCTAGGAGGGCCCAGAGAAGGCATTTGGAATCTTCTCACCCACCAGAACAGTTAGAAAAATTGAAAAGAGAGAAGTAGAAATGTGTGAAAGAAATACAGACCCACCTCAAAGACACGGAAGGTTCAATTCCAGACTGCCACAATAAAGTGAATATCCCAATAAAGTGAGTCACACAAGTGTTTTGGTTTCCCCATGTGTATAAAAGTTATATTTACACTATGCTCTCGTTTATTAAGTGTGCAACATTATTTCCAAAAAAGCAATGTATATACCCTAATTAAAAAATACTTTATTGCAAAAAAAAAAAACAATAACCATCACCTGAGCCTTTGGCAAGTCTTCTGTTTCTGCTGGTGGAGGATCTTTTCTGTGTTGAGAGCTGCTCCCTGATCAAGGTGGTGGTTGCTGAAGCTTGGGGTTGGTGTGGCAGTTTCTTAAAATAAGGCCGCAGTGAGGTTTGCAACATCGATGGCGTGTTCCTTTCATAAACATTTTCTCTGAAGCATGCAGTGCTGCTCGGTAACATTTTACCCACAGGAGAACTTCTTTTAGAATTGGAGGCAGTCCTCTCAGACCTTGCTGCTGCTTTTTCAGATAGGTTTATGTCATATTCTACATCCTTTGTTGTCATTTCAACAGTCTTCACAACCTTATCACCAGGAGTCAATTCCATCTCAAGAAACCATTTCTTTGCTCATGCATAAGAAGCAGCTCCTCGCCTGTTAGAGTTTTATCCTGAGATTTGAGCAATTCAGTCACATCTACAGCTTCACTTCTAATTCTCTTGCTGTTTCTACCACACCTGCAGCCCCTTGCTCCCATGAGGTCTTGAACCCCTCACAGTCATCCGTGAGGCTCCAAATCCACTTCTTCCTCACTCCTGTCACTGTGGGTATTTTGACCTCTTCCCTTGCACGAATCACAAATGCTCTTAATGGCATCTAGAATGCTGACTCCTCTCTAGAAAGTTTTCAGTGGACTTTGCCCAGATCCATCAGAGAATTGCTATTGATGGCAGCTGTGGCCTTATGGAATTCTTAAATCATAAGGCCTGAAGGTTGAAATTATTCCTTGGTCCATGAGCTGCAGAGTGGATGCTGTGTTATCAAGCATGAAAACAACATTTATTCTATTGTACAACATCTTCATCAGAACTCTTGAGTGACCAGGGATATTGTCGGTGAATATTGATATATTGAGGGGAATCTGTCTGAGGAGCAGGTCTCAACAGTCGGCTTACAACACTCAGCAAACTGGATCGTAAGAGATGTGCTGTCACTGGAGCACAGGCAGAGTAGACTTAGCATTCGATTCTTAAGCACCCTAGGATTTTCAGAATGATAGGGGACACTAGCTCAACTTCAGCCCACCAACTATGTTAGCCCCTAACGAGGCAGTCAGCCTGTCCTGTGTAGCTATGCAGCCAGGCACTGATTCCTGCTCATCTATGAATGTCCTAGGTGGCCTCTTCCTCCAGTAGCAGGCTGTGTCACCTGAGTTGCAAATCTGTCGTTTAGTGTAACCACCCTCATGAATTCTCCTTGCTTGATCCCTGGATGACTGGGTGAGGCTTCTACATCTGCACTCACTGCTTCACCTTGCACTTTCCTGTCATGGAGGTGACTTCTTTCCTTAAGCTTCACGAACCGGCCTCTGGCAGCTGTAAACTTTTCTTCTGCAGCTTCTGCACATGTTTCAGCCTTCACAGAACTGAGGAGAGTCAGATCTGCAATAAGTCCATTTTGCTTTCTTAGCATTTGTGTACTCACTGAAGTAGCACTTCTAAATTCCTCAAGAACTTTTCTTTACATTCGCAGCTTGGCTAACTGTTTGGCTCAAGAGACCTAGCTTTTGACCCATCTCTGAAATTGCCTTCTTCATTAAGCATAATCATTTCTAACTTTTGACTTGAAGTGAGAGATGTGCAACTGTCCTTTCACCTGAACACTTAGAGGCCATTAGTATGGTTGTTAACGGGCCTAATTTCATTATTGTTGTGTCTCAGGAAAAGGGAGGCAAAAGACGGGGAGAGAGGTGAGGGAATGGTCAGTCTGTGGAGTGGTCAGAAAACACATTTGTTGATTAATCTGTCTCCTATGGACACAGTTCATGGCACCCGAAAACAATTACAGTAGTATTAGTAACACCAATGATGATTGATCATAGATCACTGTAAGTTAATACAATAGTAAATGAAGTGTGAAATTACCAAAAAGTGATGCAGAGACACAAAGTAAGCAAATGCTGTTTGAAAAATAGCGCTGATAGACTTGCTTGACACTTGAGTTGCCACAAACCTTCAATTTCTTAAAAAAAGAAACACACACACACACACACACACACACACACAGAGTATCTGCAAAGCACAATCAAGTGAAGTGCAATAAAGAAGATCTCCCTGTGGAGAACAGCAAAGACCCACAGTCATAAAATTTCAGTTTAGAATGCCATTAGCTATGGAATGCTGTTGTTGCTCAGTTGTGTCCAACTCTTTTGTGACCCCATGGACTGTAGCCTGCCAGGCTCCTCTGTCCATGGGATTTCCCAAACAGGAATACTGGAGTGGGTTGCCACTTTCTTCTCTAGAGGATCTTCCCGACCCAAGAGACTCGGTTTGAACACGGTGGGTGCACATGTAGCTGAGGGCTGTGTTCAGTGCTCAGACTCCGGGGGACAGAGACTGACTCTGGAGGGGGGCCACTGAAGTGGAGCTCAGCCCCACACATGCTGGAGCTGCGTGAGAAGATGACGGATTCCCTAGACAGCTTCTTATTCAGTGATGAATAGAAAGGGAACACCTGCCTGCACTTTGGAGAGACTGAATCTGACCTGGCTGTGGTCTTTGGGGCCTGAGAGCAGTGGCAGGTCTGCGTGGCAGTGACAGGCCTGGTGTGGAGTTGTGGCTTCAGTAATGTTGGCATACACGGATCAGTGTGCTGAGGAGGCCCGAGGCCTGCTCTGGTGATGAGCAGTGACCGTGGACAGGGGCCAGGCCCCTGCTCCACCGCACCCAACACCTCCTATCAGGGCAACGCTGTCACTTCCACATGGTACCCCTAGTAAAATGTTAGTACTTTTCTCATCTTAAAAGGTCATTAATAAGAGAGGAAATTCAGCAAAGGTTGAAAAAGCAGTCGTGAGTATGAGTCTGTTCATGGAAAATTCTCAATTAAAAAATGTAATTTGGTGGAAGGCAAGATGTACAAATATTTCCAGTCTTTGTAATTTGGGAAATTATAAAGGTCTTGGAATGTGTCTTATTCATACATGAGGGTTCTGGCATATTGAATCCAGAACACTCTCATTTATTCTACTTTGTCCTCCTGCAATGAAAATCAGTGTCACCATGTCTGTCTTCTCAGCGTCTAATGCAGAGAGAGCTGTTAAGGTCTACAGAGGCTACAGAGGTCTACAGAGCTGTCCAGGTCTACAGAGAACATGAACATGTCTTACACACAAACTCCATACACAAACTCCATGCGTAAACTGGAGGACACTAGCTCTGTACCCAAACTGTAGGAAACTTCTGAGCAGAATGTCTTTTAAGTCAAATTCAGCCCATATCTATTTATTTGTGGTGGAAAGTACTAATATTCAGATAATTAATGGATACAGTGTCCTCTGTTTTCTGTTCTGTATTATGTAGCTTTCTCCATGCTGTAGCTGTGATCATCTATTTCAGAGAAAACTGCAGCCAAGTAGTTGAAATGTTTTTAGTGTGTTATATATGAACAAAGCATTTGCCATGAAAAACTCTGAACTGTGTATTCAAAAGCATCTTGAAGAGTAGTATTCGAAATGGGAAGACTTTGCTTCCTGCCCAAAATGGAATAGTCGTTCAGCTCTGTGCTGTCATGGCCTGGTAGAGCAATACCTAAAACATTCTTTTATTATTAAAGGTTGGCTTTTTCCATGATATGTTTTATTCAACTGTGTAAACTTTTGAGGCCCTTCATCATAGTTAGTGACATGCACACGCTTGTTAATTACACTGTTTAAACGCCAAGCACAGTGTCCCCAGAGCTCACATTTCTGGAACCTGTAGGCTCCACCCTCTGTCCTGACTAGCCCTCGGCAGTGACTCTTGCTATCAGCAAAGCTGAGTCATGGCCAAGCCAGTGCCGAGGGGTAATCAGGGAGGCAGGACCCTGGGGGCCATAGCTGCCACTCCTCGGCCATCTCCTGGCAAGAGGGTAAATCTGAATGAAGGCTGAGGTTGCCTCCCTCCTCCTCGTAATTGAAGGCTCAAAACTGTTTGCTCTCCTTATGGTGATACCATGGTGTTTATGGAGGAACTTGGGTCGGGTGTTAGGGTTACCTGGAGTGACTGAGACGGAAGGCTGGCAAGAGCCCTTTGAAGAAGGACCTGAATGCAAAGGTGGATCCAGCCTGGAAAGCTCCAGGAGACGCACTTTCTAGAAAGACCATCGCTTGCAAAGAAAGATGAACTTTGTGTTTCAGGAAGCAAAGAGCTGGCTTGGCTGGGGTGCCACGACCCCAGGCCTGACACACGGGCCAGGGGAAGCAGGCAGCTTCCTCCCATGTGCTGAGAGGCCCCGGGGGCTCAGGCCTGGGCTGTTCTGATCTGTGCCTCGACAAGAACGCTCCTGCTGTGCTAGATCACATGGAATGTGGAGGAGCAGGAACCCAAGGAGAAGGCCGAGGCTGTCTCGGGAGTCCAGATGGGAGGCGGGTGATCTGGGTGAGCTTGCTGTGAGGAACTGGAGGAAAGAAGAGAGACCCGCGCTCTCTTAGAGGTGCCAGTGGCTGGATGTGGGGTGATGGAAGGAGGGGTCGGGGATGACTGTGTGCTGTTGACTTGAGGGCAGCTCAAGTTACTGAGGAGAAGTGACCTGGGAGGCATTGGGTGGAAGTTGAGAGGTCCAGTACGTCCTTGAGATGGAGGTGCCTGTGAGAGGCTAGACTAGAGAAGCCCGCCTGCACGTGAGCTTGCAGTGGAGGAGAGAGGTGAAGCTCTGCGAGCCAGGTGCTGTGCCCGGGGCAGAGAGAAGCACCACGAGATAGGTCGTATCTAGCTGCTAGAATTTAATGGAAGGCAGAGTTTTCCCCCTTAGTGTAATAGATAGACCAATGGAACACGAAAGAAGATCCCAAATATATATAGGAATTTCATAAATAATATGCGTATTTCAAAACAGTGGGGAAGATTAGCCATTTCGATAAGTGGTGTGAGGACCGCAGATAAGCCATCTGGGAAGAAAGAAGCTGGATCTGGCTTATCTCAGCCTGCACTGGAGAAGGAAGTGCTGGGTCCACACAGGACAAGCTGAGAGCCTGTGCTTACATGCGCACCCCCACGCCCTCGACCCCAGAGTGACAGCTCATCCTCCCCACCAGACTCCTCGTGGGACTTGCCTGCAGATGCACAGAACTGTGCTCTTCCCACTGTTTCTGATAGCAAATGTGGCGACAGCGTAAACGGTCAGCATTAGAGGCTTAAACTAAATCACACCCAGTGGGGTACTTACTTAGCTGTCTGTCTATGCTGTTGTATAAAAAGAATGAGGGAGCACTCTGTGATCTGATACACAAACATCGATGTATTGGTTAAATACAGAAAGCAAGGAGCAGGGCAGTCTTTAAAATGTGCTGTGCTCCTTGGAAATTTATAAACAGAAACTCTGGAAAGACATGTAAAAAGCAACAGTGATAATCTGTGAAGGGCATATGATTACTAGGGGACAGAGGACAAGAATGGGAGGGAATCTTTGTCACATACCTCTGTATAATTTAAAATTTTTAATTATATATTATTTAGGAAAACAAAGGACTTTTATACACAGTCGTTGCTCTTGGGAATTTTTAACCATTACCCATGGTTTTGGAAAGCAGTACATAGAGCAATGAAGATACACTCTTTGACCCTAAAATTCTTAGAAATTTAATTCATAACAAACACAAAAAAATCACAAGAGTGCACACTGTTCTTAATGGTAGCAATGCCTATAATAATGGAAATATAGAAGCAATCCCAATATTCAGTATAAGGAAGATTATTTAACACTGACAAACCTCACAATATAATATTGAGCTGCTGCATAATATACCGAAGAAAACCAGTGGAGACATTCACTCAGCACGCACCTTTGTGCCACCTCCGTCACTCATCGTTCTGGGTGTTAAGGATACAGCAATAAATAAGCCCAAAAAAGGCGAAGTCTGTGCACTAATGGAACCAACATTAGATCGGGGAACACTGGCAGCAGACAAACACATACTGTATGAGAAAGTGATGCTGTTTCTGACGTCAAATAAACCTGGATGACCCAGTGGTTGCAGTTTTCACATAAGAATCGAGGCGAGCCTTGTGGATTACATAGTGTCTGAGTGAAGGAGTCGAAGGGAAACACACCTACCTACCATAGTAAGGTAGGTAGCCAGTGGGGATTTGCTGTATAACACAGGGTGCTCAAACTCAGTGCTGTGTTACCACCTAGAGGGGTAGGTTTGGGTGGGAGGTGGGAGGGAGCTTCACGAGGGAGGGGACATACGTCTACCTATGGCTGGCTTGTGTTGATGGATGGCAGAAACTAATACAATATTGTAAAGCAATTATCCACCATTGGAAAAAAAAAAAAATCCCAAAGATGAGAAGCCATGAGGCATTTGGAGAGTGTCCTGGGGGCAAGGCGGACAGGGGTCTGTCATAAGAAGGTCAGGAAGCTATGGCTGGACCTTTGACTCTATGCTCCGTGCAACTCAAAGCTTGCCATGTGAGAAGCACGGGGAATGGTGGGTAAAGAGGTGGTGCACCCTGAAGACATGGAAAAGGCAGGACTGCGGGAAGTGTTGGATGTGGGGAGTGGAGTAAAGGGAGGAATCGAGAAGGACTCAGTGGTTTGGGCCACAAGATGACAGGTGGGTACCATAAGGGAGGTAGGAAGTTGAAGGGCTAACACATGTGGAAAGAAGAAGGAAAGGGGTGAGTTTTGTTGTAGATTTTTGACTTTGAGGTACCTGTGAGTTACAGATGTAGAAAGAGAGAACTAAAATGAACTGTGTGATGAATATACTTACAGTTTTCATGATGCGCACACGGGTGAGTAAACGGAGGTGGACATGTGCTGATGTGTGGGAGGGTGTGTGTATACACTCCCCAGTCTGTTTTCTGTGAGGTCCTGGGCCTGTGACACTCCAGGAGCACTGAGCACATTTAGCACCTGGGTATTAGCTTTTAAATATCTGAAAGAAACCAGGGCTTCTTGGTGAAATGGGTGATTCCAGGGTGGGATGGGAAAAAATAGGATATGCGTCTTGAGCATTTTATGTGGAAAAGAAGGAATGTTCTCAGAGAATGGTGGAGACATATCGGGAGGACACAGGAGCCAGCTTGAAAAAAGCCTACAACCAGCCGATTCTGGGATAAGTTGAGCATCAAAATGATAGTTTGGGGTACAATCCATTGAGAATTCATGAATCCACAGTTTTTAAAAGTTAGTGATTCAAAAATTCGACAAGGACTAGGATAGTTACATAGCCTGACAGTATTTGCCACAGTTTTTTTTTTAATTTCAGAAGGAAAAAGTAACTTACAGTTGAGAAACCTGATAGACATCACCTCAATTAAGTAATAAAACTGATCATCGTCGCAAATGGTCCCTACTGAAATAGCATGCCAGCTGTTAGCACACAGCAGCAATACATGAGCTGGATCTCATCGTGAGAAAATATCAGAGAAAGCTAAAGTGAGAGTTTGTGTACCACAAAACTGCGTCCTTGGAGAATGTCAAAGTCATGAAAGTCAAGGAGGACTAGGATCCGCCAGCAGCACACAGCTCTGCGTTGTCTTCTGGTGCAGAGTGCGGGACGGATAGAGTGAGGAAGCACAGTGCGTGTGCGCGTGAGGGCGGACAGCGTTCCTTTCCTCGCTTCTGCGGTCGTCAGCGGTGATTTTCACAGGAGAAGGTCCTTGTTTATAGGGATGACCCTCATTTGAGAGTGACTGGGTGGTAAGTGAGAGAAACAAGATGACAGTGCCGCCAGGGCTACTCAACTGATTTTGAGTAAAAACTTTCTTAGCTAAGACCTGTCCTTCCTTCATTTGTCTTGTTCTATTTACAACTTTACTTTGACACTAGTGATTCAGGGTGGGGGGTGGGGAGGGAGAGGAGGGAATGCTTTGTACTGTATTTAGAAGTTTTAGAAAATTCGAAATTCTGAGACCTATAGTTTCTCGAAGACGACAGAAAAGAGGGCTGCAGGGCACCTGCTGGGAGGAGAGCATTGCGCTTACAGGGACTCACCATGCTGGTCTGCACACAGAGCAGGCCTGTGGAGACGGAGCAGGGCGGGGGCTGCTCACCATGCTGGGGTGGGCAACCAGCTGCGAGAGCTGGGTCTGGGAGCCGGGGCTGGCCACTGTCCTGCCCCGAGGTGGAGTCATACCTGAGGACCTTCCTTCTCTCTGCAGTCGAGTCGTCTTCTGAAAGTGATCCCTCATCTGCTCTCTTGAGTATGATAAACTGAGTATGGTTTAGTCTTTGAAGTTGAAATTATGTCATTACCAAATATCCTAAAACAATTTACTATTGCTTAGTGGTAGTGTCCCTAGAACAGGTGTTCTTAGGATTACAGAAGAACTTACAAAATCAATATTGATGTTTAAAAAAGAAGACAGCCTTGCATGCATGCCTCTTGCTGAGGTGGTTTGTGTTTTGTTTGGTAAGGTCAGAGCAGGTAGAACGTGTACCTCTGCTTCACAAACACCGGTGATTTACACGCTGCTCGTTGGACAGGACCGGTTTCCAGGCCGGTTAGTCAGCTTCCAGTGTGAAACCCTGACTCAGAAGCCGGTCGTCTGGGATGAGTCACCCTGCTCCTGCTGCGTCACGAGGTCCAGCGCAGCCTGGTTGCTCTCAACTGGCGCCCTTCCTGGAACCACAGACCCTGAGGATATTCAGGACTCTTCTCTCCCAAAGCTGCATGTAAGAGTGCCCCCCACGATGCTCAAGAAGGTCAGAGCTGTCGCATGCAGTGCAGCTTTAGTGTGTCAGGGGTTCAGGTTTCAGAGAGAACTCTGGACGAGAGAGGCAGTGAGGACTCCGGGTTTGGCCGCCAAGCCACGTGGTGATCCAGGGAGCATCATGGAATGTATGACCTCCCTCGGCACTACAGAAACACTCAATGTCTTCTTCCTCGTTTGCACTCAGGCACAGGCCCCCGGCCTTTCAGGTTCAGCAGTGAGAGGCCATGGAAAGGTAGGAATACCGCATGACCCTCGTTTGAGAGTGACTGGGGGATGAATGAGGGAAAACAAGACCACAGCCTCCAGTGCTGCTCAGTGGATTTGGCACATTTTGAGTAAAAACTTTCTTAACTAAGATCCCTTCTTCCCTTCATCTGTCTTACTCTGATTTAGAACTTCACTAGGACACTAATACTCCTACCCGTTATAGCAGTGAAGAGGTCTCAGCTTGTGAACTAGCTGTATAGAGCATTTTAATACTGATTCTCGTCCACAAGTGTTGAAGCTACTTCTTACACCTTCTGTCCCTACAAGCCTAAATAAATGCCTGTCAGTTAATTCAGCTTGGTGGATCAAACACATATCAATCATCTGTAATACACAGCTAAGGGCTGTGATGGGTACGTGGAGAATACAAAGTATGTTCCCATCCCCAAGAAACTTGCAGTCAAAAAGGAGAGAGGAAAGATCTACTCAGGTTTTTGAGTAGAATGTGATAAAAGCTAAAAGACAAAAATAAATCATTTTGCATACAAAGGAAAAGGAAGAATTGGGAACTTACATGGTTGTCCAGTTGCTAGGACTCCATGCTCTCAATACAGGGGGCCTGGGTTCAATCCCTGGTCAATAAATGGTATCCCACTTTCCATAACTAAATATCCTGCATGCCACAACTGAGACCTGGTGCCGCCAAATGAATAAATAAAATACTAAAGAAAGGAAAAAAGAAAATTGTTTACACTATAGAATGAGAAAAATCAAGAAAGAAGTGGAATGAGTTTGTCTTTGAAAAATGGGCATCTTTAGACAGGTATGGTGGTGGGAACATGAAGTTTGTTTAGAGGAACTAGTGGGAGCCCAGTGGAAACAGTGTCAGACTTTATTTTTGCAGGCTCCAAAATCACTGCAGATGGTGATTGCAGCCATGAAATTAAAAGACACTTACTCCTTGGAAGGAAAGTTATGACCGACCTAGATAGCATATTCAAAAGCAGAGATATTATTGATATGTTGCCAACAAAGGTCTGTCTAGTCAAGGCTATGGTTTTTCCAGTGGTCATGTATGGATGTGAGAGTTGGACTGTGAAGAAAGCTGAGCGCCGAAGAATTGATGCTTTTGAACTGTGGTATTGGAGAGGACTCTTTCGAGTCCCTTGGACTGCAAGGAAATCCAACCAGTCCATCCTAAAGGAGATCAGTCCTGGGTGTTCATTGGAAGGACTGATACTGAAGCTGAAACTCCAATACTTCGGCCACTTCATGCGAAGAGTTGACTCATTGGAAAAGACCCTGATGCTGGGAGGGGTTAGGGACAGGAGGAGAAGGGGACAACAGAGGATGAGATGGCTGGATGGCATCACTGACTCGATGTACATGAGTTTGAGTAAACTCTGGGAGTTGGTGATGGACAGGGAGGCCTGGCATGCTGCGATTCATGAGGTCACAAAGAGTCAGATACGACTGAGCAACTGAACTGAACCGAACTGAACTGAATGGGAGCCAAGACTCAGTTGGGGTGAGGCTGCAGTAACTTGGTCTTAGACTCACACATGCATGAATCAGGAGACCTGCAGGAGTCATAAGGACGCCCTGGGCCTTCCATAACTAGTTGAGTGATATGACTATCTCTGTCCCTTAGGAAAGAGTGTTTTAGAGCAACCTTCAGGAGTGGTGAGAGGGAAGGACCAGGTTAGGAGATCAGTTAGGAGACATATCCCTAGTCCACGTAACATGCAAAGCAAGAAGTAAAACAGGAATGAGAAGGAAGGATGATGAAGGATGATGTTAAACATGGAGCAAATGGATTGACTACAGCAACTGGGTGTGGAAAAGGAAATAAAGGTCACTGGCAGATTTTGGAACAGAGTGACCAAGAAATGATGGGGCTGTGGCTGTGGCTGTGTTACACAAAGAGGGGACACACCGGAAGAACCATAAGTCTGGGCCACAAGACACAGGACATTGGGAGTCCTCTGATGGTAAAATCATAGAACTGGATTAAATGAGATCCTGGTCAGTTACCTGTGCTCAGGTTTCCCTGGACCTAAAGAAACAACAGCAACAACTTTAGTCTGTATATCCTGGGAAGGATAGATGCATTTATACAGCTCTGTGCTAATGATAGGCAAAAAATCTAATTAAAGCCTCTCCTTTGGTGGGTTCAGACTATTTCTTTCAAGACCTACACTCATATACTTCATTTTTTAAAAGATATCACTGGCATGATATATATGTTCTTTTAAAATTCATAAATACCTTTCATCTGTGATCTGGGCTTCTCTGGTGGCTCAACTGGTAAAGAATCCACTTGCAATGCAGGTGACCTGGGTTCAATCCCTGGGTTGGGAAGATGCCCTGGAGAAGGGAAAGGGTACCCACTCCAGTATTCTGGCCTGGAGAATTCCATGGACCATATAGTTCATGGGGTCATAAAGAATCGGATACAACTGAGCGACTTTCACTTCATCTGTGGTCAACTGATTTTTTGACAGAGGAGCTGACATTTTAACTGGGAAAGAATAGTAATTCCCACAGGTAGCCCTGAGATAAATGGATATCCACATGCAAAAGAGTCAAGTTGACCCCTGCCTCATATCATAAATAGGAATTATTTCAAAATAGATCATGGGCCTAAATATAAGAACTAAAACTATCATACTCAAAGGAAAAAATAGGAATATGTCTTTATAACCATATATACTGGGCAGTTGTTCCTTACATATGACACCGAAAGCATATACACCCCCAAAAAATAAATAAAGGGGACTTCATAAACACAGAAATTTCTTTGCTTCACAGGACATTCAGGAAAGTAACAGACAACCCAGAGAACTGGAGAAACTTTTTGCAAATCACATATCTGGTAGGGGATTTGTAACCAAACAAATATAGAAACTAATGCAAAAAGTTGCATCATTATAAAAAAAGATAACCCAAATTAAAAATAGAGAATTTGAATAGACACTTCGCCAAAGAAGTTGGCCAAGAATCGCATGATATCATCATTTAGCCATCAGGGAAATGCAAATCAAAGCCACAGTGTGATATATCACCTCACACCCACTAGGGTGGCTGTAATAAAAAAGACAGCCAATAATATGTGTCTATAAGGATGTGGATAAAGGACCGAAATGGTATGGACCTAACAGAAGCAGAAGATATTAAGAAGAGGTGGCAAGAATACACAGAAGAGCTACACAAAAAAGATCTTCATGACTGAGATAACCACGATGGTGTGATCACTCACCTAGAGCCAGACATGCTGGAATACAAAGTCAAGTGGGCTTTAGGAAGCATCACTATGAACAAAGCTAGTGAAAGGGATGAAGTACCAGTTGAGCTATTTTAAATCCTAAAAGATGATGCTGTGAAAGTGCTGCACTCAATATGCCAGCAAATTTGGAAAACTCAGCAGTGGCCACAGGACTGGAAATGGTCAGTTTTCATTCTAATCCCAAAGAAAGGCAATGCCAAAGAATGTTCAAACTACTGCACAATTGCACTCATCTCATATGCTAGCAAAGTAACGTTCAAAATTCTCCAAGCCAGGCTTCAACAGTATGTGAACCATGAACTTCCAGATATTCAAGCTGGATTTAGAAAAGGCAAAAGAACCAGAGATCAAATTGCTAACAACCGTTGGACCATTGAAAAGGCAAGAGAGTTCCAGAAAAACATTTATTTCTGCTTTATTGACTATGCCAAAGCCTTTGACTGTGTGGATCATGAATTTTCCTGTATGCAGGTCAAGAATCAGCAGTTAGAATCAGACATGGAACAGCAGACTTGTCCCACATTGGGAAAGGAATACGTCAAGGCTGTATATTATCACCCTGCTTATTTAACTTATATGCAGAGTACATCATGAGAAATGCCGGGCTGGATGAAGCACAAGCTGGAATCAAGATTGCCGGGAGAAATATCAATAACCTCAGATATGCAGATAATACCACCCTTATGGCAGAAAGTGAAGAAGAACTAAAAAGCCTCTTGATGAAAGTGAAAGCAGAGAGTAAAAAAGTTGGCTTAAAGCTCAACATTCAAAAAATGAAGATCATGGCATCTGGTCCCATCACTTCATGGCAAATAGGTGAGGAAACAATGGAAACAGTAACAAACTTTATTTTTTTGGGCTCCAAAATCATTGCAGATGGTGACTGCAGCCATGAAATTAAAAAGACACTTGCTCCTTGGAAGAAAAGCTATAACCAATCTAGACAGCATATTAAATAGCAGAGATATTACTTTGCCAACAAAGGTATGTCTAGTCAAAGCTCCAGTAGTCATATATGGATGTGAGAGCTGGACTATAAAGAAAGCTGAGCGCCAAAGAATTGATGCTTTTTAACTGTGGTGTTGGAGAAGACTCTTGAGAGTCCCTTGAACTGCAGGGAGATCAAACCAGTCAATCCTAAAGGAGATCAATCCTGAATATCCATTGGAAGGACTGATGTTGAAGCTGAAGCTCCAATACTTTGACCACCTGATGCAGAGAACTGACTCATCGGGAAAGACCCTGATGCTGGAAAAGATTGAAGGCAGAAGGAGAAGGGGACAACAGAAGATGAAATGGTTGGATGACATCACTGACTTGATGGACACAAGTTTGAGCAAGCTCTGGGAGTTGTTGACGGACAGGGAAGCCTGGTGTACTGCAATCCATGTGATCACAAAGAGTTGGACGTGACTGAGCGACTGAACTGAACTGAACAAAGATGTAGAGAAACTGGAGCCCTCATAATGGCTGGTAAAATGGTGCAGCCACTTTGGAAAACAGTCTGGCAGTTCCTCAAAAAGCTAAACATCGCATTACCATATGATCCAGCAAAGCCACTCCTCAGTATAAACCCAAAAGAATTGAAAACATATATCTGTGTAACTTGTACACTGACATTCATTGCAGTATTACTTGTAAATGCAAGAATATGGAAACAACCCAAATGGCCATCAGCGATGGATGGATAAAAATGTTACGTATGCATATAATGGAATACTGTTCAGCAGTAAACAGTTCAGTACTGGCACTTGCTATCAGTATAGCTTGGATGCAACTTGGAAATGTTATGCTGTGTGAAATAAGCCAATCTCAGAAGGCCACAGCTTCCATGATTCCATTCCTGTGAAATGTTCAGAGCAGACAGATCTATAGATAGGAAGTAGATCAGTGTGTTTGGGGGAGGGGAGAGCAGGGAGGCCCTGTGACAGCTTGGGGCTTTTGGACTAATGTTCTGGGACTAGACAGTGCTGGTGGTTGGAGAACACGTGTATGTATGTAATGCCACTGAACTGTACATTTTAGAATGGTGAAATTGTACGTTTTATGTGTGTTTTGCCACAATATTTTTATTTGAGTGAATTTTATGGCATGTAAATTAGGTCTCAGTAAAGCTGTTATAAAAATACAAAGCATATCAGCCTGATTGTTTTCAGGGCACTGTACTGAGGGGAAAAGTTCAATCCAAAGATCCTATAGTAGATGACTGCATTTTTATAACATTTCAAAGTGGCCAAATCTTAGAAACCGAGGACAGATCAGCAGTTTGTGAATGTTGGGGAGGGAGGGGGAGGGAGGGAGGTGGGTGATAAAAGACAGCCAAGGGGTCCCTGTGCACGACCTTTGGAGGTCCTTGTGGAGGTGGGTGCAGGACCTCCACAGTGGTGAACTTCACAGCACCAGGCTTGTGGGCACACAGATAGCATCGGGATGGGTGAGACCTGAGCCCAGGTGCATGGCAGTCGCGAATGTCTGGTGTGATGTCTTACTGTTGTCTGCCTGGGACAGTGCTACTGGGGGAAGGGGCAGAATTGACACTTCTGTCCATGGGAATTTCACTTCAAAATGTGTAAGAGGAGCTGTGTCTCTTTGAAAACTTGTTCTGGAGGCGGACTTCTGTGGCTGTGAGATGTCTTCTTCTGGACATGCCTCGGCTCAGTCTAGTCTCATCTCCAGGGGCAGTGACTCGATCCAAGTCCAGGACTCCAGTTATGTCCTGGTTACCTGTGTCCTCCTTCAGACCAAGCCTTGCAGCAGGATTTATTGTTTGGTTAATTTCACCAATGCAGTATTTTCCGAAAATAAAGAGGAAGTGAAAGTGTGGAAAAGGCCTTTCTCGAGACTTTTGCCATGCTTTAGTTACATTTAGCAAAAAAACAAAGATTGTTATTCTTTCCTATTCACTGATATTAGAAAGTTTCCATGTCACACTTTTATTTTAGCAAAGAGAAAATCCGATTTTTCTGATGAATAAAACCACATTTCTGTGCAGTAGAGATCATCCTGCTAACATCTCATGTTGAAAAGATAAACAGCAGGATTAACTGTTTACTTTAGGAGCGCGGTCTGCTTGTTTTTCAGGAGGACACAGTGTCCCGCTGTATCTGGTTTCCCGTCTGTTTGCGGCTTGGAGCTGGGAAAGGCCCTGCCCCTCGTGCTACGCACCCCTCCCGCCCGGGTTGGGTCCAAATTCCCCTCCCAACCTCTCCTCCCTTTTCTCTCTTTCCTGCTTTTTTTCCTCACTTTATCCTGGAATTTCTTCTATTTATTTCTTAGATTTGGTTTAGTAAGGGATCATAACGTGGCGAGAAAGACCGTTGTTGATTGGAGACTGCTTCAGTTGACTCTGACCTAGAATAGAGCAGCCGGACCTGACTCTGATTCCGGGAATTCTTGGTGAAGTGCTCAGAACTGCTTCCACGACTCATGTAAACATCCACATGTCACTTCATCTGCTTCTCTCTTGGAACACGAGCATCCACAGACACACGTGTGCACACACGCTCACTGGTTCTCTCCCACTCTGCTTCTGTGTCTGTGATACAGAGCCTGTGAATGAAAGGAGGGAAAAATAAATATTTTTGAAAAGTTGGGAAGGGGCATTTGAAGCTTCAGAAATTAAATTATAGGCTCTCTGAAACCCCCTCTGTGAATCAACAGTTTTGTTTTTCTTCTTCCTTATGCTTGTTTTGTTGCTTTCACAGATTAACAGTACGTGTACTTTCGGAATTTTTTAAATGTTCTTTAATTAGCATGATGAGGCGTTCAGCCCATAAGAGAAGGAAAGGAAGAAGCATTCTTAAAGACAAACATTAACCTTACAGTGGACTTTATACTTCCATGGTGATATGGCTTGGGTTGAACCCTGCACCTCTTATCTGTTATTTTGTTGCTGGGCAGGTGCTGTGCAGCGCAGCAGTTTTACTCCCTTCCTCCAACCTCACCCTCCTGGCTCATGAATGCAAGAAAGTCAAGGCACCGCAGCCAAGGGCTCTGGGACCAGGCGAGCTGCGGCCGAGGGTTTGTCATTGATTTCGACTGCTCAAGCAGAGAGGTGCTTTCCTTACAACAGACCTGGGTGGTGGGGTCGGCACCTGAGGCACCTCCTGAGCTGGCTTCCGGGGTGCCAGTGTTGTTTCTGAGCCCTCTCCCCTGCCTCAGTCGCTGTCCTGTGGGCCCTTCACGCAGGAGATCGGCCTTTTACAAAGGGGCTCACACCTCTTACCACTCAGGAGAGCTGATACCTGACCAGAGAATGCCACCTCCCTGTCGATCAGCTCTGTCTGGTAGCAAAGTGGATTTGCCTGGTGGGTGAAGGAAACGGAGACGCTTAGGTGCAGCGTAGGGGCAGGCTCGTCACCGGGGGCCAAACAGATTGAAGTTACCTGGATTGTGAGGGTCCGAGCGGAGCTCCCAGCAGGTCTCCCTGCCCGGGCAGGTCTCCAGCGGTAGAGGAGCCCCTCCCCCATGGCCTGGCACCACGTGCTGACAGCCGTGAGAGCGGGGGAGGGGTTTACTTGGTGAACGTCAGTCTTTTAGGCTTGGGTGGAACCTTGAGCTAAGTGGCATTCTCTTGCCAGACCCTTAACTTGGAGAGTTTTGAATGGCAGACTGACAGGCTCTTTAACCCCTCCTCCCTGGAGACATCTTCTCTATCCTGTTTCAACATTTATCAACAGTGGACCACGTCTGAAAGCAGCAGTTTCCCTCCCATGCAAGGCTTGGGGTCCCAGCATCAGTGCTCAACATGCATGAAAGTCACCTGCAGCCTGGGGCATGGTGTCACTGGGTGTCTTTGGTGTCCTGGCTGGGGCTCCAAACATTCTCTATTAAAACAACCACCTCCTGTGCCAGCGACCGTGTTTCTACAACAGCATTTGGTCTGAGCCCTCCCAGCATCCCCATTACTCCCCAGTGGCAGGAGGTGGGCATGCTGGCTGTCCTGGGCCAGTGATTGACCCACCTGGGCCTGGACCCAAACCCTCCACCCCACACAGCCCACTCACTGCGGCTCCACACCGCCCCAGAGCTGCCCACCAGGGTGACATCTCTACCTCCATCCCTGTTTCCATAAACATAACTGATTTTAAATTAAGAATAATGCATGGGAATACCCGAATAGTAAGTAGTCTTTCCCCTTATGACCACTTTCCCTCTATCTTTGTTCTTGCATAGTATTTTCTGGCCTTCTCTCAACTTCTCGAACATGGGAAAACTCCAATGTTGCTGTCCCAGTTTTGGAGTGTGCTGTGCACCCTGCTCTCAAGTGTGTTCCTATCAACTCTGTGCAGGACAGGCTTCCAGACCAGCCCTGGAAGGAGCCTTCCCTGACCACCTGGCCAGGCCCTTCCACCCCAGCACTTTCCCGCAGGCTCCAGCAGTCCCCCGCCTGTGCTCGTCTGTGTGCTGGGGCCAGGCCTTTCCCTGGGGAAGAGCTGAGGACCCTGCCCAGGCCTGGGCCTGCAGCAGTCCCGCTGTACTTAGCACACAAGAAACCTCTTGAGGCCGGGGCACTGTTCGGGGCATGGGGATGAGCATGTTTGTGCCAGTGTTACTGACTCTACGGTCCTCGAGGCCTCTCTGCGTCCCTCGAGGCCTCTCTGCGTCCCTCGAGGCCTCTCTGCGTCAAGCACTCCTGCATCTGACCCAGTAATTTTGCACTTGGCTCATTTCTTGTGTTCACGCAAGTCAAGATGTCTTTTAAGGAAAAAAGAACAAGTCATACTTAAGTCTGTGAACTTAGAGAGTTTCCAAATGCTCTCATAACTCACAAATAACGGCTGAATAGCCCAGCACATGGTGGCTGTCCAGAGGGTCTTTGTTTGGCGAGGATGAGAGTTGCAGAGTCAGATAAGAACCAGCTTCTGGAGTAGCAGTGAGTGCACGGTGGACTCTCCCGTCACACATAAGCATTGTAGCTGCAGAAACTGAACAGCAATCATTTGAGCTTTTGGAAATTGTCCTAAGGGCACACAGCAGATGGAGGACATTCCATCTGTGGAATCATGGAAACCTACTATGTCTCAGTAAGAACAGCGAGTCTGTGGCTCTTGCGCCCTGACCCACTTCCTGCCATCTGCTGCTGCTCTAGGCTCTGCTCCAGGGGCGCAGACAGGGCCCAGTCCAGCACTCAGTCTCCCTCTAGGAGGGCTGTCCACCACATCCCTCATCCCCAGGCCTCTGTTGAGAGGCTCCACCCCAAGTGTGGGGGGCCAAGAGTACCTCCCCTAGCTCACCCCCAGGGTAAGGGGCTCGCCCAGAAGACCAGCGCCTACCAGCACATATGCTGGGGCAGAGGCATCTGTGCAGGCAGGGGGTACTGCCCAGAGGGAGGTGGTGCCCAAGAGTGAAGGGAACGGGATCTGGAAGAGCAGTTCACAGCGTGCTTCAGGCAGATGACAGAGCCACGAGCAGGTAACAGAGAGCATCAGGGAAAGAGCCGAGGGCCGCCCCGGAATCACTGTCAGATGTGAGAGGCAGGAGGGGTGTGCTCAGGAGCAGTCGGAGCACCCACGGCGAGATGTGGATGCAAAGCTCACTGCCCTGCAGGCCTCCACACCGCCTCCATCCCCACACTGGACAGTCAGCTTCTTGACCCATGGACAAATCTTATAGCCAGTATCAATGTCTTATAGCCACAGCATATTAAAAAAAATGTCACGTGTGGAATTTTAACACTAGTATCTTTAAGATAGATAGGGCATTCTTCTGGTTTCCACCTGCCAAATAACCACTCCCAAACAGAGTAGTACATGAGGTGAGGGGACAGGGGTTTCCTGGTGTTCTTGGGTATAAAATACTGTATTGCAAGGAAAATTGAACACACTAATAATTATATATGATTTTGGTGTATTTTTTCCCCTGTAGACCTGACAAAGTAAATTTTAGAAAAATTACTGCTAGCAGCATTTTGGTGATGATTTTCAAGGACTACCTATTAATATATTTGAATATTAATGTTTGGTAAAACATAATTTGATTGCTAAGTAATGTCTGATTCTTTGCGACCCTGTGAACTGCAGTATGCCAGGCTCCCTTGTCCTTCACTGTCTTCTGGAGTTTGCTCAAACTCATGTGCATTAAGTCAGTGTTGCCATCCAACAGTCTCATCCTCTGTTGCCTCTTCCTCCTCCTACCCTCAGTCTTTCCAAGCATCAGGGTCTTTTCCAGTGAGTCAGCTCTTTGCATGAGGTACAGAAAGTATTGGAATTTCAGCATCAGTCCTTCCAATGAATATTCAGTGTTGATTTCCTTTAGGATTGACTGGTTTGATCTTCTGGCTGTCTAAGGGACTCTCAAGAGTCTTCTCCAGCACCACAATTTGAAAGCATCAATTCTTCGGTGCTCAGCTTTTTTTATGATCCAGCTCTCACATCTGTACATAAAGGTTGATTAGCTGATTATTAAGTATAATATTAGGGGCTTCCCTGATAGCTCAGTTGGTAAAGAATCCTCCTGCAATGCAGGAGACCCTGGTTCAATCCCTGGGCTGGAAAGATCCCCTGGAGAAGGGAAAGACTACCCACTCCAGTATTCTGAGAAGGAAATGGCAACCCACTCCAGTACTCTTGCCTAGAGAATCCCACGGATGGAGGCTACAGTCCACGGGGTCGCAAAGAGTCGGACACGACTGAGTGACTTCACTTTCACTTTCAAGTATAATATTTATAGTTTTTCGGATCCTCTAGTTGTTATGCCTTTAGACTGTGCTGCCATATGTGGCTGTTTACATTTAAACTAATTACAGTTAGGTAAAACTTAAAATTCAGCTCCTCACCCACATTAGCTGCATTTGAAGCCTGCGTGGCTGCCACAGTAGCTGCAGGGCCACCCGTCAGCATGGTTTTTGAGCCCACACGCTGCTCGGGCCGTTCTCTGCTTTGTTCCTCATTCCCACTGTATGTTCATCTGGTCTACCTGTCTTGAAATAAGGAGTTTAGCTCCATTTCTGGCTAATTTCTTAGCCCGGTAATTTCCCACTTTTGTACATTTAAAAAGAGGTTTATGTTAAATATGTTTATATGTTCATTTTATCTTATTGTTAAGAGTTAGTTCTCTTATGTAACATTATGTGGTCTTGGGCAAGACCCAAAAACCTTCTGATCTTCAGTTCTCTGTATGCTGAGTGAGGGTGAGAATAGTCACGCCCTCAGAGGCCGTCTAAGGCTAAAACGGTGCCCGTGGAACAGGGCTTGGCAACCACCACCCACTGTCAGAATGATGCGTTTCTAACCCATGCCCACTCGAGAAAATTAACATTTGTTATTTTAAGCTTCTAACTTGTAGAATGACTTGCTGTGTAGCAATAGATAGCTAATCGAATAACCAGTCAGTGAGGCAGACAAAAACAGTTAGTGCAGGAACACAAGACTTGAAAAATACACTTAAATGACTTGACTCACAGATCTCATACAGAACCATCTTTAACAACTAGCACGTGTGCATTCTTCTTGGTTGATATTGTCTTAAAAATTGATTGTGTGCTAGGCCATACAGCAGATCTCTACAAATGTAAGAGAACCAGCATATTCTTTCACTGTAGTGCAATTAAATTAGAGTTAATGGCAAAAATATGTGCATTTTCAATCCTTATAGAAAAAAATTTTAAATACTTCCAAATAATTCCTGGATCAAAGAAATAATAATGGAAAAATATTAATTAAAAATAATAATTAAAAATACCTAGAACTGATGAATAATCGTAAAAATACTAAATATCAAATTTTACGTGATATCATTAATTTGTTACTTAGAAGAAATGTTATAGTCTGAGCTCATTTTAGAATGAGAGGAGGTTCAAAATTAAATGAGCCAAGCCTCTAACATAAAAAGCAATTTAAAAATAGTAGGATAAATACAAAGAAAATAGAAGGAAGGAGATTATAAGCATAAGGGTAGAAATTAATGACGTGAACTGAGTAAACAAAGCCAAGAGTTGGTTCTTTGAAATGATATAATAATAATTCAATGAAAAAACTCATAAAGAGAGGAGACACGATATAAATAAGCACAACTGAAAAGGGAAGATATGAGGATCAGCCCCATCAGTTAGAGATGCAGTGAGAGGGTATTGTTCTGTCTTTATGCTAATAAACTTGAAAATGTAAACAAAAGGGTAAACCCCTAGAAAAATATAACTTACCAGAAAATCCCCAAAAGTTCAACTATTATTCAAGAAATTAAGAGTTAAAGTCTTCCCAGGTAAAGAAAGCACGATAGCGAAGTCATTTTATTACTAAATCCTTTCAAAGTCATGTGTCAAAAAACACATGACTCTAGTCATATACAAAGTTTTCACATGAAAAAGGAATTCCTGTCAGCTCATTATATGAAGTGGATATAAAGAATCCTGATACCAAGTCTGAGAGAGAAAATTAAAGGTCCATATCACTCATGGGTATAGATAACAGAAGTCTGAATACATAGCAGAATCGTTGCTCTTTCTTGGGAGTAAAAAATTAGCTTCCTACTTGGTAAACTGTCATTGTCATTTACCACAGTAGCAAAGGAGATGAAAACATAGTCTTTTCATTGACTACAAAGTATGCATTTTATAAGCTCTAAGACCCATTCATGATTTTTAAAATTTCTCAGTCAACTAGGAATCTTTAACCTGATGAAAAATATCTACCACCAAAAAAAAAAAAAAAAAAAAAAAAACCAACTGAGGCTACATACTTTCTTTAAAACCAAGAGCACAGTGAGGATGCCATGCCACTGCCTCTGCTCACTGTGGACCTGAAGACATTCGAGGGCAGTCAGAAGAAGTGATGCAAAAAGAGCATGGGGGCTGGGAGGCGGGCGCTTTCCTTATGCACAGACCAGATATGGTAACGT
Organism: Capra hircus; assembly: GCF_001704415.2. Classification (NCBI taxonomy): domain Eukaryota; kingdom Metazoa; phylum Chordata; class Mammalia; order Artiodactyla; family Bovidae; genus Capra; species Capra hircus. The sequence continues at coordinate 62,875,557 of NC_030821.1, forward strand.
GAACCTTACACTAGAAGTGTCGTGAATAGTAGACTCCATTCAGTTCAGTGCAGTCGCTCAGTCGTGTCCGACTCTTTGCAATTCCAGGAATCGCAGCACGCCAGGTCTCCCTGTCCATCACGAACTCCCGGAGTTCACTCAGACTCACGTCCATCGAGTCCATGAGGCCATCCAGCCATCTCAGCCTCTGCTGCCCCCTTCTCTTCCTGCCCTCAATCCCTCCCAGCATCAGGGTCTTTTCCAATGAGTCAACTCTTCGCTTGAGGTGGCCAAAGTACTGGAGTTTCAGCTTTAGCATCATTCCTTCCAAAGAAATCCCAGCGCTGATCTCCTTCAGAATGGACTGGTTGGATCTCTTTGCAGTCCAAGGGATTCTCAAGAGTCTTCTCCAACACCACAGTTCAAAAGCATCAATTCTTCGGCGCTCAGCCTTCTTCACAGTCCAACTCTCACTTCCATACATGACCACAGGAAAAACCATAGCCTTGACTAGACGGACATTAGGATTGATGAATTACAGGAGCTGATTGTACTTTCCATCCATTGGCCACCAAGAAAAACACAATCTAAAACAGCAAGCGCAGCCATGCGCAGTCTAGTCACAGACCTGACAGGTGGAGCACGGACTGTACAGAGAACCATGTTCTAAAAACTGGCCTGAGCATCCCTTCCTTCCCCCAAGGCAGGACGGACTCCTGGTGCCAGCCCGAGCGCCCTTCCTGCTCACAGCCCCAGAGCTCACCCCCCACCATCTCCTTACAGTGAGAAGATTCAAGCTACTGAAGTCACCCCCAGGGTACTGCCTCCCTGCGAAGGTGTTTGTGTTCCCCGAATGTGATGTAATTTATGGGAAACACCTCTTGATTCAGGAAAAACAAGTTGACCAAGGGCCTTTGTGTGCAGACCTGTAGTGGTTTTTGGAGCTTGCTGGTCATGGGCAGGGAACTGGGTGCTCCTCAGCCCGCCCCCACTGGGAGTGTGCTGACCACCACCACCCCCACCCCCGGCTCCTGTCCCCGTGGGCCAGGGGCACAAAGCCGCCTGTGAGAGCAGAGCAAGGCGGGCGGGGGTGTGTGCTGCGTGTGAACACAGTGAGGAGAGTAGTAGGGGGGCCTGAGTGCCTCCCTCCCCCTCAAGGCAGGACGGACTCCAGGCAGAAGAATAAACTGGAGCACCCTTCCTGGGTCATCTGTGACATGGGCAAACGTCAGAGCAGGTTTAAGGCAAGGGTAGGATCCCGTTCCCCACCTCCCCCTTCTCAGCACAAGCAGTCAGCAATTCTCTCTAGTGTCAGGTAGCTCTGAAATATAAACATTACCATATGCAGAATAGATAGCTAGTGGGAAGTCGCTCTGTGCCCTGAGGAGATCAGCCCAGTGCTCTGTGATGACCTAGTGGGGTGGAATGGGGTGGGGCGGGGAGGGAGGTTCCAGAGGGAAGGGATATATAAACACTTTGGCTGATTCCCACTGTTGTATGGCAGAAACAAACACGACATTGTGAAGCAATTATCCTCCAATTAAGACAAAAAATTCTAGTCTTAAAAAGCAGATCCTTTTGGATTCTGTGGGAGAAGGCAAGGGTGGAATGATTCAGAGAAGCATTGAAACATGTATATCATCATAAATGTGAAATAGATCGCCAGTCCAGGTTCGATGCATGAGACAGGACGCTCAGGGCTGGTGCACTGGGATGACCCTGAGGGATGGGATGGGGAGGGAGGTGGGAGGGGAGTTCAGGATGGGGAACACATATACACCCATGGCTGATTCATGTCAATGTATTTCAAAAACCACTACAATATTGTAAAGTCATTAGCCTCTAATTAAATAAATAAATTAAAAAGCAGATCCGTGGAGGTTTTTGCATACATCTTGACTTCATATGTGTTAACGGTAATACAGAGCAGTGTGAAATGCCCCAGGGGTCGGTCAGGCGACCGATGGCGTGGGAGTGGGTGTAGGACCCCCTGCCCTGCCCTCTCACAGCTGGCAGATGGAGCCTGGTCACTCGGCCCTGCCTCAGCCTGAGTTAGACTAGGAGCAGAGGAGCAAGTCAGGGCAAACTGAAGGGCTTCCCTCCTAGAGGCTCTGCCTTGCGGAATGGTCAGGGGACAAAACCACAGGATAGGTGTAACACGGAAGCGTGTGCTGTCTTCATCCCTGCCTTCACGCAGCGGGTTGCTCCAAACAGGACAGGATCGTGAGAGACTGTGCCTCAGTGCTGAGCGTCCATACAAAACATAAATGTTCTGTCACGGCAGACAGGGTAAACAAGGGAAAAGGGGCTACTCTGCGTCTGGCGATGGTAAAATACTTGATTTGAAAGGTGGCCTCAGTGTGCTGTTGTAAAGCACATTGGGTTTAGGGAGTAGTTATCTTCCTGAAGAGAATTCTGTCACCTACTGTTTTCTGTGGGTCGTGGCCCACACACTTGCTGGTACGCATCTAAGAAGTGCATGTTTTAGTTCAGTATTGTTCATTTATCCTGGTTCGCCTATTTAGGAAGATGCCTACAGTGGATTTCTGTTGAAGAAGGAAAGTCTGGTCTCTGTACCGAATCAAGACCTGTTTCCTAAAGAGCAAATGTGGATGCTTTTTTTGTAGAGTCTGCCTTCTTGTGCAAGATGCCCTTGGACTCTTCAGTGAGGTGCACTTGGAGGGCGACATACTGAAGGACAGGCAGCTGGAGGGGAAGTGCTGCAGGCTGTCAGGCATGAAGGTTCTGCAGAAGGTCACCAGAGCAAGGTGAGACATCTGTACACTTATTTTTAAAGACAAACTAGGCCCGAAAGTTTGCCTCTAAAACAAGGGCCGGAGTTGGGTTAAGCCCGTAAAGTATTTCTGAGAGAAACATTAGAAGTGACAACAGAAATAATGCTGCAAGTTTAGTGATTCACAGTTTTATTAAGATTAGGATTGAAAATGCTATATATGTGTCTTTTAATTCTAAAGTTTTTTCTGTGTATTATCTATACTAATAAGGTAGCTTTGCGTAAGTCAGTTTATATGAATGAAAGTACAACTTTGTGAAAAGGCATTTCAAAACTCTTATTTTGCCGTGTTTTTTGCTTCCCATGGCAAGAAAGCATATTTTCTGTTGAGTTGCATGGCACCTCACCCCTTGATGTTGTTTTGGATAGGAATGGTACATGGATCTGGCCCAGCGGTTCGTTGTTCCATTCCAGTAATCATCTTAGTCTCGAGTTAGGGGAAAGAAGAACGTTTTTAATGGAACTAGGCAGTCATGTAGAGAATGGTAAACAGTGAATTTGGGGGTTTCTCATTGGAGCCTCTTTCCTCAAACAGCATGTCATCATAGGTCTTGATGTCGGTGTTTTGCTGGAGTAACGTCTGAGCTTGTCACACTGTCTGAGGGAGGGCAAGCCCATCATGTGCACATGCGGTCCAACTTAGAGCAGGTTGGAAGCCAGTGGTCTGCATTGCAGCCGTCTGCTGTGGTGTTCCTAAACTTTGAGCGTTGCTGAGCATTCCTCCGCCCAACCTCCATCCACAGTCCGCTCTCCCATCCTGGCTCTGTGCCTCATCTGTCTTTCACATGGCACCGGGCAGGTGAGCAGTGGCTCCACCCAGGACCCTGCTTTCCTGAAAGACAGACCCCCTGTGAGCCCTGTGTTGATTCACGCACATTTGTCTTGTAGCAGGTACTTCTGCCTGTTTGTGGAAAGGTGGCTGTATTGTAATGTAATTGCCTTATAGGTTAGGCACAGCACTGCCCAGATATTTGGAAAGCCCAACTGGGCTGCATGAACCTTGTCCTTACAAAGTTGAACCTCATTTAGCCCTTGGTTTCAGAATCACAACCATCTGGAAAGACCGTGTATAGTTGTGGTAAGTGAGGTGTTGCCCCAACATTAGCCTGGTGGCAGTAACTCCACTGGCCCCATGTAGACCTCCCAGAGGTGCACTCAGCACAGTTTCCCCCGTCACCACCACACGCCAGGTACAGGGGGCTCCGCGACACATGCATCTCAGTGGAGCCCCTCCAGCTGGCAGATCTCGAGTGTTGCAGGCCAAGGGGCTGCTCCTGGGGACACACTCCCTGCTGGTGAAGGCAGGACTCACCTCCAGGGCCATGCTTCTGGGAACTGACAGAGCCTGGGGCCCAGGGGCTCTGGCTCCATAAAGCACCTGCTCTTTACCATGAAGCCACAGAACTGTCTGTGTACCTGACATTTAATCGGGTTCTTGTGAGTTGTACTGGAGGTATACTGCTGTCTACAACGTTGCCATAGGACATATTTTTTCTGTAGGAAATGCACTGAGTAGTCTAAATAATTTGTTTACAGACAAACTTTTGGAATCTACTCCATTTTTAAGTTGAACTAAAATTTGACTAAATGTCTTTTAGTTGCTAACTCATGTCCTACTCTTTGTCACCCCATGGACTATAGCCCCGCAGGCTCCTCTGTCCATGGGATTTTCCAGGCAAGAATAATGGTGTGGGTTGCCATTGAAATAGTTGATACTTCTTTTTAGGTTGGAATTTATTTATTTATCTTATGTATTTCACTTTACTTTGACATGTAACCATCCAAATAGATTGTCTTTTTGTTCTTTTGGAAGCTATATTTCTTCAAAACAAATTATTTAATAGTTTTGGAATGCTGAATGTTATAATTGCCTATTAGTGACATCACCCACTGTCAGTCATCCATCCATGGCCCAGTAAACAAAAACTGCCTCTTTTTTCCCCCAAATTATTGTGTTTCATAGCAACTCATAAACCTTAACAAAATATATTTCTCATAAACCTTGACAAAATAGACTTACTTCCCAGAATTCAAGCTAAAATGATTACTTATAATTATATAACTCCAATATCTAATATAGAAGGCTACTTCTTTGCCAGTTGGAAGGTAGTTTTATGTCTGGGCTAAGTCATGGAGTCTTTTAAATTTTAGCTCCTGGGTTTCTTCTGGTCCACCGTCAATAGTGGCAGCTTTGGGTGGACTGATGGCCTTGGGGCTGGGCCCCTGTTCCGGAGACCCCACCCTGTTCACCTGCCCCCCTTGGAATGGTTGAACAAAAACAGCTGTCTTTTGTGTTTCTCTGACACATTTATTTTTGGTGTTTTGTATCTGTGCTGACCAGTTAAAGTGAGAAGAGTCAGGAAAATAGCCTGGATATAATGGAAAAGACCATTTCAAATAGCACTGCTAAGCCCACCCCTGCTCTGCTCTCTTCCTCCCCAGGACTCCGGCTGTTTGTCCAGGGACAGGCGTGTCCCCTGACCTTTGTTCTCCCAGGTGGCCTCTGCAACGGTTTAGAGGTCAGATAGGCTGAAAACTCACTTTTCTTTGGTGTCATAATTCTGGGTATGAGCTTTTATCTTTTTCTTGCTGATTAGTATGTGATCTTATTTTTATGTGATATAGCAATACTGAGGGAAAATAGAACTTTTCTGAAATATATTAACCCTAGAAGTATAGAAAACACAGTAGCAACATTTTTGCAGGGGAGGGGAACCTCTTTCTATTCAAAATCCTGCTAGTACTTATGTCCCAACTTGTTAAAACCAAAGCTACTGACCCTCTAAAGTGCAGTATTAGTTCATAAGGTACTACTTTGTTTAGATTTTTTCCAGTGGCACTTTGAGAGTAATGTACTGAAGACTATTGAAGACTGTTGTTAAGTCAGCCCTCACTTCCCTGGTGGCTCAGGGGTTAAAGCGTCTGCCTGTGACGAGGGAGACCTGGGTTGGATGCCTGGGTCGGGAAGATCCCCTGGAAAAGGAAATGGCAACCCACTCCAGTATTCTTGCCTGGAGAATCCCGTGGACGGAGGAGCCTGGAGGGCTACAGTCCACAGGGTCGCAACGAGTCGGACACGACTGAGCGACTTCACTTTCACTGTATGCAGACGAGTCTGCCTGAGTGCTGACCATGATGAAGCAGCAACTTCCACGGTCTTTGACCTTGAATTGTCCCCCTTTGAACTGAAGACTAGACCTGCCCAAGGACTGGGGCGGTTGTTGCTTTAAGTGATGAGGTCTTAAATGTCTGATCTCAGAAGATTTCCTGAAAGCAGTGAGTGAAAAGAATGTTGAGACATCTTGATTTTGCAAATAGAAATTTTCTCCTCAAATTGGTAAGATGTTATCTGTGAAGATGTAAAAGTAGGGTTAAGAGAAAGTATAATTCATTTATTCTTTAAATATTTGTGCCTGTTTGTGCTATGCATCTGGTTAGTTACTGCTCTGCTAGATTTGGGGGATTTATCCTAAACCAGAAAGTACTGAAATAAAAAGTCAGTCAGATGAAACCTCAAATCCTGTTAACTAGGAATTCTGCAGTGACCCAGGAAAAATTAGGGCCCCTAGGAATTTTTGAGAGAAGAAACGAAGAGGTAACAAAATTGAAAATGGAGTAGAGTTGATTCTGCTCTTGTATTTTTAATATATTTGAAAGAGAGGGAGAGACTGGGGCAGGGGTGCAGACCTGGGAATCTCTGCAGCCACTGAGGGCAGAAGGAGGGACCTGGCACCGTGGATTTGTAACTTCCGGTAGCTCCGGGCTGGGAGTCGGGAAATTCTCCAAGGAGCCAAGACTGATGCCAGGAGTGTAGATTAGCCCTTTCCTGCCCGAGCTCACAGACCAGCAGGAGAGCCAGGAGGAGGTCCTGAAACACACCCACCAGTGAGTGCCAGACACAGCAGCCATTTTGTAGGGCTCAGAGGGCAGGTTCAGATTTGGGGACCCTGGAGAGAACCGCAGGAGTCTGGGGCTGAGGACTCAGGGGAGGGCAGGAGGACACACCCCCCTGGTCAAGACATCCACTCCCCCGCCTGGGGCAGAGACTGGTAAGCTTTGAGGATAGTGTGAGGGGTTGGGCATGCTGCTGCTGCTGCTGCTGCTGCTGCTGCTAAGTCACTTCAGTCGTGTGCGACTCTGTGTGACCCCATAGATGGCAGCCCACCAGGCTCCCCCATCCCTGGGATTCTCCAGGCAAGAACACTAGAGTGGGTTGCCATTTCCTTCTCCAGTGCATGAAAGTGAAAAGTGAGAGTGAAGTCGCTCAGCCGTGTCTGAGCGGGGTGTATTTCAGAGAATGGTCCAATTAATAGTTGGTGTTTACATGCCAGCTTTTGTTTTAAAGGTAACAGATTAAGTACCAATAGTCTTCAACTTTGAAACCAAGTTTAGTTAGCTTGCTCACAAACTAACCCATGGCCAGGAGGTCAGAAGCCCCCATTCCACCCCCAGCCCTCAGCACTTCCTGTCCAGAGCAGTCACCCTTTGTCCCAGGTACCAGTCCCTCCTGCCTCATATCCGGCTCGCTGAGGCCCTCTGCCTCCTGCAGCAGCTCCCTTGGCCCAGCGCTCAGGGCTGTGTGGGTTTCTCCTGACCTGCGTCCCACCATAGGGGTGTGTTCTGATGTAAATTTGAGTGACATCTTAGTGATACTATGCAATTATCAACACCTGTCTGAGGAGCCCTGGAATGGCTCCCCTAGCTGGCCTGTGCCAGGTACAGGCTGCCCAGCCCAGAGTCCCAGTGGCTTACTGACATACAGACTGGTTCTCAACCCAGTCACTCCCCTCTGCATGGTGTAGACCATTGTGGCTTAGCATACCTCGTGGCCAGTGTCCACGCTGGCCTCCCCATCGCCAGGCTCTGTGAGTGCAGGCTCTGTTTCTCACTCACCATTGTACTTCCTGTACACGGTTCAGTTCCTGGCACCTGAGAGGCTCATAATAAGCGTTTGTGGACTGGACATTAGTTGTTTGCTTGGATTCATCTTAGATTTTCCTCAACAAGATTTGAACTTGTGCTTTCTTAGCAATAATCACTGGTGCACAGTTTTAGAGGGAAGAGTGGAGACTAAGTTGTCCAAAGACCAAGTGCAGATGGGAAACACATCCTCTGTGTACCCTGGGCTGGGACCCTGGGTCCTCCCCACTGTGTCCAGGGGCATGCGCTTGAGAGTGTTGGGAAAGCATTTTGTCAGGGATGGGATCCCAGCTTATGGAGGAGGACCTGGAACAGGTGAGGGTGACTAGCCCAGGTCAGGCTCTGCTGTGACTCTGGGCCCTGGGGCATCAGTTTCCTGGAGGCCCTTGTATGACCGGGTGCATGGAGGGGCAGCACAGAAAGCTTTTAGGAACTGTCCACACAAGTGGACGGGGCTTGGGGGCCGTTGTTGAGGCATCATCTCAGATGCTGTTTCAGCAGAAAGCGTGTCTGGTAAGTGCTCTCCTGGGAACAGAAGCCTCAATGACTTCCTCCTTTGATTCCCCTCTTCAAATGGCTGCCTCTTAAACAGACACACTTCCCTTGGGGTTTGCACATTGCTGTGGTTGGAATCCTCTTTCAAGAGACATACTCAAGAAATCTTTCATCATTTTGAAAAATTGTTCCTGGTAGGTTCACCACCCAGTTAATGGCAGGAGAATAAAGTGTCATTGAAAGAGAATGTACTAAATCCTAAAACCAAGGATGCTCAAAAAACTGGCCAAAAGAGACGAAGGACTGACCCATGTAGAACACTTTGGGTGTTCTCTCTTCACTCACAATGCTGAGTAAAGAGAGTCCATGCAGAAGGCTGCATGCACGCTGTGGGGTCCCACTTACATGAAACAGAGGAAACCCATGGCGACAGAGTGCAGGTTGGTGCTCGCCAGGCGGGAGGAGAGCAGGGGGTGACTGCTGGTAGGCACCGCGTCTTCCTGGGACAATGACAGTATTCCAGGACTGGATGACGTTGTGAATGTGCTCACTGCCAGTGAACTATGCTGTGTGACTTGGTTAATCCTGCATCATGTGAATTTCACCTCATTCTTTTAAAGGGACATAAATGAATTCATTGCCCAAAAAGTACACTGTGTTATGAAAACAGCTACAAATGTGTCATAAGTCCAGTTGGAGAAGAATAGTTTCTAAATGGAATGTCTAGGCATAATTTCACATCACTCAAAAAGACCCAATTAGGGAGTTAGGGGCTCAGGAGGAAATGTCGAGTATTGAACTTGAACCGTAAAGATTATTTCTGGGAAACTAGGACAGATTTATTTAGTAAACTGGGCACTTCTAAATCACTCATTACCTTTATCATTCAATGAACAACCCTTAAGAAGAGAAAACTCTTGTATATCTCTCTGTGTAACCAGTGATGGAGACATTGACAAAGGGGAAAACTGGCAGATTACAGAAAGGCTCATACACCCACCAGGTTGATCGCAGGAAGAGGAGGAGAGAGAACCACAAACCACCTGAAAGAGGCGTTTGAACTGTGTAGGCCAAGCATTAACCACTGTCAGGATCACTGCCCTAGTAGTGCTTCAAAAAGCCATCCAATAAAAAGAAATTCACCCTGTCTGTCGGCAGTTAGATACAGAAGTTCTGCCCCGAGGGCCCTCTGCATGTCTGTCCCTGTCAGTGGTTGATGAACACGGCGGCTGAGTGTGGATGCAGGGCTGAAGTCAGTCCAGTCGGCAGGAAGCGGACCTGCCAGCGGGGCTGCACTGACAGTCCAAGGAGGTTTTTGCTGGAGCGGGTGGGGCTTTACCCAGAGGCTTTCAGGGTGTGGCTGGTGAGGTTCATCCAGTTCATGGCAGACACCCATGGGAGGGCATGTCCCCACCCATAAGTTCATTCCTCTTATCTCTTGACCAAAAATAGACTGTCTTGCTGGAGCCAAGTGTTACTTATCCTCATGTCCTCTGTAGCAGTTAATAGAGGGTGCAGTGAAAACCTAACTAAAATGATGAGGTCTGAACCACAGCAGACTGTCACAGTAGTTCTTGGCCATTTGAAAACATAAAGGAATTGTTAGTAGCAATCTCAGAAGTGGCTCAGACACCTCCCCCACCTTGCTCCACCCTCTTCCCCCCAATGACTTGAGGGACACAGTCAAACCCAGTTCACTGGGGTGATTTTGGCAGTGTCGGCCTGACTGATGCAAGGGGCTTGCTTAGCAAAATCAAAGCTTCAGGAGCGACACTGGTCTGAGTAGAGGCAGTGGAGGGGAGAACAGGGCTCCGCACCACTGTCTGTGAGTCTCATCTCAGGCGTCGGTCAGTGCGCTGGGGGCTGACCCCTCAGGCATCAGGCAGGAGAGGTAGCACTTGCCTTCCCAGGTGGTTGTGATTTCGTGAGTTCACACACAGAAGTGGTTCTGCACACCTGAAAACACCATAGTAGTGGTTCTGCCCTTGCTCCTCCTCCTTTTTTCTCTTTTCCAATTAACTAAAAAGTAGAGCTCTGGTCAGCATTAATCTGACTCTTTTCTTGTTTTTACAAACAAAATGGGAAGAGTACGATGAGTAACTTAGAAGAATGATAACTAGAGGTTGAAAGTATTTTGGGTTTTTTTTTCCAGGATAGACTAGAAGTCAAGTTGGCCTTGTTAATTATAACAGGGGGCAAGAAAGGGTAATGAAGCCAGTGGAGTTAAAAGTACAGAGAGATTTTAGCTAAAACAGGCATCCAAGAGACCAGTCAGGAAGATCAGCTGATACAGGAACATAAAAACATCTGCTGCCTAACTCTGGGTAGTAATTTATCCAGTGAATTTACCTGGAGCACAGTAAGTCTAGAATTCAGCCAGTGGACGGGATTTTTTTGCTTTTTCATTCATTCCTTCTCCTACGAATCTCAGTACTCCCCTTCTCCCCACACTTATCTCACAAAAATCATAATGCTCTACCTGTAGGGGACCAGCAGTTTTAAAGCTTTCAAACTTTAAAAAAATAGAAGTCCAAACAGCAAGCTCTGTGTTAATAACAAATCTGCATAGAGCTCTTCTGTTTAGAACTGGGAGGTGGTGGGTTGGGCCACCATGGCCCCCACCCAGCTCCTGGGGCTGCATGATTGGGAAGTGATCACTGAGGACTGGCTTTTGTTCTGGACATTTCACATATCAACATGGTTCTTTCATGAGACTTCCCTGGTGGTCCAGTGGCTAAGACTCCTAAGGCAAGGGGCCTTAGATTCCATCTCTGGTCAGGGAACTAGATCCTGCATGCTGCAGCTAAGATTTGGCACAGCCAAATAAATAAAACTAAATATTAAAAAAAATATATATATGGTTCTTTCTCTTCCTCTCTCAGCATAATAACCTGTGGCAGCAGGCCTTATCGTGGGGCACTGGGCCATGTAATTCAGAAGCTTGGTGGGATGTTCCTTGTTCATCTCAAATATGAAACACAAATGCTTGATTTTGCTTTTATTAAGTGCCTTCTCAAATTTGGAGAATCTTACATATTATAATTTTAGGTAGAACCCCCTTAAATCTTTTTGTTTGCAGTAAAATGCCTGTCTGTTCATATAGGACGTGGAAGTGGGAAGAGAAGTGTCATCGTCACCGTGGTCCTTCTTTCTTTCCCTTCAACTCTCCAGCCCGCTGGCAAATTAGGTCATGTTACTGTGTTTTTAAGTAAAGACCCGGAAGCTCCTGAGACTAAGTAATAACTTGGCTACAGGTCAGGGGTGGGCCTGGAGCCTGGTCCTCCAGAGGCCAGTGCCTGCATCTCTGGTGCTCCGGCCTACATGTAGTTACTTCCAGTTCCAGGGGAATTCACTTCTGTTAAATTTCTCATTTGCTTTATAGTTGTAATCCCTGGCCCTCAGATCAGAAGTCTGACCATTTCTTGTCAGGAGTGATGTAAATTTAGATTCTTGGTGTTTTCCATTGTTTTTGTTAAACAGCAGCGGTGAGCCATCTCTGCTGGAATTATCTTGAATGACAGGAGGAACATCAGATATATACTAAATAATTGCACTGAATGCCTCAGGTTTAGTTCAACATTTTTTTTTTTCCTGTTTAGGCACTTACTAATGAAAATATGACTTTTAAGAACTGGACATTTTCATTACTATTTTTCATTATAGTATAGTCATTTTCATTACTATTCTTTTTAAACCAAAGACTTTGCTCATCTGCCTGGAATCACTGACAGTGGAGAGAGTGGTCCCAACGGTGCCCTGGGGCTGGACCACATGTTGGAAAAGCGTCAGACCAGGCCTCTCAGGATTATCTGTGGGAGATCATGGTACAGCTGCTGCTGTCACTGGTTGTTAATACATCGAGAAAAGGAAATTTAAACATCTCCTTTCCACTGGGCATTTACTCCACATCTTTCTCCACGAATACAAAGTTGTCTATAAACAAAGAAGAATGGTTGCTTTTCTCTTTGTTGTTTCCAACGGTGTCCTTTCCAGTTTCTGCCACCACTAGTAACGGACACGTGTGTGTGCCCTGTGTCTCCTTTACTGATCTTTTCACTTAGCCTTGTTTATGGGGAAATGTGACAGACATGAGAGCCGTTCCTGAGTGCAGAGCAGAGTGAACAACTGTCGGGCTACCCAGGATGCCACCACCAAATTCAAAGAACAAAACATGCTGGGCGTCCAGGCACCACCCCATGCCCCAAGATCTCTGCAGCCCTGATTTCCTCTGCTGTCTTCTTTGCAGTTTTACCATTTTATGTTTGTCCTCAGAGCCCAGTCACTTGGCAGAGGGTTGTGCTGATTTGTTGCTTGTTCCCACGTAGACCATCCCCACAGGAGAGCAGAGGGTCTTCCGAGGAGTCTGTGCAGGGCAGCTACGTGGTATGTGAATTCGTGGTGATGGAGTAGATTGTGAAGAGGCTAGCTTGTTTCAAATATGAGAGCGCACTGGTAATGTTAGTGTATGTATCTATCAGAAAACCTGGGCTGACAGTTTTTGTGTGGAATATGAGTGTTCCTGCCTCCACACTGGTAAGTAGGTCATGTGACGCTGTTGAAGTGATAAAGACCTCCTGGGCCATGAGACCAGCCCGAGAACTGTCTGCAGTTCTGGACAGCAGCAGCTTGCAGCAAGAATTCCTTACTTCCCTCGCTGAGTGTGTGTGTGTGTGTGGCAGTTCCTGCCCAGGTAGAACAGAAATGCACAAAGTGTTATACAAACTTGGGCTCAGTTCAGTTCCGTTCATTTGCTCAGTCGTGTCCAACTCTTTGTAATCCCATGGATTGCAGCACACCAGGCTTCCCTGCCCATCACCAGCTCCTGGAGCTTACTCAAATTCATGTCCATCGAGTCGGTGATGCCTCCAACCATTTCATCCTCTGTCATCCACTTCTCCTCCTGCCTGCAGTTTTTCCCAGCATCAGGGTCTTTTCCAATGAGTCAGTTCTTCACATCAGGTGGCCAAAGTATTGGAGTTTCAGCTTCAGCATCAATCCTTCCAATGAATATTCAGGACTGATTTCCTTTAGGATAGACTAGTTTGGTCTCCTTGCAGTTCAAGGGACTCTCAAGAGTCTTCTCCAACACCACAGTTCAAAGTATCAATTCTTCGGTCTTCAGTTTTCTTTATAGTCCAACTCCCATACCCATACATGACCACTGGAAAAACCAGAGCTTTGACTATACAGACCTTTGTTGGCAAAGTAATGTCTTTGCTTTTTAATATGATGTCTGCTACTGCTGCTGCTAAGTCGCTTCAGTCGTGTCCGACTCTGTGCGACCCCATAGACGGCAGCCCACCAGGCTCCCCCATCTCTGGGATTCTCCAGGCAAGAATACTGGAGTGGGTTGCCATTTCGTTCTCCAGTGCATGGAAATGAAAAGTGAAAGGGAAGTCGCTCAGTCGTGTCCAACTCTTCGAGACCCCATGGGCTAGCAGCCTACCAGGCTCCTCTGTCCATGGGATTTTCCAGGCAAGAGTACTGGAGTGGGTTGCCTTTGCCTTCTCTGAATATGCTGTCTAGGTTGGTCATAACTTTCCTTCCAAGGAGCAAGCGTCTTTTAATTTCATGGCTGCAGTCACCATCTGCATCTGATTTTGGAGCCCAAAAAGATGAAGTCTCTCACTGTTTCCCCATTTATTTGCCATGAAGAAATGGGACCAGATGCCATGATCTTAGTTTTCTGAATGTTGAGTTTTAAGGCAACTTTTTCACTCTCCTCTTTCACTTTCAAGAGGCTCTTTAGTTCTTCTTCGCTTTCTGCCATAAGGGTGGTATAATCTGCATATCTGAGGTTACTGATACTTCTCCCAGCAATCTTGATTCCAGCTTGTGCTTCATTCAGCCCAGCATTTCTCATGATGTACTCTGTGTATAAGTTAAGTAAGTAGGGTGACAATGTACAGCCTTGACGTACTCCTTTTCCAATGTGGAACCAGTCTGTTGTTTCATGTCCTGTTGTGACTGTTATTTTTTGACCCGCATAGAGATTTCTCAGGAGGCAAGTTAGGTGGTCTGGTATTCCCATCTCTTTCAGAATTTTCTACAGTTTGTTGTGATCCACATAGTCAAAGGCTTTGGTATAGTCAATAAAGCAGAAATAAATGTTTTTCTGGAACTCTCTTGCTATTTTGATGATCCAGTGGATGTTGGCAATTTGATCTCTGGTTCCTCTGCCTTTTCTAAATCCAGTTTGAACATCTGGAGGTTCACGTACTGTTGAAGCCTGACTTGGAGAATTTTGAGTATTACTTTGATAGCATGTGAGATGAGTGCAATTGTTCAGTACTTTGAACGTTCTTTGGCATTGCCTTTCTTTGGGATTGGAATGAAAACCGACCTTTTCCAGTCCTGTGGCCACTGCTGAGTTTTCCTAATTTGCTGGCATATTGACTGCAGCATTTTCACAGGCTTTCTTATCTCACCTTGCTGTTCTCTGGAACTCTGCATTCAAATGGGTATATCTTTCCTTTTCTCCTTTGCCTTTCACTTCTCTTCTTTGGTCAGCTATTTTTAAGGTCTCCTCAGACAACTATTTTGCCTTTTTGCATTTCTTTTTGTTGGGGATGGTTTTGATCACTGCCTCCTATACAGTGTCACAAACATGCATCCATAGTTCTTCAGGAACTCAGTCTATCAGATCTAATCCCTTGAATCTATTTGTCTCTTCCACCGTGTAATCGTAAGGGATTTGATTTAGGTCATACCTGAATGGTGTAGTGGTTTTCCCTACTTTCTTCAATTTAAGTCTGAATTTGGCAATAAGGGAGTTCATGATCTGAGCCACAGTCAGCTCCTGGTCTTCTTTTTGCTGACTGTCTAGAGCTTCTCCGTCTTTGGCTGCAAAGAATATAATCAATCTGATTTCGGTATTGACCATCTGTGATGTCCATGTGTAGAGTCTTCTCTTGTGTTGTTGGAAGAGGGTGTTTGCTATGACCAGTGCATTCTCTTGGCAAAACTCTTTTAGCCTTTGCCCTGCTACATTTTGTACTCCAAGGTGAAATTTGCCTGTTACGCCAGATATCTCTTGACTTCCTACTTTGGCATTCCAGTCCCCTATAATGAAAAGGACGTCGTTTTGAGGTGTTAGTTCTAGAAGGTCTTGTAGGTCTTTATAGAACCGTTCAACTTGAGCTTCTTCAGCATTACTGGTCAGGGCATAGACTTGGATTATGCTGATATTGAATGGTTTGCCTTGGAGACGAACAGAGATCATTCTGTCATTTTTGAGACTACATCCAAGTATTGCATTTTGGACTCTTTTGTTTACTATGATGGCTACTCCTTTTCTTCTAAGAAATTCTTGCCCACAGTAGTAGATACAGTGGTCACCTGAGTTAAATTCACCCATTCCAGTCCATTTTAGTTTGCTGATTCCCAAAATGTCAATGTTCACTCTTGTCATCTTCTGTTTGACTACTTCCAATTTGCCTTGATTCATGGACCTAACATTCCAGGTTCTTATGCAATATTGTTCTTTATAGCATCAGACTTTACTTCAGTCACCAAAGTTGCGCTGGTTATTTATTTACCTAGTGTTTTGGCTGTTCTAGGCCTTTGTTGCTGCGTGGGGCTTTCCCTAGTTACAGCGAGCAGAGACTACTTGTCATTGCGGCGCTCAAACTTCTCATTACCGTGACTTTTCTTGTTGTAGAGTGCATGGGCGCAGTAGTTGTGCACATGGGCTTAGTTGCTCCGTGGCCTGTGGGGTCCTCCCGGCCAGGGCTGGAATCTGTGTCCCCTGCATTGCAAAGTGGATTCTTTTTTTTTTTATCAGTAATTATAGCTTTGTTTATGAAAATAAACTCATGTTTAGCATTTGTTCACCAGTTTGAATACTACAGTTCCAACTTAAAAATATGAAAGTGAGCATGTAAATTTCATTCTGTTCCCTTGTAAATGCCACCAACGTATCAATAAAGACATTTTTTAATGAATGCTTATCAACAGAGAAAATACTGAATTAATTTTGATATACCACATCGTGCAATATCATGTAGCCTTTATAAAGAATTAAAACTATAACAGATGAGTTGGAAGAGATTTAGCAAAGTGGATTCTTAACCACGGGACCACCAGGGAAGCTCTAGTTAATATTTTTATATCCTAGATCTTGAAGAAAGAATTAAGATTAGGAAGGACATTTAAAAAATATAACTAGCAGATATCTTGCAAAATGTGAGGTATTCCAAAATTATAAATTTATCTTACATGGTTATATAATAAATTTAAGTGATGGTACAAAGAAATAGTAAAAAAGGCTTAATTTCAGATGTGTATGCATTTCTTTTCTTTTTTTTTTAACATACAAAATTATACTGAGTTATGACTAACATACGATATTATATTAGTTTCAAGTGTACAACATAGTGATTTGATATTTTTATACATCATGAAATGGTCACCACTGTGTGACCGGTTACCACGGTCACCATAAATTGTTCTGTTGCCATATCTCCACCTCTGTATTGAGATCATGTCCCCTGATTCTTTCCCAGCTTCTCTGGGCTTCTTTCTCTTCCTTTCACTAGCTTCTGAGGAAACCAGCTCCTCTGTCTTACAGCTCTGCTGTCTTGTCTGGAGTGTCTGTTTGTGGCTTTGTTTAACCTTGTCAGTCTACCCTCTGAGCACTTAGTTTTTTCAGTATCTCTATCTACAATTTGAAAAATATCATCCTGAAATGCATTGAATTAACCTTGGAACATGTTTAGTAATCCCCACACCTGTCGGGTGTTTGTGGGGTGTTCCTAGTAGAGCGTGGTCTCTGAAGTCAGAGTGCCCGACTTGATGCCATCACTGTCTAATTAAGGAACAGCTGATTTCTAATACAGTTGATTTCTAATTCAGGAATCTCCCCCAAAGAGGCACATCCCGATGAGCAGCCGCTCCCTCCCCCAACCCCCACCACTGTCAGCAGGCCCTTCAGCTGTTCGTCTGCTGTCTGTCCCTGTGAGTTTGCACGTACTGAACATGTGATAGTGAGGAACCATGGATCCTGAGGGGCCGTGGATCATGAGGGGCCGTGGATAGTGAGGGGCCGTGGATCGTGAGGAACCATGGATAGTGAGGGGCCTTGGATAGTGAGGGGCCGTGGATCGTGAGGAACCATGGATAGTGAGGGGCCGTGGATCGTGAGGGATCGTGGATAGTGAGGGGCCGTGGATAGTGAGGGGCCGTGGATTGTGAGGGGCCGTGGATAGTGAGGGGCCGTGGATCATGAGAGGCCGTGGATAGTGAGGAGCCATGGATAGTTAGGGGTCATGGATTGTGAGGGGCCGTGGATAGTGACGAGCCGTGGATAGTGAGGGGCCGTGGATAGTGAGGGACAGTGGATCGTGAGGGGCCGTGGATCGTGAGGGGCCGTAGATCATGAGGAATCGTGGATAGTGAGAGGCCATGGATCGTGAGGGATCATGGATTGTGAGGGACCAGGGATAGTGAGGGGCCGTGGATAGTGAGGGGCCGTGGATCGTGAGAGGCCGTGGATAGTGAGGCGCCGTGGATCGTGAGGGGCCGTGGATACTAAGGGGCTGTGGATAGTGAGGGGCCGTGGATCATGAGAGGCCATGGATAGTGAGGAGCCATGGATAGTAAGGGGACGTGGATGCTGAGGGACCGTGGATAGTGAGGAGCCATGGATAGTGAGGGGCCGTGGATACTGAGGGACCGTGGATAGTGAGGGGCCGTGGATAGTGAGGGGCCGTGGATCATGCGGGGGCCGTGGATCGTGAGGGGCCATGGGTAGTGAGGGGCCGTGGATCGTGAGGGGCCATGGATCGTGAGGGGCCGTGGATAGTGAGGAACCGTGGATAGTGAGGAACCGTGGATAGTGAGGGGCCGTGGATAGTGAAGGGCCGTGGATACTGAGGGACCGTGGATAGTGAGGGGCCGTGGATTGTGAGGGGCCGTGGATCGTGAAGGGCCGTGGGTAGTGAGGAACCGTGGATAGTGAGGGGCCGTGGATCGTGAGGGGCCGTGGATCGTGAAGGGCCGTGGGTAGTGAGGAACCGTGGATAGTGAGGGGCCGTGGATCGTGAGGGGCCGTGGATCGTGAGGAACCGTGGATAGTGAGGGGCCGTGGATCGTGAGGGGCCGTGGATCGTGAGGGGCCGTGGGTAGTGAGGGGCCGTGGATCGTGAGGGGCCGTGGATAGTGAGGGGCCGTGGATCGTGAGGGGCCGTGGATCGTGAGGAGCCGTGGATAGTGAGGGGCCGTGGATCGTGAGGGGCCGTGGATCGTGAGGGGCCGTGGGTAGTGAGGGGCCGTGGATCGTGAGGGGCCGTGGATCGTGAGGGGCCGTGGATCGTGAGGGGCCATGGGTAGTGAGGGGCCGTGGATCGTGAGGGGCCGTGGATCGTGAGGTCCATCCATGTTGCATCATGTGTCAGTGCTTCCACCCTTTTCATGGCGGCCTGCTGCTCTGTTGCATGGATATAGCATTCAGTAGTATTTTACCACTTTTTTAACTCACCAGGATGACCAGTCCAGTTGGTAAAACCAGGGGTTTAGCTTCAGCCACACATGCACAGAATGGCAAGCGGCATGTTTGCCTTTCCTCCACAAGTTCACCTGGTTTGTAGTTTTTGTTGTCCTTGCCTGGCCTTTCTTGGAGTAGTTTCATTATGTAGTAGGGGCAGGGAGAAAGTGGAAAGCAATGAGAGAACTTGTCTACAGTTGATGTCCTCTCAGGGTTTTTTCATATCAGAGTGTTTAAAAGTGGAAGTTAAACGTTAGATTATATATTTATATTTAAGTGGAAGTTAAATGTTAGATTCTGGTAGAGTGCTTTAAAAGTACTAAACAGACTGACTAGCACAGTGAGGCAAGGCAAAGCAAAAGAATCAGAAAAGAAGAAATAAAACTGTGAAATGACATGATGGTCTATGTCAGAAATCCCAAGGAATCTGCAAAAGACAAAATGTTTTCTAAAATGAGTAAGTCAGTTTTGCAGAAGCCCAGCATACAAGATTAACATTCAAAAGTCAGTCACATTTCCAGTGAACTTCTCGAAACCAAAATTTAAAATACAATATTTTCAGTTGCTGAAAAAGGAGTATTTAGGCATAACCCTAATGAAATATGTCAGGAGTTGTATGCTGCAAACTACAAAACACTGATTAAAGGAATCAGTGGATATCTAAATAAACGCATGCCATGTTCATGGATTGGAAGACTCAACATCGTAAAGATGCTACTTCTTCCCAGAAGAGTAGATCAGCTTGACACAATGCCCATTAAAGTTCCAACAAAAAAATGTGTAGATATGTCTAGGCCTTGGAGAAGGCAGTGGCACCCCACTCCAGTACTCTTGCCTGGCAAATCCCATGGATGGAGGAGCCTGGTAGGCTGCAGTCTATGAGGTCACTAAGAGTTGGACACGACTGAGCGACTTCACTTTGACTTTTCACTTTCATGCATTGGAGAAGGAAATGGCAATCCACTCCAGTATTCTTGCTTGGAGAATCCCAGGGACGGGGGAGCCTGGTGGACTGCTGTCTCTGGGGTCGCACAGAGTCGGACACGACTGAAGCGACTTAGGAGCAGCAGCAGCAGTCTAAGCCTATTCCAGACTTTATTTGGAAATGAAGAGGAACCAGAATAGATAAAACCACTTTGAAAAGGAATAGAGTGGGAGGAATGGTACCCAATTTCAGAACTTATTAAATGGCTACAAGAAACTGCTGCATTGGTGGAGGCATGACTAGTCAGTGGAAAGAACCTAGGAAGGGCTGTGACTCCTGACCACGTGACTCCTGACCAAGCGCAAATAAAGCCATTCAGTGAAGGAAGGATGGTCTCAGCTCATTGCCCATGGATGGGCAAAAAATTAGTCTCAACCTCAATCTCATACCTCACAAAATATTTTAGGTTTAAATATAACACATAAAACTGTAAAGTTTTTAGTAGAAAACCATTGGGACCTACTAAGAAAAGAGTTCTGAGATAAACACCTAAAGTGTGATCCACGAAAGGAAAAAAATCAGTAAGTTGGACTTTATCAAAATGAAAATCTTTTGCTCTGCAAAAGATTGTGTTAAGAGAATGAAAAGATAAGCTACAGACCATGGGAAAATATTTGTAAATCTTATATCTTAGACTATATAATGAAATCTCAAGACTCAGCAGTAAACATACACACACTCAGTCCAATTAGAAAATGGGCAAAGGACATGAAGAGACATTTCCAAAGAGGACATCATGTGGCAGATAAACGCCCAGAAAGATGTTTAACATCACTGTCCTTAGGCAGAAGCACAGCATGAGTGATGTGAATATTACCACACTCCTGTCAGAACAGCTGAAATGAGAAACAGTGACAACCTTGGATGCTAGTGAGGCTGTGAAGAAACTGTCTCGTATGTTGCTGATGGGGCTGTAGGGTGGTGTGGTCCCCGGCAGGAACACAGGAACAGAGTTGGCAGTCCCTTTAAAACCTGAACATACTTACCCAAGCAGTTGCACCGCTGGGCATTTATCTGGAGAAAAGAACATTAGCATTCCCGTAAAATTCTGTGCCAAGTGTTTTTAGTAGCCCCAGACTGGAAAGAACCCCTGTGTCCCTCAGAGATGAGTGGTAAACACATCCACACCATGGACAGCGCTCAGCGGGTAAAAGCAGCAAGCTGCTGGTGCCACTGCAGCCTGGGTGGATCTTGAGGCCACTGTGCTGAGTGACGGAAGCCGAGCCGAACACACCAGGCACCACATGACTGTTTATACAGGGTTCTCTGAGGTTGTGTCAGTGCACGAGACTGTGTGAATGCTGGTTACTCCCTCACCGGGTCTCCAAGCCTCAACTGGGCTAGCACTTTGGTGCCCATCCCTCAGGGAGCTGTGTGGAAGGAAGAGGGGCAGAAGTGGGCAGACAGGCACAGCAGGCCCACCAGCCCCCAGCTTCCAGGGGGCCCCCCGCATCCAGTGGCCGCCTCTCAACCTAGCTGGCCCTGGTCAGTCACCCAGCTCTGTCTGATCACCTACACAAACAGCCGCTGCCAGGAGAAGGGGAGAGTGACTTTTCACCAGCATGTCCCCATTTACTTGCTGCTTTGTTCTTCATTTGGACCCAGAGTGTTGGTGTTGGCTGCAGACCCCGCCCTGTATGCCGCATTTCCGCTGTGATCCATGCGAGGGGCCAGAAGACAGCAGGGAAGCTTTGAGTCTTGTTCTCTGTGATGCCAAGGCCCTCATTCTCAACTCTGAGTTTAACTGCTGGATCCTAAGCACTTAAAATAGTACATGCTATTAAATGTTGAGAACAATAAGAATGTGTAATATTAATTGTTAAGGCCACAAGCTTTTAATAACGTAAACAACATTATTATCTATTAACACTGTGGAGAATTAGGGCAAAATCTAAGAAGCCTTTGAGATACATAGTTTGGTTTTTTCTTTCAACTAAAACGGCATTTTAAAAACTGGTAAAATGCACATAATGTAAAAGTTTCCATCTTAACAGTTTTTAGGTAGTAGGAAGCACATTCACAGTGCTCTGCAGCCATCATACCAGCATGTCCCAGAACCCATCACCCTTGTGAAGTGAAGCTCTGTCCCCTGAACCGGGGCTTCCCAGCCCCTGACAGCCACCCTCTACCTTCTGTCTATGAATTGGTCTGGTTGGCGATCTCATATAAACGGAATCACACACTATTTGTCTTTTTGTGTCTGACTATATTCTTTATTTTAGATAATATTGGTAATTTTTCTTGTTCTGTGAGTAACACGTGTCTGATTTTGAAAAATACAGGAAACACTTAAACCAAAAGAAGAAAATAAATGTCACCTTTAAATTCTACTCGGATAACCACTAAAAATATTTATTTTTACTCTTTCAGAGAGAGATGTTATAATTTGTTGTCTGTTTTTCACTTAGCAAGGTATCATGAATATCTTTCCATGTCCATAGTTTCTGTGTAAATGTTTCAAAAGCTGTATCATATTTCATTGTGCAGATACATCATAATTTTGTGTATCTTTTTATTGAAGTATAGTTGATTTACATGGTTTCAGATGGATAGCAAAGTGATTCAGTTATACATACATGCATATATATATATTCTTTTTCAGTTTCTTTTCCATTATCAATCATTACAATTTATTGCTTGTATTTTCGTATCGTATACAGTAGGTTCTTACTGTTTATCTGTTTTATATATAGTGCTATGTATCTGTTAATCCCAAAGCCCTAATATATCCCAGCCCCACTGCCTTTCCAGTCTGGTAACCATCAGTTTGTTGCTTACATCTGTGAGTCTGTTTCTGTTCTGTAAATACGTTCATTTGTATCATTTTCTTAAGATTCCACATATAAGTGATATCATATGATATTTGTCTTTCTGTTTCTGACTTCCTTCACTTAGTATAATTTCTGGATCCATCCACGTTGCTGCAAATGGCATTATTTCATTCTTTTTTTGTGGTTGAGTAGTATTCCATTGTCGGAGAAGGTAATGGCACCCCACTCCAGTACTCTTGCCTGGAAAATCCCATGGACGAACAAACCTGGTAGGCTGCAGTCCATGGGGTCGCAAAGAGTTAGACACGACTGAGCGACTTCAGTTTCACTTTTCACGTTTGTGCGTTGGAGAAGGCAATGGCAACCCACTCCATTGTTCTTGCCTGGAGAATCCCAGGGACAGGGGAGCCTGGTGGGCTGCCGTCTGTGGGGTCACACAGAGTCAGACACGACTGAAGCGACTCAGCAGCAGCAGCAGCAGTGTTCCATCGTGTATATGCACCACGTCTTCTGTATCCACTCCTCTGTCGGTGGACATTTAGGTTGCCTCCATGTCCTGGCTATTGTGAATAGTGCTGCTATGAGAGTTGGGGTGCATGTGTCTTTTTGAATTAGAATTTTTTCCAGACATATCAAATGCATGATAATTTAGTGAACAGTCTCTTTCCTGTGCTTACACATTCCAGGTTGCAAGGTCTGTCTGTCTGTCTGTGCACCCCTGACTTCATTGCGTATTCTGAATGTTGGCTTCTTGGTGTTCAGCCTGCATCTGAGCGGCTCACTGATCAGCATCTCTTCTTTCTTCAGGATGGCTGAGCTTTTTAGTTTGATTGACACCATGTGGCCTCCACGGGCAGCTCTGAAAGCAACAGGCCCTGGCACAACCTTCGAGGTAAGCTCGGCATTGAGGCACCACCCCACCACAACAGTGACATCCTGAGAAACCCTGTGAGGTTAGCCTGGCATTGAGGCTCCCCCCAACACACAGTGCACCTCCTGAGAAGCCTGGATCCAGTGAGTGTGAGCCAGGACAGAGTTCACACTGCTGCCTCACTTGTAGGCCAGAGCCTGGTTACCTAGTCCACCGTGTCACATGTGTGCTTCCAGAGGTTCCTTTACGGTGACCTCTCTCCGCCCCCATTATCATGGGCCACTGCACACTGAGGGTCTCAGCCTCGCACCCAACAAGAAGCAGGTGGTTTCCCTGCCTCCTTCCAGTCAGTAGTAGAACCACCACTGAGTACCAGTTAGAGCAGGGACTCAGTGCACAGAATTTGTGCACATCGGTCGAACCACTAGCTCAGCTCAGCTCGGAGTCTCCCTCTTCTTCCTCACGTCGTGTTTGGTAGCAAGTTGCCCACAGATAGCAAAATTGAGGAAGAGGATCTGTCCTTCCTGCTCTGAACCCTGTCCAGCAGGCTGGCAGCTACTGCTTCGGGCCTTGGCTCCCCAGGCTGAGAGCTGGCCCCTTGCTTGTGTGGTTCTGACTTCTAGCACAGGAGGACACAGTAGCTCTGTCAGGAGCTGGAGCAGCAGCCCAGTCGGAGATGCCATTTCTAGATGCCTCACAGGGAAGAAGTCTGTGAATGGAGTCTTCAGTGCATCTGGAGATTGAATTTCTAGAATGACGTCTTGAATTGGTGATAAATTCAGGAGCACAGAAACTCGCTGGGTCCAGAGAGAAACAAGCCCATCTGTAAAGACCCTTGCAGAGAGTCAGTCTGCATCTGTGAGCAGAGACGGCTCTGTTGAAGAGTCAATTTATGTTAATAGTGCATTTGAGTCTTTAAGCAGCACATTCACGTTCTACTTTTGTCTTCATTTTAAACAGGAGAAAACTCATCTGCCTCCTCCTAGCTTCTGTTACATACTCAGCGCTCATCCAGACTTGGGGCAGATTGATATAATTGAAGATGACCCCGTTGCAGAACTTTACCAGCCACCGACTCCCCGCTTCTTAAAAGAAATTCTGCAGGTGGTGCCTTTGTGTGTACCGGGCCTCTGTCGCTTTGCTGTGTGTGTGGGCTTGGGGAGACTTACGCACTGTTTTCAATACGTTCCAGGCGGACGGCCTCTGTACCCATTGCAGTTTCTGTGCCAGAGTGATTTACCGGAGACCACAGGTGATCCATCTCTCTTTCTCTTCACATGTTGTACAGCTTACCAAAGGATAATCTCCCTCAGAAATGGGTGGAGTACCCAAACAGAAAAGCATTGTTGAATGCCAGTTATGCGCGATCCACACTGACATGGTGGTAAGCAGTGCAGTTGGGGCTGCGGCCTCTCATGAAGTCCCGGGTGTGAAGCCAGCAGAGTGTGCTCTCAGGATGCGAGCAGCAGCCTTGTGGCTGTCACTCACTGGCTCCTGCCCACAGCCCTGCAGCTGGACCAGAGGTGGAGGGGGAAGGAGTGTTTAGATGCACTGCCACCTTTAGCTGGTCTGTGGAAATCCTTGCCCTTCCTGAGAAACTGACCATTTGCTAAGATGAACTTCTCTGTCCAGTGCAAGGCCATGTGCGGGACCTTGGGGTCCTGTCCCTTCTGTCTCCTTCAGATGGAACGTTTCTTTATCTTTCTTATCTTTTATGACCTTGTCATTTTTGAGGAAGAGGTTGATTTCTTAACAGAATGCCCCTCCATTTAGATTTACCGGGTCACAAAGAGATCTGTGATCTATGCCACGTAAAAATACTGTGTTCATACCAGGGGCACACAGTGGAGCTGTCCCAGTGCTGTGATATGATACCAGTCGATTAAGATGCTGTTTTCCCGGCTTCTCCACTCTAAAGTTAACTAACAAATATTCCATACTTATTGCTTAATAACTGTGTAACAGATGTTTTGTAGGAAGATAGCTTAGACTGTTTTATTATCCTGTTTCTTATAAAACTTCTACCCATTCATTGTAACAGCTATATGAATCTTGCTTGAATTATTACTCTGATAGTGGCTAAATGATAATTTTCTAATTCCAGCATTTTTCTACATTTATTAGTTGGCATTGGCTATACTTAGGAACTTTTATTTCCCTGATTTATTTATGCATTCAGTCATTTATCTCAGCCTGAACCAGTAGATTGAATTTTTATTCATTGGGTTGTTATCTGTAGCTGTCACTTATCCCAGTGCTTACATCTCCCCAGATTCAAGCCAGCTCCTGTGTCCTTTGGACATATCCCCATCACTCTTCAAGGGCTCCCTTACTTTCTGCAATAATAAGATGCTTCAGACTCATCTTGTGTTTCCTCTGCTCTGAAGTCAGCTGTCTGCTAAGGAGCCCTGGTTGATTTTAGTGAAGAATGGCATTTAGAAGCCAAGATCTGGGTCCTTGGTGGGCTCATTGCTGCTGGGCCATCTCAGCAGATGGAACAAGGAAGTATGTGTATGTACTCATGCACATGTACCTACCGCTCCACGTCTATTCTTTCTTTACATCTGTCTCTACCTAAAACTTATCATCTTATACCAGTACTTCCAACTCTAGGCCATAACACTGACTCTAGATTTCCCCACTTCCGTATTAATAACTCCCTCATCCAGCTCTGAGAAACCTGGCTCTCACTTTCCTCAGTATAAACTTCTCTAATTTCTTATATGTAATCAACCTCCCAACCATGTGAACCACCTCCTCCACTCAGCTCACAGCTGCTGACCTTGCTGGTCACCGTATTTGCCCAGTCATGTCCACCAGCCATGTGGGATCGTCAGCCTGACCACACCATCCATGCCAGCAGCACCCTGACCCTCACGCCTACCAGCTTCTCATAGCCTGGTCCTGCTGACCCCGGGGGTATTTCCAGTGAGATCCTTGTCCCCATGTGCATCTGCTGAGTCCTGATGGCAGAAGACTGTGATGTAGTTGTGTCCTAGCCGCCTCCCAAAGGCCCTGCGTCCATGACTGTTGCACTGGAGTGGAGGATTCACCATGTGCATCCGTGGGGCCAGGGGTATGAGCATTTCATTCATAACACTTCCTCATCCTTGGGACACTTACATCTCGCAGGAGAGAAGAGTGTGTGTGCTTCGTGGAAGCCAGTGTGATGACTCACATCCTCACCCTGTGGACGTGGGATTGGGAGGAAGTGCGTGGCTTCTTCCTCTTTGGTCAGAGGACTTCGAGAGAGGAGCCAGGGAGGGGCAGGCTTCCCCCCAGCCATTGGCCCTTAGAATAGCAACAGGGCTGGAGCTTACTGGGCTTGGCCATGTCTGGCGTGCTGAAGACCACATATGCAAAGGCCATTGCATCTGTGGAAATACTGATTGAAATGATATCAGAAATATTAGTGTTAATAATAATCATCTAAGATTATCACCTTTAAAAATAATTTTGAATTTAAGAAGAGCTACCAGGTTAATAGCCTTGTCCGTGACTTTGAATTCTAGGCAGACAGTTTGTTTCTGGAGCCAAGGGAGATGTGGCTGGTGGTGACTGACATTACTCTGCAGACACTGGACGAGGACTCAGGCCTCCCCAGAACTGTTCCTGTGCGTGTGGCCACCTCATGCCTGCTGGACCAGGAGGTCCGGGATGCTCTCTGCGAGACCACCTCCCAGAGCTTCCTCTTCCGGGACGCTCTCCAAGACCAGGGTATGCCTTCCTCTTACTGAAAGCGCTGGTCTGTCCCCCGGCCCAGAGTTCCCTGCAGACCAGGCCCCTTTGACAGCTGCCTAGACAGAATAGAGCCCCCCCTGTGGTGCTGGCATGCAGGGGTGATGCTGGGGTTACTGGGGAGGGTCTGTTGGGGTCACGCTTTATGGGTACAGAAGTAACAAAGCTGCTGCCTAGAGCACCGCTTTGTAAAACAAACAGAGAGCTCAAGCATTTATATCCATCCTTCTATGTCCACCCTCTGCAGCACCAAGTCTGCGTCTAGAGAAAGGTGGTGTTTGCATGTGAACTACATATATGTTCTTACCATGTAAACCCTGTAAAACATGTACCTCGTGCCATGTCAGGCTGTGTAAATACTGGTTGATGTGCAGCAAATCCACATTTTGCTTTCTGGAACTTTCCCTAAGTGTTTTCCACCCACGGTTGTCTGCATCTGAGCTGGCTGGAGTCTGCAGATGTGGAGCCTGTAGGTACGGAGACCTGACTGTGTGCTTATACCCGTCAGCACTCTTTCCAGGAACCACAGTAGGACCCTGCCTGGACAGTGTATTTTCAATGTTGAAGCTACGTGACATGAAGTTGGTCTTTCTGCATCAAATGTGAACCCATGTTTGTGTGTGTTTACAGCTCTGGCTTCCTTTCTGCACAGACTGTGTCCCTGGACACACAGGGGCCCCACACCAGTGCCCCTGGCCACCCCTTCTGCGCCTAACTGCCAGGAGACTGGCAAAGGATGCGTCTCTCCTGGCAGGAGAACTTGCTAGTTTCAAACCTGGAACTGCAGTAATCCAAAGCATCTCTGTTGGCAGGTCAGATTGTCTGTGTTGGCCGAACTGTCCTCCTGCCTCTGAAACCCCGTGAGGGTGTGACCACGGGTGCCGGGGAGCTGTCAGGCCCCCTGCGTCTGGATGAGCTGGGCCCTGGCACTCGGGTCAACTCCATTTGCAGCATCCAAGGTATGTATCCATCTTGATGGAAGAGAGATTTGTATTTTCTTAACTATCCCACTCACTTTGTGTTCGTTGTTTATTCAGTGAGTGTTTGAGTACCTGACATAGGGTACATGAGGAACAAAATGAAAAGATGCCGGCCTTTCAGACACAAGCAGAGCCAGGTTGGCAGCCTCTGGGGCTCCGAGTGCCTGTCCCAGGCCCTCCCTGTGGGGCACAGACAGGGGCCCTGAGCCGAGGGGGAGGGGAGGGTGAGCCCATCGGATGAGGTGGGGGTCGGGGGGCGAGCAGGGCTTGCCCCGGCTGCTGACGGGGCAGGGCGGATAAGCTCCGGAGTGGGAGGAGGTGACAGAGGTGTGTGTGGAGGGGGTGGCAGTCGGAGGTGGGGGGATTCAGGGCGGAGGCGGATGTGAGGGAGGGTTCGGTCAGAAGACCCGACACGCAGGGCACAGTGATCTGTGACAGCACCGTGGTCGTCAGTTTCCAGAAAGTAGAGATTCCACACGTACGTCAAGGACCTGTGTCCTCCACCCAGGGCCACTCGACCCCCAAACCCCGTGTGCTTTCTATGAACAGCCAAGGCCGTGACCCCACTGTTGCTGGAGCCCAAGTCCCCTGTGTGATTGTGAGGCTGAGCACGAGTCCGTTGTGTTTTCCTTCGGTGCATTCCCTTTACCCTGGTGTTCCCACCGAGATGTAGTTCCTCAGGCTCGTGGACTTGAAGAAGTATGGCTCCAGCCTTCAGCCGGGTCTCTTCTTGCCCCCACTCTCTCGTCTCTGCTCCAAGGATGGCAGGACTGACCTCAGAGGAGTACGTGGGCTGACAGGGAAGCCGATGTTCCGTGCTCCCACTGCCACAGGCAGGAGGCTGACTGGGGCTCGGGGGCTGGAGCCAGCGACAGCAGGGATGGGGCCCAGACTGCCACCCCTGCCCAGGCATAGCTGGTGCAGACCTTTCAGAAAGGTGGGAGGGCACGTGGGAAACCCAGGACAGCTGCGCAAGCTCCATGTGCTGGAGGAGAGGGGCCAAGGTAGCCAGCTGGCCCTGTCCTCTTCTGCTGTCCCAGCTGTGCTAATGGAGTGGAACAGTCAGGTTTTTGTCTTAGATGAAGCCCTGTTTTCAGCACCACAGGTCGACTCTGGAGTAAAATGGGGGCTGGCTGTTGGCTGCTGGGAGGAGCACAGGGGAGGCTGGCTGAGAGTCTGGAGGCTGGGCGGGCCGGTGGACAGGCGTGAAGGCCGGACTCTGCAGAGCCGCACAGCCTGTCCACGGCCTGTGCTCTCCAGGCTCCCATCCCCTCGTGTCTCCCAGGGCAGGTCATCCAGGCTCAGAGCCGGTGGAAGGAGGAGGGCGCGACTCCAGGTGACAGTTCCCACCCCCAAACCCCTCCTGCATTT
The DNA here is from genome assembly GCF_001704415.2 of Capra hircus. Lineage (NCBI taxonomy): Eukaryota > Metazoa > Chordata > Mammalia > Artiodactyla > Bovidae > Capra > Capra hircus. The sequence continues at coordinate 62,904,944 of NC_030821.1, forward strand.
TATGAGAAAATGTACTTGAAGAGCTGGCTTCCTGAGAAGGGTTTGGAGCCAGACCACTCTTACCTGCAGCCAGGGAGTAAGAAGCATAGAGATGCAGACCAGGAGCATGCAGACAGTGGTGAGACAGACTTGCCTTTCCTAAAGAACCTCATATTTTAAAGAAATAGTCATTTCCAGTGAGATTTACAAAACTCACTTGAAATTTAACCATTTCACTTGAAATTTAACCATTTCAAGAGAGATTCGGTGGCAGTCCATTTACAGTGTTGTGCAACCACCTCCTCATTTATGTTTTGGCTTTTGTCGTCTCACTGGCTTTGAAAACAGTGGCAGTCTGGTTCTCAATCACAGTGTCATTGAGCAGAAACTCACCTTTTTAAAGTGTGCAACTCATTGTAGTGTATTCATACAGTTGTGCAGCCATCGCCACTAACTAGCTCCAGAGAGAAACCCGTGTCTGTCAGCACTCACGTCCCGTCCCCTCCCAGCCCCTGGCTCCCGCTCCTCTGCCTCCTGCCTCATGGACACTCATGTGAATGAGTCATACACTGTGTGCTCCTTGGTTTCTGGCTGCTGGAACTCAGCAGGACATTTTCAAGGCGTTTCTCAGGCTTTGTTCCTTTCTGGGGCTGAATAGTCCATCATATGGACAGACCCTGTTTTATTTATCCATTCATCAGTTGATGCACACTTTTTTGATCCTATAATTCATGCTTCTGTGAATTTTCACGTAAGGTCCTTGGGTGGACATCTACTTCCTGTTCTTTGGGTGTATTCCTGATGTCTGACATAGTTTTCATGTGGGCCACAATCACAAACAGCAGCAGCATAAGCTGTGCTCCCTCCACGCGTGATGGGGAGGCATCTGTAGGAAGTGACCCTCCAGAGGGCAGGACATGAGGCTGAGACTGAACATCCCATGTCCAGATGTGGTGACCAAAGGGACTGTTGGGAGGTACAGCCCAAGATGAGGGACATCAGGTGTCCACTGTGACCTGTCTGGAGAGGGGCAGTGTTGGTGGAGGGGCTCTGGCCAGCAGTGCCCGTGGAGTGACCCTGGGCTGACACAGGCTGCCTCGCACTCCCGGAGCAGAGCTGTGACAGGTGACATCCCCCTGCTCTGTCCTCCCAGCACTGGGTATTCTCAGGTTGTAGATCGTCCGTCATTCTCACAGGTGTGTGCTGGTGTCAGGTTGCTGATTCAGTTTGCGTTTTTCTGACAGCATTTTCTATGAGCATCATTCCTATGTTTATTTGACATCTGTATATCTTCTGTGTTGAGGTGTCTGCCAGGGGCTTTGGTCCATTTTTATTCGGGTTGTTCACTTTCTTATTGAGTTTTTTGAGTTTTTCATGTATTTTGGATAGCAGTCCTGTCCTAGATAGGTGTTTTGCAAATATCTTTTCCCATCTGTGGCATCTCATCTCTTAACAGTGTCTTTTGTGGACCAGTTTTAATTTTAATGAAGTCCGACATAGACTTATTTTTCCCCATGAACTGTGGTTTTGGTGTTGTATTTAAAAACTCATTGCCAGACTAAGGTCACCCAGATTTTTCTCCTGTTTCCTTCTAGGAATTTTATGGTTTTGCTTTTTACACTGAAGTATACAATCCATTTTGAGTTAAATTTTGTAAAAGAGGTCAGCTCTTTTTCTAGATTCATTTTTTCCCCAGGTGTTTGTCAGTTGTTGTAACACTATTGGAAACACTGTCTTTTCTCTGTTGAAATGTCAGATCAGTTGACTGTGTTCATGTGGGTGTGTTTCTGGGCTCTCTGGTCTGTTGCCTTGGTTTTTTCTTTTGAGGGTAGGATGCTGTCTTGATGACGGTGGCTCTGTTGTGTGTCCTCCAGCTCCATTCTCCTCCAGTATTGTCTTGCCTACTCTAGGCCTTTCTGCCTCCTGTGTAAGCTTGAAACTTGGCTTATGGTATCCACAAAGTGACTTGCTGTGCTTTTGATTAGAATCGTGTTGAATCTGTAGTGCACCTTAGAAAAAATGTACATCTTAACAGTGTTCAGTCTTCCTGTACGTGAACATGGAATACCTCTCTCATAATTTTGATCTTTGATGTATTTCAGCAGTGTTATAGTTTTTCTCATATAGATCTGTATGTATTTTACTACACTTATACCTAAGTATTTAATTTATTTTAGCTAATATAAATGGTATTGTGTGTTTTTAATTTAAAACTTCACTTGTTCATTGTTAGTGGATAGGAAAGCAATTGACTTTTGTATTTTAACTTTGTATCCTACAACCTAGCTGCAATCATTTTATAGCGCTAGATTTTTTCTTATTGATTCTTTGAGATAGTCTATATAGGAAACTGTCACTTGTGAACAAGGACAAGTTTTTCTTCACTCCCACTCTCTATCCATTTTATTTCTTTTTCTGGGCTTCTCATCTTAGCTGGACTCCCAGCACCAGATTGAAGAGAAGTGATGAGAGAGACCTCCTTGCCCAGTTCCTGATCTCAAGGAGAAAGCACCACCTTTCCCACCATTAATCAGTGATGTCAGCTGTCAGGGTTTTGAGTGTTTGTTGTTTTTTCAGCTAAAGATAATATCTCTTTATTCCATATATTAAAGGGAAATAATGTACTGGTCTCTTACTTCCCCTCCAGTCAGTTCTGATTATTAAGATCGATAATGTTCCGTTCTGTAGCTGTAAAGCTTTGCCCTTTGTCTGCAGGTTGATCCTCATAGATGAAAAACAGTAAATGGTATTTTTATTATAATGATTATGTAAATATTTTTCGCTGAACAGGAAACTAGTACATACTCTATTTTCTTTCTTGTATGATTCTTTTCATGGAGTTTTGTGTTGAATTTTGTTTTACTTACACTGCCTGCTCTACACTCTTAATTATTTTCCAAATCCTCAAAAATGGTGACAGATCTTTGGAGCCATCCTTTTCCTGTGTAATTTCTCTCCTAGGGCCTTCTGTCCCTCTGAACCTTCCTTGACTGGTTGCTCTGCTGTGGCTGTCATCTAGGCCTCCTCTGTATTAATCCTTTAGGGTCATCCTTTCCTAAATCACAGAACTTCTTTATTGGTTTATTCCAACTGTAGGCTTTTAATAAATGTTCTTTACCAAGGTGAGAAAACCTCCTCTATTCCTAGATTAATGAGAGTTTTTATCATCACTGGGTATTGGATTTTGTCAAGTGGCTTTTCTACATCCATTGATATGATCATATGATTTTTCTTCTTTATTCTGTTGATATGATAGACTGTTGTTGTTGTTATTTAGTCAGTAAGTCATGTCTGATTCTTTATGACCCCATGGACTGTATCCCACCAGGCTCCTCTGTCCATGGAATTTCCTTGAAAGAATACTGGAGTGGGTTTCCATTTCCTTCTTCAGGGGATCTTCCCGACCCAAGGATTGAACCCGTGTCTCCTGCACTGGTGTATATTCTTTAGTGCTGAGCCTCCAGGGAAGCCCTGTGATAAATTACAGTAGTTTATTTTTTAAAATATTGACTCAGCTTATTAACCTGGAATAAGTCCCGTTTGGTCATGGTATAATCCTTTTTTTTAATGTAGTTGGATTAGATGGCTAATATCTTGCTGAGGCCTTTTACAGCTCTGTTCATGAGAGATTCTGGTCTGTAGTTGTCCTTTCAGGTAGTGTCTTTATCTGGGTTTGGAATTAGGTGCGTGTTGTTGTTAGGGGATGAGTTGAGAAATACTCCCTCTGCTACTGTCTTCTGGAGGGAACTGCACAGGATTGGTATAATTTCTTTCTTAAATGTTTGCTCGAATTGATCAGTGAACTCCTCTGGGCCTGGTGCTTTGTTTTGGAAAGTTATGAATTATTGATTTAATTTCTTTAATACAGGCTTACTTCATTTTATAGTGCTTGGTAGATACTATGGTTTTTACAAATTGAAGGTTTGTGGCAGCCGTGTATCAAGCAAATCTATCCCTGCTGTTTTTTCAGTAGCTCTTTTTCAGTAACACTTCGTGTTTTGGTGTCACATTTTGGTAATTCATGCAGTATTTCAATTTTTTTCATTATGGTTATATTTGTCATGGTGATCTGTGATCAGTGATCTTTGATGCTACTATTATAAAAAGATTTCAACTTGCTGAAGGCTCAGATGACGGTTAGTGTAATTTAGCAATTAAGTATTCTTTAATTAAGGTTTTTTAGACAGTATGCATTTGTTGCACATTTAATAAGCCATAGTATAGTGTGGACATAACTTTTATGTACACTGGGAGCCAGGGATCAAACCCAGATCCAGCCATCGCCTGCTTGCCACAAGGGGGTTGCCAGTGGCATGAAGACCCCAGACAAAATATATTTCCTCAGCTCGAGTTGTGTTCTGTAATTGGAAGGAAATTGCTTAATCCCATGTAATTGTAAATATTGTTAGCACTCACGGGTACCCTAAGATAAAAGGAACTGTGGTTTGTAGCAGTCTTCTTTTTCTTAATTCATTTAGCAGACACCATAATTGTGTGATTGAGTCTCTGTGCTGGAAGCCCTCCCTTCAGCTTGGATTCTGCCCTCTGTGAAGACGCGCCTTCCGGCTGTGCTTTGAGCTTTTACTGGCTTAACTTTCAGCCTTTTACTGGCTTAACTGACTCAATCTTGATTAGATTTGTAAGAACAATGAAATTAGCTAGGCAGTCTTTTTTAAATCAGGATGTATTATTTTCATTTTCAAAAAGTCATTCAAGGATGCATTGCAGGAATGCGTTTTAATAAACCAAGCCTACTTAGTTCTCATTATTTTATCCTCTGCAGATAAATTTTCTCCTAATGTTTGTTCTAGTGGAAAATTAAATTCTTTGCTCCAAGAGTGGGAAGGATGACTCTCCTGTTTCTCTGGAAACTTAGTTCACATCTTACTTTTTCTCAGATGTCTCATTTCACCACTCTTCAACAAGGATGGTCTGAGATTTGCAGTGTATCTTGATGATATGTACAGTGCTTCACATTCTAAGAAAATTAGACCAACTCAGTCTCCTGTTTAAAATTCCTTCCTGGCTTCTCATCCCTTCCAAGATCAAGTCTAGAATCCCAGGGAGACTTGGAAGGTGCCGGCCTGCTGTCTCACCTGCCTTTTTCTCTGCCCCTCTGGCCTCCAGTCCCACCTCAGGGCAAAGGGCGGACCTGTGCCCCTCCCTACCAGCAGCCCCACCTCAGCTCCATTCTTTCAGGAAGCCTCCCCTGACACTTAGGCCAGCCTAGAGGGCCTCTCTTATGCCCCTCTCAGGGGTCTTTTCCATTTCTCAATTTAGCATGTATTTTATATTCTACTTTTTTTTTTTCAAGACACTAGTTTTTAGAGCAGTTTTAGCAAAATTGAGCAGAAGGTTCAGAGATTTTGCACATTCTTTCTACCCCCACACATGCACAACCTCCCCCACCGCCAGCATTCCCACCAGATGGTGCATTTGTTGTAACTGATGAACCTGTACCGACACATTGTCATCACCCAGAGTCATAGCTATAGCCGGGGTCACTCTTGGTGACTACATTGCGTGGATTTAGACAAACTTATGACATGCAGCCATCGTTACAGTGTTGTACCGAGTGGTTTTCCTGACCTAAAACGTCTGTGCTCCACCTCTTCAGCCCTCTCTCCCCCCTAATACCTGGGAACCACTGATCTTTTCCAATCTGTATAGTTTTGCTTTTGCTACAGTGTCATATAGTTGGAATCATACAGTCTGTAGCCTTTTGAGATTGGCTTCTTTCAGTTAGTAATATGCATTTAAAGTTCCTTCATGTCTCTTCATGACAGGAGAGCTCATTTGTTAAAAATTACTGAACACTATTGCACTTTCTAGGTAAGCCACACTTTATGTATCCATTCACCTACTGAAGGACTTCTTGGTTGCTTCCATGTTTTGGTAATTAAGAGTAAATAGCCACATGCCAGTGTTTATGTGACCTGTGTTTTCAACTCCTTTGTGAAAATACCAAGGAGTGTGATTGGTTCTTGTACCATAGGATAGTGTTTAATTGCCTAAGAAATTGCCAAACCGTCCACAGTAGCCGTCCATGTTTTATTACCACCAGCAGTGACTGCAAGCTCCTGTTGCTCCACATCCTCAGAACCATTTGGTGCGTCAATGCTCAGGACTTAGCCGTCTCTGTAGGTATGCAGCAGTGTCTCATTGCTGTGTTCATAGGTGTGCAGTGGTGTCTCATTGCTGTGTTCATAGGTGTGCAGGGGTGTCTCATTACTGTGTTCATAGGTGTGCAGTGGTGACTCGTTGTGTTCCTAGGTGTGCAGGGGTGTCTCACTGCTGTGTTCATAGGTGTGCAGGGGTGTCTCACTGCTGTGTTCATAGGTGTGCAGGGGTGTCTCACTGCTGTGTTCATAGGTGTGCAGGGGTGTCTCACTTCTGTGTTCATAGGTGTGCAGGGGTGTCTCACTTCTGTGTTCATAGGTGTGCAGTGGTGTCTCACTACTGTGTTTATAGGTGTGCAGGGTGTCTCACTACTGTGTTCATAGGTGTGCAGTGGTGTCTCACTGCTGTGTTCATAGGTGTGCAGGGGTGTCTCACTACTGTGTTCATAGGTGTGCAGGGTGTCTCACTACTGTGTTCATAGGTGTGCAGGGTGTCTTACTACTGTGTTCATAGGTGTGCAGGGGTGTCTCACTTCTGTGTTCATAGGTGTTCAGGGGTGTCTCACTACTGTGTTTATAGGTGTGCAGGGTGTCTCACTACTGTGTTCATAGGTGTGCAGGGGTGTCTCATTACTGTGTTCATAGGTGTGCAGGGTGTCTCACTACTGTGTTCATAGGTGTGCAGGGTGTCTCACTTCTGTGTTCATAGGTGTGCAGGGTGTCTCACTTCTGTGTTCATAGGTGTGCAGTGGTGTCTCACTACTGTGTTATAGGTGTGCAGGGTGTCTCACTACTGTGTTCATAGGTGTGCAGTGGTGTCTCACTGCTGTGTTCATAGGTGTGCAGGGGTGTCTCATTACTGTGTTCATAGGTGTGCAGGGTGTCTCACTACTGTGTTCATAGGTGTGCAGGGTGTCTCACTACTGTGTTCATAGGTGTGCAGGGGTGTCTCACTTCTGTGTTCATAGGTGTGCAGTGGTGTCTCACTACTGTGTTTATAGGTGTGCAGGGTGTCTCACTACTGTGTTCATAGGTGTGCAGTGGTGTCTCACTGCTGTGTTCATAGGTGTGCAGGGGTGTCTCATTACTGTGTTCATAGGTGTGCAGGGTGTCTCACTACTGTGTTCATAGGTGTGCAGGGTGTCTTACTACTGTGTTCATAGGTGTTCAGGGGTGTCTCACTGCTGCGTTCATAGGTGTACAGGGTGTCTCACTACTGTGTTCATAGGTGTGCAGCGGTGTCTCACTGCTGTGTTCATAGGTGTGCAGGGTGTCTCACTACTGTGTTCATAGGTGTGCAGGGTGTCTCATTGCTGTGTTCGTTTGCATTTCCCTCATGACGTGACACTGGACATCTTTTCATGTGCTTCTTTGTCATCTGTGTATCTTCTCTGGCGAAGTGTCTGTTAAAGTTTTTGGCCCATTTTTTAATCAGGTTATTCTAGTTCTTATTATTGAGTCTTAACAGTTATTTGTATATTTTGTATAGCAATCCTTTATCAGAGTGTCTTTTGTGGATACTGTCTCCCATATTTCATGATATTTTTACTCATTTGTTTATCTGCTTTCCCAGTCAGACTGTGGAGTCCATTTGTAGATTGTGGCATTTATTCTTATGTTCACAGTGCTACATGTATATCCTACACTAAAAAACATTGTATACATGTTTGTTTGTTGAATAAATAAATCACAAATGTTGGAGTAAAGAGAAATAGAGAAACCACATAAGAGGAGATCCTAACAAACCAGTAAGAATCTTTCCTTATCAAGAAAGTGGAAACCTAGCTGTGGGATTCTATTCCACCATCCAGGAGGCAGATACTTCCTGTAAACATCCAGGCAGTGGGCCAGTGTGAACAGTGTGAGCCAGAGGTTCTGTGGGATGCACCTCTAAGGGTTTTTGCCATCTCTGGGCTCACACTTTTGGGTACAGTGACTCCACTCCATGAGCCCATTCTGGGGGAAAGGCTCTTCACGGAAGGGGCCAAGTAGACAGATGCCTGCTGCCTTGTCCTAGAGCAGTTTGGATGCCTAGTGTCCAGTCTGGAGAGTGGTCAGGGGAACCCTGACGTAAATCTTCAGCCATGCAGAGCCTCAGGGCAGGACGTGACGGCGCAGGCATGCGTGCTTGTCACGTACTCATAACACGCATGCTGGGAGAAGGCAAAGATGAAAATACTCGGGTAGCTGGTAATAGGCTTACCCTTTAAAACTTGTCCTTTGCTGTAATTTAGTGCAATAAATGGGAATTATAATAAGTTTGAAAGTGAAAGTGAAGTTGTTCAGTCGTGTCCAACTCTTTGCAACCCCATGGACTATAGCCTACCAGGTTCCTCTGTCCATGGGATTTTCCAGGCAAGAATACTGGAGTGGGTTGCCATTTCCTCCTCCAGGAGATCTTCCCAACCCAGGGATTGAACCTGGGTCTCCCACATTGTAGGCAGATGCTTTACCGTGTGAGCCACCAGGGAAGTAATAATAATAAGTTTAGGAGCATTTATATAAACTCAAAATTGAGGAACAAACCTGGGCCCCTCCCGTTACCATCTGTGACCTGAGGGGCACAGAGAGGCTGGGGGACAGAGCTGCCTCTGAGCCCAGCTCTGCTTCCCTGATCCCAGGCACTGTGGTCGCTGTGGACGAGAGCACCGCCTGCTCGTGGCCTGTGTGTGATCTGTGTGGCAGCGAGAGACTGGAACGGAGCCTGGCAGACAGGTAGGGGGCAGCCACCAGGAACCCTGCGGCCTGGGGCCAGGGGGCACATGGGGCGGCCAAGCTGCCGCAGGAGGCTGGGCGCGTTTTCTCCCCAGGTCACCGCTGGGCTCCTGCTGCTCCCTGAGGCTCCTCTGGTCCTAGAAGAGAAAAGAGCGGGCTTCCTCAGCTCCTCCGTTGTCAGATGGGAGAGAAAGAACTCAGGGCAAACACAGATGTGTGGCACGCTGGTGACCGCACGGGCGACCCTTCACAAGCTGACGTCCCTTCCTGCCCAGCGTTACCGCCCCCTGCCCCCCACACACCCTGGGCCCATCCTCCGAGCCAGTCCTCTGGCCCCACTGGCCGTTAGAGGCACCCAGGGCACCCTCACTTTCCTGCTGCTGGACACCTCCTGGGTGGTGGCCTCAGGCCCAGACCAGACAGCGCGGGGCAGGGCTTGGAGACAGCAGGAGCGTGGAGCTAGGTTCCTGGGAGGCAGGAAGGAGCAGGGACGAAGGTGACCAGAGCAGGTCTCCCTGGCCCTGCCCCTTGTTGGCCGGGTGCTCAGCCGGGTGAGCTCCCTGCCAGGTCTCTCCCTCCTCCGGCCACCCTACAGGTGGCCAGATCTCTGCGCCCAAGCTGCTTCGGGCCTGTATCAAGACCTGGGTTTCTGAATGTGACACACAGACACCGGGGTGCAGGGGATGTCTGTCCCCACCAGGCTCCCACTCTCTGCCCTCTTGTCTCCAACAGCAGGGGCACCTTCTCCTGTGGGGACTGCTCCCGCGTGGTCACCTCGCCCATCCTCAGGAGGCACCTGCAGGTCTTCCTGGACTCCGCCTCGCGACCCCGGTGCACAATCAGGGTCAAGGTAGGAGCCGCCAGGGGCTGGTGCCTCCGTGTCCACCTCCAGGGCCCCTTCACCTGCGGCCAAGCAGGGGCTGCCTCTCCTGGTCTCTTCCTGGGGAGGGAAGGCTCAAGTCTCTGCGGTGGAGCTGGTGGCCTTGAGCCACACGTCAGTCCCCGGGAGGGGTATTTCCGGTGAGTGGGGTGGGGTGCTGACCCAGCCCCCTTGGTGGTTCTTGCAGCTGCTACAAGACAGCATCTCTTCGCTCCTGAGGTTCGCTGCCTGTGAGGATGGGGTAAGTGGAGGTCCAGTCCCTGGGTGTGTGCTTCTCCCCTCTCCCTGTTCCTCGTGTGCTGGGCACCAACAGAGGTCAGACTCTGGAGGCTCAGCTCGGTCCCTGCTTCCTCCTCTGACTCACGCCTTTCCCTTTCGGAACTGAGGTTCTTCTCATCAGTCCTGCAGGAGATGGGGAGCAGAGCCTGGGGCTCTGTCCCCTGGCTTCCACTGTGATAGGATGGTCTCAAGGTTTCAAGTTAGACCTAGTAGAACAGCTATCTGAGACATACAGTTTTTAAATTGCTGGGTATTCTAGAGTCTGAGTGCATGGAAACCTCTCAGAGCTGCCCTGACTTAATGGTGGTGGCTTTGTGAAGAGGTGTGAGGCATGCTCCTGAAAGAGACTGCCACCTGAGCATACACACCTCACTTTACACACTGGCATTACCTTACACGTCCATCTCACCTTACACATCCACCTTACCTCACACACCCACTTACCTCACACACCTGTTACCTTACACACCCGCCTCAACTTAGACTGACATTCCCTTACACATCCACCTCACCTTACACACCTGTATTCCTTTACACACCCACCATACCTTACACACCTACCTCACCTTACACACCCACCTCACCTTACACACCCACCTCACCTGCATGCCTACCTTATCTTGTACACCCATCTCACCTTACACATCTACCTCCTTACACATCCATATCACCTTACACACCCTTTACCTTACACACCCACCTTACCTCACATACCTGTTACCTTACACACCTGTTACGTTATACTCCCACCTCAATTTACACACTGGCATTCCCTTACACACCCACCTCACCTTACACACCTACCTCACCTTACACACCCACCTCACCTACATGCCTACCTTACCTTGCACACCCATCTCACCTTGCATACCCATCTCACTTTACACATCCAGCTCACCTTACACACTGGTATTACCTTACACACCTATCTCACCTTACACACCCACTTTACCTTACACACTTGCATTCCGTTACACACCCACCTAATTTCACACACTTGCCTTGCCTCACAGCCTTATGGAACAGAGAGCTCTGTCCATGTCAGAGCTGTGCAGAAGCTGTGAGGGGCTTGCATGTCTGCCCTCAGGGTTCAAAACTCAGGTGGCAGACATGAACAGCTCTTGCAGTTGCTGGCAAAGAGGACGCTCACATCGGCAGAGCTACGAGTTCCCACAGCCACAGGCCCACTCTGCATCCAGCCTGAATTTGGAGGCTCCATGCAGCCCTCCTAGCTGCTTGCCAGCCCCTCCTGGGCTTAGGGGTGGGGGAGAAGTGGCCCTTATTACACTCTTCACTTTACACCAGATGTCAGAGTTTTGAGTAAATCGGAATGTCCGTGCACAGAATCTGTAAGGAGCCCTGGTCTGGCTGCGGTTCTAGCTTGAATCCCTGGCCTCATGCACCTCTTTAGAGCAACTTGGTGACCCCCCGCCCCTCCCCCCAACAAACCTTCATCCAAGGGGCTGCTGTGTGGTGGGGACCAATGTCTCGAGGAGGGCTTGTGGACAGGTGTCCCTGACTGTGTGCAAGTGGTGGGGACCGATGTCTCGAGGAGGGCTTGTGGACAGGGGTCCCTGACCGTGTGCAAGTGCGATGGGAATCAGCAGTTACCTGCTGTCCTCAAGATGGGCAGAGGCCACGCTGACTGGAGAGGCCACAGGGACAGGGCTCCTGTCGGATGCAGAGAGACCCGCAGAGGGAAGGTCATCGCAGTCTTCTCAAGTGACTCCTAGAGGGTAGCCAGCCTGGGTGGGGACGACAGGGACCCTGCGTGTGTTCTCTTCAGATGGAAGTCCTGTGTTTCACAGGTGGTGAGCCCGTGGTTCAGTGACTGTTGGGTAAGGCTCATGGATTGGAGAGTTCCAAGGTAGGGGGCTTTAAACAGACACTAAATATGGCAGGTCCACCTCACCTTGCGCCCTCAGGGAGGAGAGCTCTGTCTGTGTCAGAGCCATTTGGAACTTGTTACCGTGGAGGATGCTGGGGGAGTTCTCACGAACACAGCAGAACGAATCGAGGCCCATGGCCGAGTGTTGGGGATGGCACCCATGGGCCCTGCAGTAACCCGGGTGCCTTTCCTGGGCCCCGGGCTCCTGCTCTCTTCAGGGGCCTGGAGTCTGAAGGGCCTGGTAGGAATCCACTCATTCACTTATTCCCTTTTAATGGAGGCAGGCTGTACCTCCCACACATTCGACTTCTCGACTGCTTGCATCCTAGAGAGCTCAGGAGGCTTGTGTGTGCTTGTGTGTATGTGATCCACGTGTGTGGGGTGTGTGCAGCAGTGCCCTAGCCAAGAGGCCCAATGGCGAGCACCTCCGTGTCCCCTTTGTGCTGCTCTGCTGGCAGAGGCGAGGCCAGTAGGACTGGGGAGGTGCCAAGCTTGTCACCCCCAACCCCAACTCTGCACTCAGTGGATTCTCAGGCTTTATGTCTACCTAGAAGGAAGTAGACACGGGTGTGGGTGAGACCTGTGTGGGGGCATTGGCCACGATCGCCTGGACTCTGTCAGTTTAGGGTGCGGATGTATATTCACAAATTGCAAAGAATCAGATGACTCTCCATGAGAACCATGACTGCATTCCCAGAACAAACTGTGCCACTTCTGGTCAGGACCCAGGAGTGTTGGGTCTCAGGCCTCCACTTAACAAGGTCCAGCTTCAGATGTAAAGGCGTGGTCACACCCACCACTCTACCTGAGTGACATCACAGAAGCAAGAGTCAAAGAAAATACACCATACCTTTTAAAAACAGAGGCACGTTTTATACTCACATACACAAATACATGTATTCATATGACTAGCACGTGTGAGTTTGGTAGTGTGATTGTTTTTAACTTCTTCATGTTAATTTCCCCCAAATATAGATATAAGTAAATCTCCATTTATAAATGATAGTTATTATTGAAAACTATAGCTGCCAAACCTGGCATTTTAATAAGAGGGTATTTTTCAGACTTTTCTTTCCAAGTCAGAGTTCAGTGCGTGTATCCAGGGGACCTGGGCCCCCCGTGGATACACACAGGGGAAGCCCTCGTAGACAACACAGTGGCATACAGCATCACCATTGCCCTCCCAGCCCTGAGTGGGAACCTCCCGCCCCCTTCTGCAGCATCTCTGCCGCCTTCCTGCTACTGCGCCTGTGCGAGGCCCCTCATGAGCACAGAAGCCCTGGGAGTGACCGAGGGGCTGTGACCTTGATGTCTTGGCCACAGGAGCCCAGCGGGAGGCCTCCACATGGTCCAGTCTCATCCTTTCATTTCCCCTCTTCACCTGCTTGGACCTCAGTTCTCTCCCCCGCTTTACCTAAGCATGCTACCAGGGAGGTCAGAGCTCCCTGTGAACCACAGTGGGGAAACAGCATTTGGTGCTGTGTCTGTCTTGTAGGTGGGAGACGGGGACTGCAGTGAGCTGGCTTCACAGTGTCCACATCCCAGACCAATCTAGACATTTACTGCTGCAGAAGGAGCCATCTCAGGGCTCATTGTGTCCACGCTGTGCACACAGACCCACTGTCTGGACACGGCTCTGCTGGGCAGCAGTCACAAGGCTAGACTGGGGTCACAGATGTCCCCGGTCCCTGGCTGGCCCTTATGCTCCTGTAGGCTGGGACCTCGCTGGGCCCTGAGCCAGACACCCGCACGGTCTGGATCCCCTCACGGCATGTGTCTGGTCCTGAGCAAGGCAGAAGATGGCCCCCTCCCACCACACCGTGCTCACAAGAAGCCAGACATGGGCTGAGGGCAGTGAGGCGCCCATTAGGAACACAGACGCGCCAACCCTGGCCATGCTGTCTGACTGCCTGGCCTGGGTCTTCCTGCCAGGACATGTCATTGTTGGACGGGGCAAGTTAGCACTGAACTCAGTGATCACAGACATCCATCAGGTGTCTGGCACAGAGCAGGGCTGGGAGGAGCCTCAGCACTGCGCCTCAGGTCCTGTGGAGGAACTTCCCAAAGAACACGTGACCTTCTGGGGCTTCAGTCTTCCTCTAGACCAATAAGCCTCTCTTTATATTCAGCCCTATTCCCCCAAAGAAAGTGTCCCGAGGTCTGATACCTGGAGACCAGGAGGGCACAACATACTGCCCCACCTGGTCCCCGGGCCCCACCGCCTGGAGCTCTGCATTCCCACGTGGACATGATGAGTGCCCACGGCTAACCTGTTCCCTGAGATTGTCATCAGACAGTGAGACGGAAGGCAGGCCTTTCTACAACGTGGGGAGAGGCGCTCAGCTCAGGGCAGCTCTGGGAGAGATGAGACCTTGTTGAGGCAGGCAGAGCAAGTCCTTGACCAGAAGTGCTGGTTGACTACAGAAGTGGGAGTCAGCGGCAGGCATGATGGAGCTCCCGCTGGGACCCGGGGCACGGCTTCACGTGTGCTTCCCCCCCAGCTTCTGTCTTAGCTGAGAGGTGTGCACCTTGTATCCACTGACAGACATCGGTAAGAGACATTCTTGATGTTCTTGTGTAAAAATGAACTCAGCTACCAGAAAAAAGCAGTTCCTTTGCTTGTATCGCAGCCTATTCTCACCTCCGAGAGGGTCACGGGCCAGGGAAGGGCCTCCTGCTCTGGCTGTGGTGTGCTGAGTTGCCGGGGAACAGGGTGTCCAGGGCTGTTTGCTCTAACCAGCCTGCCTCTCCTCCCTGCAGAGTTACGAAGTGAGGAGTGTCCTCGGAAAGGAGGTGGGGCCGTTAACCTGTTTTGTCCGGTGCATCACCACCCACCCGACCAGCAGCATGGGATTGGAGGAGGTTGAGCTCCTGAGCGAGAGGAGAGCCTCTTGAGAATACTGGCAACGGCCACAGGATCTGCGAACTTTACCAAGTGGCTGAGAGGTGGTGGTGGTTTGGGTAATTTCTTAACCCTGGGCAGAGTGAATGTACTTTATGATCTTGAAATGGAACTTCATGTTAGTAAAATGGCTTTGTAAACTATAAATCAAAATACTTTTTTCTATGATTATATATTTCTTATTACCTTTCTGCATGTTAAAGCTTAAATAAGCTTCAGGCCTTCATATTTATTTTAGATAATACAGTAGAAAAAATTATTTTGTCCTACTGTAATTTTAAAGTGTTCCGTTCAAATTTTACCATGATTCAACAGGTTTTTCTCCCCATTTCTTTTAACATTTCCCCAAAGAATACCCGGCAAAGGGCAAACCTTTGTCCTCTCGTCTGTTACTGCCCTGTACAGTCAGTGTCACCAACCTAAGTGCTTTGCAGTTCATTATTTTTTGGAAAATGTTCTGGGGGCACTGTGTCAGAGGTCCAACTGTTATGGGTAAAGTATAGATAACCTGAGAGAACAACAGGTCTGGTTAGCACTGGGTGCAGAGACAAGGCCACCCTGCCACAGGAGAGCTGGGTCATCGTTCACCTTGTTGGCAGAGTATCTGAGTTAAAAGTAAAACCCCGGATTAATTATCTCTGGACACTATAAAGATTTTGTTTCCTCCCTTATGACAATATAATCATGACAGGCCACAGTTAATAAATTACATAATATAGAGGTAGCAGCCAAGACAAAGAAAGGCTGCCCAATACCCACTCTCATGGGGGAAAGGCAACGACTTTATTTATTCGTCCAGGTTAATCTTTGAAACATTACAAGTACTGGCAAGGTAGCCAGTTTTAAGTAGCTTTGTGACTGTCCTTTCCATCTCCTACATGACTTGTACTTCACGCACTTGGAAAATCTACTTGAAGCTGACTACAGAAGTGAGGAAAGTGAAAGCAAATCCCATGAAAGCCAAGATGAGTCGGGCTGGTTTTCGGGTAACCGAGCCCCCTTCTCCTTGCCCCTAGACCCCCACTCGAGGTGGGACGCACTCCAAAGGGTTTCCATGTTCCCGGGGCGCGGGCACCTTCCACCCGAACGGATCTCGGCAAGATAACCAGCACGCCCGCAGGTGGAGTTCGGCCTGTTTGAGAAGCAAAGCAACCCGGGATGACCGGCCCCGGGGGTGCAAGTCAGCCAGACGCGCCCTCCCCTGCGGGTTCGGAGGGCCGCGAGCGCAGGAATCAAATTGGGTCTAACGCGTCTTTATTCTTACAAATACTGTAAAAATCAGTATAAAAAATGAGCATGCTCAGTCTTTCCCTCGTATCTACAGTACAAAGGCTTGTCGGAAAAGTCTCTTTTACGAATGTACCTTAGCTGCATCCTAGGCGTAGGATGTAGAGAAGCTGCCGTCACATTAACTTAGGGTCCACGCGGCAGCTGTCCGAGTCCCGGCCAAGCGCGGGAGTCCGGCCCGGCGGCTCCAGGCAATGCGGCCGCAGCCCGCGCGGCCCCCGCGTCACCGCGCGTCCGCCGCCCCCGCGCCGGGCAGGAAGGGCGCGCCGGGCAGCTGCTTGAAGAAGCGCCGCAGTCCGGCCAGGTCCCGCGTGAGCTGCTCCACGCGCTGCTGCAGCTTCTCGTTCTCGGCCGAAAGCTCCACCAGCTTCTGCTGCATCTCCTGGTTGCGCCGCTTGGCCTTGTCGCGGCTCTTGCGCACAGCGATGTTGTTGCGCTCGCGTCGCTGCCGGTACTCGGGGCTGCCGCGGTCCGGGCCCCGCTTGCCCGCCGCCTTGTCTCGCGCGGGCCCGGGCGCTGGGGGCGCGGGGCTCCGGCGCGGCGGCTCTGGCGACGCGGGCGGTGTGGGTTGCGCAGCGGCCGCGAGGCTCACCACTGTCTGCGCGCACGCGGCCACCTGCGCGGGCAGCAGGGAGCCGGGCGCGTCGCCGTCACCCCAGTCGGGCTCGCGCTTGAGGGGTCGCGGCGCCGGGCCAGGGCCCCCGAGGCGCGCGGGTCCCCCGGGCAGTAGCTCCAAGGCGCCCGCTTTGTGGTTGCTGTTAAAGAGGTCGGCGAAGAGCTCGTCGTGGCACAGCTCCAGGGTGGGCACGGCGGCCATGGAGTCGATGTAGGCGCTGAAGTCGATGGCGCTCTCGTCGTCGTACATGGCGGGCGCGGCCGGCTCGGCTCCGCGACCCGGCTTCCCCGCGCGGCCGGGCTCGTAGAAGGCAGCGGGTTCCGCCGTCCAGGGCGCGCCGCGCGCTGGGCCGTCCAGGCTGAAGAGCGCAGCGCTCATGGCGGCGTCGGGCCGGCGGCGAGCGCGGTCCCCGGGCGGGCAGGGCGCTGCCTTTTCTAGCCCGGCTGACGCGCACGCCCCGCCCCGGCCGCGAACCGCGGGACCCCCGCCCGCGCGCCTCCCCCGCGCTTCCTGCCCGCCGGCCCGGCCCGCGCGGCGCTGCCGGGAACGACCCTCCCTTGGCCGCGCCTCCTTCTTCCTGCTGGTGGGTCGGCGCCTCCGCGCCCGCGGAGCCGGGGCGGAACCAGAACGGGGCACCGGACCGGCTCGCGAACTAGGGCACCAGGGCGCTGCCCCGCAGCTTCAGGGAGTTCGGGCCGCGGTGCTTCCCGATCGCGGGGATGGGGAGGTCGGGACGCTGCCCCCTCGAGGCTCGGCCATGTCTGGGGAGCGCGCCTAGTGCCAAGGAGAGCCTCGAACCCCGCGCGCCCCTGAACCCCCAAGAGCGCCCGAGAACTCTGAGCTCAGCTCCCGTGAGCCCCGCGCCCCGGACCCTGCTTCCAGGTCCACAGAGCAGTGCCATTTTGCGGTGGTGTCTTAACTTCGGACCTGTCTTTACTTTTTTTTTTTTTTTTCTTCTGTTCAGTGTTCCAAAAAGAAGCTCCTTTGGATCCAAAGCAGTGGGGTAGTTCCCCTTTAGGAGAAAGATGATATTTAGACTAGTAGCTCTGACAAGGTATTAACTTGCTAGCTCTTCACCTTATAAAACTTGAGAAGACTGTCAATTGGCTTTGTTAGTAAACATTTGCTACAATTCAGGTCAGGCATTTCGGGTTAGTTCTATTTTTCACATCACAGTCCGTTTTCAGACTGGGCCTCCGTCCACATCCTTTTTCGTTTTGCTGCTTCCCAACACCAGGCAGTCCACAAGCCCCACAACCTTCCACAGTATTCCAAAAGTAACTTCTAATGTGTGGTTCATGCACACCCTCAGAAAAGACATTTATTTTGGAAGTCAAAAAAAACGCTTTACTAAAGCCCTCCCTAGTCAGGGAATGCAAAATAAATACTTGCACGGAAAACCGTATTCTCCTGAAAATAATTCGGTGACATGATTAGTAGATTCGGATGTCAAATTGGGATTGAGCTTGAGAGATGCTACGCCCATAGTTTTTAGATTAAGTAGTAATTAATGATAACTTTTCGATAGGAATTTTCTTCCCTTTTCCAAAAATGAGAAAGGAAAGATCATAGACCAACAAAGTAGGAATTTGTTATGACATTTAAAGGCAATCGAAATACAATAAAACGATTTAAAGTTTAGCTTTTGTGTCAGTAGTTCACACTCATTTCTTAAATGTCTCCGCCTACTGTATTTTCATATTTTATCCAAGGTAAATACAAAGTTGTTCATGATTTCTCATTGTTAGGAGTCTTGAGTTTTCTGAGTGATTTTGTGTGGTTTTCTGAGTAGGACTGTCCAAAGGAGGCGGTCACATAAGAAATTGTTTTCTTGAAAATGTTGGAGCCTTGGATTCCCCCTTGTTTATTTCCCCTGTTTTTTAACTGAATAAAGTTATCTCCTCTACTCTCTCTGCCCACCCCCCACCCCCAGTCCGGTAGAACGTTGCTATGGACGTTTTTCAGATGCTGTGCTTCAGGTGGACTTTGCAGATACATCTGTCCTCTAGAAATTCCGGACACTGGGCATGCCTGAAACACACTCCGGCTAAGGGGCACTGTCAGGGCTAGAAAGTGGGACTGGCTTGTTCCTAACTCGGAGGGGTCACATGTCAGTCCTCACAAGGAATCATTTTTGGGTGCTTCATAAGGTGTAAGATACAGGCAAGAAGAGTTCTCCAAATTAAAGTCTGAAACAAAGTTTCTGAGACATGCCAGTGTCAAAAGGACAGAAAGTGTGACTTTAGTGCCCTCTACAGGGGATGATTCTCCTGTGTCAGACAGTAGTGAAGTTACAAGGACAGACTTTTTAGATAAAACTCTTTCTCATATTTTTTGTGTAAGGACTATAAGAATGAAGCCACTGGGTATTGGGGTCACACATCCATGGCACTGCTAAAGCCTATGTGTTTTATTAAAAACCTACTGTAATGAGTCAGAAATTCTGCATTCACTTCAGCCTCTGGAATTTAGGAGACAGAGCCCCCAGATGACAAAGCATCCAGAGCGGAGAACAGATTTATTCTGTGAGTCAGGTGTCCACCTGCCACAAATTGGCTCATGTTCCCAGTAGTACAAAAGAAGGAGAAGCACTTTACCTCCCCAGCCCATTCTGTCAGCCCTGCCACAGGTCATCAGTGTGCATTGAATTGGAGTCCATTGAATTGGCAGATGGTCTTGTGTAGTATGGTCCTTTTAACTATATTGATTCTTTCAGTCTGAGAGCAAGGCATATCTTTCCATTTGTTTACATCATCTTCAGTTTCTTTCATCAGTGTCTTTTAGTTTTCAGATTATAGATTTTTTGCCTCCTTGTTCAAGTTGCTCAGTCGTGTCTGACTCTTTGCAACCCCATTGACTATACAGTCCATGGAATTCACCAGGCCAGAATACTGGACTGGGTAGTTGGTCCCTTCTCCAGGGGATTTCCCACCCCAGGGATCGAACACAGGTCTCCCACAATGCAGGCAGATTCTTTACTAGCTGAGCCACTAGGGAAGCCCAGGAATACTGGAGTGTGTAGCCTATGCCGTCTGTAGTGGATCTTCTTGACCCAGGATTTAAACCAGGATCTCCTGCATTGCAGGTGGATTATTTACCAGCTGAGCTACCAAGGAAGCCCTTTACCTTCTTGGGTAAGTTTTGCTGTGTGTTTTATTCTGTCTGTTCAGGTCAGCTCACTCACTCGTGTCCAGCTCTTTGTGACCCCATGGACTGCAGCACGCCAGGCCTCCATGTCCATTACCAACTCCCGGAGCTTGCTCAGACTCATGTCCATTGAGTTGATGATGCCATCCAACCATCTCATCCTCTGTTGTCCCCTTCTCCTTCTGCCTTCAATCTTTCCCAGCATCAGGATCTTTTCCAATGAGTCAGTTCTTCGCATTAGGTGGCCAAAGTATTGGAATTCCAGCTTCAGCATCAGTCCTTCCAATGAATATTCAAGACTGATTTCCTTTAGGATTGACTGGTATGATCTCCTTGCAGTCCGAGGGACTCTCAGGAGTCTTTTAGAACACCACAGTTCAAAAGCATCAATTCTTTGGCTCTCAGCTTTCTTTATGGTCCAACTTTCACATCCATACATGACCACTGGAGAAACCATACCTTTGACAAGATGGACCTTTGTTGGCAAAGCAATGTCTCTGCTTTTTAATATGCTGTCTGGGTTGGTCTTCCAAGGGGCAAGCGTCTTTTTAATTTCATGGCTGCAGTCACCATCTGCAGTTATTTTGGAGCCCAAGAAGATAAAATCTGTCACTGTTTCCATTGTTTTCCCATCTACTTGCCATGAAGTGATGAGACCAGATGCCATGATCTTAGTTTTTTGAATGCTAAATTTTAAGCCAGCTTTTTCACTCTCCTCTTTCACTTTAATCAACAGCCTCTTAGTCCTCTTGGCTTTCTGCCATAAGGGTGGTGTCATCTGCATATCTGAGGTTATTGATATTTCTCTTGGCAATTTTGATTCCAGCTTGTGCTTTATCCGGCCCGGCATTTCGCATGGTGTATTCTGCACAACTGCACTTATCTCACACGCTAGCAAAATAATGTTCAAAATTTTCCAAGCCAGGCTTCAACAGTATGTGAACCGTGAACTTCCAGATGTTCAAGCTGGATTTAGAAAAGGCAGAGGAACCAGAGATCAAATTGCCAACATCCTCTGGATCATAGAAAAAGCAAGAGAGTTCCAGAGAAAAATCTACTTCTGCTTTATTGACTATACCAAAGCCTTTGGTGGTGTGGATCACACAAACTGTGGAAAATTCTTCAAGAGATGGGAATAGTAGATTACCTTACCTGCCTCCTGAGAAACCTGTATGCAGGTCAAGAACCAACAGTTATAACCTGACATGGAAGAACACACTGGTTCCAAATTGGCAAAGGAGTACGTCAAGGCTGTATATTGTCATTCTGCTTATTTAACTTACATGCAGAGTACATCATGCAAAATGCCAGGCTGGATGAAGCGCAAGCGGGAATTAAGAGTGCCAGGAGAAATATCAACAACCTCAGATACACAGATGACACTGTCCTTACAGCAGAAAGCAAAGAAGAACTAAAGAGCCTATTGCTGAAAGTAAAAGAGGAGAGTGAAAAAGTTGGCTTCATACTCAACATTCAAAAAACTAAGATCATGGCATCTGGTCCCATCACTTAATGGCAAACAGATGGGGAAACAGTGAGAGACTTTATCTTTTTGGGCTTCAAAATCCCTGCAGATGGTGACTGCATCATGAAACTAAAAGATGCTTGCTCCTTGGAAGAAAAGCTATGACCATCCTAGACAGCATATTGAAAAGTAGAGACATTACTTTCAGTACTTTGCCAATGAAGATCCATCTAGTCAAAGCTATGGTTTTTCCAGTAGTCATGTATGGATGTAAGAATTGCACTATAAAGAAGGCTAAGTGTTGAAAACTTGATGCTTTTGAACTGTGGTGTTAGAGAAAACTCTTGAGAGTCCCTTGGACTGCAAGGAGATCAAACCAGTCAATCCTAAAGGAAATCAGTCCTGAATATTTGTTGGAAGGACTGATGCTGAAGCTGAAGCTCAAATACTTTGGTCTCCTGATGGGAAGAGTCATTAAGACCCTGATGCTGGGAAAGATTGAAGACAGGAGAAGGGGACTACAGAGGATGAGATGGTTGGATAGCATCACTGACTCAATGGACATGAGTTTGAGTAAGGTCTGGGAGTTGGTGATGGACAGGGAAGCCTGGCATGCTGCAGTCCATGGGGTCGCAAAGAGGTGGACACGACTGAGTAACTGAACTGACTGACTCTACATATAAGTTAAATAAACAAGGTGACAGTATACAGCCTTTATATACTCCTTTCCCAATTTGGAACCAGTCTGTTGTTCCATGTCTGGTTCTAACTGTTGCTTCTTGAACTGCATATTGATTTCTCAGGAGGCAGGTAAGGTGGTCTGGTATTCTCATCTCTTGAAGAACTTTCTATAGTTTGTTGTGATCCACACAGTCAAAAGCTTTGGCATAGTCAATAAAACAGAAGTAGATGTTTTTCTGGAACTCTCTTGCTTTTTCTAGGATCCAAGGAATGCTGGCAATTTGATCTCTGGTCCTCTGTTTTTCTAAATCCAGCTTGAACATCTTGGTTCTTGGTTCACGGAGTGTTGAAGCCTGGCTTGGAGAATTTTTAGCATTACTTTCCTAGCGTGTGAGATGAGTGAAATTGTGCAGTAGTTTGAACATTCTTTGGCATTGCCTTTGGGATTGGAATAAAAACTGACCTTTTCCAGTCCTGTGTCCACTGCTGAGTTTTCCAGATTTGTTGGCATATTGAGTGCAGCACTTGCACAGCATCATCTTTCAGGATTTGAAATAGCTCAACTGAAATTCCATCACCTCCACTAGCTTTGTTCGTAGTGATGCTTTCTAAGGCCCACTTGACTTCGCATTCCAGGATGTCTGGCTCTAGGTGAGTGATCACACCATCGTGGTTATCTAGGTCATTAAGATCTTTTTTGTATAATTCTTCTGTGTATTCTTGCCACCTCTTCTGCTTCTGTTAGATCCATACTGTTTCTGTCCTTTATTGTGTCCATCTTTACATGAAATGTTCCCTCAGTATCTCTAATTTTCTTGAAGAGCCTTCTAGTCTTTCCCATTCTATTGTTTTTCTCTGTTTCTTTGCATTGATCACTGAGGAAGCCTTTCTTATCTCTTCTTGCTATTCTTTGGAACTTTACTTTCAAATGGGTATGTCTTTCCTTCTCTCTTTTGCCTTTAGCTTCTCTTCTCTTCTCAGGTATTTGTAAGGCCTTATCAGACAAGCATTTTGCTTTTTTGCATTTCTTTTTCTTGGAGGTGGTCTTGATCACTGCCTCATGTACAATATCTCAAACCTCTGTACATAGTTCTTTGGGCACTTGTTCTATCAGATCTAGCTACTTGAATCTATTTGTCATTTCCACTGTATAACCACTGTATTGATTTAGGTCATACCTGAATGGTCTAGTGGTTTTCCATACTTTCTTCAATCTAAGTCTAAATTTTGCAATAAGGAGTTCATGATCTGAACCACACTCAGCTCCTAGTCTTGTTTTTGGTGACTCTGTAGAACTTCGTCATCTTGCGGCTACAAAGAATTTAATCAATCTGATTTTGGTATTGACCATTATCCTGTCTGATGTGATGGTAAATGGGATTGTTTCTTTCATTTCTTTTTCTGATATTTCGTTGTTACTGTATAGAACTGCAATAGATTTCTGTATATTAATTTTGTATATAACCTGCAACTTTACCGAAGTCTGTGATTTCTGCTGGCATCTTTAGGGTTTTCTATGTGTAGTAGCACGTCACTAGCAAACAGTGACAGTTTTACCTCTTTCTTTCCTATTTGGATTCCTTTTATGTCTTTTTCTTCTCTGATTGCTGTGGCTAGGACTTCTAAAACTATATTGAATAGAAGTGGTGAAGGTGAGCATCCTCATCTTGTTCCTGATACTAGAGAAAATGCTTTCATCTTTTCATAGTTGAGCAGAAATAAATTGTGGATCATGAATTTACCTCTTAGTGGAGGAAGTTCATCATTTTCATTCGAAAGATGTTGATAGAAAGTTAAGTATAAAATTTAAACCCTCTTTGTATTTTTAACAAAGTATATTTGATTTGCAATATTTTGTTAGTTTCAGGTGCATAGAATAGTGATTAAGTGTTTTTGCACATTATACTCCAGTTACTACAAAATAATGGCTGTAATTATCTGTGCTATACATTGTATCTTTGTTGATTATTAGTTTTCTACATAGTAGTTTGTATCAATTCCATATTCTTAATTTGTCCTTCCCCCCTTCCCTTTCCCCTTGGGTAACCATGCATTTGTTTTTTAGATCAGTGAATCAGTGAGTCTGTTTATGTTTTGCATGTTAGTTCATTTGTATTTGGGCCTCCTTTGTGGCTCAGCTGGTAAAGAATCCACCTGCAATGTGGGAGACCTGGGTTTGATCTCTGGGTTGGGAAGATCCCCTGGAGAAGGGAAAGGCTGCTGCTGCTGCTAAGTCGCTTCAGTCGTGTCTGACTTTGCAACCCCATGGACTGCAGCCTACCAGACTCCCCTATCCCTGGGATTCTCCAGGCAAGAACACTGGAGTGGGTTGCCATTTCCTTCTCCAATGCATGAAAGTGAAAAGTGAAAGTGAAGTCCCTCAGTCATGTCCTGCTCTTCGCGACCCCATGGACTGCAGCCTACTAGGCTCCTCCGTCCTTGGGATTTTCCAGGCAAGAGGGAAAGGCTGCTGCTGCTAAGTCGCTTCAGTCGTGTCTGACTCTGTGCAACCCCTTAGACGGCAGCCCACCAGACTCCACCGTCCCTGGGATTCTCTAGGCAAGAACACTGAAGTGGGTTGCCATTCCCTTCTCCAATGCATGAAAGTGAAAAGTGAAAATGAAGTCGCTCAGTCGTGTCTGAGCCTCAGTGACCCCATGGACTGCAGCCTTCCAGGCTCCTCCATCCATGGGGTTTCCCAGGCAAGAGTACTGGAGTGGGGTGCCATTGCCTTCTCCGGAGGGAAAGGCTATCCACTCCATATTCTGGCCTGGAAAATTCCGTGGACTATATGGTCCATGGGGTCACAAAGAGTTGGACATGACTGAGTGCCTTTCACTTTATTTCACTTCATTTGTATTATTTTTTGGAGTCTACATATAAATGATATCATACAGTATTTGTCTTTCTCTGAGCATAATATTTCACTTAGCATAATATTCTGTAGCTCCATCCACATTGCTGCAAATGACAGAATTCATGGTTTTTTATGGCTGAGTAATTTTTTCATTATATATATATTATATATATATATCATGATATACATATATCATGATATATATATCACATCTTAATCCAGTTGTCTGTTGACAGATACTTGGGATGCTTCCATGTCTTGGCTGTTGTACATAATACTGCTGCATACATTGGTGTGCGTTTATCTTTTTGAATTAGTGTTTTCATAACCCATGATTGAAAGTGCTGAGTCACATGGTAGTTCTATTTTTAGTTTTTTGAGGAAGCTCTGTGTTGTTTTCCATAGTGACTGTACCAATTTGCATTCCCATTCCCATTATACATTATGAGTTCCCTTTCCTCCACCTCTTCTCCAATATTTGTAAATTTTTAGACTTTTCAGTGATAGCCATTCTGCCTGGTATGAGGTGATATCTTATTATTGTTTTGATCTGCATGTCTATAGTAACTAGTGATGTTGAACACCTTCTCCTGTGCCCATTAGCCATCTGTATTTCTTCTTTGGAAGAATATCTGTTCAGGTATTTTGCCCATCTTTTGATTTTTTTTTATACTGAGTTGTATGATCTCTTTGTATGTTTTGGAGATTAACACCTTGCCCATCATATCATTTGCAAATATTTTCTCACATTTGGTAGGTTATCTTTTCATTTTGTCAGTGGTTTCCTTTGCTGTGCAAAAGCTCTGAGGTTTAATTAGGTCCCGTTTGTTTATTTTTACTTTTATTTCTCTTGCCTTAGGAGACTAGTCCAAAACAAATAGTGCTGCTATTTATGTCAAAAGCTGTTCTGCATATATTCTCTTTTAGTAGTTTTTTGGTGTCCATCCTTCCTTCTAGTGACTTTGAGCTTTGTGCTGCTTCTTCTAATTCCTTTAGGTGGCTGATTAGGTTGTTTATTGAAGATTTTTCTTGTTTTTTTGAGGAGACCCTGTATTGCTAAACACTTCCCTCCTAGAACTGCTTTCCTGCAGCCCCTAGATTTTGGAAAGTTGTATTTCCATTTTCATTTGTCTTGAGGTATTTTCTGATTTCATCTTTATCAGTGACCAATTGTTTTTCTTTTTTGTATCATGTTATTTAATCTCCACATATTTATCCATTTTCCCATTTTCCTTCTGCAATTGATTTTTAGTTTCATACTATTGCAGTTGGAAAAAAATGATTGATAAAATTTCTCTCCTCTTAAATTTTTTGAGGTTTATTTTGTCACCCATACCAAGACACATTACAATTAAAATGTCAAAAATTAAAAACAAGACTATTAAAAGCAGCATGGGAATCCCCATGAAACTATTAGCAGATTTTTCACAGAAATCTATAGGCCAAGAGGGGAGTGGCTGAAATATATACAAAATGATTTTTTTTAAAAACTTCTAACCAGAAATAGTCTACCTGTAAAAATTATAATTCAGAACTGAAGGGGAGCTAAGGAATTTTAAGACAAGGAAAAGTTAAAGGAGTTGATCATCACTAAAATGGCTTTATAAGAAATGGTAAAATAACTTCTTTATGTTGAAAAAAAAGCACTAAATACAAGAAAACATAAAGGTATACATCTTATGCTGCTGCTACTGCTAAGTCACTTCAGTCGTGTCCGACTGTGTGTGACCCCATAGACGGCAGCCCACCAGACTCCCCTGTCCCTGGGATTCTCCAGGCAAGAACACTGGAGTGGGTTGCCATTTCCTTCTCCAGTGCATGAAAGTTAAAAGTAAAAGGGAAGTTGCTCAGTCACGCCCAACTCTTTGCAACACCATGGACTGCAGCCTACCAGGCTCTCCCGTCCATGGGATTTTCCAGGCAAGTGTACTGGAGTGGGGTGCCATTGCCTTCTCCATAGGTAAAGGTAAATAGACAGTAAAATTTAGAATAACCTAATGTCGTAAAGCCTTTGACTAGGTGGATCACAACATACTGTGGAAAATTCTTTAAGAGATGGGAATACCAGACCACCTGACCTGCCTCTTGAGAAATCTGTATGCAGGTCAGGAAGCGACACTTAGAACTGGACATGGAACAACAGACTGACTCCAAATAGGAAAAGGAGTACGTCAAGGCTGTATGTTGTCACCCTGCTTATTTAACTTATATGCAGAGTAGATCATGAGAAATGCCAGGCTGGAAGAAGCACAAGCTGGAATCGAGATTGCTGGGAGAAACAGCAATAACCTCAGATATGTAGATGACACCACCCTTATGGCAGAAAGTGAGGAAGAACTAAAGAGCCTCTTGATGAAAATAAAAGAAAGCGAAAAAGTTGGCTTAAAACTCAACATTCAGAAAACTAAGATCATGACATCTGGTCCTATTACTTAATGGCAAATAGATGGGGAAACAGTGGACACAGTGGCTGACTTTGTTTTTTGAGCTCCAAAATCACTGCAGATGGTGACTGCATCATGAAATTAAAAGATGCTTATTCCTTGGAGGGAAAGTTATGACCAACCTAGACAGCATATTAAAAAGAAGAGACATTACTTTGCCTACAAAGGTCTGTCTAGTTAAGGCTATGGTTTTTCTAGTAGTCATGTATGGATGTGAGAGTTGGACTGTAAAGAAAGCTGAGAGCCAGAGAATTGATGCTTTTGAACTGTGGTGTTGGAGAAAACTCTTGGGAGTCCCTTGGACTGCAAGGAGATCCAACCAGTCCATCCTAAAGGGGATCAGTCCTGAGTGTTCATTGGAAGGACTGATGTTGAAGCTGAAACTCCAATACTTTGGCCACCTGATGTGAAGAGCTGACTCATTGGAAAAGACCCTGATGCTGGGAAAGATTGAGGGCAAGAGGAGAAGGGGGCGACAGAGGATGAGATGATTCGATGGGCATCACTGACTCAATGGACAAGAGTTTGGGTAAACTTGGAGTTGGTGATGGACAGGGAGGCCTGGCACGCTGCAGTTCATGGGGTTGCAAAGAGTCGGACATTACTGAGCGACTGAACTGAACTGACTAAATGTTGTAAAGGTGGTAAATTAATCACTTATAAAGCTAGTATAGAGATTAAATGATAAAAGTAGTAAAAAATATATATAACCATAAAATTCATTATAAAATAATTAGGATAAAAAATGTACAATATCTTTTATAGCAATAGATACTGATACAAAATACCACAAACACAAAATGTTGGTGGGAAATAAGTATGTAGAGCTTTAGAACAGGTTTGGACTCAAGTTATTACCATCATGAAGTAGACTATTATAAATACAAATTGTTATATGTAAGTCTCATGGTACCCACAGAGCAAAAACCTATAGTTGCTATCCAAAAGATAAAGGAAAGAGCATTTACGCATGACCAAAAAAAGGTCAACAAATCTCAAAGGAAGAGAAACAAGAAAAATAATGGAGAAAGATGAAACAATCAGAAAATAGTATAGCAATAAGTACATGTCTATTAGTAATTACTTTCAATACAAATGAACTAAACAATCTAGTCAGAAGATATAGAGTAGGTCTTAACAGATAAAAAGCAAGACCCATCTATATATTACCTGCAAGAGACTTATTTCAGATTTAAGGACATTCACAGGTTGAAAGTGAAAGAATATACATATATTGTACACTGACTATAATAAAAAATTAAAGATTTATAGACAATAATTTAAATAATTGGGGGAAAAAAGAAAAGGGATGGCAAAAGATATTCCATGAAAATGGAAATGAAAGCTTGGTTAGCTATACTTATATCAGATAAAATAGATTTAAAAACAAAAATTGTAATAAGAGGGCATTACATTATGATAAAGGGATCAATCAAAAGGATATAACATTTATAAATATTTATACATCCAACAAGAGTACACACACACACACACATACACACACACATGTAACCTATAAGACTGAATCATGAAGAAACAATAGCTGAATATTCTTATATGCACGCACACACAAAGATTAAGTTAGTAATGGATGACTTTCCAAAAAACAAAAATTTTGGACCACATGGCTTCACTGGTGGATTCTACCGAATATTCAAAGAATTAATACCAATACTTCTCAAATCCTTCCAAAATATAGAAGAGGGAATCCTCCAAACTTATTTCACAAAGCCAGCATTAACCCGATAACGTTCCCTGATGGCTCAGCAAGAAAAGGATCTGCCTGCAATGCAGGTGACGTAAGAGAAATGGGTTGGAGCCCCGGGAGGAAGATCCCTTGGAGAAGGAAATGG
Organism: Capra hircus; assembly: GCF_001704415.2. Taxonomy (NCBI): domain Eukaryota; kingdom Metazoa; phylum Chordata; class Mammalia; order Artiodactyla; family Bovidae; genus Capra; species Capra hircus. Next base: position 62,934,056 of record NC_030821.1, read on the forward strand.
CAACCCACTCCAGTGTTGTTGCCTGAAAAATCCCATGGACAGAGGAGCCTGGCGGGCTACAGCCCAGGGCTAACCTGATAGCAAAAGCAGGCAGGGTATCATGTGGAAAGAAAAATTCAAACCAGTAGTTCTGAAGAACATCAATTCCAAAATCCTCGTCAAAGTATTAGCAAAGCAAATTCAAAAATATATTAAAAGGATCATATACCATGACAAAATGAGATTTATTCTAGGGCAAGAATGGTTCAACATTTGCAAACCAATCAATGTGATATACCACATAATAAAATGAGCAATACAAATTATATGATTATTTCAACAGATGAAGAAAAATTGTTCTACAAAATTCAACATTTATTTATGATTAAAACTCTAAACCGGATATAGAAAAGAAGTTACCTTATGGTCCAGTGGTTAGGAACCAGCACTTTCACTGCTGTGCCCCATGTTCAGTACCTGATCAGGGAACTAAGATCCTGCAAGCTGTACAGCACAGCCAATAAAATAAAATAAAACTCAAGAAAAAGTGGGTATAGAAGAAACATATCTCAATATAATAAAAGCCATGTGTGACAAGCTCACAGCTAATATTATACTCAATGGTAAGAATTTGAAAGCTGTTGTCTAAAATCAGAAACAAGAATGACCACTGTCACCACTGTCTTTCAGCATAGTACTGGAAGTCCTAGGCATAGCAATCAAACAAGAAAAATAAATACATTGGGAAAGGAAGAAGTAAAAATCTTGCACTTGCAGGTGACAGGATATTAACTAGAAAATCCTTAAGACTCCACTCAAAAAACTTATTAGAAATAGTAATTTATATAATAAAAAATAACTGATTCAGACTAGAGAGGATATTGTCTAAGGCTATGAAATACATTTTTATAGCTTCTTTACTGGTGAATTAGATGGTATTTTTTAAGATGTGAGTTCTGGTTGAAAACTTGCAATATCCATTGTATTTATATGATTTTTCTTCTGTGTGAATTGTCTGATGGCTTGTAATGTGTGAGCTCTGCTGAAAGCTTTTGCACAGGCATGGCATTTTACAGAGTTCTCTTGACTGAATTCTCTGATATACTGTGAGGTGTGAGCTCTGACTAAAGGTTTTTCCACATTTATTCCACTTAGAGTTCTTCTCTGGAATGAAATGCTTGCTGTGCTTTTTCAGAAGCATTTTGCACACCAGTTACCTTGGTGGTTCTCTCCAGGGTGACCTCTGACCTCTTGGATGTGTTGCAGGGTAGGAGCTCTGGTTGAAAGTTTTGTCACAGTCATTGCACGTTTGGGGTTTCTCTCCTGTGTGTCCCCTGATGATCAATAGGTGGGAATCCTGACTGAATGCCTTCTCACTCTCACTGTATATGTAGGGACTGGGTTTCTCTCCACTGTGCTTTTTGATGTTCACTGAGAGCCGAGTGTCCTTGAAAGGTCTTCCCACATTCAAAACATACATGCGGTTCCTCTTCCATGTGAATGGACTGCTGCTGATTGTGTGCTGTGAGGTCACTGAAGCCTTATCCACCCCTACCACATTTTTAGAGCTTCCCTGCACTGTGAATTCTCTGGTGCTCAGTGAAGGATGAAGCTTTGGCTGAAAGCTTTCCTACAGTCACCACACTCATAGGCTTTCTCCCCAGTGTGAATTCCCTGATGTTGAGTAAGGGAATTTTAAAAACCTTATTTATTTAATTTTGGCAGTGCTGGGTCCTCACTGCTGCATGCAGGCTTTCTCTCTTGGTGGGCAAAGGCCATTCTGAGTTGCAGTGTGCGGGCTTTCACTGCGGTGGCTTCTCTCGTTACAGAGCAAGGGCTCCAGGGCATGCGGGCTTCAGTAGTTCTGGCTCGCAGGCACAGTAGTTGTGGCTCATGGGCTATAGAGTGCAGGTTCAGTAGTTGTGGCTTGCGAGCTTAGTTGCTTGGTTGTGGAATCTTTCTAGACCAGGGATCGAACCTCTGTCCCCTCCATTGGTCCACCAGGGAAGTCCTTGAATAAGGAAATCTTCTGAAGTCATTCTCTGAATTTGCTACATTTGTACGTTGTCTCTCTAATGAATTAACTGGTGCTGAATAAAACATGTGGTGAGGCTGAAGAGTTTTCCACACTCACTACACTGAGAAGGTTTTCCCCCAGAATGGCTTCTCAGGTACTGAGTACAGTGTGCTCTGCAGATGAGGCCTTGTCATGTTCTGGGCATTTGGATTTCCCTCCCACGTGAATTATGTGGTGTTGAGTTACTGATGAACTTTTACTGCTGAATGCTTTCCCACATTTTTGCAATCACAAAAATTCTCTCTGGTACCAATTGCCTGCATCTGAATAGAGCATCCTCTGATCAGGGTTGCTGCTTCTGCATCCAAGGACCCTGGTGAGCGTGAATTATCTGTGTTTCAAGAGAAAAACACTGCTCTGACTGATGGCTGTTTAACATTCACTGAACACAGCTTCTTTCCAGCACGAGCTCTGTTGTGTGCAAAAGTCTGAGACGACCATCAATTTGTTGCCACATATCTAGCACTCTGGGGTTTCTTCCCTGAGCTGATTGAGCATCCCATTTCAGAACCTTTTTCTGGTAGGGATGCTGGGCTGTCTACACAGAACTGACAATGCTGGTAGCCCCTCTTTCCATCAGTAATAGCCAAGTGGTGTTTGTGACTTGCTCCAGAGTTGTGCTGAGTTGCCTCTGCCCCCCAGCCTTGACCTCCAGCTGCCTTGGCACTTCCAGGCCTCGTATACTCTGGTGTCTGGAAGATGGTTCTTGGTGAGGAAAGATGATCTCTCATCCCAAGTGTCTTTGTGAAGGCTTCAATCTGAGAGATAAAATCAATTAAAAGTTTTTTTGAGTACTGTGGTGAGAATTAGATAATATGGTAATAATGAGATGAGACTGGGATAACAAGACAATTTAATGCCTGGTGACATTAATCACCATGTTATTAAAATCCACAATTAAAAAAGTTTCCCTTAATTAAATGCTTTTTATGGTCCAGACATATTTTATAGCACCTTTTGTGTAACTAATACATTTAATTCACATCGCTACCTTACCTCTGAAGTAGGTCCCATTATTATCTCCATTTTATAGATGATGAAACTGAAGAAGTTGCCAAAGGCTATATAACAAAATACAAACAAAAGCAGTCTGGCTCCACAGGTATTACTTTAAACGACTTCATTTCTCAGAGGAAAACAGGAAACAACTCAAATGTTCAATGGTTACAATATTGCATTCCATAGAAATTTTGGAAAATAATGTGGCCTGGGAAGATGTCAGTTTTTATGTTAGATTAATGTAGCAGAACACAATTTACTTATAACTACACTTTAAAAGTTACATTAAAAGCCCTTTGTAAAAATGAAACTAGCTCCTGCTTTGGGTGTGGTGAGGGATTCAGTTCAGTTCAGTTCAGTTCAGTCCCTCAGTCGTGTCCGACTCTTTGCAACCCCATGAATCGCAGCACGCCAGGCCTCCCTGTCCATCACCAACTCCCGGAGTTCACTCAGACTCACGACCATCAAGTCAGTGATGCCATCCAGCCATCTCATCCTCTGTCGTTCCCTTCTCCTCCTGTCCCCAATCCCTCCCAGCATCAGAGTCTTTTCCAGTGAGTCAACTCTTCGCATGAGGTGGCCAAAGTACTGGAGTTTCAGCCTCAGCATCAGTCCTTCCAAAGAAAACCCAGGGCTGATCTCCTTCAGAATGGACTGGTTGGATCTCCTTGCAGTCCAAGGGACTCTCAAGAGTCTTCTCCAACACCACAGTTCAAAAGCATCAATTCTTTGGCGCTCAGCCTTCTTCACAGTCCAACTCTTACATCCATACATGACTACTGCAAAAACCATAGCCTTGACTAGACGAACCTTAGTCGGCAAAGTAACGTCTCTGCTTTTGAATATGCTATCTAGGTTGGTCATAACTTTTCTTCCAAGGAGTAAGCGTCTTTTAATTTCATGGCTGCAGTCACCATCTGCAGTGATTTGGGAGCCCCCAAAAATAAAGTCTGACACTGTTTCCACTGTTTCCCCGTCTATTTCCCATGAAGTGATCCGATCAGATGCCATGATCTTCGTTTTCTGAATGTTGAGCTTTAAGCCAACTTTTTCACTCTCCTCTTTCACTTTTATCAAGAGGCTGTTTAGATCCTCTTCACTTTCTGCCATAAGGGTGGTGTCATCTGCATATCTGAGGTTATTGATATTTCTCCCGGCAATCTTGATTCCAGCTTGTGTTTCTTCCAGTCCAGCGTTTCTCATGATGTACTCTGCATACAGGTGACTTTTTCATTTTAAAAATTAATTGTAATCAATTAGTCTTCTTTTCCTGCAAGTCTGGCAAGCTAAGCTATTCAGACCAATCATCGTACCCCCCAAGAAAATGAAAAGTGCTATGTAATATTGTGATTTAGAAGAAATACATATTTGGTTATTCATAGGTCCAATATATTTCTCATGTATTTGGCTTCCGTCTTCAGCTTCTGGCTCCAACTCCCAAACCGCTGGAATGGTCCAGGTGTTGAGAGTGACCAGTTATCTTTTGTTATGCGACTGAGGTGACTTTTGGAAGCACTTCAGAATGGGGCTGGCTGCCAGGGGAAGCAGCTTGTGAACAGAGGGTTGGGGTTTTCAGGACCACCCCGATTTCTGGGAAGGGGAGGGTGGCTCGGGGGTCTGTCAGTCACCCGTGGATAACGATGTAGTCAATCTTGACTATGTGAAAAAGCCTCCATAAAAACCCTGAAGTCAGCTTTCTGGCCCCTTTGCAGAAAGCTTTAAATGCAGGGAACCCACATGCTTCCACCCATCTCACGTGGGGCCCCAGGCCTCAGAGCACAGACGCTCCTTTGTAGTTCTTCACCTGGCTGTTGAGTCATATCTTTTATATCCTTTAATGATAAATCAGTGATCTAGAGAGTCATCAGGATAGTAAGCAAGAAGTAATAAGCAGGAGGAATGAACAAAATATTAAAAAATTTATAGTAGGTTAACAAAGTCAAAACTTGGTTCTTCGAAGAAATGAAGTTCACAAATGCCTATTGAGACCAGTCAAGAAAAAGAGAGAAACACCAAGAGTCAACATCTCAGATGGATGTGCTGCACACACAAAAAGATGAGTGTGTAATTTTGCCCATGATTCAGTGCTATAGTTTCTGTGAGACAGAAACTTAATTCAGGGATCAGAGGATGTAACCCTCAGGAAGTGACCTGTATGATGAGAAGTGTATGTGTCTGTGTGTGTGTGTTGTGTGTGTGTGTTATCTGTGTCGGTCTATCTATATCTGTTGTCTGTGTGCCTGTGTTGTCTGAGTCTGTGTGTTGTGTGTTATCTGTGTCTGTGTTTTGTGTTGTCTGTCTGTATTGTGTCTGTGTGTTGTGTGTGTGTGTTATCTGTGTCTGTCTATCTGTATCTGTTGTCTGTGTGCCTGTGTTGTCTGAGTCTGTGTGTTGTGTGTTATCTGTGTCTGTGTTTTGTGTTGTCTGTCTATATTGTGTGTGTGTGTTATCTGTGTCTGTCTATCTGTATCTGTTGTCTGTGTGCCTGTGTTGTCTGAGTCTGTGTGTTGTGTGTGTGTGTCTGCGTGTTGTGTGTGTGTGTCTGTCTGTATTGTGTCTGTGTGTGTGTGGCCCGAGTGCTCTGGTAGAAGGGCAGGAATGGCAGTGGGCTGGAGCGGAGGAGCTTTGTGGGCTGATGGGGCACAGCTGTGGGCGGGGAGGGGGTGAGCCGCAGAGTTTCCAGAGTGGCTGCTGCATCTCCACACTCTGGCCAGGCCAGGTGCAGGACTCCTTCCCCAGGCTGCTCATCTGCTCCCAAGATGACCCAAGGCTGCCTCCAGGCTCCAGGCTGCAGCCTCTCCCCCAGCACTTTGTCCAGGGAAAGGTTCCCAAGGGACTGGGAAGGCACGGGCTGGGCCAGTCTCTGACCTGAGGGGCTGCTCGGCACCCTCTCCTCTCCTTGGACGGGGAAGGAGGAGCATCCGCAATCCCGGCGCCTACTTCCTTTTCCTTCATCTCCTGCCCACTGAGCGGACATGCAACTCCTCCCCGCTCAGGGTGTGGGCATAGCAGGGAGGGCCCGTTCACACACACACCCCCACCAGACCACCAGCTTACTTCACAGAAGGTGCAAATCTAAGAAGCAAAGGCACAGCTAAGAACACTTCCTGAAGCAAAGGAACCATAGCTGGGGGTTGACGGCGTGGTTAGAAGTCATCAAGGCTGTGTCAGGATCGTGCAGGCTGGAAGATGTTTGCAAACCCCTGACATCCTGTGTACAGGGATGAGACTGGAGGGAAAGGGACTAGGACTGCCAGGACTAGGACTGCCAGGCCTAGAAACACAGCGTCCGCCCCTGGCTGGGAGCGGTGGTGCACAGCTGGGGACCACCCGTGAGTCACCGTGGACTCAACAGAGGGGCATCCTTGTTAGAAGGGACAAGAGCGAGCCCACGTGGGAGACCGGCTGGGAGAGCCCCTGTCCCTCACTGAGCAAGACTCCCCTCCCCCTAGTTGACATAAACCTCCCCCTGTAGCCCCAGGAGCTGGAAGACCTGCCCTTCGGCCGTGCATGCTGCTTGTTGGGCCTCCTGCTTAATCACAGGTAACTGCTGCTATACTCTCACCTGGGACACACGTGCATAGCTCCCTGGAGATACGCAGACTCCCTATTCAGTGTCAGTGCAGGTGACACAGTGACAGCCTCTCTGGGGCCAGACTCACAAAGCCCATGCCTATATCAGTGGCCGCAGACACATCCTGCCGGTCACTCCCTACCCGAGGCCCAGCAGCGCAGGTGAGTCTGAGTGTCCTCGGGGCTCAGGGCATGGCTGGGCTGCAGGTGGGCTCATGCTTCCTGGCGGAGGTGCTCGAGGCTCAGATCTGAGCCCACAAGAGCCTGGCCTCCAGTCTCAGGTGGCGCCCAGTCTTGCCTGGGCCCCGTTTCAGCAGGACTGTGTGGGCTGTGGCAGCTTGTGGTGGGGACTCTGACTCCCCAGAAGTGTGGGGGAGGTGTCTGTCCTAAAGGCTCCATGTGTGCTGAATTCCAGCCTGCCTCTGACGCTCTCTACTTTTCTGCCTTCTCAGTGAAGAAAGGGCAGTGCTATGCTTTGGCTCACCACCGCCTGCCTAGACATGGTCTCAGAGACAGAAATGGTTTTGCTTTTAGCATCTGGGGTCAAAATGCAGCCCATAAATCATGACAAAATCTTTGTGTGAGAATGTGAGGGTCTCTGCTTTGAATTATGTCATTTCTGATGTATAAGCAGTGACAGGTTCCCTAACATTCCATGTAATGAGACCACAAAGGGGAAGAAAAGAAAGCAGAGCTTGGGAACAGAAGGAGGTGAGCTGCTCGGTCCCAGCAGCAGCTTACGACCTGATGACTGTGTGCATCACACTATTTATGACTTTTCCTCCAAGCCTCTTACATACAGATGAGACGTGTAGTTTGCAGCGAATTTGTAGGTTAAGTAAGGTGACTATAAACACTCTCAAGTATTCAGTAAATTACTTGGCATTGGAAATCTAGAAGCAGACGTATCCTGACTGCTGACTGTCACCGTGTGTATATGTTTGTATATCTGCATTTTTATAGATATATTGGTCTCTTTATTATTTTTCTCTTCCCTATCTTTGAATGTATCTCCTGTGTCTTCAGTTGCTAAATATTGACCATGTGTATCCAGTAGACCACATGCATGGCTACTGACGACCAGAGCTTCTGTATGTCATGCTCATTTCATTGCTCATTCAGCATTTTCGGTTATCATGCTAATCCCCCTGGCTTTCCCCTTGCTGGTCTCCTTTTCATTCTAAAACCAAATTCAGGTATCCTGGAATCTGGACAACCTTCACATATCCCTTGATGTTACTTCCTCCAGACGTTTGCACATTTCTTATTCTGATAATTTAAATTTAATTGTTAAATGTGTTTATGAGTTTGTTCCTCTAAAATCAGAAATGAAGACTTCACCAATCGTTGAGTTGGGAATAAGCGGCGGTTCAATAGAATGGAAGAAAGAGAAGGCCTGAGCCTGGGTGAGCATAAGCCGTCCCTCAGCGTGCTCTGCTCATGGTGGGCGGAGGTACTAACCATTGGCCGTCCCGGTGAGCCGGTTGATTTCTTTGGTTGATGAAGTCTCAGGCCTTCAGAGTCCCTTCTCTCTCAGTGAAGATGGTGAGGCCCAGGGTCCCCGTGATCCCTTCTCTGTCTGTGCAGATGGTGGGGGCCAGGGTCCCTGTGATTCCTTCTCTGTCTGTGCAGATGGTGAGGGCCAGGGTCCCTGTGATTCCTGGGCTTACCATGCTATTTTGTTGTGTCCCAGGAGGCCACCTGGTTCCCCAGCCACATGCCTGCACAGACATGCCCAGACACTACTGGTGCCATGGTCCTGAAGGCTGTGTTCCTCTTCCAGGCGGGAGCTGACATTCTGGGAAACGCCTTCCTCCCGTCCACCTATAGCTCGTCCTTTCTCACTGCACACAAGCCAAAGCCCACAGGTGTGGTTCTGTCCAACTTTGCTGTGGCCACCTCCTTGGTTCTCGTCTCCAAGGGGACACCTCATGTGGTGGGTATGCTGGGACTCCCAGGTGTCCTGGGGGCTGCTGGGTGCAGAGTCACCTACTCCTTGCACAGGGTGCCCTGGGATCCTGCTGAGCTGACTGCAGGCCATCACCATTAGCCCCAGGAGTGCGGCATGGGCAGCCCTCAAGGGCCGGGCATCAAAGAACGTGGGCTCCTCCTGCCTCTTCTGCTGGACCCTGAATCTGGCAACCAACTCTTCTTTCCCATGCAGATAAAGTGTCTCCTGGGACAATAACAGTGTTTCCAGAACAGAGAACCTGCTCTTTTGCCAGTACAAGTTCTCCCTGTCTGGAATATCTGTAATCCCAGTCTGCTCTGTGGGTGCCATGTTAATAGTCCTTATGATCTTGGACGGCGTCCACATGGTGTGTCTCCTGCATAGTCCCCGCCAGAGAGTGCATTACGTCCACCACTCCGGCCTCGCCCGTAGGACATCTCCTGAGAAAGGGGCCGCTAATACCGTCCTGCTTATGGTGGCTAATTTCATTCCCTTTTACTTTCTCAACTCCATGTATATACTCAAAGTCTTCTAGTTCCTACTTGTGGCTGCAACACACCCTAAAGCTTCTTGCTATATGCTTTCCCTCCCTCAGCCCCTTAGTGCTGTTGCTTCAGAACTCCAGAGTGCTGGGGTCTTGCTTTTAGACCCTGGGAGTGTCAGCCAGTCTCTCCTCTCTCTTGCCTGCCTGCATAGCTTCCTTCCTTTCTTCCACAGGCTTTTCATGAAACTCCTGCAAAGTGCTTGTTATTAATACAAATAGATCCAGAACACTCTTACCAATCTTTGCAGGACCTCACAGCCTATCAAAGAGACAAAGTGCAACCCTAATAAATCCAGTACGACACAGTGTGGTTTTAACTTAAGATATTTAGAGGAAAAATAATTTATCTCACACATATCAACATTAATGTTTTTCTTTCTCTTCCATGTGTATGGAAAGAAAGGTAGGTATAATCTGGGAGAACTCTATTGGGATTTCAATAAGTTTCTTTGCTGTTATAGGAAATTGAGTGAAATAAAGCAAGTAAGAGCATAGCATTAGGATTTATCAGATATAGTTTTCATCTGGATCATACCACTTCTTCAGGGCTATGTGATTTTATCCTATTTAGCCATTTTGAGTTTCAGTATATTTTATATCATAGAATTATAATGAAGGTAACTGTGACTTTGTGACACTAAGTATCAGTGTCTAATGCTACATGTCTTTTTAGTTACTATAATTAGAAAAATAAGTTATTAATAATAACTGACAGACACATGACAATTATGGAAAATTTAAGAATATTGGAACCACAGTTCACATTAAGGTAATACTGATTTCATTAGTTTTAACAAACTCCATGAGTTATGTTTCATTCACTACATATTCTAAGTCAGATATACTGTATACATTGTTATTATTAGTATAACTCTCTAACACGTGATATAATTATTGTTCTTTTCCATGTGGATTGTATAACTCCTGTATCATTTCCTAAAGCCCAAGGTTGCATAGCAAATAAGTACAATATTTTTAAACAGGTTATTCGCCAACACTTGGATTCTTTATATAATTTAATATTTTACAAACAGATACTTAATAAAGAGCGGTAAACTATGAGTTTTAAGGAAAAAAAGGGAGAGAAGATTTCCATTGGCTTACTTAAAAACGAGGGCTTCCCTGGTAGCTCATCTGGTAGTGAATCCACCTACAATGCAGGAGACCCCAGTTCAATTCCTGGGTCGGGAAGATCCCCTAGAAAAGGTATAGGCTACCCACTCCAGTATTCTTGGGCTTCCCTGGTGGCTCAGATGATAAAGAATCCACTTGCAATGCAGGAGACCTGGGTTCAATCCCTGGTTTGGGAAGGTCCCACTCCAGTATTCTGGCCTGGAGAATTCTGTGGACTGTATAGTCCATGGAGTTGCAAAGAGTTGGACACTTTGATTTTCACTTTCACTTAAAAAAGAAGTTAAATCCTGTGACCTGCCTTGATTGATTAAGCTCACTTGTTGCTGCAAAAGACTTGTACGTCCTTCAAATGTAATTGAAACAATGTTTGCTCAGTTGTTTTTGTTGAAGGAACTTGGAGTCAGATCATGCAGTTTGAACTGAGCTACTAAAGGTGGGCTAAGACCACTGACCCTCCAGCTGGGCACATGCAAGCTTCCACTCACTGACCTTCTGACTTCAGAGGGCCAAGAGCAACCCCCTGGGAACACCCTGGCGTTAGCACTTCCTGAGCGTGTATTCTAAAGCGTGCAGCTTAGGCATGCCTGAGCTGGACAATTACCTCACCTTCTTCTCATTGCCCGTTACATTTCCCCACACTTCCCTCATCTCAGCTTGACCCACACAGATCACAAGCCCCTCACCTTCTGGGAGGCTGGGGACGAGACTTGTTCTGTCTCCACTCTTGGATGCCTCATGGATAAGCTCCCTCTCAGCTGCATGGCTTGGTTTCTCAGCATTTGGCTTGCTGCAGATGGCTCAGTGGTAAAGAATCTGCCTGTCGATGCAGAATGCAGGATATGTTGGAGACGTGGGGTCAACCCTGGGTCAGGAAGATTTCCTGGAGGAGGGCATAGCAACCCGCTGCAGTATTCTTCCTGGGAAATCCATGGCTAGAGGAGCCTGTTGGACTACAGTCTGCAGGGTCACAAAGAGTCAAACATACCTGAGCACACATGCAATATGGGGAAATCAAACCCGGCTCGGTAACTTATATAACTCAGAGAATTGAAAGTTGCAATATCTGTGAATTCCTGATACCCAGCCTAGTGTGTGTTAAATGCAGAGAAAATGCTCCCATTTGTCACTCAACTCGGGGGGGCTCATTGAAACGTTTTGCTGCCCACACCAAGGGACATGTTAAATGTTACAGCATAGAGGTATTCACTTTTATTATTTATTTTATGGTTCCAGTAACTATTTGCTCCAGGAAAAGCATAAACAATTCTGAATAATAAACATTGGGTTTCTGATTAGCTATAGCTTTTCCAAAACCACGGATTCTCTGATGGCTCCATGTGGCTTCTGAAGGCAGTAAATAGTGAGCCCACAAAGAACAACTTTGAACCACATCCTAGTAAACAGGCAAAGCTAGTGAAAAGTAAAAGAAGAAAAAACAGACCATCGCAGGTCCTGGATATTGACGTAGCAGCAGGCAAAAATGAAGACACAATCACTCGGAAAAGTCAGCTGCGTCTTTGAAGAACAGAGAGGTCGGTGGCACCTAACCTTGACCCACACCCTCTTTTCCCTGACACGCCCCCTCTCTCCTGCTGAAAACTTGGGTTGACAAGGATTCACTCCATCAGGTGTGACTAGGAGGATGGGGATTCCTCCTCTTCCATCTCCAGGCAGGAGACTAGAAGGAATCTCCCTGAAAGAGTCAGGCTGCCAATCCTTCATATATCCCCAGCATCATGTGGAAAGGGTACAATTCAAGGGTTAAGGTTAAGGGTTCCATGTCCTGTTGGTCTCCTCGGAGGCAGGAATCAATCTCTCCTGTGAAAGGCGCACCGCCTGAGAGCTGAGGCCTGAGGCTGCAGGCCTGGAGGTGTGCTGCTTCTGCGCATTGGTTCCTTCCGGAAGCCTTCTGTCATAACTGCTGAGGTGCCATTACTTTTGTGACAACCGAGGCCAACTCCTCTCTGGGCCTATTTCTGAGAAAAGCTGAGTCTGAGCCTCTGCAGATTCTCTGCATTTCTTGGCCCAGAGACTGACCTGCACCCTCCCATCCTGCCAGACCCCTTGTACAAACACCTCCCCTTTAAGAGCTCATTTTCCTCATCCAGATAATAACACCCAACTCAGCAAACCAGCCGACAAATCTCCAGCTGGTCCCTTTCTACCTCAGCCACTTCAGAGTCACTCTCTCAGAAGTACTTCAGCTCAATGACTTACTGCTGTGTCCCTTTCTCTGGCACAGTGCCATCCCTGGTGAGCCCCATCTCATGTCGCCATGACGGCCTTGCTCAGGGGAGCTGGACACAGTGCCCTGAAGTGGCCTGATGGAAGCACCGTACCTTCAAAATGACCGACGCCCCAAATCCACCATCAACATGGTGGTCCAGAGACTGGGGATGTGTGTGTGCCTCCCACAAAACCGTTGCTCAGGAGACCCTTCTCCATGTTCTCCTGACCCTTTTTCTTCCTCTTCTCTGCTGATATCTTGCTGGGTTGTTCATGGAGAGATTAGATACTAGCCAGCAAGAGCAGACTCATCTCTCCAACAAATGAAAAAAGAACAGACACCGGCCTGCACCCATTTTATCCTCCTCTGCCTGCCTGGCCCATCATGGCAGCAGAAGGTGTCCCTTCTCCCAGCAGAAGCAAACCCCAGGTAACGGACTTCGATGTAAAGGAAACCAGATTATTGAGCTTCAGACACTTTGGGGCTCCCAGGTAGCTCAGATGGTAAAGAATCTGCCTGCAATGCAGGAGACTGGGGTTTGATCCTGGATCAGGAAGATCCCCTGGAGAACGGGATGGCAACCCCCCTCCAGTATTCTTGCCTGGAGAATTCCATGAACAGAGAAGCCTGGGGTCCATAGCGTTGCAAAGAGTGAGACATGATTGAATGACTAACACATACATATACCTACGGACACATACTTTAAAAAACAGCGAAAACAAAGCAACCCCCTCAAGACAGCAAGTGCAGAAAGGGTGTGCTGAGCCTTCCCCTCTTTCTTTCTGAAAACAGGAGAGAAAATATCCACCCCCACCCCCATGGAATATGTCCTTCATCTGCTGGAAGGTGAATGACATTGTTACCGTTAAGGGCAGAGAGATTCTGTACAAACAGACCTTTTTGACTACAGTCCTTGTCCTCCTTAGCGTCCCCACATAGTGTACTTCCTTTTTCACAATCACCTCTCTTTGCTCAACTCAACAGAATAGGATTTAGGTTTTGCCACTTCTCCGGGTCTTTCTTCATTTCCTTAGGAGGGTGCCCTGGGTCACGTAAAACTCAGGGGAAATAAATGTGGAGGCTTCTCTCCTGTGCATCGGTCTTGTGGCCACTTTGTTTTCAAGATCAGCTGTTTTGTCTTGGCAACATCTTTCTTGCTGGGATCATTGAATTCTACCTCGTTCCTTGGCTTAATTCCTCAGTATGCTGACATGTAGTCAGCTACCATCTTCAGAAATTCTGAAAATGAAACACATTCTCACCATATGATCCAGCCATTGAACTCTTTGGTTCCATGGACCCAAGTGAGTCGAATACTTACATCTAATGCTTATATAAGTCTATATAGGACTTTAATGGCAGCTTTATTCATAACTGGCAGAACTCGGAAGCAACGAAGATGTCCTTCAAGAGGTGAAGGGACACATAGACTGGGCTTCATCCATGCAACAGGATGTTCTCCAGTGCTGAAAAGTCATGAGAGAGATGGAGTCATGGGGAGACAGGTGCGGAACCTTCAGTGCATATTATTCATTGAAAGAAGCCAATCTGGGAAAGCGGCAAAGCTCAGGATACCAGCTACCTAGGACATTCCCGAAAAGGCAAGCGACGAAAAGGGTGAAAAGACCAGTGCATAGCCAGGAGTTTGTGGCAGCGTTGGGGGGTGGGGGGTGATAAGCAAGTCAAGCACAGAGGATTTTTAAGACAGGAAATTATACAGTGTGATACATTCATGGTGAGACAAGTTGTCAAAACCCATGCAATGTACAACACTAGGAGTGATGCCTAATGTCGATGCTGGACTCTGGTGACCATGATGTTTTCATGCAGATTCATCCATAGTAACTGACACACAGAATCAAAAGTACCTGGGTGGGGGGTGGGAATAGCAGAGCAGGGAGTTTAAGACACCTCCCTGTACTCTGTCTAATTTTGCTGTGAACTCAAAACTTCCTTAAAAAAAAACCGATAAAGCCTGTTTAAACAAACAAACATTCCAGTAGCATGCCATCACTGCTCCTCTTCAGTTCCTCAATTTGTCTGATCCGCTTGAGAGTCAAACTTCAGCAGATGTTTTCCATTCAACCTGCATCCTTTCTAAGTTTCAGGTGACATCTGCTTTTCACTCTCACTAGACTCTTACTTTTTAAAGAGTATTTTTCTTCTTTTTAAATTTATTTATGTATTTAATTTTTGTTTTACATGATCTTGGTTCCCCAACCAGGGATTGAAGCCAGGCTCTCCCAGTGAAAACACAGTTCTAACCACTGGATCACAAGAAAATTCCCTTTAAAAAAATGATGTATAAATGACAGGCAGTATATATTGGGTTGGCCAAAATTTTCTTTTGGTTTTTAAGTAAAAATAAAAGACACACTTTTGATTGTCACCAAGAGCTTTACTGAACAATGTATTCACTGTTTTGTTTCACTGCCTTCTGCCGTTTTCCAGGCATCTTTATAATTCTGTCCTCCAAAAACTTCTTATCTTTTTGCACAAAGAACTGATGCAGGAGACTTTTACAGTTGTCCATGGAATTGAATTTTTTTCCATTAAGATAATTTTGTAAAGACCAAAATAAATGGAAATCTGAAGGTGAAATGTCTGCTGAATATGGTGACTAAATCAGAACTTCTTAGCCAAGCTGTAATAGTTTTTGCCTGATCATCAAAGAAACATATGCTTTTACATTATCCTGATTGAAGATTATGCATTTTCTGTTGACTAATTCAGGACAATGCGAGTGCTGCTTTCAGTTGGTCTAATTGAATGTACTTGTTGGAATTAATCATTTGGTTTTCTGGAAGGAGCTCAGAAGAGAGGACTCCCTTCCAGTTCCACCATAAACACAACATCACCTTCTTTGGATGAAGATTGGCCTTTGGTGTGGTTGGTGGTGGTTCATTTCACTTGCCCCACATTCTCTTCCACTCCATATTTTTGCACAGTATCCACTTTTCATTGTCCATCAAAATTTGTTTTAAAAACGGGATGTTTTGTTATGTTTCAGTAGAGAATTGCATGTGGAAATATGGTCAAGAAGCTTTTTTTTCACTTATGTGGAACCCAAACATCAAGGTGATTAACCAAGTTAATGCAAATAATTTTCAGCGTTTGATTTGGATATTTTGAGTATGTCATCTATCTTCTGTGTGGTATAATGTTGATTGTTCTCAGTTAATGTCTCTATTTGATCAGAGTCAACTTCAACAGGTCTACCTGACTGTGGAGCATCATCCAGCGAGACATCTGCAGCATAAAACTTTACAAACCACTTTTGACATGGTGAAACAGTCACAACAGTTTCTCCATACACTGCACAAATCTTTTTTTTTTTTTTTGCATTTCAGTTGAGTTTTTACATTTCTTGAAATAATAAAGTATAAAATGCCAAAATATTACTTTTTCTACCATCTTCAATATTAAAATTGCTATATAAAAATTCACAAATTTGGTAAGTTTTTAAAGTTTTCATTTACTTTAATTGGAGGGTAAGTACTTTACAGTATTGTGATGGTTTTAGCCGTGCATGACTATGAATTGGCCATAGGCATACATGTGTCTCTTTCCTCCTGAACTCCCCTCCCTCCTCCCTCCCCACCCCATCCCTCCAGGTTGTCACAGAGCCCCGGCTTTTGGTGCCCTGCGTCATAAATCAAACTCCGACTGGCTATCTGTTTGTATATGTTTCAATGCTATGCTCTCACAAGTCATCTCACCCTCTCCTCCCACTGAGTCCAAAAGTCTGTTCTTTTTGTCTGTGTCTCTTTTGCTGCCTTGTATGTAGGATCATCGGTATCATCTTTCTAGATCCCACATATTTGCATTAATAAATGGTATTTGTCTTTCTCTTTCTGACTTACTTCATTCTGTATAATAGCCTCTAGGTTCATCCACCTTATTAGAACTGACTCAAATGTGTTCCTTTTTATAGCTGAGTAATATTCCTTTGTGTATATGTACCACAACTTCCTTATCCTTCATGTGCTGATGGCTATCTAGGTTGCTTCCATGTCCCAGCTATTGTAAATAGTGCTGCAGTGAACACTGGGGTGCATGTGTCTTTCTCAGCTATGGTTTTCTCAAGGCATATACCCAATAGTGGGATTGCTGGGTTGTATGATAGTTCTATTCCTAGTTTTTTAAGGAACCTACTACTGTTCTCTGTAGTGGTTGTATCAGTTTGCATTCCCCCCAACAGTGTAAGATAGTTCCCTTTTTCCACACCCTCTCCAGCATTTATTGTTTGTAGACTCTTTGATGATGGCCTTTCTGACCAGTGTGAGATGATACCTCGTTGTAGTTTTGATTTGCTTTTCTCTAATAGTGAGCAATGTTGAGCATCTCTTCATGTGTTTCTTAGCCATCTCTATGTATTCTTTGGAAAAATGTCTGTTTAGGTCTTCTGCCCACTTTTTGATTGGGTTGTTTGTTTTTCTCATATTGAACTGCATGAGCTGCTTATAATTTTGGAGATTAATTCTTTGTCAGTTGTTTTGTTTGTTATTATTTTTTCTCATTCTGAGGGTTATCTTTTCACCTTGCATATAACTCCCTTCATTATGCAAAAGCTTTTAAGTCTAATCAGGTCCTATATGTTTATTTTGTTTTTATTTCCATTACTCTAGTGGGTGGGGCACAGAGGATCTTGATGTGATTTGTGTCAGAGGGTGAGTTTTTCTGGGGGGGGTGCTTTATTGTGATATAAAACACAGCTTATAATCACTCATCTAAAGTGTACAATTCAATGGTTTTTAGTACATTCACTGTTGTTTAGTCACTAAGTTGTGTCCAACTCTTTTGCAACTCCATGGACTGTAGCCCGTCAGGCTCCTCTGTCCATGGGATTTCCCAGGCAAGAATACTGTTAGGCAGCTATTAATTATAGAACATCTTCATAACCTCAAAATGGAAACCCATACTCATTAGAAGTCATTTCTCATTCTCTACCTCACACTCTCCCACACCCCAGACTTAGACAGCAAAGTAATGCTCAAAATTCTCCAAGCCAGGCTTCAGCAATACGTGAACCGTGAACTTCCAAATGTTCAAGCTGGTTTTAGAAAAGGCAGAGGAACCAGAGATCAAATTGCCAACATCCGCTGGATCATCAAAAAAGCAAGAGAGTTCCAGAAAAACATCTATTTCTGCTTTCTTGACTATGCCAAAGCCTTTGACTATGTGGATCACAATAAACTGTGGAAAATTCTTCAAGAGATGGGAATACCAGACCACCTGACCTGCCTCTTGAGAAACCTATGTGCAGGTCAAGAAGCAACAGTTAGACCTGGACATGGAACAACCGACTGGTTCCAAATAGGAAAAGGAGTAGGTCAAGGCTATATATTGTCACCCTGCTTATTTAACTTCTATGCAGAGTACATCATGAGAAATGCTGGGCTGGAAGAAGCACAAGCTGGAATCAAGATTTCCGGGAGAAATATCAATAACCTGAGATATGCAGACGACACCACCCTTATGGCCGAAAGTGAAGAGGAACTAAAAAGCTTCTTGATGAAAGTGAAAGAGGAGAGGGAAAAAGTTGGCTTAAAGCTCAACATTCAGAAAACAAAGATCATGGCATCTGGTCCCATCACTTCCTGGGAAATAGATGGGGAAACAGTGGAAACAGTGTCAGACTTTATTTCTGGGGGCTCCAAAATTACTGCAGATGGTGATTGCAGCCATGAAATTAAAAGACGCTTACTCCTTGGAAGGAAAGTTATGACCAACCTAGATAGCATATTCAAAAGCAGAGATATTAGTTTGCCAACAAAGGTCCGTCTAGTCAAAGCTATGGTTTTTCCAGTAGTCATGTATGTATTTGAGAGTGAGACTGTGAAGAAAGCTGAGTGCCGAAGAATTGATGTTTTTGAACTGTGGTGCTGAGAGGACTCTTGCGAGTCCCTTGAACTGCAAGGAGATCCAACCAGTCCATCCTAAAGGAGACCAGTCCTGGGTGTTCATTGGAAGGACTGATGCTGAGGCTGAAACTCCAATACTTTGGCCACCTCATGCAAAATGTAGACTCATTGGAAAAGACCCTGATGCTGGGAGGGATTGAGGGCAGGAGGAGAAGGGGACGACAGAGGATGAGATGGCTGGATGATATCACTGACTCGATGCACGTGAGTTTGGGTGAACTCCAGGAGTTGGTAATGGACAGGGAGGCCTGGCGTGCTGCAATTCATGGGGTCGCAAAGAGTCGGACACAACTGAGAGACTGAACTGAACTGAATCATAAATGGGTGGCTGAATTTTGTCAAAGGCTTTTTTTGCATCTATTGAAGTGATCATATGGTTTTCATCTTTCAACTTGTTAATATGGTGTATCACATTGATTGATTTGCATGTATGGAGGAATCCTTGCATCCCTGGAATAAACCCAACTTGATCATGGTGTATGAGCTTTTTGATGTGTTGCTGAAGTCTGTTTGCTAAAATTTTGTTGAGGATTTTTGCATCTATGTTCATCAGTGATATTGGTCTGTAGTTTTTTTTTTTGGTGTTCCCTTTGTCTGGTTTTGGTATCAGGGTGATGGTTGCCTTGTAGAATGAGTTTGGAAGTGTTCCTTTGGAATTTTTTGAGCGTTTGAGAATAGACATTAGCTCTTCTCTAAATGTTTGATAGCATTTTCCTGTGAAGCCATCTGGTCCTGGGCTTTTGTTTTTTGGGAAATTTTTTATGACAGCTTCAATTTCAGTGCTTGTATTTGGGTTGTTCATAATTTCTATTTCTTCCTGGTTCAGTCTTAGAAGATTGAACTTTTCCATCTGTCCATTTCTTCCAGGTTATCCATTTTATTGCCATATAGTTGTTCATAATAGTCTCTTATAACCCTTTGTATTTATGCATTGTCTGTTGTAACCTCTGCTTTTTCATTTCATTTCTAATTTTGTTGATTTGAGTCTTCTTTTTTTCTTGATGAGTCTGGCTAAAGGTTTATCAATTTTGTTTATCTTCTCAAAGAACCATATTTTAGTTTTATTAATCTTTACTATTGTTTCTTTCATTTCTTTTTCATTTATTTCTGCTTGGATCTTTATGATTTCTTTTCTTCTACTAATTTTTGGGGTTTTTTGTTCTTCTTTTTCCAGTTGTTTTAGGTATAAAGTTAGACTGTCTATTCAATGTTTTTCTTGTTTCTTAAGGTAGGATTGTATTGCTGTAAACTTCCCTCTTAGGACTGCTTTTGCTGCATCCCATAGGTTTTGAGTTGTCGTGTTTTCATTTCCGTTTAAGAAATTTTTTTTATTTCCCTTTTGATTTCTTCAGTAACCTGTTGGTTATTTAGAAACGTGTTGTTTCATCTCCAAGTGTTTGTGTTTCTTACAAGTTTTTTCTTGTAGTTGATATCTAGTCTCAGAGATAATGATTTCAATTTTCTTATTTACTGAGGTTTGATTTGTGACCCAAGATGTGGTCTATCCTGGAGGATGTTCCATGCGCACTTGAAAAAAAGTGCATTTGGATGGAACGTCCTGAGGATATCAATGAGATCAATCTCATCTAATGTATCATTTAAGACTTGTGTTTCCTTTTTAATTTTCTATTTTGGTGATCTGTCCGTTGGTGTGAGTAGGGTATTAAAGTCTCCTACTATTATTGTGTTACTGTCAATTTCTCCTTTTATGTCTGTTAGTGTTTGTCTTATGTATTGAGGTGCTCCTATGTTGGATGCATAGATATTTACAATTGTTATGTCTTCCTCTTGGACTGATCCCTTGATCATTATATAGTGTCCTTCCTTATCTCTTGTAATCTTCTTTAAGGTCTATTTTGTCTGATATGAGGATTGCTACTCCAGCTTTCTTTTGCTTCCCATTTTCATCGAACATATTTTTCCATCCTCTCACTTTCAGTTTATATGTGTCTTTAGGTCTGACGTGGGTTTCTTGTAGACAGCATATAAATGGGTCTTGTTATGGTATCCATTCAGCCAGTCTGTGTCTTTTGGTTGGAGCATTTAATCCATTTACATTTAAGGTAATTATTGATATATGTGTTCCTTTAGCCGTCTTCTTAATTGTTTGGGGTTGATTTTGTAGATCTTTTTTCTTCTCTTGTATTTCTTAACTATATAAGTCCATTTAACATTTCTTGTAGAGATGGTTTGGTGGTAGTGAATTCTCTTGACTTTTGCTTGTCTAAAAAGCTTTTTATTTCTCCATCACTTTTGAATGAGATCCTTGCCAGGTACAGTAATCTTAGTTGTAGATTTTTCCCTTTCAATGCTTTAAATATATCCTTCCATTCCCTTATGTCCTGCAGAGTTTCTGCTGAAAGATCAGCTGTGAAGCATATGGGGTTTCCCTCATATGTTATTTATTGCTTCTCCCTTGCTGCTTTTAATATTCTCTCTTTGGGTTTAGTCTTTGTTAGTTTGATTATGTGTCTTGGTGTGTTTCTCCTTGGGTTTATCCTGTATGGCACTCTGTGCCTCTTGGACTTGATTAACTATTTCCTTTTCCACGTTGGGGAAATTTTCAACTGTAATTTCTTCAAAAATTTTCTCATACCCTTTCTTTTTCTTTCCTTTTTATGAAACTCCTGTTATTTGAATGTTGGTGTGTTTGATATTGTCCCAGAGGTCTCTGAGACTATCCTCAGTTCTTTTCACACTTTTTACTTTCTTCTGCTCTTCAGAAGTTATTTCCACCATTTTATCTTCCAGCTCACTGATTCATTATTCTGCTTCATATATTCCGTAATTGATTCCTTCTAGAGTATTTTTAATTTCAATAATTGTGTCGTTTGTCTCTGTATGTTTATCTTTAATTCTTCTAGGTCTTTGTTAATTGATTCTTGCATTTTCTGCATTTCTCCAGGTTTCGATCATCTTTACTATCATTATTCTGAATTCTTTTTCAGGTAATTTGCCCTATTTCCTTGTCATTTATTTGGACTGTGTTTCTAGTTTGTTCCTTCATTTGTGTAGTATTTCTCTGCCTTTTCATTATTATTTTTTTAAATTGATTGTGTTTGAGTGTTTTCCCAGGCTTCAAGGTTGAATTCTTTCTTCCTTTTGGTTTCTACCCTCTAAGGTTGGTCTAGTGGTTTGTATAAGCTTCTTATTTGTAAAAAATCTTATGTGCAAGATGTGTGCTGAGTTTTTGTTTGTTTGTTTTTCCTCTCTTGGGCAAGGCTGAGTGAGGTGGTAATCCTGTCTGCTGATGATTTGGTTTGTATTTTTGTTTTGTTTGTTGTTTAAATGTCCTGCACAGGGTGCTACTAGTGGTTGGGTGATGCCAGGTCTTGCATTACCGTGGTTTCCTTTGTGTGAGTTCTCACCATTTGATCCTCCCTAGGGTTAGTTCTCTGGTAGTCTAGGGTCTTCGAGTCAGTGCTCCCACTCCATAGTCTCAGGACTTGATCTCTGGTCAGGAATGAAGATTCCACAAGTGGTTTGTTATGGCATTAAGTGAGATTAAACCAGAAACCAAAAATGAACTCCAGACAAATAGCAGTTACAAAATCAGGCAAATAATAATCATAATAATGGAATATACACATATACATATACATCCATGAGCAAAGTCAAAACAGTCCAACAAAAATAAAGGACAATAGATTGACCCAGTGAACAAAGGAAATAAAAAATTTTATTTACCAGTTAAGAGCAAAGCTAACTAAAGCATGAACTGGAAAACAAAACTAAAGCAAGGTGCCAAGTGGGGAATAAAGCAATGAAAACAAAACTTACAAATATGTTGAGAGGAAAGCAAAGGAAGAATATATATGCAAAGTTAAATAGAAGTAGATGAAGAAGATTTATATATATTAAAGATTAACTGGAAGGGGAAAAGAACAGTAGGAAGGGCAAACAAAGGAATAAATGTAGAAAAATAGAATAGGTTTTAAAAAATTAAAAGTTAAAATTATAAAAAAAGAGAAAAGATTTTAAAAAATGGAAGAAGAAAAAAAAAAGGAAAACTCGACAGAACTGCAAAAGCCCAACGTAGATGCAGAGGTTTATAACAACAATAAAAAGTGTGACTGAATACACACACACACACACACACACACACACACACATATATACACCCATAAGCAAAATCGAAACAGCTCAACAAAAATAAAGTACAACCCAGCGAAGGAAGCCTAAAATTATATCTACCAGAACAAAACGAAAGCACAAACTGGGAAACAAAACTAAAGCAAGGGGCCAATTGGGGTAAAAAGCAATGAAAATAAAACTAACAAATATGTTGAGAGGAAAGGAAAGAAAGAAAAAGAATAGCTATGCAAAGTTAAATAGAGGTAGATGGAGATTTATATACTTTGAAGATTAACTGCAAGTGGAAAAGAACAGTAGGAAAGGCAAACAAAGGAATAAATGTAGGAAAAATATAATAGGTTTAAGAAAATTAAAATTATAAAATAGAGAAGAAAAAAATGTGGAAGAAGAACAAAACTAACTAAAATGCAAACTGGAAAACAAAACTAAAGCAAGGTGCGAATTGGGGTAAAAAGCAATGAAAATAAAACTGACAAATATGTTGAGGCTAAAGGAAAGAAAGAATAGATATGCAAAGTTAAATAGAGGTGGATAAAGAAGATTTATATAAAAAATTAACTGAAAGGGGGGAAAGAACAGTAGGAAAAGCAAACAAAGGAATAAATGTAGAAAAAAATAGTAATAGATCTAAAAGATTAAAAAACAACAACAGCAACAACAACAATGACTCCTCCCCAGAACTGCAAAAGCCCAATATAGAGGCAGAGATTTATAACAATAAAAAATGTGACTGAGAAAGAAAAGAAAAAAGGCTCAAGTGCTTAGTTAGACTTCATAGTGCCAATAAAATGGACAGCTACAGCAAAGGGGGGAGAAAAGAAAAAAAAATCCAAAAGAATCTACAGAACAAATCAAAACATAGGAATATTAAATGTTTTTCTTGAGTCACTGCTGTCAGAGTCCTTTCCCTCGCTGGGAGTCACAGTCCACCTCACCTCCATGTATGCCCTCTAACACTGTGCTGATCTCTGGACCTGCTGTGGGTGCAGCTCAGATTCTAATCTGCTTTATGCCTCTGTGTTCTTGCCTCCAATGTCCACAGCTATCAGAACTAGTGCGTCTTCTTTTGTGGGAGCTCTCAATTAACTTTTATATATTCCACAGACACAGAGTCTGCCTAGTTGATTGTATGGATTTAATCTGCAGCTTGTACAGCTGATGGAAGGGTTTCAGGTCTTCTTCCTTAGTCACACTGCCCCTGGGTTTCAATTGTGGTTTTATTTCCACCTCTGGATATGGGTCATCCACTGGGGTTTGCTCCTGAGGCTGCCCTGGAGGACTTGGGTTTGCCCCTGTGACTGCCAGGTGTGGAGGTGGTGCCGCTTCTTGGGTCGCAGGGGTTCTGACAGCACCAGGTACTCAGGGGAGTTGGCAGCTAGGGCAGCAGGAAATATAGTGTTCTAGAAGGGTATGGCAGCCAGTATTGGCCAATACGCTCCAGTATTCTTGCCTGGAGAACCCCTCTCTCTGACAGAGAAGCCTGGCAGGCCACAGTCCACAGGGTTGCAAAGAGTTGGATGCTACCGAAGTGGCCCTGCACGCCTAGGCGAAAGCTGCCTGTGGCAGCTCTGCCCCAGTGAGAGTTGAGCGTGAAGGTAGCACAGCTCTTGGCTTGTGGGGACCCTGGCGGTGCCAAGAGTGCAGGGACACGGACTGCCTCTGCCGCAGGAGTTATGGCCCTATCAGAGTCTTTTTTCAAGCCTCTTGTAGCTGGCAATCAGAAGGCCTCTTTGACCAGTCTTTCTCCATAGCTCCACTCATTCAGACACTTAGAGGGTTTCATTATCTGGGGTCCTTCTCTGTTGTTCGGTGCCAGGGTCCTACTCTATAGATCAGCGCATCAGGCACTTAAAGGGGCACCCTGGTTGGGGTCCTACTCTGTTGTTCAGTGCGTCAGGCTTTTGATGGGCCAGCCTCTCTATTGTTCAGCTGCCAGTGCTGGCTTGTGGGGAGAGAGAGGCTATGGTGATGACTCCACCCCCTACACATGACTCAGCAGTATCGCCTTGCTTCCATGGCTGCCTGGCTTTCCTCCACAGGCATTTCCCCCAACAATCGCTTCCCCCCACAATCTCCTCCCTCACATCCCCTCAATCCATCTCTCCACAGTCAGCAGCAGCCCTTGCCCTGGGATTGCTCCACAATCTCTAAACTTCAACTCCCAGCCACTGCGACATCTAAGGTATGTATGGCTGTGGCGAGGACCGTCTGATTCTCATTCCATTTAGGCTGCCACAGATCAGCTGTTTCCCTCTCAGCCTTCACTGTTTCTCCTCTGACTCAGACAATTGCCCCGATGTGGGGATCGGACCCCTGCTTCGGTTCCCTCATCTGCCGAGGGCAGGCCCAGTCCTGCTAACACTCCCGTTTCCCCTCCCTACTTTCTTCATCCTACCGAGTTTTGTGTGGCTCTATATATTCTTTTCCGCTGGTCAGGTACTCCTGTCCGCTCTCAGCTGGTATTCGGCATGCACTTCTGTGTCTGAAGGTGTGTTCCTGATGTGTCCGTGAAGAGAGATGTATTCCATGTCCACCTACTCCTCCGCCATCCTGTCGTTCAGAGGGTGAGTTTTTAACAGATGCATTCTGACAGTTGTCAAAATACAATTGAAAAAATTGTTTCCAATGAAGTTAAAGACAACTAAGCCCTACTAGAGCCCACTCCAGTATTCTTGCCTGGAGAATCCCCGTGGACAGAGGAACTTGGCGGACTTCAGTCCAAGGGGTCTCAAAGAGTCGGACACAGCTAAGTGACTAAGCGCAAGCACAGAGCCACCTCACTGAGAAAATGAACAAAGCGTTTGGCCAGCCCAGTGTTAATGTTCTGGTATACAACGTAGTGATTTTATGTTTTTATACATTACGCAATGATGACCAAGATACACCCACTCCAGTGTTCTTGCCTGGAGAATCCCGGGGATGGCGGAGCCTGGTGGGCTGCCGTCTATGGGGTCGCACAGAGTCGGACACGACTGGAGCAACTTAGCAGCAGCAGCAGCAGCAGCAGACCAAGATACATCTAGTCACCATTCATCACCATACAATGTTAGTACAACATCATGGACTTTATTCGCTAGGCTGTATGTTACATCCCCATGACGTTTATTTTACGAGCAGAATTCAGTACTTCTCAATCTTTCTCACCCTTTGCACTCATGCCCCTACCCCTCTCCCCTCTGTCAACCACCAGCATGTTCTTGGGATCTATGAATCCATTTCTGTTTGTGCTTGTTCGCTTGTTTTATTTTCTAGTTTCTACATGTAAGTGACATCATCATAAGGTGTTTCTCTTTCTCTGTCGCATCTCACTTTCTCTGCCATTTCTCCCTCTAGGTCCATTCATGTTGTTGTAAGATATCATTTTTTTTGTGGCTTAGTCATATACCAATGGGGCTTCCCTGGTGGCTCAGATGGTAAAGTGTCTGCCTGCGATGCGGGAGACCCAGGTTTGATCCCTGGGTTAGGAAGATCCCCTGGAGAAGGAAATGGCAACCCACTCCAGTACTCTTGCCTGAAAAATTCCATGAATGGAGGACCCTGGTGGGCTACAGTCTGTGGGTCCGCAAAGAGTTGGACACGACTGAGGGACTTCACTTCACATATAGCATTGCGTGTGTATGTGTATATATGGAAACTTCTTTATCTATCAGTTGATGGACATTTTGTGGCTTGCGTGTCTTGGCTATTATCAACAAAGTGCCATGAATATAGGGGTGTGTATATCATTTTGGATCGTGGTATTATTTCATCAGAAAGATACTCCCAAGTGTAATTCCTGCATCACATGGTAGTTCTAGTCTTAATTTCTTGAGGACCTGTATACGATTTTCTGTAGCTGTACCAGTGAACATTCCCAACAAAATGCATGAGGGTTCTCCACATTCTCGCTGATACTTCTTATTTATTTTGTTTGGATGTTAGTCTTTTTTATTTTAGGTGTGAGGTGGTAACCTAAATTCCACGTTCTTTTGATGTGCGTTTCCCAGGGGACAGGTGATAACGATGATAGTTGCATGTGTCTCTTTGCCATCTGTACTTACTCCTTGGAAAAATGTTCAGTCCCAGTTTTTAAATGGGTATTTGGAGGTTCGATTGTGTCAGTTCTTCATCCATTTTGGATATGAACCCCTTTTCAGATAATATTTTTCGCAAATATCTTCTCACGTTCAGGTTGCCTTTCATTTTGTGCATGGTTTTCTTTACCATTGGAAAGCTTTTCAGTTGGATGGAGTCTCATTTGTTCAGCTTTTGTTTCTCTTGCTTGTGGGGAAAGATCCAGAAAATATTTCTAGGACTGATGTCAAAGAGAGCACTGCCTGTGTTTTCTTCTAGCAGTTTATAGCTTCAAGTTTTACCCTGAAGCGTTTGATTCATTGTGAGGTTCCTTTTGTAGATGGCGAGAGAAAGGATTCCAGTGTGATTCTTATGCATGTATGTGTAGTTCTCCCATCACTATTCACCGAAGAGACTCTCTTTTCCCCACTGTGTAGTCTCACCTCCTTTGTCATAGATGAATTGACTATATTACTTCACTTCACTTCAGTCACTCAGTCGTGTCTGACTCTTTGTGACTTCATGAACCGCAGCACGCCAGGCCTCCCTGTCCATCACCAACTCCCAGAGTCCACCCAAACCCATGTCCATGGAGTCAGTGATGCCATCCAACTATCTCATCCTCTGTTACCCTCTTCTCCTCCTGCCCTCAATCTTTCCCAGCATCAGGGTCTTTTCAAATGATCTGCTTCCCTGGTGGCTCAGAGGTTAAAGCGTTTGCCTGGAATTCAGGAGACCCGGGTTTGATCCCTGGGTCGGGAAGATCCCTTGGAGAAGGAAATGACAACCCACTCCAGTACTCTTGCCTGGAGAATCCCATGGAGGGAGGAGCCTGGTAGGCTACAGTCCATGGGGTCGCAAAGAGTCGGACACGACTCAGTGATTTCACTTTCACTTTCACTTTCAGCTCTCTCTGTATATGCTTATTTCTGGGCTCTCAATTCTGTCCCATGGGTCTATGTGTATATCTTTTGTTCTCATACCATACCATCTTGATTATTATTATTATTGTAGTATATTTTGAAATCAAGGAGGGCTTCCCTGGTGGCTCAGATGGTGAAGAATCTGCCTGAAATGCAGGAGACCTAGGTTCAGTCCCTGGGGCGGGGAGATCCCCTGGAGAAGGTAATGGCAACCCACTCCAGTGTTCTTGCTGCTAGACCATGTTGAATGAAAGTGGTGAGAATGGTCAGGGTTAGTTAGGTATGAGCTCAACTGGCTCTCTTCCCCTTGCTCCCTCTCTGTCTCTCTGAGGCTTCCAGGACTAGTCCAAGGTCACACATGGCTCGAGGAGTCAGCTGGACCATTATTTTTCTACTCCCCAGTCCTGGGCACAGTTTTGTGTACTGTGTACCTCCTTTGACCCAGTGTCCATTTAGAGCTTTCCTAATTTTAATGGGGCTGTGTTAGAGTTCTTTGTATATTTTGTGATAAAACCTTTATTAAATATGTGTTTGCAAATATTATTTTTTTCCCAGTTGTGCTGTTTTTTTTGATTTTTTTGAATGAAGTTTTCACAACAGTAGCAGTCTTTAATTTTATAAAGTCTGTGAAATCTCCTGCCTTTCTTTCTGGAATGGTGTGTTTTGTGTTGTGTGTTACAACTACAAAGCTTGTGATCTACATGACCAAACCCAAGCTCACGTCAATTTTATGTTTTCTTCTATAATTTTGAATAGTTTTGCATTTAAAATTTGTGAGAAGGTGACAGGAAGGCCAGAGGTCCCCAAGCAGCAGGGGGAATCAACTGCAAGCGGCAGACATCATTTGTTTTCTTTTGTTTTCCCCTTCTCTGTTGATCAAACAGTTTCTGCCTGAGACTTTTTTTTTTTCTTTTCTCAAACCTTGGGCTGATAATGGCTCAACAAACCAGTATTCATGTCAATTGTTTCATGGCCAGGGATGACATCCTGGCCATCCTATCTCAAAAATGCATATTGTGAGAGGGGGGCCTGGTGAAACTCCCCTCACCCTTGAGGTGTTTCTTTTATCTGATTAGAAGCTCGCTAACAGACATATGTTTGGGAACGCATGTAAGAATTAAAGATTTTAAAATTAAAAAAAAAAAATAAAAAATTAAAAAAAAAAAGTTAAAAAAAAAAAAAAAAAAAAGAAGCTCGCTAACAGACATAAAACGCCTTGCTAAAAACTAGCAAGTGGGCATTCTATCTGCCCCCTTCTGATGTCTGTGTCAGAAGCTTTCTCTATCTCTCTTATACGTGAATAAAATTCTGTTACACAAAAAGCTCCAGTGGTCAAGCCTCGTCTCTGGCCCAGGATCAAATTCCTTTCCTCTGGAGGTGGCAAATCTCAGCGTAGCACGCGGATAGCAGCTGCAACCTTTCAAGTTGTCTATAAATAATTTTGAGTGAATTTTGTGTACCTCATAAAGTTTGCGTCTACATTTATTTCATTCTATATGGTTTTCAATTCTTTGTTCTTTACCTATTTTTGAAAAGTTATGGGACATTGTCTTCATTTGAGTTTGAATTTACAGTTTAATGGGCTTCCCTGGTGGCTCAACTGGTAAAGAATCCGGCTGCAATGCGAGAGACTTGGGTTCGATCCCTGGGTTAGGAAGATCCCCTGGAGAAGGGAAAGGCAACCCACTCTAGTATTCTGGCCGAGAGAATTCCATGGACTGTATAGTCCATGGGGTCGCAAAGAGTCCGGCACGACTGAGCGACTTTCGCTTTCCAGTTTAACAGACTCAGCAGTTCTGCCCGCAGGGGCCGCTGTGCCCCGTGACCTGAGTGAGGCGTGGCCGGCACTTTCCTTATTGACCACAGGGTGGCGCTGAGCCCGCGTCACTGACTCACAGCGCATGCGAGTTCCCTGCAGCTCCGGCTTAGCGTAGCTGGGGGAGTTTTGCCTGCTCGGGCACGGCAGGGCTTCGGCTGGGAATCCCAGGTGAGCGCTCAGTCTCCTTGGAGGTCGCTGGGGTTTCGGCTTCAGGACAACACGAGGCGGCGTCCACACTGATGGGAGCTGGGATTCCTGACTTCTCAGGCGACATCGAGAGGAAAAGGTGAGGAAAATTCAGGAGAAGTTTGGTGAAGTTTCCTGGGTGCGAATGACTAGTTATCAGACGACCCAGAAGGCCGTGGTGGGAAGCGGGGGTTTTAGTCAGTTTGAGGTGCGGTGTAGACGGTGTCCAGGGCCCGTCTTTGGATGTGGTGTCGTTTTCCCAGCTCTGTTTATTGTGGGGACTGTCCTTGCCCTTGGTGAGTCCTCGGCCCCTTTGTCCTGGATAATGGACCATCCGTGTGGGCTGAATTCTGTGCCCTCTGTCCTGTTCCTCTGGCCGTGTGCCTGTTTTTTTTGTGTGCTAATTCCGCACAGTTTTGGTGACTGTAGCTTCACCAGATTTAGTGTGGAGTCAGGGAGGGAGATGCCTACAGACTGTTCTTTCTCGGGGTCACCTTGGCTATTTGGGGTCCTTTGTGATTCATACAAATGTTAGGAGGATTTGCACTTTCTGTGAAAAATATTGGAAGTTTAGGAAGGATTGCATTCACTGTGTGCTTTGGGTAGAATGGACATTTTAACAACGGTATTTGTTCTGTTCCATGAACACAAGTTGTTGTTCTGTGGCTCAGTCGTTTCTGACTCTTTGCAACCCCATAGATTGCAGCAGGCCAGGCTTCCCTGTCCATCATCAACTCCCAGAGCTTGCTCAGACTCATGTCCATCCAGTCAGTGATACCATCCAACCATCTCATCCTCTGTCAACCCCTTCTCCTCCTGCCCTCAGTCTTTCCCAGCATCAGGGTCTTTTCCAATGAGTCAGTTGTTGCCTCAATATTTTGGCCACAAAGTATCAGAGCTTCAGCTTCAGCATCAGTCCATCCCATGAATATTCAGGTTATCAATGAATATTCATGGTGAGCAGAAGTATCTTTAACTAATTCTTCTGTTCCATGAGCACAGGTATCTTTGCAGTGATTTGTGTCTTCTTTGGTTTATTCATCATTGTCTTAAAGTTTTTAGTGTATGGGTCTTTGACATTCTTTGTTAAATTTATTCCTTGGTATTTTGTTCTTTTTGATGCAGTTGTAAATAGAGTTTTTTAACTTTTGGATGGTTCATTATTATTGTTTAGGAGTGCAGTTGATTTCTGTGTATTTATTTTGCATCTTTACTGAATTCATTTATTATTTCTAGTAGTTTTTTTGGTGGAATGGTGTAGAAAATTGGAATTCAAAATCCCAGTTTCTGCCACATCCAGGTTGTCCACAACAGGGAGGAAAGGGAAGTCCTTTATGTTGTTGTTGTTCAGTTGCTCAGTGTGTCCGACTCTTTGTGACCCCATAGACTGCAGCACACCAGGCTTCCTTTGCCATCTCTAGGAGCTTGCTCAAACTTGTGTCCACTGAGTCAGTAATCCCCTCCAACCATCTCATCCTCTATTGTACCCTCTCCTCCTGCCTTCAGTCTTCCCCAGCAGCAGGGTCAGGCTTCCCTGGTGGCCCAGATGGTAGAGAATCTGCCTACAATGCAGAAGGCCCAGGTTTGATCCCTGGGTTGGGAAGATCCCCTGGAGAAGAAAATGGCAACCCACACCAGTGTTCTTGCCTGGGAAATCCCACGGATAGAGTAGCCTGGAGGGCGGTAGTCCATGGGGTCACTCAGGGCCTCTATAGGAAAGCCCTAATATAGTCTTCTCACAGTGCCTTCTGAATTCCATGTGGATTTTGAGTCCACTGGATCTGGATAAGGCTTGGCCTCTATATGGAGGTTTAATATTTTCTTTGCCTTTCTGGCATGGTTTTGACATGGTGTTTTGAAAAATATTTTATTTTCCAGTAATTTCAGATGGATAGACAACCTTATATACATGAGAGCAAGTTTTGTGTCTTGATTAGATATATCCCTAAATATTAATGTTAACATTTATTATTATTTTTTTTAATGTTAACATTTAAATGGAATTATTTTTATAAGCTCATTTTGACATTATTTATTGCTAGTATATATGTATAAGATAGGTTTTTGTAAAGTGATATTTTGTCCTGTGACTGCTGAATTAGTTGACTAGTCAAATAATTTTTCTTGTTATAGGAAGTTTTGCATATAAGATAGTGTGATCTGTGTTCTGTGAGCAGACACAGTTTTAATTTTTCTGTTCATGTATGAATGCCTTTTGTTTCTTTCCTCAGACCTCTGGGTAGCACTTCCAGTACCCTATTGAGTAACAGTGGTGAAGGCCGGCTTCCTGTCCTTGTTCGCAATTTCAGGAGTAAATCTTTCACTGTTTTACGTTGAGCGTGAAGCTTGATGTGGCTTTGTATGCTGGTCTCACATTGGACAGATTTCCTTTTATCCCTGCTCTCTGGAGTGTTTGTATCATGAGATAGCACTGGACTTTGATTATAGCTTCTTCTGCAGGAATTGAAATGATCGTGTGTTTCTGCCTCACAGTTTATAGTGGTTCAATACACTGCTTAGTTTTAATATGTGGAACAACCTGGCATTTCTGGTGTAGAGATATTGCTTATGGCACCGTCCATTCAATGTTTTGATGGTTCCATGTTGCTCTAATTTTATGGAGAATTCTTGCTTTTCTGTGTATACGGTATACTGGTATAGTTTTCTTATTATTACGTACTTGTGTGATTTGATTAGATTTGGCTTGGTGTTGGTGGTTTGAAGGGTTAGCATTAGGGCTGAGACTGGTGTGCGGGCTGGGTTATGGGTTATGGTTGCTGTTAAGTGACACCCACGTTGCAGACCGGGCCACCTGCCTCTGACATCCCCATCCTGCCAGCTCCTGCCTGGCCCTCTAGAGACTGCTCACCACCCAGAGGGCAGGGGTGGTCCCCTACTTGGCCTTCCTCCTGCCTCTGCCTGTCCATCTGTCCTCCCTGAGTCAGGACACTGCTTCCTCCATGAGGCTTCTGGGTTCCGGCCTTGGAACCCCGCCCCCCGCCCCCCACCACATCCCCACAAGCTGTGTTGACCACCAGGACTTGTCACCTCAAGAGGCGCAGGAACTTGGACTTCCCAGGACCTCAGAATGGGACTTTGTGTGCAGATGGGCCACTGCAGAGCTGTCCAGGTTGAGATGAGGTCACTGACCTCTATGTGAGGGGGAGCAGTCCTCATGGGGAGAAGGCCAGGTGAGAGCAGAGACAGAAATGGGCAAAGAGAGACCTGGAACCAGCTAACCACAGAACCTGCAGCAGGAGCAGGCCCCCAGCACCTGGATCTAGGGCTCCAGCCTGAGGGTAAGTGTCCCCTATTACACCCCTCACACCTCCCCGCACACGCATCTGGTGTTCTGTGTTGGCGCCACAGGAATCCCAAACCTGGCCTGTGGAGGCCTGGGCGTCGTGCTTGTTGAAACCCAGGGCAGTCACTAGCTGCCTCCCCTCTGGACGTAACCCTGTCCCTTCCCGGAGGAGGGACCCGGGGTCCAGGAAGACCCACTCTTCCCTGTGGTACGGCTGCCTGGCCCCCGTCCACTGGGCACTTCAGGCCCGAGAAGGTAGCCACAGTGGTGTAATGACCACGGTGAGTGCCTGCAGGCCACCCTCACCCTCCTCCTGCCCTGAGTGTGGCCATCTGAGAAAGGACCCTCCAGCCCCCGACGCAGGCACCTCGTTTCACAGGGTAGGCCCTTGCACCTTGTTCTCGGAGGAGGGTGTTGAGAGCCGTGGTGACTAACGCCTGTGAGTCTGTGGGCTGGAGAGGTCTTCCCCAAGAGCCCAGGCGCAGCTGGGCCAGGACGGATCCTCCCCTCCCCTCCGGGTATCCCATGGAGTGAGGATCAACTCCGTTGACCCCAAAACCCCCAGAGGGCTAGACCGTCCACAGATCGGGGACTGGGTGTGCACCTCATTCCCTCAGAGAGAGCAGTGTCTTCACCACGGCTGCCAGATGGGCCCGTGTCCCCACCAACATCCAGCCTTGGGGACCCTCCAGACAGAAACCCCCTTCCAAGGGCAGAGGCCCCTGTGCTTATAGACCCCGCCTTCAGGAAGGGGGCCGGCTCGTAGGACGGTGGACGTGCCCCAGTGCCGAGCACTCACTGACCATTGCCCCCGTCCCCCTGCCCCTCCTGCTCTCTGTGGCCTCACCCCCTCACTGGGAGACCCTCCCCTCTAGGCTCCAAGCACCCACGCTTCCCACCTCATCCCCATCTCTCTCCAGTTCAGTTTGCCCTTTTCCACGCCGGGTGAAGAGGAGAGTGAACGCCTCATGCCAGTGTTTGCAGCTATGTCAATGGGCTTCCCTTGTCTTCCTGGCTGCGCTCTAGCTGGACACCGGGTGGTTTCCAGGGGTGCAGAGCTCGGCGTCGCCCAGCAGCGAGCAGCTCTGACACCCGCGCCCCACACCCCTCGTCCAGCCTCAGGGTTGACCCAGGACCCTCCCTGGGCTTCCCTGACCCTTGGTCAGTGTCCTCAGTCATGTGCTGACAGGCGAGGGTTCCCTCCAAACGCTCCTAAATGCTTCACCCCAGCACCCTTCCCACAGTCGGCCCCTTGCCTGTCGGGATGCTCCACCCTCACCAGGTCTCGACTGCATGGCAAGGGCAGACGCCAGGCCTGCTGTATGCACTGCTGTGCATCCCACCGCGTACACACGTATGACCCTGCCCCAGGACTGGGAAACGCAGCCCTACCGGGGATGTGGGGAGACGTTACTGACCACAGGGTGGATGTCAGCTCTCAGCTCATGAGCAAGGGCAGCTGGCTTCTCGCTCCTGGGACCCTTTCTCACCCAGCCTGACCATGACCTGGCTTTGTTCCACCCTGTTGTCCCTCCATCGGCCTCGCTCTGTGAGCAGAGCAGGCCAGTTAGTGGCCACAGATTGAGGCCCACGGACACTAGCTGACCTTGTGCGCCCCTGCTGGCCACGCGGGACAGGCGCTGCCCTGTGTGCTGGGGGCTCTACTGTGCACAGAGCCCAGGCCTCTGCTTCTGGCTCTGGAGTCACCTGGAGTCTGCTGGGAGTGTCTCTGCTTCCTGGGCCTCTCTTCCAGGCTGGTCTGTCGTCATGGCATGGTGCGTGGTGGGGCTTCCCGAGTCCCCGGGGGGCTGGAGGCTGAGGTCGGGCACATCGTAAACCCTGCACCTCAGAGCTCAGGTGGGCTTCCCGGGCTGCTACAGCCGAGGAGGCTGGACTCTGCTCCACACCTGTCCTTGCTGAGTTTAACTGCATCCTTCATCATAACTAACCCTGAGTATAACAGCTTCAGGGACTTCTGGGAGCCTCCAGGAAAAGCATCTGGGAAGCAGTCTCTGGATCCCTGGCTCTGCAATCAGGGTCAAACGTGGTGGAGGGTCTTGGGGCCCTGGAATCGAAGAGCCCTCTACCGGGGGTGGGGGGGTGGGTAGGAGACCCCAGGTGGTACTTAGCTGAGTCCAAGGCCCTCCCAGGTATGAGGCATCCTAGCCCCCGTGCATCACAAAGAGGCCTGGTCCCTGCTTCTGAGAAATTCCCCAGGGTGGGTCTTGATGCCAGAGGTGCCCATATGCTGTGGCTCCTGAGTTTCCAGGGAGGATAGAGGAGTGAGGAGAGACTTGTCCGCAGAAAGAGAGCTTCTGTCAGAGCAGAGCCTGGGGCTGCCACACCCCCACTTCCACCACCAGCCCCAGGTGCACCGGGGCATGACTGTGAGAGCGAGGCTCCTTCCCCCCGCAAGACACGCAGAACACGTGGGGCACTGGTCACTGGACCCCCGCTCAGTGTTAAAACCTCCCACTCAGGCCTGTTGATTGAGAGACAGCATTTGAAGACTATTAAGGGGGTGAGGTGGGCTGGGAGTGAACGCCCAGGAGGGTGAAGCTGAGGTGGGGCAAGTTGGAAGGTCACCCAAGGCCAGGCTCTCCCTGCAGCAGCCCCCCACATGAGCCCAGGTGGAGGTGGGCCCCTCGAGTCAGAGCCGCGATGGCTCAGACACCACATTCTGGGCCTTTGGGGCACAAGTGCCCAAGTAGCCCCTGTTCTTGTCTACACTTGCTGCAGTCAGGGTCAGCCCTGTCTTCGTCTTCTTACTAGTATTTTATTTGTATTTTTGGAGAAGATTTTTTCACAAGAAACACGGATTTTTTTTTTTTTTTTTTCCAAGCAAAAGGTTTACACATTAAGAATCTATTGTCTTGGAAGAATAGAACAAGTCTCTTCGGCTAGCAAGGGGCAATTCAGATTAGAGGAACTAGTGAAGCAAGTTATATCCTGGAAGTTCTGATTGATCCAGTTTTAGGAATAAGATTGACTGTCTTCTTATCTAGTTGTGTAAGGCTCCTGTCGTGCTGTCTCAGCTCGAGACTGGTAACACTCACAACCGAGCCTCCATGGTCCCATCTGGTGTGGACACAGGGCTGGCTCACTCTCCAGGAGGCTGCATCTGTTCACAGAAGCCACCAAGCTGCTCCCCAGGCACCCCAGTCCTGTCGTTGCTATTGAGGGCACAGACCTCTGCTCTCTGTCTGTTCCCACTCTTGCTGGGCTGACTTCTGTCTGGCCTTCTCCACTCTGCTGACAGGCTCTTTAACTCTGGGTTTTTCTTTACATGCAGGTGGATCCATGGCTTGGCTTCTGCAGACTTCTTCATCATTGTTGACCTGGATGGGACAGAAGAAGGTTGATCTCCGGGTCCAGAGTCCAGGCCCACCACTGCCCTGTCTTCTTCCTGGCCAAGTTCTCACCCCTCCCAGCAGGCCTCTTGGGGGCCACTGGGATGGGGTGTCCCTGGCAGGAGCAGGGGTCCACGACTGGATGGGGGTGTCCACACCAGGACTGGAGGGCCTCTGGGGGGCTGGAGGCCATAGGACAGGCAGGAGGGCTCCCAGCGTTCAGGCGGGTCCGCACATCATGGTCTTAGAGGCCCGCACACAGTGCACCAGGCTGTCGATGTGGTAGAAGGTACAGTGGTCCAAGGACCAGTCCAGCCCGCACAGGTGCCTGACCACCAACTGGTCAGCGTAGAGTATGCACAGGCAGCCCTGGCCATGCTCCCGCACTTCCGGGAGGACACTCAGCGTGGTCCCTGGGATCGCCAGGAGGTCCGCCAGCAGGGTTCCCCCACGCAACCTCACGAAGTTACAGTAAGAAACAAAAGACACCTCCCTGCAGGAAGATGGAAAGTCAGCAGCCTGAGTGCTATCCTGAGGAAGGCAGGCTGGCGTCTGGGAACTGGGGGCTGTAGTGGGGTGAATGGGTGGCTCCCAGGTGCTATGTCCATGTCATGACTTCAGAATCTGAAAATGGAACCTTATTTGGAAGTAAGTCTTTGCAGGTGTAATTGGTTACGAATCTGGAGAGGAGGTCATCCTGGATTGGGGTGGCCCTAAATCATTGAGAGCGTCCTTCTAAGAGCACACACACAGAGGAGATACCAGGTGAAGATGGAGCCAGAGGTGGGAGGGAGGGGGCCACAAGCCCAGGAACACCTGGAGCCCAAAAAGCTGGAAGAGGCAGGAAGGACCCTGTGTTGGAGCCTCTGGAGGGAGCACAGCACTGGGACACCCTGACCACAGACGGCTGGTCTCCAGCCTGAGAGGGCACAGGCTTCTGTTGTTTGGAGTGTCCGCGTGTGGTCGTTTGCCACCGCTGCCTCAGGAAGCTCATGCAGCTGGTAGGAAGCTCCCTGCTCTGTTCTAAAGCCTCCCTCCCATTAGGGGCAGGCCCCTGCACCTATGCTATTTGCACTAACCATGAGGTTCTCGCTGAGCCCTGGCTCCCCTTCTGGGCACTGGCATTTTGGAGGGGGAGAGCAGAAACCATCACGTGACCAGCCCCCAGCCGGGTGCCAAGTCTCCAGTGAGCTTCCCTGGGGAGTTGGGGTGGGGGTGACTGTCAGGGCTCTGCCCTTTGTCACGGGGGAAGAGACACCCTAGACACCCTCGAGGAGGGAGAGACACGATGGGTGAGTGACCAGCTCAGGGCCTGTCTCAGCTGTGAGCACCCCAACCGGTGCTGAGCCCTGGAGCCCCCCAGCAGGCCCCGCCCCTTCCTCCACCTCTAGTAGGTGGGACACCCCTTCCCCTTGTCACTTCTAGAGCACTGCAGCCCCTGCCCCCTTTGTCCTCTTCTAGTTGGTGGGACACCCCTTCTTGTCATTCCAGGAGCGCTGCAGACCTCACCCTCTTCCTCAGTGTCTAGTAGGTGTCACACCCCTTCTCCTTGTCACTGCAGGAACAGCTCTGGAGCCGGTGTGTGAGTGGTTCTGGGCTTTGCAGGCTGAGCCCCTGGTTCTGTGCCCCCTTCACCACATGAGCACGAAGGCAAGCTGTCTGCCCTGCTGCCTGTATGCCCTCACCCCAACTCAGTATTCTCAGGGAAGGATTAGGGGCTTCTGTAGCAGCATCTGAACCCTCCTTTAATAGGGGTGTCCTTGTGCACAACCCTTTAACCCCAACCTTTAGCAAGAGGTAACAAAAGTCTCTAAGGTAAAGTTTCCAGAGAGAATGGTAGCTACACAAGCAAAACTAGATGGAACCAGCTGGGACCAAGCTGGCAATGAATCTGACTTCCAGCAGACATTGTGTGTTGATTTTACTGTATTATTACTGTAGGAGATAGATGGGCTCCAGATTAGACATAACTGGCGTCCTGTTTGCATTTCATGGGACACAAATAAGTGTACTTCATTTCACGGCGGATACTTACAACTGTTAGCATTTCTGAGGGAAGAGTTGGATGGGCTTCAGTCTAGGTATTTACAATCAGCCTCGTTGCCCTCTGAAATGGAAATAACAACAGAGAGTAAATAGCCAGTGTTTGTCTCTTGCAAACACCTTAACATAACAGTCATGGCAAGGATAAAGAGAGGGGCGCAAAATCCTGTATGAGTAGAGTTAAGGGATCTCTGCCCACCACTCTTTCGGGACAAGGGAGACACTGCGCGTGCACAGAAAGTCTTCTTATGGGTCAAGACTCAAGAGAGAATGCCAGGAGCAGTGAGTCTTGCTTTTCCCAGAAGACTCCACTTCAGGATCCGTCCTGGCTGAAGAGTGAGTGTGCACCCAGGGGAGGGTCCCAGGGTAGGTCAGGTGTGAGCAAAGAAACCGGATAATTAGCCTGAAGGAAAACAAAGACCCGGAAGAAATGCCCCATGTAAATGACTTAACCATCTCTTTTCTCTGCTCCTCCTCACTAGGGGGCACGCCCGCACCCTTTCTCTGCTGTGCTTCTATCTTAACGAGCCATCTGTCTGTGTGCTTCCCCACTTGTTGTTCTTCTCTTTATGTCTCTAAAAAATTTATACCTGAATTTACAGTTTCTGTCTCTGTGATAAATACACTTTTCACTGTGGGCAAAAATCCAGGGGAAAATGGCTTCTAGCTTCTAGCCCTTGGCGATCTGGTGGCTGGGATTCATGGTTCTCATCCGGGCTTCCCAGTTTCAATTCCTGGGTGGGGAATTAAGATCTCCTTTCATGTCACCACTGGCTGCTAACTTGGTCATTATATTAAGTGACACACCTACCAGTGGCCATACCCAACGTGAAGAACCAAAAAAAGGTAAACATGAGGTGGCCCCCTGCTAATTCGGAAAAGCCCTGCCCTTCCCCTAAACGCACCTGCCTCCCCAGCATTAGCCTCACTCCTCCTCCTCCCAGTGTCTTTACTGTTTAAAATCAAACCACTGTCTCCAGGTGGGCGAGAAGTTGAGCTGTGAACTTAGTACCTGCTTCTCTGTTCTTTGGCGTCTGAGTAAAGCCCGTGCTGTGTTGCTCTTGGCTTTGATTTCATAATTGCCTACTTGAGCCCAAGTGGAAAAAGGAAGCCTTCCCTGTTGAGGCAGAGCCTTGGCCAGGCCAGGGCCTGAGCAGGGGCCATAGGACAATTGGTGAGAGTCTGTGAGGGGCGGTGGTCTCTGCCGGTGGGGTGGTGGAGGGCACGCCCACAGCTACAGCACTGGCTCCGTGGATGAGCGTCAGGGTGCAGAGATGATGTGAGCCAGGCCCTAGTGAGGGCCACATTCAGGCTGTCGTGATGACCAGAGTCAGGGCCCAGTGAGGGCCAGAGCCAGGCCTAGAAAGGGTGAGATTCAGGCCCTAATGAGGATGAGCGTCAGTGCCTAGTGAGGCCCTGAGTAAGGCTGTAGTGGGGACCAGACTCGGGGCCGGGTGAGACCCAGAGTCCTGTCCCAGTGGGGCAGAGTCAGGCCACAATGAGGACCAGAGTCAGACCCTAGGAAGGACCAGATTCAGGGCTCAGTGAGGACGCAAGTCAGGGCCCAGTGAAGCAAAGGGTCGGGCTTATTGAGGCAAAGAGTCAGGCCATAGAGAGGACCAGAGTCAGGCCGTAGAGAGGACCAGATTCAAGCCACAGAGAGAACCAGACTCAGGACTTAGTGAGGACAAGAGTCAGTGTGTAGTCAGGATCAGAGTCAGTTTTTTGTGAGGACCGTAGTCAGGCCATAGAGAAGCCTTGTCAGGCCATCGTGAGAAGCTGTGTCGTGCAATAGATAGGAATAGAGTGAGGCTGTAGTGAAGACCAGAAGGAGGCTGTAGTGAGGGGCACAGTGAGGACATAGTGAGGGCCAGAGTGAGACCACAGTGATGACAAGAGTGAGGACACAGTGAGGACCGGCGTGAGGCTGCAGTGAGGGTGAGAGTCCGGCCCTAGGAAGCAGGTCAGAACCCAGTGAGCGTGAGAGTCTGCGCCAAAGCGGAGCAGAGTCAGGCTGCAGTGAGGACCTGAATCATGGCCCAGTGAGCAATCGTGTCAGGGTTCAGTGAGGACAGGAGTCAGGCCCAGTGAGGAAAGAGTCAGCCCACAGAGAGGACCAGAGTCAGGCCACAGAGAGCATCATTGATAGGGCAGAATCGGTGCACAGTGAGGAGCAGAGTCAGGCCCTAGCGAGCATGAAAGTCAGGCCCTAGTGAGGACCAGAGTCAGGCCGTAGCGAGGACCAGAATCATGGCCCAGTGAGAAACAGCGTCAGCATCCAGTGAAGAAAAGAATCAGGCCCCAGTGAGGCAAGGAGTCAGGCCATGGTGAGGATGAAAGTCATGCCAGGGTGAGACATGTCAGGTCCTAGTTAGGACAAGAGTCAGGCCAAAGTGAGGATGAGAGTCAGGCCCTAGTTAGGACTGGAGTCAAGCCACAGTGTGGATCAGAGTTAAAACCCCATGATGACTGGATTCAGGGACTGGTGAGGAAGAGTGTCTGGCCCTACTGAATACAAGGGTCATGTCATAGGATCAGATTCAGGGCCCAGTGTGGAACAGTGTCAAGCTCCAGTAAGGACAAGAGTCAGGCCCCAGTGAGGTAAACAGTCAGCCTGTAAGTAGGCAAAATTCAGGCCATGGAGGACAGTCAGGACATAGTGAGGACGAGAGTCTGACCGTGGTGAGGATGAAAGTCAGGCCAAAGAGAAGACCAATGTGAAGCTATAGTGAGGACCAAAGTTAGAGCCCAGTGAGGACCAGACTCAGGGCACCGTGAGGACCAGAGTCAGCATCTAGTGAGGACAAGTGTTAGGCCCTAGTGAGGATGAGAGTCAGGACCTAGTGAGACCAGAGTCAGGATATTGTGAGGACCAGAGTCGGACTGTAGGGAGGATCAGACTTAGGGCCCATTGAGAACCACAGTCAGGCCTACTGGGTACCAGAGTCAGACCCCAGTAAGGCAAAGAGTCAGGTTGTAGAGAGGCAGAGAGTCAAGTTGTAGAGAGGATAAGTAATGTCATAGTGAAGACCAGAGTCGGACCAGAGTGAGAACCAGTGAGGAACGAACTCTGAACTCAGTGAGGACCGATCTCAGGGTGCAGTGAGAACTAGAGTCAGCATCTTGTGAGGACAAGAGTCAGGCCCCAGTGAGGACGACAGTGAGGCCCTGGGGAGCACCACAGTCAGGTCCCAGTGAGGCCAAGAGTCGGGTAGTAGAGAGGACAGAATAAAGTCGAAGAGAAGACCAGAGTCAGGCCATAGTGACAAAGACAGTCAGGCCACAGAGAGGACCATAGTCACAGCATATTGAGAAGCAGTGTCAGATATAGAAGTGTGAGGAGGCTGTGGGGACCAGAGTCAGGCCATAGTGAGGACCAGAGTGAGGCCATACTGAAGATGAGTCAGGCCCTCGTGAGGCCAAGAACCAGGCCCTAGTAGCATAAAAGTCATGCCTTGAGAGGATGAGATTCATGCCATAGTGGGGCAGAGTCAGGCAGAGTGAGGACCAGAATAGGGCCAGGTGAAGAATCATCTCAGGCTCCAGTGAGGACCAGAGTCAGGCCCTGGTGAGTCAAAAAGTCAGGCTCAAGTGAGACAAAGAGTCAGGCACCTGATAAGGCAAAGAGTCAGGCTGAAGAAATGATCGGAATCAGGGGCCATTCAGGAACAGACTCAGGGCCCAGTAGGACCAGAGTCAGGCTGTGTGGAGGAGTAGAGTCAGGGCCCAGTGAGGCAAAGAGTCAAGCAGTAGAGAGTAAAGAATCAAGCTGTAAAGAGGACCAGAGTCAGGCTGTAGTGAGGCAAAGCATCAGGTCATAGTGAGGCAGAGTCAGGCAGTAGAGCCGACCAGATTCAGGCCACAGTGAGAACCAGAGTCAGGCTGTATTGAGGACAAGTGTCAGGCCATAGAGAGGACCATGTCAGCGCTCAGCGAGGTCAGACTCAGGGAACGCAGGACCAGACTCAGTGCATAGTGAGGTCCAGAGTCAGGGCATATTGAGAAGCATTGTCAGGGCCTGGTGAGAAGAAATATCAGGTAATAGGAAAAGTGTGAGGATGTAGTGAGAAGCAGAGTGAGGCTATAGTGAGGAACCAGAGTGAGGTTGTAGTCAGGATGAGAGTGAGGCCAGTTTGAGGACAAGAGGGAGGCTGAAGTGAGGACAAGAGTGACGACGTAGTGGAAGACCAGATTCAGGCCGTAGTGAGGACCTGAGTTAAGGCCCATAGGAGATCAGACTCGGCCCAGTAGGACCAGAGTCAGGCTGTGGGGAAGACTGAGTCAGGACCCAGTAAGGACCACAGTCATTGCCTACTGAGGACCAGAGTCAGGCCCCACTGAGGCAAAGAATCAGCCTGTAGTGAGGCACAGAGTCAGGCAGTTGAGAGAAGAGTGTCAAGCCATAGAGAGGACCAGGGTCTGGCTGCAGTGAGGACCAGACAGGCTGTAGAAAGGACTAGAGTCAGGGCCCAATGAGGACCAGAGTCAGGCCCAGTGAGGCAAAGCATCAGGCTGAAGTGAGGCAAAGAGTCAGGCCATAGAGAGGCCCAGAGTCAGGCCGTAGGGAGGACAAGAGTCAGTCAGTAAAGAGGACCAGTGGCAGGGCCCAGGGAGGGCCGGAGATAGGCCCTAGTGAGTATGAGAGTCAGGCCCTGGTGAGGATTTGAGTCATGCCATAATTAGAACTAGAGTCAGGCCACAGAGAGGACCAGACTCGTGGCCCAGTGAGAACCAGTGAGGCTCCAATGAGGACAAGAAACAGGCCCCAGTGAGGCAGAGTCCGGCCGTATTGAGGCAAAGGTTCAGGACAGAGGAAAGAGTCAGGTCATAGGACGAGAGTCAGGCCACGGTGAGGAGGAGAGTCAGGCTAAAATGAAGACGAGAGCAGGCTTTAGTGAGAACCAGAATCAGGCCGTATTAGGGACCACAGTCA
The DNA here is from genome assembly GCF_001704415.2 of Capra hircus. Lineage (NCBI taxonomy): Eukaryota > Metazoa > Chordata > Mammalia > Artiodactyla > Bovidae > Capra > Capra hircus. Next base: position 62,977,170 of record NC_030821.1, read on the forward strand.
GTTTGTAGTGAGGGCCAGATTTAGTGCCCAGTGGGTCCAAAGTCAGGCCCTTATGAAACGAGAGTCAGGCCTTAGTGAGGACCAGAGGCAGGCTGTAGTGAAGACCAGCATCAAGGCCCAGTGAGGACCAGATAAAGGGCCTAGGGAGGACCAGAGTCAGGCCATAGAGAGGACAAGACTCAGGGCCCAGTGTACACCAGAGTCAGGCCCAGTGAGACAAAGTGTAAGGCTACAGTAAGGCAAAGAGTAGGCCCTAGAGAGGACCAGAGTCCAGCTGTAATGAAGACCAGTGGCAGGCCATAGAGAGGACCAGAATCAAGCCATAGTGAGGACCAAACTCAGGGCACAGTGAGGACCAGAGTCAGTGCATAGTGAGGACCAGAATCAGGGCATAGTGAGGGCCAGAATCAGGGCACAGTGAGGGCCAGAATCAGGGCACAGTGAGGACCAGAGTCAGTGCATAGTGAGGACCAGAATCAGGGCACAGTGAGGACCAGAGTCAGTGCATAGTGAGGACCAGAATCAGGGCATAGTGAAGACCAGGGCCAGTGCATAGTGAGGACCAGAATCAGGGCACAGTGAGGACCAGAATCAGGGCACAGTGAAGACCAGGGCCAGTGTGTAGTGAGGACCAGAATCAGGGCATAGTGATAAGCTGTGTTGGGTAATAGAGAGGAAAAGAGTGAGGATGTATTGATGACCAGGTGAGGCTGCAGTGAGGCCAGAGTCAGGCCATAGAGAGGAGCAGGGTCAGACTGTAGTTAGGACTGTAGTCTCCTTTGGGGGACCAGACTCAGGGCCCAGTGAGGACCAGAGTTAGGCCATAATGATGACCAGACTCAGGGCCCAGTGAGGACCAGAGTTAGGCCATAATGATGACCAGAGTCAGGGCCCAGTGAGGACCTGAGTCAGGCACCTGTGACAAAATAGTCAGGCCCAAGTGCGGGAGAGTCAGGCCACAACGTGGTCCAGAGTCAGCCACAGTGAGGACCAGAGCCATGGCCCGGTGCGGACCTGAGTCAGGCCCAGTGAGGATAAGAGTCGGCTCAAGTGAGGACAAGGTCAGGACAAACTGAGGACCAGAGCAGAGCACAGTGAGGACCAGAGTCAGGAAATGGAGGACAGACACAGGCCATGGTGAGAATGAGAGCCAGGCCCTAGTGAGGCCCAGACTCAGACTGTAGTGAGGACCAGTCTCAGGGAGCAGTGAGAACTAGTGTCAGCATTAGTGAGGACGAGAGTCAGGCTCTAGTGAGGCAAAGGGTCAGGCCATAGAGAGGGCCAACTAGACCCCTAGAGAGAGCCAGAGCCAGGCCTTCATGGGGAAGAGAGTCACCAGGGAGTGAGCACCAGAGTCCGGCCGGAGTGAGGACAAGACTCAAGTCACAGTGAAGACCAGAGTCAGCCGCAGAGAGAAGAGCAGTCAGGCTGCAGGGAGAGAGTCACGCCATGGACAGGACCAGTGTCTGGGCCCAGTGAGGAGAAGACTCGGGGCACAGCGAGGACAAGAGTCAGGGCCTAGTGATAGATAGTAATAGGAAAAGAGAGGGCATAGTGAGTGCCAGAGTGCGGCCTTAGTGAGGGGCATGGTGAGGCCCTAGTGTGTACGAGAGTCAGGCGTTAGTGAGGATGAGAGGCTGAGACTGGTGAGCCAAACAGTCAGGCCCCTTTGTGGCAAAGAGTCAGGCCACAGTGATGCAAAAAGACAGGTTGTAGTGAGGCAAAGTGTCTGACTCTTTGCGACTCCATGGACTGTAGCCTGCCAGGCTCCTCCATCCATGGGATTTTCCAGGCAAGAATACTGGAATGGGTTGCCATTTCCTTCTCTAGGGGATCGTCCCAACCCAGGGATTGAACATGGGAGTCTGCACTGCAAGCAGACTCTTTACCATCTGAGCCACGAGGGAAGACCAGAGCCATTATAAGAGCTATGCAATTGGATATTTGAACAATTTATCTCCAATGTGAAAATAAAAGTGAAGTTTCTCAGTTGTCTCACACTCTGTGAGACTCCATGGACTGTAGCCTACCAGGCTCGTCCATCCATGGGATTTCCCAGGCAAGAGTACTGGATTGGGTTGTTATTTGCATCTCCAGGTGATCTTCCCAACCCAGGGATCGAACCTGGTCTCCCGCATTGCAGGCAGAAGCTTTACCGTCTGAGCCACTAAGGAAACCCATATCTTCAATATAGAGGTTGTTAATGCTGTTCTGTAAACCTCTCACACTTGCCACCATCTTTGTTTAGTTCAGTAATATCTTGTGATTTAGCTTCTGACTTCTGTGTGTAGTAAGCTAATCACTGATCGAAAATATGTATAACTTTGCTTTATGCTATTTTATATTTCACAACAATATCCCTGTTAACATCTGTGAAAGAACTTGCTATGGAAACCGAACCATAACATACCATATTATACATGCAGATTTAACATTTTGTTTCATATCCTCTCTGGTGTATTTCAGTGTTTTAATTTTCTTTTCAATAACAGTAGAAGTTATTTGATATACTAATACTACACTGTCATACATAGGGAATTTCTTTCAGCCTTTAAAACTAAACTATTTTTGCTGTATGGTTTTAGAAAATAGAGTATATGGGAAAAGACAGCTAAAGCAAATTATGCTTTAGAACACTTTCCCATACCTAGAAATTAGAAAACTTTAAATATTGAAAATTAATAATTATTTAGAAAACATTTGAATTATTAAGAAGATTATATTATTCAAAAAGGGATTATGATGTTGTTTAAGAGAGAAAATGATATTTAACTTCATAAGTAAAATAAAAGTATTGTATCTAAAATACTTTATGGTAATATAGGAATCAGGTATTGATTCCTTTGATATTTTATTGGGGTATAGATGCTTTAACATGTTGTGTTAGTTTTTGCTGAATAGCAAAGTGGATCAATTCTACCTATACACATATCTACTTTTTAGATTTCCTTCCCATTTAGGTCACCACAGAGCATTGAGTGCAGTTCTCTGTGCTATACAGCAAGCTCTTATTAGTTACCTGTTTTATATATTGTTATTGTTGTTTAGTCCTTAAGTCATGTCTGACTCTATTGCAACCCCATGGACTATAGCCCGTCAGGCTCCTCTGTTCATGGGATTTCCAGCAAGAATATTGGAGTTGGTTACTATTTCCTTCTCTAGGGCATCTTCTCAACCTCAGGGATCGAACCCATGTCTCTTGAGTTGGCAGGTGAATTCTCTACCACTGAGCCACCAGGAAAGCCCATTTTATATATAGTAGTATATATTAATAAATGTCAGTCCCAATCTCTCGATTCACTTTAAAATAAAATACAGGTAGAGCAGAGGAAATAAATTAGACTTATAAAACAGTCATTTAAAGTTATTTAACTGGGTACGTTGAGTTGTTTCACTCAAGATATTTACTGATTACTGAGTTGATTTCTTAGTGGATTAGTGTTAACATTGCACTTTGCGGCATAGGTCAAAACTCTGGCCTTTCAGGCTATTTCAACCAGTTTTAGGTCTTTGTGGAGGACAGGAAACTGAAGATGGTGAGATGGTCTGAATTGAATTACCTATCTGGTGTATCACAAAGCATCCCACATTGACATTTATTGTATCATTGAGCAGTATATTTGTAATCAATAACATTGCAATTTTGCTTCAAAAATAATAAAACAAGTGTTTAAATGCTAACTCCCATTTTAAGAAAAAGCAAATATATCCTATTAGATTTTAGCTAAATTCTACTTTAAACTGCTTGTGCCTTCGTTTATTATTCCTGAGTTGTTTCATATCTATGTTGTTAAGTACTCAGTTCCTAATTTTCAGATCAGAAACTTCTCTTCTATGCATTCCTCTGATACACAATAGGTCTTGCTTTTGACACTGTATTAAAAATCTCCCTGTAACCATCGTGTGGAAGGCAGAATCTGGATGGCCCCCTAATTCCCTCCTGTTGATGCACAAGACCTGTACAACCTGGAGAATGGAGAAGACCTATGAATGTGAGGGTTATTATTCCCTTGTGTGGAGGTATGTTTTCCTACTAGTTTTCAAGAAGCTGCCATATTGTGACAGGGCCAAGGTAATTAGGATCTGAGGGTTGTCTCTAGAATCTGAGATCAGTCCCTGGAGACCTCAGTCCTAAAACTGCAAGAGACCGAGTTCCACCAACAACTTGAATGAGCTTGGAAGAGGACTCTGAGCCCCAGATGGGAACGCAGCCTAGGCCAAAATCTTGGTTACATCCGTGTTAGACCCCAGCAGAGAATCCATCTCCATTGGGCCTGGACTTCTGACCTACAGATACTGTGAGACAGTAAGTGGATGTTGTCTTAAGTCTCTAAGTTTGTGGTAATTTGTTTATAGCAATAGAAAACTAACACAATCTGAGTTCCTTTTCTATACTCTTTTTCACTTATTTTCTGCCATAGATTAGCTAGTAGCAAGTGGGCCCTACATGATTAATCTCAAAGTGGGCAATTAAGATAATGAATGTAATGGAAACTTGGCTAATCAAAGCTGGTTTACCTTGTGTTAATGGAGAAGGAAATGGCAACTCACTCCAGTACTCTTGCCTGGAGAATCCCATGGACAGAGGAGGCTGGCAGGCTACAGTCCATGGGGTTGCAAGAGTCCGACACGACTTAGTGACTAAACCACCACTGCCAAGGCAACATTCTATAAGTGCTGCTTACCTGAGCCACTTCTATTTTTATACTTGTGTGTTTTCTGAATTCAGATATAATGTTCTTTAAAATCCCTTGTTGTTGTTCATACCATTAATGCTGTTCATGGGGTTCTCAAGGCAAGAATACTGAAGTGGTTTGCCATTCCCTTCTCCGGACCACATTTTGTCAGAATTCTCCACCATGACCCATCCGTCTTGGGTGGCCCTACATGGCATGGCTCATAGTTTCACTGAGTTAGACAGGTTGTGGTCCATGTGATCAGTTCTGTGATTGTGGTTTTCATTCTGAATGCCCTCTAATTGATAAGGACAAGTGGTCTATGGAAGTTTCCTGATGGGAGAGACTGACTGAGGGGGAAACTGGATCTTATTCTGATGGGTGGGGCCATGCTCAGTGAATCTTTAATCCAATTTTCTGTTTTGGGGCAGGGCTATGTTCTCTCCCTGTTGTTTGACCTGAGACCAAACTATGGTGGAGGTAATGAAGATAATGGTGACCTCCTTCAAAAGGTCCGGTGCACGCACTGCCACACTCCCAACCCACGCCTCCTCTGGGGACTCCTGGACACTCACAGGCAAGTCTGAGTCAGTCTCTAGAGTCACTGCTTCTTTCTCCTGGGTCCTGGTGCACACAAGGTTTTGTTTGTGCCCTCCAAGAGTCTGTTTCCCCAGTCCTGTATAAGAACATTTCATTCAAAGATGGGCACAATAAAGGACAGAAAAGATACGGACCTAACAGAAGCAGAAGATATTAAGAAGAGGAGGCAAGAATACACAGAAGAACTATACAAAAAATATCTTCATGACCCAGGTGTGATCACTTACCTAGAGCCAGACATCCTGGAGTCCAAAGTCAAGTGGGCCTTAGGGAGCATCACTATGAACAAAGCTGGTGGAGGTGATGGAATTCCAGTTGAGCTATTACAAATCCTAAAAAATGATGCCGTTAAAGTGTTCCACTCAATATGCCAGCAAATTTGGAAAACTCAGCAGTGGCCACAGGACTGGAAAAGGTCAGTTTTCATTCCAATCCCAAAGAAAGGCAATGCCAAAGAATGTTCAGTTTACCACACAATTGCACTCATCTCACACACTAGCAAAGTAATGCTCAAAATTTTCCAAGCCAGGCTTCAAGAGTATGTGAACTGTGAACTTCCAGATGTTCAAGCTGGATTTAGAAAAGGGAGAGGAAGTAGAGATCAAATTGCCAACATCTGTTGGATCATCAAAAAAGCAAGAGAGTTCCACAAAAACATCTACTTCCACTTTATTGAGTACACCAAAGCCTTTGACTGTGTGGATCACACAAACTGTGGAAAATTCTTCAAGAGATGGGAATAGTAGATTACCTTACCTCCCTCCTGAGAAACCTGTATGCAGGTCAAGAAGCAACAGTTAGAACCACACATGGAAAAACAGACTGGTTCAAAATTGGGGAAGTATGACAAGGCTGTGTATTGTCACCCTGCTTATTTAACTTCTTTGCAGAGTACATCATTCAAAATGCCAGGCTGGATGAATCACAAGCTGAAATCAAGATTGCCAGGAGAAATACCAACAACCTCAGATATGCAGATGACACTACCCTAAAGGCAGAAAGCAAAGAGAAACTAAAAAGCCTCTTGATGAAAGTGAAAGAGAAAAGTGAAAAACCTGGCTTAAAACTCAACATTCAAAAAGCCAAGATTGTGGCATCTTGTTCCTTTATTTCATGGCAAATAGATTGGTAAAAGTGGAAACAGTGATTTCTTGGGCTCTAAAATCACTATGGACAGTAACTGCAGCCATGAAATTAAGAGATGCTTGCTCCTTGGAAGAAAAGCTTTGACTAACCTAGACAGTGTATTAAACAGCAGAGACATCACTTTACTGACAAAGATCCTATGGTTTTTCCAGTAGTCATGTGTGGATGTGAGAGATGGACCAAAAAGAAGTCTGATGCTTTAAAACTGTCATGCTGGAGAAGATTCTTGAGAGTCGTTTGGACAGCAAGGAGATCAAACCAGTTAATAATAAAGGAAATCTACCCTGAATATTTATTGGAAGGACTGTTGCTGAAGCTGAATCTCCAATACTTTGAATACCTTATGTGAAGAACCAACTCATTTTAATGAGTCTTTTATACCCTGAGGCTGGGAAAGATTGCGAGCAGGAGGAGAAGAGGGTGACAGAGGATGAGATGGTTCATGGCATCTTTGACTCAGCGGACATGAGTTTGAGCAAATTCCAGGAAACAGTGAAGGACAGGAAAGCCTGGCATGATGCAGTCCATGGGGTCACAAAGAATCAGACATGCCTTAGTGACAGAACCAGAAAATTTCAAAGCCCATGAGAGACATCTTAAAGAAAGAGGGGAAAGGAAAACATTTTACTCATCTGTTCCCTTTAATTTATGGAGAAAAGTTTGCAAATGATGGCCATATACCAGGCACTGGGTCTGATGCTGGGCCTGAAACGGGGCAAGTCATGTCTCTCCAATGAGCTGAGTAAGCCAACTATTCAATACTTGGGCCAATATATGTCTAGAAGGCTACTGAGAATGAGTAAGAAAGATGTGTAGCTTGGGAGATGAAACTTGAACTATACCTGAAAAAAATGGACTAGGGAGCAGAAAAAGACAGGTAGGTGGAGCATCTGCAAAATCAGGAAAAGATGAAAGGACAAAGCCACAACCATGCTGGGAGCAGAGGGCAGGTGGCTTCTCAGGGACAGTGCTTGTGCACCATGATGGGACTAGTGGACTTCTCCAGAGGCCAGAGTAATAAAAGGAACTTAGGCAGAAAACTGAAAGATGGCTGCAGAGCTCCTACCAAGACCACCAGAGACTGATCACACGAAGCTGAGTTTATTCAACTTTCTGAGCAAAAGTGAGCGTCACCTCCAGGAAATCTTGCTATCATCTCAAAGGGAGAGTGAAGGCAGGGTGCTGAAAGGTTTCAGATGGTTCTGGGGCAGGTTTGGGCAGCGAGGACCCGCCAGAATTTGTAAACCAAGGGAATTGCTGGCACAGGCTCATTTTTGGAATCCTTGAGTCTTTGTGAAATGCCTGAACTAAGGGCTTATCTTGAATATACAGACCTGAAATAGCTTGTGTTAAGCCAGTTTGAGCTTGAGGTAGTTTTTCATGTCATGTCATAGTTTGAGACAGTTTATCAGTTTTGAGGTTCACACTGTTAATTTTATAAATTGTGGTTTCTGTTTCATTTCTCATTATTTTGCATTTTAAAAAGATCACCAAGAAGTAGTATGAGGAAAAGATCACATAGGGATAGATAAGAGGCAAGGAGACTTTGAGACTGTAGAGTAACACGTGACACATTAAGGACAAGGTGGAACCATGGAGCAGCGAGCAGGTGACGGGTGAGGAGTAATACAGAGCAACTGTAGCAAGTTGTGGAAACCAAATAATTTGGGGGAGAGGAATAGGGCAGGATGAGAGAGAGGGAGAATTTGGGAGTGATACCCGCCTGCCAGCTTTGATGGATGGGGAGGGAAAAAAAACTTGGAAAAATATAAATAAGTTCAAGGTGGAATTGTTACCTGTGGACATCTGGGTGCTGCTCGGAGGACACTCACTTATTTTCCAACAATCATTTCTTAAGAACTCTCATGTGCCTGGTTCACTTCTAGTTACTGGGATAGATTAGTGCTTTTTCTCCTGCAAAACAACCAGATCTCTGTCCATGTGTAGCTTATACTTGAATAAGAAAGATAAAAATAAACAATAAACACAACCAGTGAATTATCTGGTGTATTAGAAGGTGACGAATGTTGTAAGGAAGAGAGTAAGAAAGGTAAAGGAATTTGGGTGTGGTAGGGAAAGACCCAGAGAAGGCAATGGCACCCCACTCCAGTACTCTTGCCTGGAAAATCTCATGGGCAGAGGAGCCTGGTGGGCTGCAGTCCACGGGGTGCGAAGAGTCGGACATGACTGAGCGACTTCTTTCACTTTTCAGTTTCATGCATTGGAGAAGGAAATGGCAACCCACTCCAGTGTTCTTGCCTGGAGAATCCTAGGGACAGGGGAGCCTGGTGGGCTTCTGTCTATGGGGTCGCACAGAGTCGGACACAACTGAAGCAACTTAGCAACTTAGCAGTAGCAGGGAAAGACCTGGGTGGTAATTTTAAATGGGTACTAAGGGTGGGCCTCACTGGGAAGGAGACCTTTCTGAGAAAAGACTTGATAGAACTTAGGAGCACTCCACGAAGTGCTGGCAGGCAAAATATAGGATACCCAGTCACAGTTGAATTTCAAATAAGTAGGGAGTAATTTTTTCATGTCAGTATGTCCCATGCAATATTTGGGACATAGTCAAATAAATTATTTGTTTATCTGAAATGAAAATTTAACTGGGCATCTTGTATATTTATTTGCTAAGTCAGGTGGCATGATTCCAGGCAGAGAGAATATTCCATGCAAAGCCTTTAAGAAAGGAGTGTGCCAAGGAAAATCAAAGGCCTGTGTGGCCAGTTCCATGTGGGTGGGGATGGGGTGGGTACGTGGCTGAAAGGGCCACTATGGGCTCATGGCTTTAAAAGGAATAAAATAGGTAGCTGCTGCAGGGCTGAAAGCAGAGAGGTCAGAACTGCCCTGCTTGTTAACAGAATCACTCTGGCTCTTGAGTGAGACTAAACTGTAGGGGAGACAGGGAGGAAGCAGGATAACCCCTGGGTGACCTCTGGAAAGGGACTGTGTGTGCAGAAAGGTGGGTGGTCAAGATTCCTTAGCTTTTTTGTACTTCAGAAGAATATTTTAAATTTAAGAAAAAAGAAATGAAGAGACTAGGTTTGTTTGCGATTTCATGGGCATTTGTCTTGCTGTCTCAAAATAAATAAATAAATAGACACAGACCAAAATCTCCTCTCCAGGAGTCTGCAAACACGTTTTATAAAGAGCTAGATGGTAAATCTCTTTTAGGCTTTACAGGCCAAGTTGCAAAATGGAAGGTATTAAGTATATATCTACATGACAAGAGAGAAACAAATTTCCATAAGATTTCATAAACAAAAACTGAGCATGATATTTTGCAATACAGGAACACTAATGGAAAGAATGGTAGTATTTGGGGGATGACAATTTGCTTAGTTGGGGTTAAAAATTACTGTTTCCTGTCATCAAAATTGATTACAAGTGTTCATCTATTACTGCCAACCTGTAATAAGATTTCACATATTTTACCTTTGAAAAAATTTTTTTTCACTTGGGTGAATACTAGCAAATACTGACCCTAAAGATATGGTATTAATTGAGCATATTTACTATTTGGGAGACTTTTATAGAATTCTGCTAGATTCTCCTCTTGATATCTGCCTTTCAGCATGTCATTACAATGCAGATTATCAGTTCCATCCAAAAGTTAGGTGGAAGCCCATTAATTTCTCAGGTAAATGGATTTTGCAATAAGGACATTTCCTTTGCACTTTCATTGCAGTCCAAAAAAATATTGTTACAACTGTAGTTTCAGTTCAGAATGTATACTCACACAAATTTGTATGGGAATAGAGTTTGCACCTCTTTTTCTTTTTTTGGTTTTTAAAATTTATCTATCTTTAATTGAAGGATAATTGCTTTACAGAATTTTGTTGGTTTCTGCCAAACATCAGCATGAATCAGCCATAGGTATACATATGTCCCTTCCCTCTTGAACCTGCCTCCTACATCCCTCCCCATCCCACCCCTCTAGGTTATTACAGAGCCCCTGTTTGAGTTCTCTGAGTCATACAGCAAATTCACATTGGCTATTTATGTTACATATGGTAATGTAAGTTTCTATGTTACTCTCTCTATACATCTCACCCTCTCCTTCCTCCCCCTGCAACCTTGACTGTGTCCATAATTTTTGATAGCACAGAAGGTACATAAAGCAACTTGCCTTTACTTGTGATTTAAACATTAGCTGTTGTCTAATTTGCTTTACTACAGTATAAATTTTACACACAAACTCTATATTTCCTTAGAGTTTTAGGTTGATTTCACTAAGAAACATTATCAAATTTGTAACCAGAGCTAAATTTCAAATTCAACCCATGGTTGATAATAGTGATTATCTTAGAAAAAAATTCAATTCAGCCTTGAGCTCAAAAAAAAAAAAAAAAAAGAAATTAACACTTTATAATTGCTAACCTATTGAATTGCTATGTGGTTGAGAAAGTTAAGGTATTCAGTTTTTTTTCTGACAAAAACTCACGAAAGTAATAAACATTAATCCAAATGAGGGTCACTGCTGACTCTACTGGTTCAATAACACATGATAGATTCCAATGTTTTTTGCAAAGTCCCTGCTATTGAATAACAAAATGACTAACCATTCACATTAAAGGGTTTGTATTTTCAGAAGTTTTGCAAATTTGTCCAACTAAGCCTTTTTTTGTTCCACAAATTTTTTTTTACCATCATTTACTGTAAAGTAGCTTAACAATTTGCATTCAGGTTGTACTGAATTTGTGTTTTCTGAACCTCTTTGAAAATGTCCTTGCTCCACACACACACTAGTTACAGTGTAACTCAGGTGCTTCAAACTCAGTATTGGTTTCTCAAATAAGCAACACCTATCAAGCAACCCCATTAGGTTTATCAAAGGCCAAAGAATATCACTTGAAAACATTTGCCCTATTTTAATTAGCTGTTTATGTTGCTCACAATGTCCTCAGCTCTTCAAGAAAGTTATAGTTGAATGACCAATAGTCTTAAACTAGTTTATTTTCAGGTACTGCAGTAAATCAATCTAATTAACTCACCATTAGTAAATGACTCTTCTTGTTTGTCCAACACTTGGAGACTTACTTTAGTTGCAGCCTCATTTTTATTTTTGTGAAGAAACTGTGCTCTGATGAGCTATTTCATTTTAAAATATATAAGTTTTTCTGACTTGTCTTCCTGTAACTTGGGAATGCTGTGGTGAGTGCTTAGTCTCATAAGGTCAACACTGTATTCTTTTTAGCCCAGTTGCTGTTGTATAATAAACACAATGCTTTGCCATCTAATTGGATAACAAAATAATTGACACTTCAATTTGCTTTAAAAATAAAACATGAAGTCCACGCTCCTTTCTTTCTTTCTTTTAATGTGATGGGTATGTACCAATAATAAAAGCAAATATAATGTCACAGTACATGGCACTGGGACAAATGTCTAGTTGCAACTGAGTTGGTTACATTTTGAGTGCACCAGGCAGCTTTCCAAAGTGGGTAACTGAGGCATTCTGGCTCTGTCTCAATTACCCCACTCTGTGTATTTTTCAATTCTAAAATTTTTCTTTACCCTCTGTTTCTTTGCTGGAGATTTTCCTTTTTTAAAAAATGTATGTTGTCTGAGAGTGTTTTGCCTATGTTCTCCTCTAGGAGTTTTATAGTTTCTGATCTTACATTTAGATCTTTAATCCATTTTGAGTTTATTTTTGTGTGCGGTGTTAGAAAGTGATCTAGTTTCATTCTTTTACAAGTGGTTGACCAGTTTTCCCAGCACCACTTGTTAAAGAGATTGTCTTTACTCCATTGTATATTCTTGCCTCCTTTGTCAAAGATAAGGTGTCCATATGTGTGTGGATATATCTCTGGGCTTTCTATTTTGTTCCATTGATCTATATGTCTGTCTTTGTGCCAGTACCATACTGTCTTGATGACTGTAGCTTTGTAGTAGAGCCTGAAGTCAGGCAAGTTGATTCCTCCAGTTCCATTCTTATTTCTCAAGATTGCTTTGGCTATTCGAGGTTTTTTGTATTTCCATACAAATCTTGAGATTATTTGTTCTAGTTCTGTGAAAAATGTGGCTGGTAGCTTGATAGAACTACCTTATGACCCAGCAATCCCACTGCTGGGCATACACACTGAGGAAACCAGAATTGAAAGAGACACATGTACCCCAATGTTCATTGCAGCACTGTTTATAATAGCCAGGACATGGAAACAACCTAGATGTCCATCAGCAGATGAATGGATAAGAAAGCTGTGGTACATATACACAATGGAGTATTACTCAGCCATTAAAAAGAATTCATTTGAATCAGTTCTGATGAGATGGATGAAACTGGAGCCAATTATACAGAGTGAAGTAAGCCAGAAAGAAAAACACCAATACAGTATACTAACACATATATATGGAATTTAGGAAGATGGCAATGACGACCCTGTATGCAAGACAGGAAAAAAGACACAGATGTGTATAACGGACTTTTGGACTCAGAGGGAGAGGGAGAGGGTGGGATGATTTGGGAGAATGGCATTCTAACATGTATACTATCATGTAAGAATTGAATCGCCAGTCTATGTCTGACGCAGGGTGCAGCATGCTTGGGGCTGGTGCATGGGGATGACCCAGAGAGATGTTGTGGGGATGGAGGTGGGAGGGGGGTTCATGTTTGGGAACGCATAAGATTTTAACATTTTAAAAATTAAAAAAAAAATGTATGTTGATATGTTGATGACTGGTCCTTGAAATATTTTCAGGATGACTCCTTTAATATCCTTGTCAGATAATATCCTGTCATCTTGGTGTTGGCATCTATTGTCTTTTCTAATTCAGGTTGAGATTTCCCCATTTTTTGGAAAGAGGAGTGATTTTCAACTGAAACCTGGACGTTCTGGGTATTATGTTATGAGACTGAGTCTTTTTTAAAAAAATTATTTATTTAGTAATTTTTGGCTACTCTGGGTTTTCATTGCTGCTCAGGAGTTTTCTCTAGTTGCAGTGAGCAGGGGTTACTTTCTAGAGCACATGGGCTCAGCAGTTTCAGTTCTCAGGCTCTAGAGTGTGGGCTCAGTAGTTCTGGTGCTTGGGCTTCGTTGCTGTGCAGTATGTGAGATCTTCCTGAATCGAACCAGCATCCCCTGCATGCAAGGAAGACTCTTAACCACTGGACCACCAGGGAAGACTGAGACTGTCTTTTTACATCTTGCATTTTAATTGGCCTCCTGACACCACTCCAGTAGTGCCACCTCCTTCAGTCAGTTCAGTCGCTCAGTTGTGTCCGACTCTTTGCGACCCCATGAATTGCAGCACGCCAGGCCTACCTGTCCATCACCAACTCCTGGAGTTCACTCAGACTCATGTCCATTGAGTCGGTGATGCCATCCAGCCATCTCATCCTCTGTCGTCCCCTTCTCCTCGTGCCCCTGATCCCTCCCAGCATCAGAGTCTTTTCCAATGAGTCAGCTCTCCACATGAGGTGGCCAAAGTACTGGAGTTTCAGCTTTAGCATCATTCCTTCCAATGAACACCCAGGACTGATCTCCTTTAGAATGGACTGGTTGGATCTCCAATAGAATGGCAGTCCAAGGGACTCTCAAGAGTCTTCTCCAACACCACAGTTCAAAAGCATCAGTTCTTTGGTGCTCAGCTTTCTTCACAGTCCAACTCTCACATCCATACATGACCACTGGAAAAACCATAGCCTTGACTAGATGGACATTTGTTGGCAAAGTAATGTCTCTGCTTTTGAACATGCTATTTAGGTTGGTCATAACTTTCCTTCCTAGGAGTAAGCGTCTTTTAATTTCATGGCTGTAATCACCATCTGCAGTGATTTTGGAGCCCCCAAAAATAAAGTCTGACACTGTTTCCACTGTTTCCCCATTTATTTCCCATGAAGTGATGAGACTGGATGCCATGATCTTCATTTTCTGAATGTTGAGCTTTAAGCCAACTTTTTCATTCTCCTCCTTCACTTTCCTCAAGAGGCTTTTTAGTTACTCTTCACTTTCTGCCATAAGGGTGGTGTCATCTGCATATCTGAGGTTGATATTTCTCCCGGCAATCTTGATTCCAGCTTGTGCTTCTTCCAGCCCAGCAAGTCTCATGATGTACTCTGCATAGAAGTTAAATAAGCAGGGTGACAATATATAGCCTTGACGTACTCCTTTTACTATTTGGAACCAGTCTGTTGTTCCATGTCCAATTCTAACTGTTGCTTCCTGACCTGCATATAGCTTTCTCAAGAAGCAGGTCAGGTGGTCTGGTATTCCCATCTCTTTCAGAATTTTCCACAGTTTATTGTGATCCATACAGTTAAAGGCTTTGGAATAGTCAATAAAGCAGAAATAGATGTTTTTCTGGAACTCTCTTGCTTTTTCCATGATCCAGTGGATGTTGGAAATTTGATCTCTGGTTCCTCTGCCTTTTCTAAAACCAGCTTGAACATCTGGAAGTTCACGGTTCACATATTGCTGAAGCCTGGCTTGGAGAATTTTGAGCATTACTAGTGTGTGAGATGAGTGCAATTGTGTGGTAGTTTGAGCATTCTTTTGCATTGCCTTTCTTTGGAATTGGAATGAAAACTGACCTTTTCCAGTCCTGTGGCCACTGCTGAGTTTTCCAAATTTGCTGGCATGTTGAGTGCAGCACTTTCACAGCATCATCTTTCAGGATTTAAAATAGCTCCACTGGAATTCCATCACCTCCACTAGCGTTGTTCATAGTAATGCTTTCTAAGGCCCACTTGACTTCACATTCCAGGATGTCTGGCTCTAAGTGAGTGATCACACCATCGTGATTATCTTGGTTGTGAAGATCTTTTTTGTACAGTTCTTCTGTGTATTCTTGCCACTTCTTCTTAATATCTTCTGCTTCTGTTAGCTCCATACCATTTCTGTCCTTTATCAAGCCAATCTTTGCATGAAATTTTCCCTTGGTATCTCTAGTTTTCTTGAACAGATCAAGTCTTTCCTATTCTGTTGTTTTCCTCTATTTCTTTGCACTGATCGCTGAGGAAGGCTTTCTTATCTCTCCTTGCTATTCTTTGGAACTCTGCATTCAGATGGGTATATCTTTCCTTTTCTCCTTTGCTTTTCACTTCTCTTCTTTTCACAGCTATTTGTAAGGCCTCTCCAGACAGCCATTTTGCTTAGTGCTAGGTGATGCGGCAGGATGTGTGAAGTCTATGTTCCCACTGTCTTCCTGCCAATGTCAAGACCCAAATAAAATTCACGTTCACTGTTCTTTTTTAATTTTGGAAAATTGATTCATGGATATAGGAAATTATATAATTTCCAAGAGTAATAGGCTAGTTGTACTGGAGGTATTCCAGGCTTTCACAGTGGATTTATCAGAAGTCTTTCCAAGCTTTGTGGAAATTTCAGAGAACTAATTGTGCTGCCAGGAACCACAGTGGACCCACTGTAGACAGGCGGGGCACACTGACTTTGGGATGAGTCATAATCATCTTTCTGAAGCAAAGGACCTTTTCTAAAGCAACAGGAGAGAGAAACAAGAACTGACATTTTCATTCTTTCAAGAGACATGAAAGTTAGGACTTCAATATGGTAGAAATTTGTTAGAAGGACATAAACTTGGACCTAGATGCAAGTATATCCAACTTCATAAAACAAAACAAAAACAACTTGCAATGTAAACCAAAACATAAAAAGTACTTAACAGTGTTCCTACCAGTGCTAGTCTTTGTAGGAAGGCACATCTGTCCTTTCTATTCACCAACTGTGTTGTAAGGTGCATGGATATTTTTAAAATGAGAAAGATACAATAATCTGTACATTTAAAATCCACACACAGTGTGTAGTTTGTGTAAAGAAATGCTCAGGTCTCACAGAAAGTGAGAGAGAAGAGATGATGAGGCCTGATCTGAGGTATACTGGTCCCATTGGTAACAGACAGGCCTGGGTAGCAGACAGTGCATTACACTCCTCCACATCATTGCACTATTTAAAAGTCTTTTATTTTTAAATTTAAATGCTGTATGTTCATTTTTTACATTTACACAATAGAACTGAGTAAAGTTGGGGAGCCCAGCTTGGGACTCTGTGATGACCTAGAGGAGTGAGATGGGAGAGGAGAGGGAAGTTCAAGAGGGAGGGGATATATATTATGACTGATTCACATTGTTGTATGGCAGAAACCAGTGTAACATTGTGTATCAATTATCCTCCAACTAAAGAAAAGTGTGTGAAGTAGTAAAGTTTTGCTTCTCATGCACACAATCCATTGTCCCCCTTTTTACCCATGGAATAGTCTAAAATAGGACTTCCTTTGTGGCCCACCTGGTAAAGAATCTGCTGGCAACGTGGGAGACCTGGATTCGATCCCTGGGTTGGGAAGATCCCCTGGAGAAGGGAAAGGCTACCACTCCAGTATTCTGGCCTGGAGAATTCCATGGACTGTATAGCCCAGGGGATTTCAAAGAGTCAGACATGACTGAGGGACTTTCACTCACTTTAGTCTAAAATAAACATTTTAAAATCTTTTAGCAGGATAGCCATTTTTAGCAAATAAAAATTTAAGTTGACCACTCAACATGTAAAAGATAAATTGGGGAGATCTAACGACCCCTCCAGGCTCCCCATGTAGCGCTAGTGGTAAAAGAATCTGCCTGCCAATGCAGGAAACATAGGAGATGTGGGTTTGATCCCTGGGGGAAGATCCTCTAGAGGAAGGCATGGTAACCCACTCCAGTATTCTTGCCTGAAAGATCCCCATGGACAGAGGCACCTGGCAGGCTACAATCCATGGGTCGCAAAGAGTTGGATATAACTGAAGTGATTTAGCACACACAGTGACCCCTCCACTCCTTCTGGATAGTGTCAGAAAGACCTTGGGGAACATTCATCCAGTTAGTATGAATTAATTACAGGCTCTGTGCTATGTGATAGAGATACACAGAGAACATTGTGTACAGTACCTTCTAGCAGAGAGACACATAAATAAACAGCTACATGCATATATTTCAGCTGGTGAAAACACTCAGGGCAAAAATAAACCTGGGTGAATGAGACAGGGTGAGATGATCTGGGCAGTGGCAGCACAAGGGGAGCTTCTTCAGGGAGGGCCTCTCTTACAGTGATGTTTGAGCAAAGAATGAGAGGGTTGGGGCAGCAATTCCACGGACATCTGGGGAGAAATGTCTCAGGTGGAAAACACAAGTGCAGAAGCTCTGGTGAGAAGGTTCTCTGCATTTAAGGGACAGCAAAAGGACAGGCCCAATGAAGGCGAATTCTGAGAGGAAGCCCAGGCACATGGTGGTGGGCATGAAGGCCACATGAGGGCTTTGGCCTCTATTCCTACAGAGTTGGGAGCCAGAGGAGAGCTTTGAGTTGAAGAGAAATATAATGCCTCTTATATCCTGAAGTGAACCATCTGGCCACTGTGTAGGGATCAGTATATGGGTTGAAGTCAGGCTGAGAAAATGAGCCTGTGGAGGGCTGGTGCGCTACTCAAGCGATGGAAGGTGCTACTGCCTTACCCAGGCCAAGGGAGTACTGGAGGAGGCATTGAAAAGGGGGTAGATTCCATAGTATGTGCCACCAGACTGGATGTGAGGGTAACAAGAAAGAGAAGAGTCTGGGATGACTCCAAGGTTTGGGTGTTTCCAAAGTGCTGGTTGATGATAAGAGCTGGCTGGTGCACAGTTCACAAGAGCAGGCCCCAGCACTGAAGACACACACATACACACAGACACACACACACCACCTTTTATATGTCTGTCACTAACTCTCACTCTCTGATTAATACAAAATGCTTAACAGAAAAGAAACATGCCACAAGTAAGTCAACAAGTGAACAGTAGTGATTGTTTTGTTATTTTTACTTTATACATATGATATTGTTGACCTGTTACTTTCTGTACTCAGTTGATGCATTAGCCTTTATTCCTAATCAAGAGAACTAAGTTTGAACTACACAGTTTTCTCTGCTGCTGCTGCTGCTGCTAAGTCACTTCAGTTGTGTCCGACTCTGTGCAACCCCATAGATGGCAGCCCACCAGGCTCCCCCTTCCCTGGGATTCTCCAGGCAAGAACACTGGAGTGGGTTGCCATTTCCTTCTCCAATGCATGAAGTGAAAGTGAAATCACTCAGTTGTGTCTGACTCTTCACGACCCAATGGACTGCAGCCTACCAGGCTCCTCTGTCCATGGGATTTTCCAGGCAAGAGTACTGGAGTGGGGTGACATTGCCTTCTCTGACACAGTTTTCTCTAACTTTCATTAAATAGGAGAAAAAGAATAGAACTCTAACTTTAGTTCTAATAGAAGTCTAACTCTAAACTCTAATGTTTATCTCACTGAGATAAATTTAAATGGGAAAAAGTACTAAATAATAGAACACTTCACTTGAAGTCAACAGCAACTCACTCCAGTACTCTTGCCTGGAAAATCCCATGGACAGAGGAACCTGGTAGGCTGCGGTCCATGAGGTCGCTAAGAGTCAGACACGACTGAGCGACTTCCCTTTCTTTATTCACTTTCATGCATTGGAGAAGGTAATGGCAACCCACTCCAGTGTTCTTGCCTGGAGAATCCCAGGGACGGCAGAGCCTGGTGGGCTGCCGTCTATGGGTTCACACAGAGTCGGACACGAGTGAAGCGACTTAGCAGCAGCAGCCACTTGAGGTAGCTTAAAGAGTAAGGGCACGTGATATTTCTCATTACAAGGAATTTGGGAACAGGCAATTACAGGAGGGTTCGTCATTGGCATGACCTTGTTACCAGACCAAACTTGGGGCTGCTTGCATGTGTATAATAAAACTAATCTACAAATATGGGGGTTGTGGTAAAGGAAAGAACAGCAATTATTGCAAGACACCCAAAATGGGGCCAAGCAAAGAGAATGGGCAGCTTACCCACAAAAGACCTGAGATCCTCAAAGTCTTTCAGGGAAAGGTTTCTAAAGGTAAGGTAAGCTAAGGGAGAAGTCAAGGGGTATGTGGATTTCTCCTGATAGGTTGGTGGTGTGGTAGCAAGGAGGTATTTTGGGAGTTAACATAGTCACCTCTCTGATTCCAAGCCATTTGGGGGTCTATGTGCTTGTATTCAGCATACAGCTAACTCCTATCTGATGGAGGTTTTAGTATCTGCAAAACAACTCAAGAATATGACTCATAAGGTTATCAGCTGATTTTTCAGTAGAAATTATGTACTTCAAAAGTGAGTTGCAGAATATATTTAAAGTGATGAAGGGAAAACTTACAACCAAGAATACTCTACCAGCAAGGCTCTCATTCAGATTCAACAGAGAAATCAAACGTTTTTCAGACAAGTGAAAACTGAGAATTCAGCACCACCAAGCCAGGTTTACAAAAAATGCTAAAGGAACTTCTCTAGGTGGGAAACACAAGAGAAGGGAACTAAAGAGGAAGGGAAGAAACAAAGCCTACAAAGCAAACCCAAAGCAATTAACAAAATGGCAATAGGAATATAATATTGATAACTGCCTTATTTGCAAATAGATTAAACTCTCCAACCAAAATATGTAGGCTGGCTGAATGGATATATAAACAGGAACCATATATATGCTGTCTACAAGAGATCCGCTTCGTATCTGAGGACATACACAGACTGAAAATGAGGGAATGGAGAAAGATATTCAGTAGAAATGGAAATCAAAACAAAGTTGGAGTGCTTGCATGTGTGCTCAGTCATGTCCAATTTATTGCAACCCATGGACTGTAGCCTGCCAGACTCATCTGTCCATGGAGTTTTCCAGGCAAGAATACTTGAGTGGGCTGTCATTTCCTTCTCCAGGAGATCTTCTCAACTCAGGGATTGAACTCACATTTCCTGTGTCTCCTGCATTGGTGGGCAGATTCTTCACTATTCCACCACCTGCAATACTCATATATGACAAAAGAGGGGTGGGATGGGGTGGGAGATGGGAGGGAAGTTCAAAAGGGAGAGGATATATATATATATATATATATACCTATAGCTGATTCATGTTGAGGTTTGACAAAATTCTGTAAAGCAATTATCCTTCAATTACAAAATAAATTAAAAAAAAAAAACAACAAAAAACAGACTTCAAAGTAGACCATTCAAAGGCACTATATACATTCATCAAGGGATGAATCCAAAAAGACATAACAATTATATATGCACCCAAAATAGGAGCTCCTCAATATATAAGGCAAATGCTAATAGCTGATGTGAAGAACTGACTCATTTGAAAAGACCCTGATGCTGGGAAAGATTGAGGGCAGGAGAAGAAGGGGATTACAGAGGATGAGATGGTTGGATGGCATCACTGACTCAATGGACACGAGTTTGGGTAAACTCTGGGAGTTGGTGATGGACAGGGAGGCCTGGCATGCTGCAGTTTATGGGGTTGCAAAGAGTCGGACACGACTGAGCAACTGAGCTGAACTGTACTGAACTGAACAGCTGCAAAAGGGGAAACTGACAGTAATACAATAATAATGGGGGACTGTAACACTTCACCTTCTGGTGGCTCAGTGATAAAGAATCTGCCTAGAGACCGAAGAACAACCAAAATCCAAAGTTAGTGGAAGGAAAGTAATCCTAAAGTTCAGAGCAGAAAAAATAAAATGGAGACAAAGGAAACAATAGCAAAGATCAGTGAAACTAAAAGCTGGGTCTTTGAGAAGATAAATCTTTAGCCAGATTCATCAAGAAATAAAAAGTGGGAGAGGAATCAAATCAATAAAATTAGAAATGAATAAGGAGAAGTCACATTTGACACCATGGAAATACAAAGGATCATAGACAACTACAAGCAAATATATGCCAATAAAATGGACAACCTAGAAGAAAAGGACACATTCTTAGAAAGGTACAACCTTCTAAGACTGAACCAGGAAGAAGCTGAAAATATGAACAGACCAATCACAAGTAGTGAAATTGAAACTGTCGTCTAAAATCTTTCAACAAACAAAAGCCCAGGACCAGATGGCTTCACAGGTGAATTCTGTCAAACATTTAGAGAATTAACACCTACCCTTCTCAAACTCTTCCTAAAAATTGCAGAGGAAGGAACACTCACAAACTCATTCTATGAGGCCATCATTATTACCCTGATACAAAAACCAGATGAAGATATCAAATAAAAAAAGAAAATAACAAGCCAATATCACTGATGAACATAGATGCAAAAATCCTCAACAAAATACTAGCAAACTGAATCCAAAAGCACATTAAAAGGATCATACACCGTGCTCAAGTGGGAGTTACTGCAGGGATGCAAAACAATGTGATACACCATATTAACAAATTAAAGAATAAAAACCATATGATCATCTCAATAGATGCAGAAAAAGCCTCTGACAAAATTTAACAAAAATTTATGATTAAAAAAACCTCACCAGAAAGTAGGCCTAGAGGGAATCTACCTCAACCTAATCAAGGCCATATACAACAGATCCACAGTAAACCTCATTCTCAAAGATGAAAACCTGAAAGCATTTCCTCTAAGATCAGGAACTAGACAAGGATGTTGACCCGCTCCACCTTCATTCAGGATAGTTTGGAAATCCTAGCAATGGAGTAAGAGAAGAAAAAGAAATAAAAGGAATAGAAATTGGAAAAGAAGAAATAAAATTTCACTGTTTGCAGATTACTTGATACTATACATAGAAAATTCTAAAGATGTCACCAGAAAACTACTAGAGCTAATCACTGAATTTGGTAAAGTTTCCAGATACAAAATTAATACACAGAAATCTCTTGCATTTCTATACACCAACAAAAAAATTCAGAAATAAAAGGAAACAATCCCATTTACCATCTGATTAAAAGGAATAAAATGCCTAGGAATAAATCTAGCTAAGGAGGTAAAAGAGCTATACTCAGAAAACTGTCAGACACTGATGAAAGAAATTGAAGATAACACAAACAGATGGAAAGATGTGCTGCGTTCTTAGATCGGAAAAAATAATATGTTAAGATGACCATACTACCTAAGACAATCTGCAGATTCAATTCAATCCATATCAAATTACCAATGGCTTTCTCACAGAACTAGAAGGAAAAAAAGTTGTATGGAAATACAAAGACCTTGAATAGTCATAGCAATCTGGAAAAAAAAATAGTGCTTGAGAAATCTGGCTCCGACTTGGACTGTGCTACACATCTACAGAAATCAAAACAGCATGGTTCTGGCCCAAAAAAGTAAAACCAGAAATGTAGATCAATGAAACAGGATAGAAAGCCCAGAAATACACCCATGTGCATTTGGTCAATTAATTGATGACATATGAGGCAAGAATATACAATGGAGTAAAGACAGTCTCTTCAATATGTGGGAAATTCTGGGAAATACTGTGAAAACTGGAAAGTTCCATGTAAAAGAATGAAATTTGAACAGTGTCTCACACCATGTATACAAATAAACTCAAAATGAATTAAAGACCCAATTGTATAACTGGACACCCTGCAACTCCTAGAAGAAAACATATTTCCTTTGAAATAAGTCTTAGTAAACTTTTTTGGATCTATCTCAGGCAAGGGAAAGAAAAGCCAGAATAAACAAGTGTGACCTAATTAAACTGAAAAGCTTTTGCACAACTATGGAAACCCTCAAGAAGAAGAAGAAAAAAAAAAATCCAAAGGGCAACATACAGAATGGGAGAAGATATTTGTTTTTTTTTTAAGTATTAATTTATTTTAATTGGAGGCTAATTATAATATTGTAGTGGTTTTGCCATACATTGACATGAATCTGCCACATGTGTACATGTGTTCCCCATACCAAAATGCCCTCCTATCTCCCTCCCCATCACATCCTTCTGGGTCATCCCAGTGCACCAGCCCTGAGCACCCTGTCTCGTGCATCGAACCTGGACTGATGAGTTGTTTCACGTATGATTATTATACATGTTTCAATGCCATTCTCCTAAATCATCCCACCCTCGCCCTCTCCCACAGAGTCTCCCAAAAGACTGTTCTATACATCTGTGTCTCTTGCTGTCTTGCATATAGGGTTGTCATTACCATCTTTCTAAATTCCATATATATGCATGAGTATGCTGTATTGGTGTTTTTCTTTCTGGCTTACTTCACTCTATATTACAGGCTCCACTTTCATCCACCTCGTTAGAACTGATTCAAATGTATTGTTTTTAATGGCCGAGTAATATTCCATTGTGTGCATGTACCACAGCTTTCTCATCCATTCGTCTGCTGATGGACATCTAGGTTGCATGCATGTCCTGGCTATTATAAACAGTGCTGTGATGAACATTAAGGTACATGTGTCTCTTTCAATTCTGGTTTCCTCAGTGTGTATGCCCAGCAGTGGGACTGCTGGGTCATAAGGCAGTTCTATTTCCAGTTTTTAAAGGAATCTCCACACTGTTCTCTATAGTGGCTGTACTAGTTTGCATTCCCACCAACAGTGTAAGAGGGTTCCCTTTTCTCCACACCCTCTCCAGCAGTTATTTTTTGTAGACTTTTGGATAGCAGTCATTCTGACTGGAGTGAGATGGTACCTCATTGTGGTTTTGATTTGCATTTCTCTGATAATGAGTGACGTTGAGCATCTCTTCATGTGTTTGTTAGCCATATGTATGTTGTCTTTGGAGAAATGTCTGTTCTTTGGCCCATTTTTTGATTGGGTCATTTATTTTTCTGGAATTGAGCTGCAGGAGCTGCTTGCATATTTTTGAGATTAATTCTTTGTCAGTTACTTCGTTTGCTATTATTTCAGAATGGGAGAAGATTTTTGCAAATGATATGTTTGACAAGGGGTTAATAGTTTATATATGTATAACAAATTAAAAAAACAAACAATCTAATTAAGAAATGAGCATAAGATCTAAATCGTTTCCCAAAGAAGACATACAGATGGTTAATAGGCACATGAAAATATGCTTAATATCAAAAATCATCATGGAAATGCAAATCAAAACACTGAGAAATCACTTCACACTTGTCAGAATGGCTACCATTAAAAAAGTCTACAAGTAGCAAATACTGATGAGAATGTGGAGAAATAGGAACCTTTGTTCACTGTTGGTGGTAATGTTAGTGCAACCACTATGGAAAACAGTATGCTGCTGCTGCTGCTGCTGCTGTCACTTTAGTCGTGGAAAACAGTATGGAGGGTCCTTAAAAAAAAAAAAAAGGCTCAGTGGTAACAAATCTACCTGCTAATGTAGGAGACTCAGGAGATGCAGGTTCAGTCTCTGGATCAGAAAGATTTCCTGGAGGAAGAAATAGCTTTGGGAACTCAGGTACACCCATGGTGGATTCATGTCAATGTATGGCAAAACCAATACAGTATTGTAAAGTAAAAAAAAAAAAAAAAAAGAAATAGCAACTCACTCCAGGATTCTTGCCAGGAAAATCCCATGGAGAGAGGAGCCTGGCAGTCTACAGTCCATGGGTTGCAAAGAATCAGACATCACTGAGCGACTGAGCATGTATGCATGCATGCTAGACCATAATGGAAAAGAATATAGAAAAAGAAGAATGTATACAGTGAATCACTTTGCTTTACAGAAGTAATTAACACAACATTGTAAAACAACTATACTTTAGAAAAAAACAACAGAAAAAAAATAGAGCTACCATGTGATCCAACAATCCCACCTCTGGGCACATATCTGGAGAAAACTCCAATTTGAAAAGATATATTCATACTGATATTCATAGCAGCACTATTTACAATAGCCAAGACACAAAAGTAACCTAAATGTTCATTATAGATGAATGAATAAAGAAGTTGTTGTAAATATATGCAATGGAGTATTACTTAGCTATAAAAAAAAAGAATGAAATAATGTCACTTGCAGAGATTATAATATTAAGTCAGACAGAGAAAGACAAATGTATTACTTATATGTGGAATGTAAAAAAATGTGATAAAAAAGAACTTCTTTCAAAACAAAACTAGACTCATAGAGACAGAAAGCAAACCTTATGGTTACCAAAGGGGATAGAGGGGACGAGGGAGAGACATAAATTAGGAGTTTTGCATTAACATATACAAACTGCTGCTGCTGCTGCTGCTGCTGCTAAGTCGCTTCAATCATGTCCGACTCTGTGAGACCTCATAGATGGCAGCCCACCAGGATCCTCCGTCCTGGGATTCTCCAGTCAAGAATACTGGAGTGGGTTGCCATTTCCTTCTCCAACATATACATACTACTATATATAAAATAGGTAAATTAAAAAAAAACCCATTGCATAACACAGGGAACTCAATATCTTGTAATATCCTATAATGGAAAGGAAGCTAAAAAATATATGTGTGTGTGTGTGTGTGTGTGTGAGTCACTTTGCATTGTAGTTGAAGCTAACATGACATATAAAAAGGAAGATACTGGAAGAATTTATTAAAATTTAAAAAACACCATCTACCTGTGAAACACTCACTATAGATACAAAGACAAAATACATTGAAATTTAAAGGATGGAAAAAGATATTCCACACAGATAGTAACCAAAGAGAGTAGGAGTGACTGTATTATCAGACAATATACATTTTAAGGAAAAAATGTGCAAGAGACAAGAAGGATATTATGTATTGATCAAAGTTCAAATTCATGAAGAAGATATTACAATTCATAAACATATGAACAAGTTCCATGAAGTGAAATTGACAGAACTGAAGGGCGAAATAGACAATTCTACAATAATAGTTGGAGACTGTGATATCCTATTTTCAATAATAGATAGAACCACCAGGCAAATGACAAGTAAGGAAATAGAAGACTTGAACAACTACTAACTAATTAGACCTAAAAGATATATGCAGAACACTCTATTCAACACCAGCAGAATATACATTTTTCTCAAGTGTATATGTGCCATTCTCCAAGGTAGACCATACATTAGTCCACAAAAATTCTTACTGCATTTTAAAGACTGGAATTGTACAAATTGCCTTTCCAATCACAATGGAATGAAAATAAAAATCACCAATAAAGGGAAAACCAAGAAACTCACAAATATGTGGGAGGTAAACAACAAACTCTTAAACAACTAATGGATGAAAGGAGAAGTCACAAAAGAATTCTGAAAATATCTTGAGACAAAAATAGAAACAACTGTACCAAAACACGGAATGTATCAAAAACAGTACTGAGGGAAATTTATAGGTGCAAATATTTACTTTGATAAAGAAGAAAATCATTAATCTTTCTCAAACTCTCCCTAAATATTTAAGAGAAGGAACATATCTTAATTCATCCTATAGATTAACTGTTACCCTAATACAAGGCCAGAAAAAGACACTAAAAGAAGAGAAAAACTACAGACCAATATCCCTTATGAACTTTAATGCAGAATCTTCAATAAAATACTTGCAAACTGAATTCAACAGCTAGCATCTTGTTTAATATAATAAAAGAATAGTGTACCATAACCACATGGGAGTTATTCTTATAGTGAAAGGATATTTTAGTGTTCAAAAAATCAATCAACGTAGTATGCCCTGTTAACAGAATGAAAGGAAACAAACCACATGATCATCTCAATTGATACAGAAAAAGCATTTGACAAAATT
Source organism: Capra hircus (assembly GCF_001704415.2). Classification (NCBI taxonomy): domain Eukaryota; kingdom Metazoa; phylum Chordata; class Mammalia; order Artiodactyla; family Bovidae; genus Capra; species Capra hircus. The sequence goes on from NC_030821.1 coordinate 63,004,031, forward strand.
CAACACACTTTCATATTAAAACAAATAAACACAACTCACCAAAATAGGAATAGAAAGAAACTATCTCAATATATAAAGCCCAAACATGAAATACTCACATTTAACATCATAAGCAATGCTGAGAAAAAAGATTTTCTCCTAAGATCAGGAGCAAAACAAGGATGCCCACTTTTACCACTTCTATTCAACATAGTACTGGAAATTCTCATCAGAGCAGTTGCATAAGAAAAAGAAATTAATTGAAGAGGAAGAAGTAGAACTATTTTTGTTTGTTGCATGACCTTAAAACATAGAAAACCCAAAAGATTCAACAACAAAAAAGCATTTATACCAAATGATAAATTCAACAAAGTTGCAAGATACAAAAATCAACACTCAAAAAATTAGTTTGTTTATACTGATGAAAGGAATCAAAGTTGACACAAATAGATGGAGAGATATACTGTGTTCATGGATCAGAAGAATCAATATAGTGAAAATCAGTGTACTACCCAAAGCAATCTGCAGAGTCAATGCAATCCCTATCAAGCTGCCAATGGCATTTTTCACAGAACTAGAACAAATAATTTTCACAGTTTTTATGGAAATACAAAAAAACCTCAAATAGCCAAAGCAATCTTGAGAAAGAAGAAGGGGACTGGAGGAATCAACCTGCCTCCCTTCAGACTATGCTACAAAGCTACAGTTATCAAGACAGTATGGTAGTGGCACAAAGACAGAAATATAGCTCAATGGAACAAAACAGAAAGTCCAGAGATAAATCCACGCACCTATGGACACCTTATATTTGACAAAGGAGGCAAAAATATACCATGGAGAACATACAATCTCTTTAATGAGTGGTGCTGGGGAAACTGGTCAACCACCTGTAAAAGAATGAAACTAGAACACTTTCTAACACCATACACAGAAATAAACTCAAAATGGATCAAAGATCTAAATGTAAGAACAGAAAGCATAAAACTGGTAGAGGAAAACATAGACAAAACACTCTCTGATAAATCACAGCAAGATCCTCTATGACCCATCTCCCAGAGTAATGGAAATAAAAGCAAAAATAAACAAATGGGACCTAATTAAACTTAAAAGCTTTTTCACAAAGAAGGAAACTATAAGCAAGGTGAAAAGACAGCCTTCATAATTGGAGAAAATAATTGCAAATGAAGCAACTGACAAAGAATTAATCTCAAAAATATGCAAGCAGCTCCTGCAGCTCAATTCCAGAAAAATAAATGACCCAATCAAAAAATGGGCCAAAGAACTAAAGAGACATTTCTCCAAAGAAGACATACAGATGGCTAACAAACACATGAAGAGATGCTCAACGTCACTCATTATCAGAGAAATGCAAATCAAAACCACAATGAGGTACCATCTCACTCCAGTCAGAATGACTGCTATCCAAAAGTCTACAAAAAATAACTGCTGGAGAGGGTGTGGAGAAAAGGGAACCCTCTTACACTGTTGGTGGGAATGCAAACTAGTATAGCCACTATGGAGAACAGTGTGGAGATTCCTTTAAAAACTGGAAATAGAACTGCCATATGACCCAGCAGTCCCACTGCTGGGCATACACACTGAGGAAACCAGAATTGAAGAGACACGTGTACCCTGATGTTCATCGCAGCACTGTTTACAATAGCCAGGACATGCATGCAACCTAGATGTCCATCAGCAGACGAATGGATGAGAAAGCTGTGGTACATGTACACAATGGAATATTACTCAACTATTAAAAAGAACACATTTGAATCAGTTCTAATTAGGTGGATGGAACTGGAGCTTATTATACAGAGTGAAGTAAGTCAGAAAGAAAAACACCAATACAGTATATTAATGCATATATGTGGAATTCAGAAAGATGGTAATGACAATCCTATATGCGAAACAGCAAAAAAGACACAGATATAAAGAACAGACTTTTGGATTCTGTGGGAGAAGGCAAGGGTGGGATGATTTGAGAGACTAACACTGAAACCTGTATATTATTCAGTTCAGTTCAGTTCAGTCACTCAGTTGTGTCCGACTCTTTGCGACCCCATGAATCGCAGCACGCTGGGCCTCCCTGTCCATCACCAACTCCCGGAGTTCACTCAGACTTGCGTCCATCGAGTCCGTGATGCCATCCAGCCATCTCATCCTCGGTCATCCCCCTCTCCTCCTGCCCCCAAATCCCTCCCAGCATCAGAGTCTTTTCCAATGAGTCAGCTCTTCGCATGAGGTGGCCAAATACTGGAGTTTCAGCTTTTGCATCATTCCTTCCAAAGAAATCCCAGGGTTGATCTACTTCAGAATGGACTGGTTGGATCTCCTTGCAGTCCAAGGGACTCTCAAGAGTCTTCTCCAACACCACAGTTCAAAAGCATCAATTCTTCAGCATTCAGCTTTCTTCACAGTCCAACTCTCACATCCATACATGACTACTGGAAGAACCATAGCCTTGACTAGACGGACCTTAGCTGGCAAAGTAATGTCTCTGCTTTTGAATATGCTATCTAGGTTGGTCATAACTTTTCTTCCAAGGAGTAAGCGTCTTTTAATTTCATGGCTGCAATCACCATCTGCAGTGATTCTGGAGCCCCCAAAATAAACTCTGCCACTCTTTCCACTGTTTCCCCATCAATTTCCCAGGAAGTGATGGGACCAGATGCCATGATCTTCGTTTTCTGAATGTTGAGCTTTAAGCCAACTTTTTCACTCTCCTCTTTTACTTTTATCAAGAGGCTTTTTAGTTCCTCTTCACTTTCTGCCATAAGGGTGGTGTCATCTGCATATCTGAGGTTATTGATATTTCTCCTGGCAATCTTGATTCCAGCTTGTGTTTCTTCCAGTCCAGCGTTTATCATGATGGACTCTGCATAGAAGTTGAATAAGCAGGGTGACAATATACAGCCTTGACATACTCCTTTTCCTGTTTGGAACCAGTCTGTTGTTCCATGTCCAGTTCTAACTGTTGCTTCCTGACCTGCATACAGATTTCTCAAGAGGCAGGTCAGGTGGTCTGGTATTCCCATCTCTTTCAGAATTTTCCACAGTTTATTGTGATCCACCAGTCAAAGGCTTTGGCATAGTCAAGAAAGCAGAAATAGATGTTTTTCTGGAACTCTCTTGCCTTTTCGATGACCCAGCGGATGTTGGCAATTTGATCTCTGGTTCCTCTGCCTTTTCTAAAACCAGCTTGAACATCAGGAAGTTCACAGTTGACATATTATGAAGCCTGGCTTGGAGAATTTTGAGCATTACTTTACTAGCGTGTGAGATGATGGCAATGGTGCAGTAGTTTGAGCATTCTTTGGCATTGCCTTTCTTTGGAATTGGAATGAAAACTGACCTTTTCCAGTCCTGTGGCCACTGCTGAGTTTTCCAAATTTGCTGGCATATTGAGTGCAACACTTTCACAGCATCATCTTTCAGGATTGAAATAGCTCCACTGGAATTCCATCACCTCCACTAGCGTTGTTCATAGTGATGCTTTTTAAGACCCACTTGACTTCACATTCCAGGATGTCTGGCTCTAGATGAGTGATCACACCATCGTGATTATCCGGGTCATGAAGATCCTTTTTGTACAGTTCTTCTGTGTATTCTTGCCACCTTTTCTTAATATCTTCTGCTTGTGTTAGGTCCATACCATTTCTGTCCTTTATCGAGCCCATCTTTGCATGAAATGTTCCCTTGGTATCTCTAATTTTCTTGAAGAGATCGCTAGTCATTCCCATTCTGTTGTTTTCCTCTATTTCTTTGCACTGATCGCTGAAGAAGGCTTTCTTATCTCTTCTTGCCATTCTTTGGAACTCTGCATTCAGATGCTTATATCTTTCCTTTTCTCCTTGGCTTTTCGCCTCTCTTCTTTTCACAGCTATTTGTAAGGCTTCCCCAGACAGCCATTTTGCTTTTTTGCATTTCTTTTCCACGGGGATGGTCTTGATCCCTGTCTCCTGTAAAATGTCACGATCCTCATTCCATAGTTCATCAGGCACTCTATCTATCAGACCTAGGCCCTTAAATCTATTTCTCACTTCCACTGTATAATCATAAGGGAATTGATTTAGGTCATGCCTGAATGGTCTAGTGGTTTTCCCTTCTTTCTTCAATTTGAGTCTGAATTTGGTAATAAGGAGTTCATGGTCTGAGCCACAGTCAGCTCCTGGACTTGTTTTTGTTGACTGTATAGAGCTTCTCCATTTTTGCTGCAGAGAATATAATCAATCTGATTTCGGTGTTAACCGGTGATGTCCATGTGTAGAGTCTTCTCTTGTGTTGTTGGGAAAGGGTGTTTCCTATGACCAGTGCATTATCTTGGCAAAACTCTATTAGTCTTAGCCCTGCTTCATTCTGCATTCCAAGGCCGAATTTGCCTATTACTCCAGGTGTTTCTTGACTTCCTACTTTTGCATTCCAGTCCCCTATAATGAAAAGGACATCTTTTTTGGGTGTTAGTTCTAAAAGATCTTGTAGGTCTTCATAGAACCATTCACCTTCAGCTTCTTCAGCGTTACTGGTTGGGGCATAGACTTGGATTACTGTGATATTGAATGGTTTGCCTTGGAAACGAACAGAGATCATTCTGCCATTTTTGAGGTTGCATCCAAGTACTGCATTTCAGACTCTTTTTTTACCATGATGGCTACTCCATTTCTTCTGAGGGATTCCTGCCCGCAGTAGTAGATATAATGGTCATCTGAGTTAAATTCACCCATTCCAGTCCATTTTAGTTTGCTGATTCTTAGAATGTTGACGTTCACTCTTGCCATCTCCTGTTTGACGATTTCCAATTTGCCTTGATTCATGGACCTGACATTCCAGGTTCCTATGCAATACTGCTCTTTACAGCATTGGACTTTGTTTCTATCACCAGTCACATCCACAGCTGGGTATTGTTTTTGCTTTGGCTCCATCCCTTCTTTCTTTCTGGAGTTATTTCTCCGCTGACCTCCAGTAGCATATTGGACACCTACTGACCTGGGGAGTTCCTCATTCAGTATCTTATGATTTTGCCTTTTCATACTGTTCATGGGGTTCTCAAGGCAAGAATACTGAAGTGGTTTGCCATTCCCTTCTCCAGTGGACCACAATTTGTCAGACCTCTCCACCATGACCCATCCGTCTTGGGTTGCTCCGTGGGCATGGCTTGGTTTCATTGAGTTAGACAAGGCTGTGGTCCTAGTGTGATTAGACTGACTATTTCTGGGAGTATGGTTTCAGTGTGTCTGCCCCCTGATGACTTCTTGCAACACCTACCATCTTACTTGGGTTTCTCTTACCTTGGGCATGGAGTATCTCTTCACAGCTGTTCCAGCAAAGCGCAGCCACTGCTCCTTACCTTGGACGAAGGGTATCTCCTCACCGCCGCCCCCGTGAAATAGATGACCAGTCCAAGTTCAATTCATGAAACAGGGCATTTAAAGCCGGTGCCTTGGGATAACCCAGAGGGATGGGTTAGGGAGGGAGGTGGGAGGGTGGTTCAAGATGTGGGACAGATATACACCCATGGCTGATTCATGTCAATGTATGACTCACAAAACCACCACAATATTATAAAGTAAGTATCCTCCAATTAATGTAAATTAATTAATTTAAAAAAATTAAGTTAGTTTCTATACTCTAGCAATGAATGATCTGAAAAGAAAATTAAGAAAGCCGTCCCATTTACAGTAGTGTCAAAAAGAGGTAAGTTTATCCAAGAAAGTAAGTATTGTCTACTGAAAACTATAAAACATTGCTGAAAGAAATTTTTAAAAACTTAAGTAAATGGAAAGACATTAATGTTTATGCATTAAAGACTAAATATTGTTAAGATGACAATATTACCCAAAGTGATATTCAGATTCAAAGCAAGTCATATCAAAATTCTAACAGTGTTTCTTGCAGAAATAGTAAAACCCATTTTAAAATTAAAGGGAATCAAATAGCCAAAACAATCTCAAAAAAAAAAAAAAATAGGGACAAAATTGGAAGACTCACACTTTTCAATTTCATCTCAATACTACGCTGGAGTAATCAAGATACATGGTACTGGCCTAAGACTAGACAGACCAGTGGTATAGAATTGAAACCCCATAAATAAACCTCTAATCTATGGTCAATTGATTTTTAATGAGGATACCAAAACCATTCAAAGAGAATAGTCTCTTCAACAAATGGTCCTAAGAAAATTGGATATCCACATGCAAAAGAAAAAACAGTTGGGCCCTTACCTATACCACATACAATATTAACCAAGTGAATCAAAGATACAAAGTTAAGAGCTAAATCTATAAATCTTTAGAAGAAAGCATAGTAAATCTTCATGGCCTTGGATTTGACAATGGCTTTTTAAGTATGAGCCCAAAAGGAAAGGCAACAAAATTTTTTTAAAAAATTAGGTAAATTAGACTTCAAAATTTAAAACTTTTGTTCATCAAAGTACATTAACAAGAAAATGAAAAGATAATCTATAAGATAGGAGAAAATATTTGCAAATCATATTTCATATAAAAGGCTTTTAGCCGGAATATGGAAAGAACTCCTGTAAGTCAACAACAAAAAGAAAAACAACTCAAATTTAAAAATAGGGAAAACTTCAATAGACACTTCCCTGAAGAATGTATATAAATGCCAATGCTGCTGCTGCTGCTAAGTCACTTCAGTCGTGTCCGACTCTGTGTGAGCCCAGAGATGGCAGCCCACCAGGCTCCTCCGTCCCTGGGATTCTCCAGGCAAGAACACTGGAGTGGGTTGCCATTTCCTTCTCCAATGCACGAAAGTGAAAAGTGAAAGTGAAGTCGCTCAGTCGTGTCCAACTCTTAGCGACCCCATGGACTGCAGCCTACCAGGCTCCTCCGTCCATGGGATTTGCCAGGCAAGAGTACTGGAGTGGGGTGCCATTGCCTTCTCCGATAAATGCCAATAAGTACTTGAAAAGATGGTCAACTTCACTAGCTATTAAGGAACTGCAAATCAAAACCATAATGATTAATCCCATCAAATCCATTAGAATGGTTATTATCAGAAAAAAGAAAATAACAAATGTTGGTAAAGATGTAGAGAAATTAGAACATTGCTGGTTGGTATGTAAAATAGTGCAGCTACTGTGGAAAATAGTTTGGCAATTCCTCAAAAAGTTAAATATAGAATTACCATATGTCTCAACAATTCTGCTCCTAGGAATATACACAAAAAATTAAAAACAAGGTCTCAAACAGGTATTTTTACACCAATGTTCATTAAGGTGGGCTTCCTAGGTGGTGCTAGTGGTAAAGAACCCACCTGTCAATGCAGGAGACATAAGAGATGTGGGCTCATTAAAGAATTATTCCCAATAGTTAAAAGGTGGAACCAAACCAAGTGTCCATCAACAGAAGACTGGATAGGAAATTCCCTGGCAGTCCAGTGGTCAGGACTCAGTGCTTTCACTGCCAGAGCTTTGGGTTCCATTCTTGGTTGGGGAACTAAGATTCTGCAAGCCACAGGAAGCAGCCAAAACCAGCAACAATAACAACAGCAACAACAACAGCAAAAACCGAGAACAATGGATAAATAAAATGTGGTATATGTGTGTATAAATGTATATCTATATATATGTATACAGTGAAATATTAGCCATCAAAAGGAATAAAGTTCCGATACATGCTACAACATGGATGAATCTGACTATATTATGCTAAGTGAAATGAGCCAGAAGAATAAGGACAAATAACCAATGATTCTGCTCACATGAAATATCTAGAATTAGCATTATTCATAGAGACAGAAAGTAGATTAGAGGTTACCTGTGGCCAGGTAGGCAGGCAATGGTGAATTATTGCTACACAGGTACAGTTTCTTTTGGGGTAATGAAAATGTTTTTAATTAGTGGTGATGGCTGCACAATATTATGATTATAATATATATGGTAAAATGGCAAACTTTTCTATGGACTGAATTATACTACGTGTGTGTGCTTAGTCACTTGTCCAACTCTTTGTGACACCATGGACTGTAGCTCACCAGGCTCCTCTGTTCATAGGGATTCTCCAGGCAAGAATACTGGAGTAGGTTCCCATGCCCTCCTCCAGGGGTCGAACCCAGGTCTCCCAAATTGCAGGCAGATTCTTTGCCATCTGAGCCACCAGGGAAGCCCAAGAATACTGGAGTGGGTAGCCTATCCCTTCTCCAGGGGATCTTCCTGATCCAGAAATTGAATCAGGGTCTCCTGCATTGCAGGTGGATACTTTACTAGCTGGGCTACCAGGGAAGTCCGAATCATACTATGGTCTCACCTAAATTTATACTTTGTAGTGGTAACTCCCAATGTAATGGTGCTTAGAAATGGGGCCTTTGGAAGATTCAGATCATATAATGAGGGAGGGACCCTCAGGGTGGGATTAGAGCCTTTATATGAAGAGACCAGAGAGCTTACTTTCTGCCCTCCCTTGTGCCACATGAGGTCACAATGGGAAGACAGCTGTTTGCAAGCCAGGAGGAGAGCTATCACCAGGAACCAATTCTGTCAGCACCTTGATCTTGGATTTCCCAACTTCTAGAACTGTGAGAAATACATGTCTGTTGTTTTGTTACAGCAGCCTGAGCTAAGACTTTTTGTGTTTATATATGTTTTACCACAGTTAGCAGTCCCACTACTGATCATATATCTTGAGAAAACCAGAATTCTAAAAGACACATGTACCCCAGTGTTCACTGCAGCACTGTTTACAATAGACAGGACACGAAAGCGAACTAGATGTCCACTGACAGATGAATGGATAAAGAAGTTATTGTACTTATATCCAATGGAATTTCACTCAGGCATAAAAAGGAACAAATTTGAGTTAGTTAAGGTGAGGTGGATGAACCTAAAGACTGTTATACAGAGTGAAGGAAGTCACTCTGAAAAAGAAAACAAATAATGTATATTAACGCATATATATGGAATCTAGAACAACGGTACTGACGAACCTATTTGCAGGGAAGGAATGGAGACGCAGACACAGAGAACAGACTTGTGGACATGGTGGGGGAAGGAGAGGGTGGGAGGAATAGAGAGAGGAGCACTGACATATACACACTATCATGTGTTAAATAGGTAGCTGGTGGGAAGTTGCCGTACAACACGGGGAGCCTAACCTGGCGCTCTGTGATGGCCTGGAGGGGTGGGACAGATGGAGGAGATATATGTATAATTACGACTGCTTCACATTGCTGTACAGCAGAAGCCAACACAACACTGCAAAAGCAATTTTCCTCCAAACAAAAAAAAAATTAATAAAAAAAGCTTAACTATATTCCTGAATACAAGCAACAAAGAGTTAAATAACAAAAACATACCATTTACAATGAAATAAAAATATAAAAATCACCTAGGATTAATCTGAAAATATGACAAATTGACAGGTGACAGGGGCTCCTGCGTTCAGTGGTCTTCAGACACTGTCCTATGCAGGCTGCTTCTCCTAACATGTGTGCAGTTCATGTTTCCCCCAAATCTGTCTTAAACTCTGCTTTGCTTGCCTCAATTTTTTTATGCAGGTTGATAACGGACTTGGTTGAAAAAAACCTAATCATCATTTCATTTCCTTTCTTACTTAAAAAAATACATTTATCCACTTATTTGGCTACATCGGATCTTAGTTATGGCATGCAGGCTTAGTTGCCCTGAGGCTTGTGGGATCTTAGTTTCCTGACCAGGGATCGAACCTGCATCACCTGCACTGCAAGATGCATTCTCAGTCTCTGGACCCTCAGGGAAGTCCCTTAATAGTCATTTCTGACCAATGACAACATGAGTGATTTTTATCTTCTCTGTCGTGTTTTTCTGTACTTCCCAAATTGGCTAGCATCAGAATATATTACATTTTTCATAATCAGAGGAAAAGGACATTGGTTGTTAAATATGTTTACAATTTACTCTTATTTCTCAACTGCCACTTAATCCCTATTTAGGTACGCATGAGTTCAGGGAAAATCATCCAGGCTCCTGTCATCTGACCTGCAAATGTCTCCACCCATACCCTCTCCTCTCCTCTCCTCCTGCCCTTCCACCCTTGTGTCTGCTGTCAGTCCTCTGAGGTCCTCTTACCTCCAGCAGTCAAGGCCTTCCCTCTTCCTGCAGCCAGTTCTGTCTGTGCTTTCTGTCTTCTAAAACCTTCCCTTACTGCAGGAGGGACCAGTGTCTCTGCATCCGCTCTCCTCCGCTGTGTCCCATGGAAGCCCTCAGCCCAGTTCAGATGGGCTCACAGGAAAGATCAGGAACAGTAGTTCGGCTCTGACTGCTGGTCACTGTTGTGAAGCACTGTGCAAGTCCTCAACACTTGAAATCTCATTTTTCTCACCTGCAAAATGGAGAAATTATGTGTCATAATTTTGCATAATGTCATAATGTTGCAGGAAAGAAAGTGGAGCACAAGAAGATGGTCACATGCCCTGTCTCAGGCAAGTCCTTGGGACAGCCACCGAGTGTGAGTTCTTGGCTTCGCACAGAAAAGAATTCACAAGCCAGCCATTGTAAAGTGAAAGGTTTATTCAGGAAGAAACACATTCCATAGACAGAGTGTGCACCATCTCAGAAGGCAAGAGGTGCCAGTGTACGGCATTGTCAGTTTTTATAGGGGTGGGTAATTTCATAGGTTAATGAGTAGAAGAATTATTTCAAGTATTTTGAGGAAGAGACAGGGATTTCCAGGAATTGGGCCACCACCCATTTTTTGCCTGTTATGTTGGTTTTAGAACTCTTATGGCCCATGAGAATATGTCATTTAGCTGATGTATCACAATGAGCTGAGGCTCAAGGTCATATGGGAGTCAATCGCCCGCCATCTTGGGCCTAGTTGGTTCTAACTAGTTTATGTCATGACCTCAATAACTGTCATTTGTCTAAAGAGTGTGTCCTGCCCTCTTTCTATATCATTAAGGATGTGATGACCATATAACAAAACAATCTGTGTAGCTAGTGAGTGTATTATACCTGTATGTGTGTTAGTTGCTCAATCATGTCCAACTCTTTGTGACCCTATGGACTGTAGCCTGAGAGGCTCCTCTGTCTATGGAAATCTCCAGGCAAGAATACTGGAGTGGGTAAGCCCTTCATTTATCCAGGGAATCTTCCCGACCTAGGGATTGAATTCTGGTCTCCGCATTTCAGGCAGATTCTTTACCATCTGAGTCACCAATACCTACATTAAACACTCAATAATTCTAAAGCAACTTGAATCAAACACAGATTTTTAGATCAGATGAACTTGGGTTCAAGGCCAAACATGGCTGTTTGTTAGTCATTTATCTCCAAGACAGTAACTTTTTTTTTTTAATTTTTATTTTTACTTTATTTTACTTTACAATACTGTATTGGTTTTGCCATACATTGACATGAATCCACCACGGGTGTACATGCGTTCCCAAACATGAACCCCCCTCCCACATCCCTCCACACAACATCCCTCTGGGTCATCCCCGTGCACCAGCCCCAAGCATGCTGTATCCTGCATCAGATATAGACTGGCGATTCGATTCTTACATGATAGTATACGTTTCAATGCCATTCTCCCAAATCATCCCACCCTCTCCCTCTCCCTCTGAGTCCAAAAGTCCGCTATACACATCTGTGTCTTTTTTGCTGTCCAAGACGGTAACTTTTTAAATCTCATTTTCCTCACTGAAAAGTGGATATGTGAGCTAGTACATTGACTATTGTGCGGTGCCATGCACCAAGCACTGTGCTAAAAGGTAGGGGCACATTTCCATTTTAGGAAGCACACAGCCAAGTAGGATTTGGATACATCCCAGTTTTGGCTATAGGCTGGACCCACCTTGTTGTTGTTGTTCAGCCACTAAGTCGTGTCTGACACTTTGTGACTCCATGGACTGCAGCATGCCAGGCTTCCCTGTCCTTCACTGTCTCCTGGAGTTTGAGCTCGGTGATTCCATTCAACCATCTTGTCCTCTGTCATCCCCTTCTTCTCCTGCCCTCAATCTTCCCCAAATCAGGGTATTTTCCAATGTGTCAACTCTTTGCATCATGTGGCCAAAGTATTGGAGCTTTGACTTTAGCATCAGTATTTCCAATGAATATTCAAGGTTGATTTCCTTTAGGATTGACTGGTTTGATCTCCTTGCTGTCCAAGGGACTCTCAAGAGTCTTCACTAGCACCACAGTATGAAAGCATCAATTCTTTGGCCCTCAGCCTTCTTTGTGGTCCAACTTTCACATCCACACATGACTGCTGGAAAAACCATAGCTTTGTCAGCATTGTCTCTGCTTTTTAATATGCTGTCTAGGTTTGTCATTGGAGAAGGCAATGGCAACCCACTCCGTACTCTTGACTGGAAAATCCCATGGATGGAGGAGCCTGGTAGGCTGCAGTCCATGGGGTCACGAAGAGTCAGACACGACTGAGCGAGTTCACTTTCACGCATTGGAGAAGGAAATGGCAACCCACTCCAGTGTTCTTGCCTGGAGAATCCCAGGGATGGGGGAGCCTGGTGGGCTGCCATCTCTGGGGTCACACAGAATCGGACACAACTGAAGAGGCTCAGCAGCAGCAGCAGCAGCAGGTTTCTCATAGCTATTCTTCCAAGGAGCAAGCATCTTTTAATTTTATGGCTGCAGTCACTGCTAAGTTTGAAAGTTGAGTTTTAAGCCAGCTTTTTTTACTCTCCTCTTTCACCTTCATCACCTTCTTTAGTTTCTCCTAGATTTCTGCCTTTAGGGTGGTCTCACTTGCATATCTGACGCAGTTGATATTTCTCCTGTCAACCTTGATTCCAGCTTGTGATGTGACACATAGATTTAAAGGATTATTTCTGATAGACAGGGCACCTGAAGGACTATGGACAGAGGTTCATAACGTTGTACAGCAGGCAGTGACCAAAACTATCCCAAAGAAAAAGAAACTCAAGAAGGCAAAATGGTTGTCTGAGAAGGCCTTTACAAATAGCTGAGAAAAGAAGTGAAAGGCAAAGGAGAAAGGAGAAGATAAACTGAATGCAGAGTTCCAGAGTATAGAGAGGAGAGATAAGAAAGCCTTCTTCAGTGAACAATGCAAAGAAATAGGACCCACCTGGGCAGGTTCATTCCAATCCCAAAGAAAAGCAATGCCAAAGAATGCTCAAACTACCAGTCAATTGCACTCGTCTCACACACTAGTAAAGTAATGCTCAAAATTCTCCAAGCAAGGCTTCAACAGTACATGAACCATGAACTTCCAGACGTTCAAGCTGGATTTAGAAAAGGGAGAGGAAGCAGAGATCAAATTGCCAACATCTGTTGGGTCATCGAAACAGCAAGAGAGTTCCAGAAAAACATCTACTTCTGTTTTATTGAGTACACCAAAGCCTTTGACTGTGTGGATCACAACAAACTGTGGAAAATTCTTAAAGAGATGGGAATCCCAGACCATCTGATCTGCCTCCTGAAAAATCTATATGCAGGTAAAGAAGCCACAGTTAGAACTGGACATGGAACAACAAACTGGTTCCAAATTGGGAAAGGAGTATGTCAAGACTATATTTTATCATCCTGCTTATTTAACTTATATGCAGGGTACATCATGAGAAATGCTGGACTGAATGAAGCACAAGCTGGAATCAAGATTGCCAGGAGAAATATCAATAATCTCAGATATGCAGATGACACCACCGTTATGGCAGAAAGTGAAGAAGAACTAAAGACCCTCTTGATGCAAGTGAAAGAGGAGAGTGAATAAGTTGGCTTAAAGCTCAACATTCAGAAAACTAAGATCATGCATGGCATCAGGTCCCATCACTTCAAGGCAAATAAATGGGGAAACAATGGAAACAGTGAGAGACTTTATTTTATTGGGCTCTGAAATCATTGCAGATGGTGACTGCACCCATGAAATTAAAAAACACTTGCTCCTTGAAAGAAAAGCTATGACCAACCTAGACAGCATATTAAAAAGCAGAGACATTACTTTGCCAACAAAGGTTCATCTAGTCAAGGTTATGGTTTTTCCAGTAGTCATGTATGGATGTGAGAGCTGGACTATAAGGAAAGATGAGCACTGAAGAATTGATGCTTTTGAGCTGTGGTGTTGGAGAAGACTCTTGAGAGTCCTTTGGAGAGCAAGGAGATTCAACCAGTCAATTCTAAAGGAAAGCAGTCCTGAATATTCATTGGAAGGACTGATGTTGAAGCTGAAACTCCAATACTTTGGCCACCTGATGCGAAGAGCTGACTCATTTGAAAAGACCCTGATGCTGGGAAAGATTGAAGGTAGGAGGAGAAGGGGACAACAGAGGATGAGATGGTTGGATGGTATCACCGACTCAATGGACATGAGTTTGAGTAAGTTCCAGGAGTTGGTGATGGACAGGGAAGCCTGGGGTGCTGCAGTCCATGGGGTCGCAAAGAGTCAAACATGGACTGAGTGACTGAACTGAACTGGGCAGGTTTAAAAAATCCTGAGGCCCTGGGGGTTCTGAGCAAAGGGCCTGAGTTGTGGTCTAAGCGCATTTTGAGTTTCCAGGAAACCCCTAGTAGTACACATCAAAGACTCTCTGGAAAGTAACTCCCAAAGAATTCCTTCACACCTAATTGGCATAGAACATTTTCCTCAGTGATTGTTCGATGTACTGAAGACAGAGAGGTGAGGTGGGCTCCAGTCTTCAGACAGGGTTTTCCAATTCCCACACACTCTATGTCAGCTCAAAAGGAGTTAGAAGTCTGATAGGAGTGCTGGCTCCAGTCTTATCTGTTTACAACTGATAACGAGAAAGTGGACCTTCCCCAATTTAGGGAAGTTGGTAGGGGGTTGGTGGGATCTGCCTGCCAACCACTGGGCCTCCAGCTGTTTCCAGACAAGGCTTTCCAGCAGGGCCTTATTAACTAAGCAAACCTGGGCTACACCTACTGAAATGCGAAAGTCTTTATAAGACCTTTAAGTAAATAGAGCAAGTGTCAGAGTGTTTTATCACCCCTAGGCTTTCAGCCCTTTCCCTCCTCAAAGCTGATTTCAACTCTTAAGCAAACACCCAGAGAGGGGCATTGGTCCTATATCTAGCCTTAGCCCTATCTTGCTGGTAAGACATTTCCCTTCCTTTTTCTAAAGTTTCCATTTGTAAGACACACATTTTCAAAACCTTATTTGACATAAGGGGAGAATATCATGATGTCTGCGATTTGCCTTAAAAAACTCCAAGAAAAAAAAAAATGTGGGGGAAAAAACAATGAAGAAAGATTGGCAATGGTTGGCTGCTGAACCCAATTTTATCGATTCAATATCTCAGCTTTCGTGTATATTTGAGAATACAAAATTTAATAAAAGAAACTGTAGAAAATACTTATAAAAGTATTTATTTTAGAAAATACTTATAAAACTTTAATATTATCAGAAAGATTTGGATTCAATATCATCCTCTAAACTGAACAGTTTTAAAACTTATTTAAATAAATATTCTTTAGCTTATCCATGGTTTTTAGTGTTCAACCCATGTTGCTCATAAAGAAGTAACTATTGACTTAAAGTCATAAATGTAATTACTTTTGCATATAACTAAAGTATGTAATTAACAAGAACCATTACATCTAAAAGTATATTTGTCTTGAATCTCTTTACAGATTTTTATGAAGGCATGAGACAACCTACTCCGTATGGTTTGCCCAGTCAGATCTGTGGGTTCTGATCCTGGCAGCTCATGGACCCAGCTTTTGGGAGGCCTCATGGCAGCCAAGCTCACCAATTTCCTACTAGTTTATTTAACAGCATCTTTAATTAACTTTCCATTTAAAAGTTTAAACATTAAATCAGTATCAAAAAAATCTCATCTTTGGGGGATACATATCATTTTCAGAAAACAGTTTTTATACTAAAATCATAGACAATTTGTATCAGAGTTGCAAGACATCCTCTGTACTGTGAGGCAAGGGTCCCAGTCCCTACTTTGGCAATTAGAAAAACTGAAAATTAGCAAGTCCCAGAAGAAGCCCCTGAACCCCTCTTGGTTAGCAGGCTCCTCATGAGACACTAGTGAAACATGAGGGAGGGGGCAGGGCACAACCTTTGAAAGAATGAGGACCCAACACAAGCCAGAGTCCAATGGGTCCAAGTCTAGTCAACCTGGATTAGACCTTGATCCTCAGTATAGGCTCAGTGTAACACATCAGCAAGGTAAACGACAGACTCAGAGATGCCGTGACAGTTGAAGGCCCACCATCAAAGATCAAAATGTGGGTGGTGATCCAATTTCTAGAAATCTCCACCCCTTCCCCAAAATAGTTGGAATAATCCTCCCACTCATTAGCCTATGAAATTACCCAGCCTCTCTCCTTCTGAAATAGCTCACACTCTCTGTGGCGTGTGTTTCTTTTTAAATAAATTTGCTTCTTACCTATCACTTCATCTCTCACTGAATTCTCTCTGTGATGAGACATTAAGAACATGAGCTTCTTGAACCACCAGGGAGGGGACATATGTCCACCTATGGCTGATTCATGTTGATGGTTGACAGAAAACAATAAAATTCTATAAAGCAATTATCTGTCAATTAAAAAAAGAAAAAAACCTGAGTGTTATTAGGTCTGGAAACCAGGTCTGTGAACTCAGTTGGAAGACTGGGTTTTGGTTGGGTTTGTGTTCCCGCACGTGAGTTCAAGTCTCAGTGAGCTGAATAGTCACTATTCATATAGTGAAACTATAGTTTCACTAAGGTGGCACTTACCCCTGTGCTCTGTAGTCTTCAGATACCCAGTGTAAGGCTTGCCTCACTGTGGGCCGTATCACCCAGCACACTGCAGCCTTCTTATAATATCTGTGTGTTTCATGTTTTTCAAATATCTAAGTGCCAAAGGTTTGTGACTTAAACGCAAAGCCTCAGTTGCTTCAGCAAAATATGGAGGGTAAAAATAGTGCATCCCCTGAGGGGTCCTGTATTAAGTGGGTAATGAATATGATATAGTGATCATTATGCTAGGCACAGAGAAAAGGCCTAGTTTGTAAAAATACTGATGCGTCCTCAGAAAGGAGGTGTTGAAATGTCTCTCTTTTATATTCATGCTCCCCATCGGAAGCTTGAAATCGAGCCAGGTGGTTCTTTTCCACACAACAGCTCTCTTCTCTAGCTGGGCCCCTCACCATCTCCTCAGTGTGAGGAGTGTACAATATAAAATCTCTATTTCCACATGAAAACTTTTTTGTTCATGTTGAGGTTTTATTGATAATTTTTTGTTTTTCTCTGTGTTTTTTTTCATGAAGGGGAAAGGCTATCGCCTTCTAGTCACCAGTGTTTTACATTGGGGGTTGACTCCTCCTGCTACTATCGGCACTGTAAACACTATAGGGGAAGAGGCCCCGCCCCCGGCACTAGCAGGTATCGTTGAAGGGATGGTCCCCGAGGCTCTGTGCTGGACCCTGCCCGTCACAGCACAGTCTTTGCCAAAGCAATTGCACAGCAGAACCTAGAGGAGACCTCATTGCTGTTTCTCACAGTTATTTAGTGGCCAAGGTAGAGAGCAGGAAACACCTGTGTCTTCTGTACTTACCATCTTGTGTCCTGAGGCATTTCTTCCAGTAACTGCAGTAAATCTTCAAATCTTCAAACACAAAAACTGTGCAGACTCAGTCTCTTGGAATTGATCTTCAATGTATCCATGAGAGGAGACTTTTTTATACCAGACGTGTCAGTGGGAAAATGACCTGGAGCCATTCTATTAGGTAAGAACAAAAATCATCTAAATCTTAGAGCCAAGAGGGGTGTTTAAGAGCCTGGAATAAATTGCAATGCATGCTTAATGTTGCTTCTCTTAAAGGGACGGGTACATGCTTGGTCTAAAATCTTTCTAAGGAATGACAACATTAATCAAAATCTACTAGTTACAAAATGATTGCATAATTATCTATTGTACATTAAATATATATTTAGACATATATTTGTATATGAATGCATTACATTTTATGCATATGTAAATTTCTGATTAAATTTCTTTAAATATTCTAGGCTTCTGTTTGTGATCAGTTTGATGTTACAGATCATCCCCATGGGAAACAGTAAGAAGCATTTTGTTTATATTCTCTTAGTTTTTATTGCATATTTGTTTGTCAATCACTATCATTCTCATATTTTCAATTAATTTTTAAGGCTATCAAACAGGGAAATATAAAAGTAGTAGAGAAGAAAGCAGCAGTGGTAAAGCTCAGAAGTTCCAGCAGAAAACACTCAACTGGACCTTGAATAATTTAAGGGAGGAGAACGACAGTACGGAGGGCTGGAAGCCTCAGGGTTCATTCCCCTACTCCTTGACTTTCCAAGAGCTAAGTGGCAGTGCTGCAGACAAAGGTCATCCCGGTCAGTGAACTCTGAGTGTGTGTGTGTGTGTGTGTGTCTGTGACTGTGTGTCTCTGTGTGTGAGCTTAGAGGGGATCTTATAGACTTTCTCCTTTGTCTCCTTCCTTGGCAGGCAGATTCTTTACCACTAGGAAGCCAGAACCCTGAGTTCAGAATTGGAAAAAAAAAAAAATTGGATAAGTTAACAATAAAATGAGAAACCCAATGAATAACATTTTACCATCTTTAAATATATAATATAAAGTAAAAGGATAAAGACACTATAAAGTAAAAGGATAAAGACATTATAAAGTATATACTTTATATAAAGTATATATATATAAAGTGTTTATATATATAAAGACACTATAAAGTATATATTTTTATACTATAAAGTAAAAGTATAAAGACAGAGGATGTGATGGTTGATGGCATCACCTACTTGATGGACATGAGTTTGATCAAGCTTTGGGAGTTGGTGATGGACAGGGAAGCCTGGCGTGCTGCAGCCCATGGGGTCGCAAAGAGTCGGACACGAACGAGCGACTTGAACTGACTGATAAAGTAAAAAATATTTCCTAGTGAGGTGTTCTTTTACTCTGAAAAAAGTTTTAATATTTTATTGGTAAAACGTGGCTTTGGCTTCTAACTGGTTGTTTTTCTGCACGTCCAGAGCTATCTCAATCCCAGATAATAGCGGCCCTTTGCTAGGCTTATCGCAGTCTCTCAGGCTCCAGTGGTAGATTTTTTTTTTTTTAATTGTTTCGCTGTCTTTGCACCCGTGGGTGGTCCCTGCTCGCTCGCCGCTCTCCGGAGAGGCCAGTCTGTAATCACTGTCTTGGGAAGTCACAGCCTAATTTTAACATATGAAAGGAAGGAAGAAAGAAAACGCTACTTTGCAGGGGGCTGGGTTTCCCATATGTCTTAGGGAGCCTTCCTGACCCGCCCGCACCCCTGGTAGTTTGTTTTTAATCCTTAAACTAACAAGCAGGGTTTACCTGAGCAAACACTATTAGCAGGAAGCCAATTTTATTGCCTCCCCGAGGGGATCTCTCTTGGCCCTTCTCGGGCTTATCAGACATAGAGGGTCCCGCGCGGAGCTGACCACAGGCGACGCCCCCACAGGTGCACCTCCGCGGCAGAGCTGCTGCCAGAACGGCGGCACCTGCGTGCTGAGCAGCTTCTGCGTGTGCCCCGCTCACTTCACCGGCCGCTACTGTGAGCACGACCAGAGGCGCAGGTAGGCGCGGGGTGGTGCAGGCTGGGGGCACAACGGGGCCTGCGGGGAGAGGAGACTGGGAGCCGGGCGGGGGCGGCGGGACCTCCCGGGGCGGGCCGAGGGTGAGCGCGCCCCCTGCACTAACGCCAGGCACGGGCTTCCTCAGCAAGTGCGGCGCCCTGGTGCACGGAGCCTGGACCTTCCGCGGCTGCCACCTCTGCAGGTGCGTCTTTGCGGCCCTGCACTGCCTCCCCCTGCAGACACCCGGCCGCTGCGGTAAGAGGAACCCGCCCTGCGTCCTGTGCTCACAACCCGCACTCAGGCAGTTGCTCCTTTATACATACCGACCCATACAGATCTACCTGTGCCAGACGATACAGGAATGAGCGATTTGCATGGATTCACCACTCGGGAAAGTCACATTCGTGGTGAATCACATAGTGTATTATCATTATAGTCATTGAAAAATTTATTCCTAGGTTTCCCATATCCTACTTGTGGAATTTAAACGTGATTTCCAAACAGTGTCCTTAAATGTTCTTTACAGAGAACAGAACTTTGGAAGCACATAAGCTGGTAATTAGAGCCGCACCTGGCAGACAGGGCCAGTTCAGTCAGTCGTGTCTGACTCTTTGCAACCCTATGGACTGCAGCACGCCAGGCCTCCCTGTCCATGCCAACTCCTAGAGTTGACTCAAACTCATGTCCTTTGAGTCGGTGAAGCCACCCAACCATCTCATCCTCTGTCGTCCCCTTCTCCTGCCTTCAACTTTTCCCAACATCAGGGTCTTTTCAAATAAGTCAGTTCTTCTCATGAGGTGGCCAAAGTATTGGAGTTTCAACATCAGTCCTTCCAATGAACATTCAGGACTAATTTCCTTTAGGATGGACTGGTTGGATCTTCTTGCTGTCCAAGGGACTCTCAAGAGCCTTCTCCAACACTGCAGTTCAAAAATATCAATTCTTCTGCGCTCAGCTTTCTTTATAGTCCAACTCTCACACCGATACATGACTACAGGAAAAACCATAGCTTTGACAGGGTACCCAAACTAAATTTCTAGGGACTTCTCTACACTGGGCCAATACCCACCTTCTCAACTGAAATGTAGAGAGCGCCCTGGAGCAGGACAGGAGCAGGCCTGAATGGCCAAGTGCTGCCCTTCAAGGCCAACCTGGCAATGCTCCAGGAAGCAAGATGCCTGGTAACCGCAGCTCAGGCCTGCCACATAAATAAAAGTCAGTGGGGTGTGGACTACACGCAGGGTGAACACTTATTTGTGATGACTCTGAGCAGTTCCCAACTCAATGCAAATGTTTTACTTGTAAAACTAAGGAATGTGAATCTTCTGAGGTCAGAAAACAGACGAAATGCTCGGCTGCAGAGTCGTCATCTCAGGCAGGGACCAGAGACACAGGTATAGCAGGCATGGCATTTCTATCGCCTTCTCCCCTTTACAGTAAGCTCTGGCTGGGATAGCAGTAAGGGACTTGGTTAACGTAAGCAGAGCTCTTCGGTCCTCTTTGTTAGCCTTGGGTGGGCTCCAAGTAAAGACCCTAGGCCTACTCTCCTTTTCCTTCCTGCACTATAGTCGACCCTGGGCCAATCCCACAGTGTAAGGGTGTGCTTAATGGTGGTACAGCCCTTCACCCCCACTTCACATCCCCTTGTCCACTGTTAGATTGCTGTAGAAAGGCAGCCTTTTGGGGGTGGAGCCCTTCAAACCACCCTCTTGGTGGGGTTCCCTGGGTGGGGTGCCTGGTGGAGGAACACACATAATGAAAGCTCAGCTTCAGACCCGTCTTCCTCCCTTCCTTCCTCCTCTGCAACCTGGGATAGGATCCGCATTCTAGTGACATTCTTAGTGAAGGTGCAGCCCTTCAGCCCCTCTTCTGCTCCCCTTCCTCAGCCAGCTCTGCATGGTGCCAGCAGTGTGTGTGGGGAGTGGGGGGAAGGGGTGGGTGGGTGTGTGGTGGGGATTATAGTGCAATATACTTTCCCTTTCTCCCTGTCCTATCGGGCTCTTCATTTGCTGGGCCTGTGCCACTGATTCAGTAGCTGGTCTTTGAATGACCCAGAGAAAGGACATAGATTATGGCATAAGCATTAGAATTGTGGATGGTGCCTGTGTAGTCCTACAGGTGAAGTCATTGCCCACTGTGGTTGGCACTCCTTGCAGTGATGTGGGGAAAGGCCTAGCTGTGATCATTTTCAGTCTTCTAGGCAAGGGCTTCCCTTTTGGCTCAGCTGGTAAAGAATCTGCCTGCAATGCGGAAGACCTGGGTTTGATCCCTGGGTTGGAAAGTTCCCCTGGAGAAGGGAAAGGCTACCCACTCCAATATTCTGGCCTAGAGAATTCAGTCCATGGGGTCACAAAGGGTCGGACATGACTGAGCAACTTTCACTTTCTAGCAAGGCCAGCTTGGGTTCTAAGCACCAGAGCAGGAGCTAGGTTCCAAGATGTCTGCTCACATCCTGGAAAACATTCAAGACTGGGGCTGCTGTCTGCCAAGGACAATGACAGTGACTCTGAATATGTGGCTTGTGCTCATCAAAAGTGAACCAAATAGTGAGGTCATCTCTCGGAGTAATTTGTCAGGAGCACTCTGTGACCCATTGATTGTGCATCAGGGCAGATGACAGTGGTGGTGGCTGTGCTGACTGTGGTTACGACCTGAGGATGACGATGGTAGTGATAGCAGCAGTGCTGATAGATGATTATGATGCTGTGAAGATAACAGTCATCAGGATAAGCATCTTTATTAGCTCTCAGTTTATTTCAGGGACTTTATTTACTTAATCCCAGTCAATTCTTAACAAGCCTTTGAAGTAAGTATTATACTTTTTATATTTGAGGAAACTGAAGCCTAGAGTGGTTAACTTCTTCAGCTATTCTTTTTTTTTCTAAAGAGATAAATTGTCATATTTTATAATAACATTTAAATTATTTTAAAATATAAATCAACATACAATAGCATACTGGTATAAACATTGACAAAATGATAATTAATATACAATTAATATTAATTGGAATAAAATTGCTATCATTCAGAGTACATAAGCACATCCCTGAACTATGTCAGACACTTTTAAAAAAAATGAGATAGTTCAGTTCAGTTCAGTTCAGTCACTCAGTCATGCTGACTCTTTTCAACCCCATGGACTGTAGCATGCCAGGCTTCCCTGTCCATCGCCAGCTCCCGGAGCTTGATCAAACTCATGTCCATGGAGACAGTAATGCCATCCAACCATCTCATCCTCTGTTGTCCCCTTCTCCTCCTGCCCCCAATCTTTCCCAGCATCAGGGTCTTTTTCAATGAGTTAGTTCTTCCCATGAGGTGGCCAAAGTATTGGAGCTTCAGCTTCAGCATCAGTCCTAATGAGTATTCAGGACTGATTTCCTTTAGGATTCACTGGTTTGATTTCCTTGCAGTCCAAGGGACTCTCAAGAGTCTTCTCCAACACCACAACTCAAAACCATCAATTATTCAGTGCTCAGCTTTCTTTGTGGTCCAACTCTTGACATCCATACATGACTACTGGAAAAACCATAGCTTTGACTAGATGGACCTTTGTTTGCAAAGTAATGTCTCTGCTTTTTAATATGCTGTCTAGGTTGGTCATAACTTTTCTTCCAAGGAGTAAGCATCTTTTAATTTTATAGCTGCAGTCACCATCTGCAGTGACTTTTATGATTGCCATGTAGAATTATATTAGTTTCAGGTATACACAATGATTTGGTATTATATACAAATATATACAATTGAGAAATGATAACCGGAGCAAACCTAGTTAACATCCATCACCATACATACAGTAATGACTTTCTTTTTCTTGTGATGCGAAATTTTAAGATCTACTCTCTTTCTTGTTGTTCAGTCGCTCAGTCATGTCTGACTCTTTTCAACCCCATGGACTGAGGCACGCCAGGCTTCCCTGTCCTTCACCATCTCCCAGAGCTTACTCAAACTCATGTCCATTGAGTCGGTGATGCCATCCAACCATCTCATCCTCTGTCGTCCCCTTCTCCTCCTGCCCTCAATATTTCCCAGCATCAGAGTCTTTTCCAGTGAGTCAGCTCTTCTCATCAGGTGGCAGCTTTAGCATCAGTCTACTCTCAGTATTTTCAAATATGCAATGCAGTATTATTAACTGTAGTCACCATCTTGTACGTACGTTACATCAGTTTCTTTTGTTTCTTTTTCAATTTTTAGATTCTACAAAAAAGTGAAATCAGATGGTATTTGTCATTTTTGTCTCACTTATTTTGCTTCCCAGAATGCCTTCAAGGTCCATGTCTGTTGCAAATGTCAAGGTTTCCTTCCAGACTTTTCCTATAATTTTCAGTAAAAAATAAATATTCTTTGGAGTGATATTTTTTACACTAAGATTTTATAATGGATATAATTAGAACTCTTATTGGTAAAGCTACATTTTTTATTGAACTTTCTCTGAGCCACTGAGTAGATTTGCCCTAAATATGTCTTTTTTAAAAAAATTGAATGAAAGATTCTTTAAGTTCTATAGTCTTGTTAAATATTTCTGAAGTCTCACACACATGATTTCACATAATAGTCCTCTTATTTTCTGAATGTTCATATCGCCCCTTCCCTCTTTCTTCTCTCTTCTGGCAAGCACTAGTTTGTTTTCTGTATCAGTGAGTCTGCGTCTTTCTTGTTTTATTCAATAGTTTGTTGTGTTTTTTAGATTCCACGTATAAATTTTATCATTCAGTATTTGTCTTTCTCTGTCTGCCATTTGACTAAGGATAATACCCTCCAAGTCCATTTATGTCGCTGAAATGGCAAAATTTCGTTTTATGGCCAAGTAGTATTCTCTCTTGTGTGTGTATGTGTTTATCACATCTTTATTCATCTGTTGATAAACACTTAGGTTGCTTCCATACTTTGACGGTTTTAATAATGCTGCTATGAACATTGGCGTGCACGTATCTTTTTGAATTAGTGTTTTGGGGTTTTCTGGATGTATACCCAGGAGTGGAATTGCTGGTCATATGGTAATTCTAATTTTAGTTTTTTGGAAAAAACCTCTATACTATTTTTGACGGTGGCTGTACCAATTTACATTCCCATCAACCGTGTAGAAGAGTTCCCTTTTATCCACATTCTCAACAGCTTTTGTTATCTGTATTCTTTTTGATGATGCCCATTCTGATAGGTAAGAGATAACATCTCATTGTGGTTTGGATTTGCATTTCCCTGATGATAAGCCATCTTGAGCATCTTTTCATGTGCCTGTTGGCCATCTACATTTACTCTTTGGAAAAAAAATCTGTTCAGTTTTTGTCCATTCCTTAAATCTGGTTTATTGTGAGATTTTTTTTTTTAATACTGAGTTGTATGAGCAGTTTATATATATTGGATATTAATCCCTTATATGTCATATCATTTGCAAACATTTCCTCCCATTCAGTAGGTTGCCTTTTTGTTTTGTCGATGATTTCCTTTGCTGTGCAAAAGCTTTTATATTTGATTGGATCCCATTTGTTTATTTGCACTTTTACTTGCTTTGCTTTAGGAGACAAATACAAAAACACACTGCTGCGATTTATGTAAAAGAGGGTTCTGCAAATGTTTCCTCTGGGAGTTTTATTGTATCCATTCTTCTGCATAAGTCTTTAATCCATTTTGAGTTTATTTTTGTGTATATATGATGTTAGGGGGGCTTCCCTGGTGGCTCAGAGGTTAAAGCGTCTGCCTCTAATACAGGAGACCTGGGTTCGATCCCTGGGTTGGGAAGATCCCCTAGAGAAGGAAATGGCAACCCACTCCAGTATTCTTGCCTGGAGAATCCCATGGATGGAGGAGCCTGGTGAGCTACAGTCCATGGGGTCGCAAAGAGTTGGACACAACTGAGCGACTTAACTTAACTTTATGATGTTAGGGAGTTTTCTAATTTCATTCTTTTACATATAGTTGTCCAGTTTTCCCAGCACCGCTCATTGAAGAGACTATCTTTTCTCCATTATGTAACCTTGTCTCCTTTGTCATAGATTAATTGATCATTTATTAATGGGTTTATTGCGAGCCCCTTTAAGGATATTTTGGACAGTATTATTTAGAATATTGAAAATTTGACCACATTGTAAATCCAATAGCACAATAATAGGTAAGTAAATGTTTTAATTCCTTTAATGGAATTTTATGATGACTTTGA
Source organism: Capra hircus (assembly GCF_001704415.2). Lineage (NCBI taxonomy): Eukaryota > Metazoa > Chordata > Mammalia > Artiodactyla > Bovidae > Capra > Capra hircus. The sequence continues at coordinate 63,029,659 of NC_030821.1, forward strand.
AGAGTATATAGAAGATAGAATGGAAAACTGTGTTTCCAATATAATTCTAATGTGAAAGGACACATATGGATAGGGGAATCACAAATATTGGGTTGGCCAAAAAGTTCCTTTGGGTTTTTTATAATGTCTTATGGAAAAATCCAAACACTTTTTAGCCAATCCAAAAGATAAAAGTATGCTACAGAATCAGGGTCCTTTGGCTCCTCTAAGCACACAAAGGCCAGAGAATCTCCAAGTGCCCTCTTTGCTTGACACTCTATGGGTCCACGTACAACAGGCTTTCTTAATCCCAATATAATATCTTTTCAAGGACATATTTTTCATTCTGTTTCAGAGGAACACTGTTTATTCTCCAGTTTCCTCATGTAAAATGAGGATAATCTGCCCTGAACTTTCACACGGATATTGAAGAATAAAATTTATGCAAAGCAGTCTTATTTGTTGGTGTGAGCTGTTTTGTAATTTTTCTCTTCCATGACCTAAAACAATGCTCTGTGTATAATAATTCTAAATAAATATTAAGTGGATGACTCTTGATGTTTTAGTTCCAAATATAGTGCCAAAGAAGAAACACCATAAAGGCCATGCCTACTATTATATTACATTAAAACAATCTATTTTCAGTATTCTATTAATAAATACAGTATATTTTAGACAGGTAAATATCATTCTACCATTTTCTTCATTTACATTTGTTAATTTTGTGTTTAAAGAGGAAATTTGGCATAATAGAAAAAGCCAAATTTTAAATGGGAAATCCCCAAAATACTTGTTCAAATCCCCCAAAATAGTTGTTGTAATGTTTATCATCTTTATCAACTGTGCTTCAGTCTCCACAGCAGAAACAATTTACCCCATAGATTTGTAAAGATGAAAAGGCCCTATACCTGTTTTATATTGTACATAAAATAAAATATTGCTGCATTATTTTCACCATCGACAGTATTCACATCAGTACAATGAGGTTAGAAAAAACTGCTTCATGATCTAGCACTTATATGCAAATTTACTAAAATGTGTTTTTTTAGGTTGTGAAAAATACCCACTATACACATTAATTGGTGAGCATTGCTAGAGTTGAAAAAAAAAAAATCAAGAAGAGTGACAGCCTTGGAGCTAGCAGTCCTTAAATCAACCCATGATCTCATTTTACTGAGAAGGTGGTTCTTCCTATATATCACCCAAAGACTTAAGTATTTCTTTAGCATCAAGAACCAATACATTCTAAAATTTAGAGTCTAAGTAATGACACAGTAAAGAAGCAATTTAGAACTTCCTCAGAGAGAAACAGGTCATGTAAATGTCAGATTGGGGTCAGGTCAGGCCTCATCTCATTCTTCAAACCCAATTTAAAAAGTACAGTTCTGTCGCAAAGCAGACAACCAACCAAACAACTAGCAAGTGAACGTCTGCAGGCCGGAGCCAGACTGTGGACCTGCCGGAAGGATGGCCTTCCTAGGTCCTGGCCCCAGCTGGCTGCCAGCTGAGGGCGTGCTGACTGGGAGAGAGCAGACCCTTTGTCAAATCCCTCTGGGACATTCTCCCATGATAGGTGTCATTTCAGTGGGGTAGCTTCTCTGGGTGTCATGACAGGAGAGAAAGCTATTTGGTTTCCAAGGGCATTCAGGGTTATCTGTAAACTGGAAAATTTGGGGAATGCTAGCTCTGGACCTCATATTGAAGTATGATTTTATCCTCACCCAAGGTGGTCTCCAAACTATTTTTAAATCACCACTTAGTACTCTTGCCTGGAAAATCCCACGGATGGGAGAGCCTGGTAGGCTGCAGTCCATGGGGTCGCTAAGAGTCGGACACGACTGAGTGACTTCACTTTCACTTTTCACTTTCATGCATTGGAGAAGGAAATGGCAACCCACTCCAGTGTTCTTGCCTGGAGAATCCCAGGGACGGGGGAGCCTGGTGGGCTGCCGTCTCTGGGATCGCACAGAGTCGGACACGACTGAAGCGACTTAGGAGCAGCAGCAGCCTCAGCGGTGGTGGTGACATAGTGCCACATGCTGAGCATTCACAAATTTGATTTCACTTCTATCTTCCTTTTCACACATGCTTAAGACTAAGGTAATGATAAAAATCTCTGTGATGTGTAAGTCTAAAAAGAGAACTTCTGGTAAGTATATAATTAAAATCCCATGTTATAGTATATCATCATTGGTAGCAGAGGGTCTTTTTTGGTAGGACATAATTGATGATGGGCTTCCAGGTAGCACTAGTGGTAAAGAACCTGCCTGCCAATGCAGGAGATGCAGGAGATGCAGGAGATGTGGGTTTGATCCCTGGGTTGGGAAGATCCCCTGGAGGAGGGCATGGCACCCTGCCCCAGTACTCTTGCCTGGAGAGTCCAGGGACAAAGGAGGCTGGTGAGCTACAGTCCATAGGTTCACAAAAAGAGAGTTGGATGTGACTGAACGACTTATCTCAGCAAACATGATGATAGGCCACAGAACCATTGATTTTGTAGGTTTTAATAAACAGTAAATGTGAAGAAAGCTTGCTTTAATTTTTCCTGTCAATATATAGTGGAAGTTCTAATATTTTCTCTCTTAGCTCAGTGGGTGACCTTGAGTCCCTAAGGAGGGACATTGCCTGGTGCTCACAGCCCCAGTTTGGGGATCCCTGCTTGGGGGACTGATTTGGTCTAACCAAACTCATAAAACTGACTCTAACAATGGCCTTTGAGTTCACATGCAAGAAAAGACTGCCAACAGGGCCTGAATCCTCTGTGGTCAGCCTGTTCCCTTTCACCAGGGGAAAAATCGACAGTGAAGCTCAGTATGGGCTGACCTGTAGCTGCTTCTCACACTGACAGCACCTGTTGTATCATCCGCTTTTCTGGAGCTACCTCTGAGCCTGGATGCTACAGCTTCTGTTTTGTGGGGTTCTAGTACCTTGGATGTTCTTTGGAAGGAATGATGCTAAAGCTGAAACACCAGTACTTTGGCCACCTCATGCGAAGAGTTGACTCATTGGAAAAGACTCTGATGCTGGGAGGGATTGGGGGCAGGAGGAGAAGGAGACAACATCCAGATGGCTGGATGGCATCACCAACTTGATGGATGTGAGTCTGAGTGAACTCTGGGAGTTGGTGGAGGACAGGGAGGCCTGGCGTGCTGCAATTCATGGGGTCACAAAGAGTCGGACATGACTGAGCAACTGAACTGAACTGAACTGAACTGAAGTACCCTGGAACAACCCTCTCCCATGTGGGGTGATGTGGGGAATGGTGCCCAAGTCTGCAGTGAGCCTGCCCTCAGTCTTGTGCTGAGCGCGGCCTCCTGGCCATGCTCACCATAGTCACCTGCAGAAAGAGGCAGGGCAGGTCCCTGCTGCAGTGACTTGTCTTTATCTCTACTCATTAGCTTTTGATGGTTCAAGCTGACCACAGGTTTTGACGTTCAGAAGGCACTTTCTGGCAGAATCCTAGAGGACAGGGCTTGGCAGGTTTGTCAGGGAGAAGAGCATGTTGGCCTCTGCCAAGCAGCCCTGGGGAAAAAGTCCCTGTAAGTTGGGGCTTTGTATGTCTCCCTGACCAGCCGATCCCACATCCAACTCCAGATTTGCTTGGGAGACTACTTAGTGGAGTTGGTACCCCTGCCTATAGCCATACCTGTGGGGCTTGTCAGTTTTACATGGTAACCCTTCATCACCAGGGAGTTTAGCAAACACCCTTATCTGGTCTCACTACTCCAGAGATTCCCACTCAGTACCTCTGGGGTGGGGTCCTAGCCATTAGAGAAAGCCAGACCTACTGAGTTTGGGGCTCAGAGTGAGACCTGCAGTGGAGGAGCCACACTGCCTCAGTGGGGTGGTGAACACTCCAACTGGGGCACATCTGCAGCTGTGCCTCGTTGTCACGTCCTTTGTGAGACTGTCCACCATTGCTGTAGGAAAGGCTGCTTTCCTCCTCTTTCATAAGTGGTCCCTAGTCAAAGAAATAGTGTTAGGACTATCTGGGGAACAGATGACAACAGATGGATGCAAGCTGTTTTATTTCATTTTAAATCGGATCCACCTGCCTGAATTGTTAAATGACGGTATAGTACTCTGAACCACCACCTTGGTTAGCTCATGTGCCAAATGATAAGGGCTGAAGGACTATTTCTTTGTGAGCCTTAAAAGCAGCAAACAGATTCTCCTTCAGCTCTCCAAGTTACGTAAAATCCCTCTGTTTCCAGCTGCAGTGAAAGGAATGCACAAGTTAAAGGGAAGCGCATCTCCCTTGAGCTGTGCTGTGTTACAGCTGGTGTCCACCATGCTCTGTGCTGCCCACCAGGCGGCCCAGTCCACAGGGCAGGGCCCAGGAGGGAGGCCCAGGCAGAAAAGGGCCTTTCCTAGAGTAGGTGCAGACATTTCTAGTTCACTCTCTTAAAGCAGGCCTGCCACAGCATGTCTCATAACTCTCTCGGGATTATTTTTTCCAGACTTGAAAGACTTTCTCACCTCACACTCTAATGGACTGAGAACCCAGCTCACTTGGCGTGTTCTCCTCCTCTTGTCCTGCTTCCTCCTGAAATCCATCCTCAGTGAAGGGGGAGCCTGCTGATCAGACCACAGTTCACCCAGCAGAACCAGAACTGTTCCTGGCCTCCCAGCGTGGCTGAACCAGATGGTGCTGCATGGGGAAGCCAGGGATTATATGTGTCCCCTTGCATTGTCTATGTTGTATGTAATAGACTGGTTTCCTTATAAACAAGAACATTAAATGAATATTTGTAATGCTTAAAAAACTTTTTCATGAAAGAGCCTTTCTTGCTTTCCTAGTTATTTCAAGGTACAGTAAGTCTCCTACATACAAACGAGTTCCATTCTAAAAGCATGTTCATAAATCCAATTTGCTTGTAAGCACAGCAAAGTTAGCTTAGGTACCAAGCAAATACAATCAGCTATGTGGGTTAAAGCTTCTGCCTGCAATGTGGGAGACCTGGGTTCGATCCCTGGGTCGGGAAGATCCCCTGGAGAAGGAAATGGCACCCCACTCCAGTATTCTTGCCTGGAGAATCCCATGGACGGAGGAGCTTGGTGGGCTACGTCCATGGTCGCACAGAGTCAAACACGACTGAGCGACTTCACTTTCCCTTTCTTTCATGTAGTACTCTACTGCAATAGTCTTGCAATACTATTCACACAAATAATACATAAAGACAAGAAGTAAAGGAAATATTTTTAATCTTACAATATAGTCACTGCTACATCACCACTGCTTTTACCCTTGCTTCTGGACATCTTGGGTTTAAAATATAAATACTATATTACTGTGCTCTATTAATGCAGGAGACCCCAGTTTGATCCCTGGGTTGGGAAGATCCCCTGGAGAAGGGAAAGGCTACCCACTCCAGTATTCCTGGGCTTCCCTTGCGGCTCAGCTGGTAAAGAATCTGCCTGCAATCAGGAAGACCTGGGTTCAATCCCTGGGTTGGGAAGATCCCCTGGAGAAGGGAAAGGCTACTCACTCCAGTATTCTGGCCTGGAGAATTCCATGGACTGTATAGGCCATGGGGTTGCAAAGAAGCGGACACAACCGAGCAACTTTCGCTTTCACTGTATACAGGACTATACGGTGAAGAACACGAAAGCACAACCACTTGCAGAGGACGCATGTGCTTGACAATGTATGCCAGATCCTTAAACTAACATGATTGGACATGTGAACACATTCACATCTTTGAAACCTGACAAAAGTTTGTATGTAGGGGACTTACTGTATATGACTGGATGTGCAGGAGTAAACACTAGAGGCTGGCGCCTATTCAGCCGGAATCTCTGATGATTCAGAGCAGACCAAACATGTGGCACTTCAGGTAACAGCTCCCTTCTACACACTCCTTGAGCCCCACATGTAGATTCTGCAACACTTGACATCATTTGTTCACTCAGTCTCTTCACAAGTTCTAAGTCCTGGAGGGCAGGGACAGTGCCACATGTGTGCCCTCAACACCACCATGCTGTGAATGTGGCAAGGAGCAGATGCCAAAAAATATTCCATAGACAGAGAAAGGAGGGCGAGAAGGGGAGGGAGCCCTGGTTGGAAAAGGCAGCTAGGCACCCTACCTCCTTTTCTTCAGCTTCCTTCACTAATGACTCAGTTGTGACATGCTTCTAGGACAGTTAGCACTTTTTGGAATTCTCAGCAGTATCTCCATAGAAAGGAGCTCTTGAAGTGGACCAAGGAGCCCGCTTTCCTGCCTATCACACAGAACTTGGGAGTTAGGTGTTTCTCAGTTGGATCTGATACATACATTAACTCTCTATTGATTGAACACAGCCCTGTTTGGACAGATACCATAACTAAGAACACAAGAATGAAAACAGGAAGAATACTGCAAATTATTCAGTCAAACAAATCAATGAGAGTAAAATATGAGAGAGAAAAAGACTCTGGGATAGACAATACAGCCTGAATTAAATTAATTGATCAAAATATTGATATTTTATAAACCTTGTAGAATTTCCTTTAAAATATTCAAAGCTGAATGCAATGCAAAGGCCATCACAGAGCTTATTGTGCATGTGATATGAAGCTATATATACTGAAGTGCTTTTGTGGACAGAAAAGTGGCTTTCAATCAACACTGAAACCTCCCTGCCCAGAGAGAGTCATCCCAATGTACTGCACATACAGCTAAATAGAGAGTTCTCAGTGTGAACACTGAAATGGGATCTTTGCTGAGTTAAATGGGCTTCTATTTTTGGGCTTCCCTGGTGGCTCAGACAGTAAAGAATCTCCCTGCAATTCAAGAGACCTAGGTTTGATCCGTGGGTCAGGAAGATTTTCTGGAGAAGGGAAAGGCTGTCCACTCCAGTATTCTTGCCTGGAGAATTCCATGGACACAGGAGCCAGACAGGCTAGAGTCCCTGGGGTCGCAGAGTCAGACACAACTAAGCAACTAACACTTTCACTTTCACTGTGAATACTGTGGAAAATTCTTAAAGAGATGGGAATACCAGACCACCTTACCTGCCTCCATAGAAACCTGTATGCGGGTCAAGAAGCAACAGTTAAACCAGACATGAAACAATAGGCTGATTCAAAATTGAAAAGGAGTATGTCAAGGCTGTATATTGTCACCCTGCTTGTTTAACTTCTATGCAGAGTACATCATGAGAAATGCTGGGCTAGATGAATCACAAGGTGTAATCAAGATTGCCGGGAAAAATATCAATAACCTCAGATATGCAGATGACACCACCCTAATGTCAGAAAGTGAAGAGGAGGCAAAGAGCACTTGATGAAGGTGACAAAGGAGAGTGAAAAAAGCTGGCTTAAAACAACATTCAAAAAACTAAGATCATGGCATCAGGTCCCATTACTTCATGGCAAATAGATGGGGAAACAGTGTAAACAGTGACAGATTTTATTTTCTTGGGCTCCAAAATCACTGTGGGCAGTGACTACAGCATGAAATTAAGGGACACTTGCTCCTTGAAAGAAAAGCCAAGACAAATCTAGACAGTTTATTAAAAAACAGAGACATCACTTTGCTGACAAAGGTCTGTATAGTCAAAGCTATAGTTTTCCCAGCAGTCACCTACACATGTGAGAATTGGTCTGTAAAAAAGGCTGAGCTCCAACACTTTTGAACTGCGATGTTGGAGAAAACTCTTGAGAGTCCCTTGAGCACCAAGCAGATCAGACCAGTCAAACCTAAAGAAAATGAACCCTGAATATTCATTGGAAGGACTAATGCTGAAGCTCCAATACTTTGGCCACTGGATGCGAAGGGCTGACTCATTGGAAAAGGTCCTGATGCTGGGAAAGATTGAGGGCAGGAGGCGAAGGGGACGGCAGAGGATGAGATGGTTGGATAGCATCACCAGCTCAATGGACATGAGTCTGAGTAGATTCTGGGAGACAGTGGAGGACAGGGGAAGCCTGGCGTGCTGCAGTCCGTGGGGTCGCAAAGAGCCAGACATGACTTAGTGACTGAACAACAACAGTGAATACTTTAGTACTGCAGAGCTCTACAAAGCAAGCAGGCATGCATGCATGTGTGCATGCACACACACACACACACACACACACACACACACACGCAGCAAATATCTTCTTAGGCCCACTATAAGTTGGGGTTGGTGGTCCCACCCTTCATGCTTGAGTAGGAGAGAGAAGTGAAACAATGCCAAGGTCAGTGACTATGGAAGTCTCCCAGGACTCTTCAGAACACGGAGGAGCCAGGCTGGCTGGGAAAGGCCCCATGTGCATGAAACTGCACACTTTAGAATGTTCAGTTAGAAAGCTCACAGATAGGTGATATTTCCACTGAATTTTTCAGTTTTTTAAATACTCCTTAGTTCATAAGCTTATGAAATGCAGTTATTTTTAAAATGTATGTTACAAATTAGTTTCTGGGCATTTTCAAAAATTTCCACCACTGGCTACGGAACTATGAATTTGATGTAATATTCAAATGAGAGTTAAAGAAAAAAGTTGAGTTCAGCCAGTATTGACTGGGACTGTAGTATGGGAAAAATAATTATTAAAGTTTTGAGACATAAATATTTCTGGGTAATAATGTCTTCTGATAGCAATACTGTCTTTACATAGTTTCAAGTACATTCTGAACAGTACTATCTGTGGTAGCTGAATTTTCTACAAATAAATGAGTGATGAACTTTGTAATTGATCCTAAGAACCTGATGAATGTGTTTATATTATGTGTAAAATGTTTACAAAATGTATATCTTCTGCACTTTTATGCCAATATGAAGTTTGCTAAAAACAAAACAAAAAACAGACAAAAAGATACATTGTCTCATTGTCAATAGCTCCACTTAAGGAAATTGAACTAAGAGGGCTGTTCCACACTTGAGAGGTTACAGTTGTGATAAAAAGGAAAAGCAAGACATGTTCATTTTTAGTAAGAATATCCAGGATATAAATGCTCATCTACATTTTAAATACAAAATTACGAATCAGGATTATGGATTCTCTTAAGAGAATAATTCCTGATTTTATGCAAGAAAACCACCTTAACCATTTTCTCTATTTATCCATCTGTTTATACATCCACTTAACTAAGCAAATGAGAAACCTTGATTTACCTAGCTCTGAAAAGAACAGAAACTGTGAAAAGTAAGCTGACAGCTTTTTCTATAGTGCATGGAGAATTTGAGTGTAAAAGATATTTTCCCTGTAAATGGTTCCCCAGATGTTCAGAAAGATCATTAAAAAGTATAAACTTCCCAGGAGACAAATGACGATCCTGGACTCCTGGTTGGAAGCTTCATTCACATAAATGTGTCATGGATCTTACCTATCTCCTGCTGTTGAAGAGAGTAGATAGAGACAGTCTTCCTGGGCCATTATCTCAGAGCTGCCCTCACCACAGGAAAGAGCTTTTTCACACCCTGGTTTTTCTCACTCTGACAGAGCGTGAGGAGTCCTCCCTTTGGAGAAAGCAATAACAAGCTCTCTCCAATCCTGGGTTGTTTATAGAAGCCCACTCTTTCCTTTCCAGCTTTTGTTCTCACTGAGTCTACCCTTGCATATCCTAAAACTAGGATCTGCCACAGGGTCGTGTGTACTCTCATGGACACACAGAGACACTGAAGGAAGGAACAGGAAAAGCCACAGGAATGTATAACAGTCACGTGATTTCAGTTCCCTGACTCTTCAGACCTTTCAACCCATCCCTGTGTTACAGTTTACTTCAGAGCCAAAGCAAGAGCCTGGTGGGGAGGTGCCCTCTTGTACTTCTGGGCCGCATCACAGTTACCCCTTTCTAGCATGAAAACTACTGACTCTAATCTTGGCTGAGAGCATTGAAAACCAGCTTCTGAGTGTATTTCCAATTTCTGCTGTCTTCAAAAACCCACTCTGGCGCACATAGCTTTATATCACACCTAGTCATCGGTCCTGTGACAGATCTATTAAATTTAGCTTTGAATAGCTAAAAGTAAGCTTCATAAGCACAGCCTTTTCCATTTCACCTGGACTGTCTGCTCTTGGGAAAGGAAAATGAGGGGCTGTGTTTCTTCTACTTAGAACTGTTGGCTGACTGCTGACCTCCTGACCAGCAACTGGATTACTGCAGGACCCCAACTAGGTACAGTGGAAATCTGTAGTCACAGAGATGGCTGAATGCCCAGCAGTTGAACACTACCAAGCTGAGTGAAGGTGCTGTGCTTGGAAATGTCTGCACACTTCCAATGGAGTTTGTAGAAAGATGAGCAGGTAAATGTTTAATAACTAGCTCTCCAGAAAAAATTGCATATACATCAGTTTATTACAAGTAAAGTGGTTTATTACAAGTAAAGTGGTTTATTACACATAGACTATAAAATAAGAGGGAAGCGGGCAGGGCACAATTTTTGAAAGAATGACATAGCTCAAGGACATAAAATAAACTGATTAGAATCAAATGGATCCAAGATGCTAGACAAGTCAGCTTCAACCAGACCTTGATCCTCAATGAGCAAGCTAAATGACACACCCAGAGGTGCCATGATAATTCCAAGGCACTGTCTAAAGACAAAAAGTGAGCCCAATTCCTGGAAATATTCACCCCTTGCCCCAAAATAGTTGGAATAATCCTCCCAGTCATTAGCCTATGAAATTACCCAGTCCATAAAAACTAACCACGCCACAATTTGCGGCTACCACACTCACTCTCTGCAATGTGTTTCTGAATAAATTCACCATTTACCTATCACTAGACAAAGTGATAAAAATTACTTTATTTATTATTTTATTACTAAATTCTTTCTGTGATGAGACATCAAGAATCTGAGCCTTATTAGGTCCTAAAACCAGGTACTGTGGGTTTCAGCCAGGTTCAAGTCTCAGCACATGGGTTCAAGTCCCATCTGAGATAAATGGTTTCATGTACAGCACAGAATTTGCAAATAGTAATAAAAATTTATAATGTTTTATGTTGTAAATTCCAAACTAGCAGTAAACTTTTGTAGATTTTTACCAAAATCTATAACATATATCCAACCTATAGTTGTGATTCAACCATAATTTTACAAATGATACCACGTCCTATCAGAGGAAATAATCACTAAACAATCTATAACAGGAATAGAAAAAAGTTTTATCTGAGCCAAACTGAAGACTATAGCCCAGAAGACAGCCTCTCAAATAACTGTGAGATACTGCTCCAGAGAAGCACAGTTTTCCACCCAGTTTTATATCTTTTCAGAACTAAGAACATCAAACAAGTCAGGGATAGATTTCTTCAAGGTTTAAAAAAAAAAAAAATAGATCAACGTGTACACAGCAAGTCAGTGTAGACTTGGCACCTGGGAAGGGAGTCTTTATCATCAAATAAGTGTCATCATCGGCACAAGGGAAGCATTTAATCTTTATTTTTAACAGTTGTCATTTTTAGTCAATGTCTCCTTTTCTTTAATAATTAAGCAGATGTACAATGCATGTTTGACAGGCCCCAAACAGGTTGTTTTAGTTAGCAAAACATTCAGTTTAACTCATGTATTAGCCAGAATGACTTCCCTTGATATATGAAAACTGCTTTGCACCAATCTTAATTCAATGACTCTTCTCCCAGTAAACGTACTGTCATTAAATCTGGCAGGAACCTAAATATGAAACTATTTCTAATCCTCATTATGTTAATTAACCAAACTCTCTGAACTTTGGCACTTCAGTTTTTTGTCGACATGAATAACTTCTTTGCTATATTAAAATTAGGCTTGGTAAGACACACAGACACAGAAATGATTGTCATGAAGGAAGTTCTCTTTCTCATTTCATTTTTGAAAAAAAGTACATTATAATACCTGAAGTATGTCAAGAAGATGCACTTTAATTTTCTGCAGTGATGTTATTCTGAAAGTATGCCCTTTTGCCCCCTGCAACTGTTGTCTGGAATTCAACATCAATAGTTTATATGACTAAACTTTATATGAAATTCGTTTTCTTGAATTTGTTGAAAGCAGCATAATTTAAATAGCTTTTCTCTCCTGTTGTTATGAAATGCTAGCAAATATATGGTATCTTGCTTCTGGAGTGTTCTCAGCTCTGTTCTTCCACTTCTCCTCCATGGGTGTCTGTCTGTTCTCTTATTTCTGTCCCCGCAGCTGCCCTTCCCTGCCCCAGTTTTGCTCTTTGATACAGGGAGAAGCTTGTATAGTTTATGAGAGAACAATGGCCAAGTCTCCCCCAAAGCTTGAGCTATTCCTCTTAACTGGTTTTCAGAGTCAGCTTTAAAGTTATTTTCAACTACACACATATTTTTAAATGATTTAATGTCTGAGTTATTTTAACTTATTTTAAATACATATTTCATTTGTATAATTATGAATTTTTAGTTTCTTATTTATTTTAATCATGGATTTAAAATAATTTTTAAAATTTATGTTAGTCATTTGATTTTAGAGTTGTTCATTTTAGTTTTATTTATTTAATAAAAAATTATAATAGATTCACTTATTTAGCAAACACAATCTTCCTTGTGCTAGGTTTTAGGAAAAAACATTGGTAAGATTAGGATCCCAGCCCAAAGAAGCTTATAGTCTTAGACTACCTCAAACACATTGCAATGTCATAAATGCTGTTAAAAAGTATACAAATAAAGATGTATGCAAAACAAAACCATATACAAAATGAAAAAAATGTATACAACAAAAGAACTTTTAAACAAGAAGTGTTTCTGACAGCCTTTAGGTAATGCTACTGAACTAAGTAACTAAATCCAAACTATAATGAGAAAATCTGATTATTTTATGTGGGTCAACAGAAATCAACTACATGGGACTGAATGAACTCATAAATATGATTTATACCCTTGACTTTGAAAAATATACCAGCTTGAATCTGTTTCCCACTTTTTTTTCTCTTTCTCTGGGACCTACAACTGGTTAATGAAGTATATGTCTTTGTAAATGGAGATGGGACATTTGTCTTTTTCTCTCTACCTGACCCTGCCAGGATTTTGCTTCTCCAGCTGCCTACCCTGTGGACTTGATAGTTTATTGCAACTAGATTACGACTTAGTTATAATAATCATTGTTTTAACCTGTTCTTTGCTTCCAAACAGTCTATACTTGTGTCTCTGCTACACTATAACCTTGTCAAGGTTACTAGCTATGTTCAGTCAGTTCAGTTCAGTCTCTCAGTCATGTCTGACTCTTTGTGACCCCATGGACTGCAGCATGCCAGGCTTCCCTGTCCACCATCAGGGACCTTACACCCGGAGCTTACTCAAACTCATGTCCATTGAGTTGGTGATGCCATCCAACCATCCATCCTCTGTCGTCCCCTTCTCCTCCTGCCTTCATTCTTTCCCAGCATCAGGGTCTTCTATTTTGTAATACTGTTGTCTCTTATAGTATGTAACCAGGCCTCCAACAAATGTAATGGTGAGTAGGTGACTTGAAGCAATTTATGGAAAATATAGTTCTGCATCCCTCCAAAAATTGTAATAGTAATTGTAATTCTTGGCATGGGAAGAAGCAAGAGGGAAATATCTCCTGGATCTTAATAGATTAGAAGATAGAGGATCCAGAGAACACTTTACTATCTATCAATGGGCCTAATCCAGAATTAATGCCTGGAGTGACATATTGATGAGAACTTCCACCTGATCTGAGATGAGCTTTCCAGCACCATGGGACAAAAATTGTCATGAAATGTCTCCCAAATATCGATTGAATTTTCAACCACAGGGAGGTACCGTGAAATGGAGTATTTCCTGCCATATCAGTAAACAAGAATGTCACAGTCAGCAATTTGGGACCTCCAGATGTGAATTTCTGACCCTAGAAGGCCCTCAAAAGGGAGAATAAGCCTGCAATACAGCAGCTGTTGGCTGCTGCCACACCCTACAGTGAGCAAGGAACTAAGGCTGTGAAAAATCAAGAAGCAGGATGCTGGCCCCAGGTAGCTGCGATGCATATGAAAGGAATGATTTCAGTGAGCCCAAATGCTTGTATCTTTCCATACACAGAAGAGTGCTAAATTCCTTTTGAGAAATCTGGTTTTTCTTAATTAAGAATAATCTTTTGATGTTCAGACTACACACCCCTTGTTGCAAACTCATATATATCCTAACTCCTCAATCCACCTCCTGGGAGCAATTTCAGAATCTGTCTCCTGGACTTGAAGTTCTAACAATTCCCACCAAATAAAACGCGCGCGTGTGTGTGCATGTGTGTGTGTGCATGTGTGTTTGTGTGTGTGCATTTAGTCGCTTAGTCATGTCTGAATCTTTGCAACCCCATGGGCTGTAGCTCACCAGACTCCTCTGTCCGTGGGGATTCTCCAGGCAAGAATACTGAAGTGAGTTGCCATGCCCTCCTCCAGAGGATCTTCCCAGTCCCGGGATCAAACCCAGATTTTCTACATTACAAGTGGATTTTTTACCATCTGAGTCACCTCTTTTAGGCTGTGACTACCTTTTTTTAGTTGACACAGGTCAACTTGCCTAAAGTCACAGTGTTTAAACATTATTCTGGATGTTTCTATAAAGGTGTTTTATTGAGATTAATGTTTAAATCAATGGACTTTGAGGAAAGGAGATTGCTTCCATAATGCAGGTGGGCCTCATCCAATCAGTTGAAGGTCTGAAGAGAAGAAAAGAGAAACTGTCCTGGAGTAAGAAGGTGTTTTGCAAGCAGACTGCCATCAAACTTGAGCTGCAACGTTGTCCCTTCCTAGGTGGCCAGCGTGACAGCCTTTTTGGATTTTCTATTAAAATGTACCTGTGGGATTTTTGCTTACGGGGTGTTAAAGAAAGTAAATAGAAGTAGTCGTGTTCAAGCTTCAGAGGCAAGAAAGCAGAGCAGGCCTCTGACCTCGCTTCTGACCTCTCTGGATACTGCCCTGACTCCATGCCTGCTGTGAGTGCAGGACTAGCAGCACCCCAGATAAGACAGGGGGCAGATCTTGGAGTTGTTGAGCCCTTGGAGGTGGTCTGGGCAACCATGGCTAAGGGTTTACCAATGTTCCAAGATTTGCAAAACAAAACAAACAGCATTGTAAAAAAGATTAACATAATCCAGTGTTGCAATTTACTGGCAAACAGATGATGGTATCAGTCTGTGGCCTGGAATTATAAGCGGGAGCCCCCATACTGCAATTTTGAAGTCTTACCCAATGGAGCAAACACGCTGCCCTGGACCTTTTCCCAGTTGAGACCCCAGATTGCTATTACACAGGGCTTCCCAGCACTGTTTGAGCCTGGATGTCGGTCAGTGCGATTTGTCGATGTACGTACTGTTACCCTCCTTTTGTTGTTGTTGTTTAATCGCAGAGTAGTTTCCAACTCTTTTGCTACCCAATGGACTGTAGCCCACCAGGCTCCCCTGTCCATGGGCTTTCCTCGGCAAAAATACTGGAGTTTGTTGCCATTTTCTCCTTTAGGGGCACTTCCTAACCCAGAATTGACCTCAATTTTCCTACATTGGCAAGTGGATTCTTTACCAGTGACCTACAAGGAAAGCCCCCACCCAAAGAATATCCGTACAAATTCCAGTGGCAAGATTACATCAATTTCCAAATAATTTATAATCTGTTTCAACCAGTGTTTCTCCACCTTTTTTCATTAGTACTCCACTAAGGAGCTGTTTTTAGTCTTTTTAATCCTAGTCAACACTTTATTAAGTTAAATATTACAGATATAATGTATATCTGTTCACATATTATGTATATCCATACCTTATACATATAAAGAATAAGATTTTTGCCACCAAGAACAAATTTTCACCAAAAACACAGTCTAAGCAGTGAATGGTTTACAGTATTAAAACTTTTTAAAAAAGAATAAATATGGAGAAGAAATGATGTGTTTCAGCACTCAGTTATGTAGATTATTTCCAAAATAATTCAACTACTCAGTTGTATCAAAATTAATTTTTCCTGAAGTAGGTACTATTCTTAACTATAGGTAATCCTTGCCTTGCCTGGGTGTTAGGGAGGGACCATAAAAATGGCAATCAAAGCCAATTTTAATAAGGAATGAGGAAAATTATTATTGTTCTGTGACCTTGAAAAAAAATGGTCAAAATATTTAAGTGTCAGCTGTAAACGTAAAACAAAATGAAAAAAAAATTTAAAAATTAAAAAAGGAAAATTTTTGCTTTTTCTTTTACTCTACTGTTTCTATTTCTATTTGTATATTGAAAGATAATTCTTCATTAAATATTGAAACTGTTTACTTGTATATAACAAGTGGTTTCTTTTATGAATGAATCCTTTGAACCCAAAACAAAAGTTAAAACTTTCACCGAAGCATGGTGATGGCATGTTTCGGCAAAACAAGTGATGGCACAGAGGCCAATTACCACTGAGAGAAGACTTGCTTTACTTACACTTCCCAAATTGGAGGGGTCTTCTATCCCCACAAAGGGCCACATGATGAAGCAACAGTCTGGTCAGGAGACAGAAGCAAAGGTGAGAGGAAAGCATGGCCCAGAGCTTTTATTGTGTTTTCCATGGAAAAAGCAAGGCAGGCAGGAAAACAGCTTAGCAATGGCAAATGTGAATAAAGTTAGTGGGCTCTAGGCTACATTGCTGGTCTCCAGTTTTCTGCAGTGGTTTAGGGCAGGGGATATAGTGGCTTGGAGTGTGAGAGTTGGATAAAGTTAGCTGTTGTGGTATGGACTTGGGATTAGTTGTCTGCAAATAAAAGGTATGTTCACAGTTGATTATTATTTCTCCCTGGCCAGGAAGTGTTCCCAACATGTCAAACCATAATGAAATATAGGACATTTAAAATATGATTCATATGGACTTGAGCTGCTATATCAGTTCTTTCTGAGTCTCCAGACTGCTGGCACATCCTGCAGATTTTGGATTTTCAGTCTCTATAATGAGCCAATTCTTTAAAACTAATCTAGGTATATAGATAGATATATAGATATAGATATATAAACATGCAGCTGTTCTCTGGAGAGCCCTGAAGTCCTGTTGCAGAAGCTGGCTGAGGCCCAGTTTTGACCTGCATATTAGAACACTCTTGCAGCAAAAACAATGTTGGATCTCACATATTCTGATTATATTCTGATTGTAGGCTTTCTTCTAGAATTTGGTCTGGAAGATCACAACTTTCTTTCTACCTCTTTATGAAGACTTTATTTTAAATAAATTGATTCAAACTTTTAATTTCTTCCTTTTTATTTTTTGGCGGAAGAGTCAATCCAAATACTGTAGACCATCTGCGGCAGTTGTTTCACCAGGGGCCCTCTCACCCCTCCTGCTGATCTTGGGATGGGGTGTCCTTCCAGTTGAACTCTTATAACCTCTTTCTGGTCTGTGGGATGGGCTGGGAAGGTGTCAACAGGCTCCTATTTCCTCTGGCTGCACTTGGGGTCAGCTAATTGGGAGCCTTAGCTGAAGATTTGAGGAAGGAAATAAAACGGTCAGGGCATTTACTCTATGAAAACCCCGCTTGTGAGGTTTCCTAGGCTTGCTATGTCCCTCAACTGCAGGCCTCCCCTTCTCTCAAGGCAGCTTCTCTGTGACCTTCCCATCAAGACCCATAGGGCCTTGAGGTGGCAAAGTCTCTATTGCTGTTGCCTAGGGAGGGATCCTGAACTGGGCCTTCTCTTTTCCTTGTACCCCAACCATAATACTATGGTATTTAGTTCTTTTGTAAATAAACACTCTACAGTTTACCCTCCCTTAGTGTGTGCCAGCTCCAAAGCCCATACTTTGTAATGTCCGTTCAAGGTAATGATCACATTTTTCTCTCATCTGTGTTTATCCTTTTATTCATTCAATCTAGTATGCTCTTTAATTCAACTACTATATTATTCCTTGCTTTTTTGCTTGCTCCTGGGAAGAAAAGCAATGACAAACCTAGAGAGTGTATTAAAGCAGAGGCATCATTTTGCCAAAAAAAGGTCTCGCTAGTCAAAGCTATGGTTTTTCCAGTAGTTATGTACAGATGTGAGAGTTGGACCATAAAGAAGGTTGAGAGTTAAAGAATTGGTGCTTTTGAATTGTGGTGCTGGAGAAGACTCTTGAGAGTCCCTTGGGCAGCAAGGAGATCAAACCAGTAAATCCTTAAGGAAATTAACCCTGAATATTTATTGGAAGGACTGATGTTGAAGCTGAAGCTCCAGTACTTTGGTCACCTGATAGGAAGAGTCGACTTACTGGAAAAGAGCTTGATGCTGGGAAAGACTGAGGGCAGGAGGATAGGGGGCAACAGAGAATGAGGTGGTTGGATGGCATCACCGACTCAATGGACATGAGTTTGAGCAAATTCTGGGTGACAGTGAAGGACAGGGAAGCCTGGTGTTCAGAAGTCCATGGGGTCACAAAGATTCGGACATGACTTAGCAACTGAACGACAATAAAAGTTATTCCTATAAATTATTTTGACTTTGTTCTTTTCTGTGGTTCCTTTGTCTTTGGTCTTATTGTTAATAGTATTTTCCTATATCCATAAGGATATTCATTATGCCTATTCAACATTTTTGTCTGTCTTTTCCAACAAGTCTATTTCAAATACAGTAAAGCCCCTATGTATGAATGAGTTACATTCTGAGAGCATGTTCATAAGTCTAATTTGTTTGTAAGTACAATGAAGCCCAGGTACCCAGCTGACACAATCGGCTACATTGTAACTGTAACAGGTTTATAATGTGCTTAGT
Source organism: Capra hircus (assembly GCF_001704415.2). NCBI lineage: Eukaryota > Metazoa > Chordata > Mammalia > Artiodactyla > Bovidae > Capra > Capra hircus. Next base: position 63,048,235 of record NC_030821.1, read on the forward strand.
TGCTCAGTTGTGTCCAACTCCTTGTGACCCCATGAACTGTAGCCTGCCAGGCTCCTCTGTGCATGGGGATTCTCCAGGCAAGAATACTGGAGTGGGTTGTCATTTCCTCCTCCAGGAGATCTTCCCAGCCCAAGGATAGAACCAAGGTCTCCCACATTGCAGGTGGATTCTGTGCTGTCTGAGCCACCAAGGAAGCCAGGTTTATAATACTTTTCACAAAAATAGTACATTTAAAATCACACACAAAAAAACATTTTTTAATCTTATAGTACAGTACCTTGAAAAGTACAATGGTATAGAGTACAACAGCTGGCAGACAGGTTGGCACCTAGTGAACAGGCAAGAAGTATTACTGACTGGAGGGGGGAGAGGTTGGCCGATGGTAGAGGTGAAGGATTGTCAGCAACAGGAGACAGAGGGCCAGCTGCAATTTCACTCATGCCTGACAGTGATGGCACGGGTTCTGGTTCCTGCTGGAATCAATTCTATCTACCTTCTTGAAAAAGATGATCCAGTGGTATCTAGGTAGAAGCTCTATTTTCCTTGTCATAGATGCCACGATAGTACTGGGCTGCACTCTGAACAGCTGCTGCAACCGTCATGTAGCATTCTACATTCGCGTCCTGCGCCTCTCACACTAATGGTGCCTCCTCAAATAAACAAAATCCCCTTGCCATTTCCTGCATCATGAATCTCTTCAGTTCTTCAGTTACCTCTTCTTTTTGTCTCTCTTCATCCTTTCTCTGGTAAAGTACACAGAAGCATGGCCACCTGTAGAGAATGCACACACCAGACACATGAACTGACTCATGTGACTGACACACATGAAGTGACTGGACATGGAACACACAGTCACATCGGTTAAGTTCACGACTTGAAGGTTTGTGTGTAGTGGACTTACTGTAACCTATAACATGCAGTCTGTTGTATTTCTCATGTGACAGTCACACTCAGTGTGTAGCTGTGTGAACACGTGAGCTATTCCCCAGGTTAACAGCTGCTCTGTCACTCTGGAACAGTGCACCAGAGAAGGACTGAGGTCCTAATGAGTTGAAGGAGAAGGGAGGGTGTCTGCAGGCACCAAAGGGTCGCTCTTATGCTTTCCTTAGTACTGGCTCTACTAGTCAGCTCCTATAGTCAGGGCCTCAACTGAAAGCCTTAGAAGAAATTGCTATGGAAGGATCAAGTCTCCCTAGTAGCAATGCTTCTTTGGGGTAGAAGTAAGGGGATGGAGGGCAAAAGCTCAAAGGTGGACGGCGGGACCTACACACCTGTTGACATGGCCACCCTGAAGCACAGTGGCACCAGAGGAGGGTTATGCAGCATTTATCATGAGGTTGTGTGTGTGGGGTGTAGGAGCAGAGCATGTGAAGAGATGCTCTCTTCAAGTCAATTCTCTCACCTCCTTCCTTTCTCCCCGCCAGCTACAGATCACTCCAATTTCTCTGGTTTTTCTCTTGATTTTGGTTTCTGAAATCTACATTTTCTTTTCACCTCCCCAGTTCATCCAGGGTTGATTCTGGGGTGAGAGCCAGAAGCCTATGGGAAGCTCCTGCTGGCATGGCTGGTGAAACCCACCTCAAGGGCCTCTTCCAGCCTATCCCCCAGACCCAGAGTCAATTATCCTTACAGATCTGCCTTCTACTCTACCCTCAGTTTTATTTGAGATCTTTCTTTGCCACTGACCAGAGGGAATTCTGAGACATTTGGGACAGTCAGTCCTGAGAGAGTCAGGGCCTGAAGAGTCTGTGAGGGGCCTTCACTGAGAGGAGAACAGAGGTTTCCAAGCACTCTCAAGATGTCAGGGCTGGAATTCCTGTTCCACTATTGACCACTCAGGGGCCACAGACATGTCACTTACCCAGACTAAGCCTTGTGTCCTCAACTATAAAAAGTTGAAAGGTTGTTGCTGAGCCATGAAAGACGCTGGGATTCTTGGCCTCCAGAGGAGAGGATTTCAGTCTGGGGCCAGTGATGAGGCTTGATCACGCAGAGCTTTTGTGTGATAAAGTTTTATTAAAGTATAAAAGAGACGGAGAAAGCTTCTCACATAGACATCAGAAGGGGGCAGAAAGAGTGCTCCCCTGCTAGTCTTTAGTAGGAAGTTATATACCTACTAGCAGGCTGCTAATTAGAGAAAGGAAATGTCTCAAAACTCAGGGTGAGACCAGGCCCCTCACCCACAACATGCATTTTGAGATAACATTGGCACAAGGTGAGTCATCCCAGGCCATAAAATGATTGACATGAATGTTGGCGAAGAAAGACGGGTTTCTAAGCAAATACGTAGTCTCATTAACATAGCTTAAGAGAACATTTGCATGAGTAAAACATACTGGTTTGTCAAGGCTGTTCTGAGTCTTAGGCAGAACCAACTTGAAGAAAGACAGAGTCTAAGGTAAATACATAGTTCATTAACATAGCTTAAGAAAAACATTTCCATAAGAAAAATGCATTAGTTAGTTCAAGGTTTGAGAAAAGTTAAGGTTAGTGGAAACAGGTGTCTCCATGGCAACAAAGAATTTTAAACGAAACCTCCTTTTAATTTGGTATAGAGAAGGGAAAGAAGGCTGACTTGCAGTTTGTTTCCTCCTGCTTTGAGAGAGAGAGAAAACATCTGACCCTTGCAGCCTATTTCCTCCATTTGGAGACCCCTAGCCTTCCTGCCTGTTACCCTCTCAAAGTGACCAAGCCTAGATAAATAATACTGTTGACTAAACAGATGCACAATATGAGAGTTGCAAGTTCAAGGAGGACTGCAGCCTGGGAGACAGTACCTCAGACAGCTCTGAGAGACTGCTCCAAAGAGGCAATGGAGAAAGGTAAATATATAAGGTTTTGGTGAAGGGGGCATTCAATGCAATCAAGCACTTACTTTACAAAAGGTTTTCTGCTAGTCAAGAGGAGCTGATGTCACCATGAAGGGATTTAGTGCTTTTCTAGATATGAAGAGATGCAAGGATTAAGGATGATGAAATAAGTTCCTGAAAATATCTAACTATCTGAAGACCTGTTCCACTAGTTTCCCTGGAGCACAGAGTGCCTCACTCTCCATCCTGAATTCCCCTCAGTAGGTGTTCAGCAGCAGCAGCAGCACAGGTTTCAATCTCAGAGGCAGACGGCAAATGCTGTTGTTGTTGTTTGGTTGTTGACAAAGGCTCTTGGCAAGTGCCAACTGGTAGTTGGCAATACTGAGCATTGAACCTGATTCCAGGTAATAGGGAGGTGGGCTGGGATTGGAATTGTGACTCTTCAGGTCTCCAGAGTGTCCAGATAATGCTTTTGTATCCCCTGAATTGGACATCCAGGGAGCTTCATAGAGAAGCAGTCACATCTCTCCATGCTCCAAACAGAAACATGCTGTTGGACAGAACAGAAGTTTCCATGTTTGAGAAATCCAGCACAGCCCACATGAGGCCTCTGTGCATTGAAAGAAAGGGACGTTTCCCAGGACCGTGGGTGGGACTGTGGGTGGTTGAGATGGCAGATCTCACCTGACCTCACTTGCATCTCAGGCCCAGCAGCCCTGTTCTGCTATCTATAACTTAGCCCACTGTCAGGGAGGTCTTTCTCACTTCCAGACACTTCTGAACTGGGAACAAAATCTGTGTTAGTGGAAGCAAGATTCTGGTGACCATGTGTGGGTCACTTCACCTGCTGTTACATGCTGGCAAGGGGGCAGGGCTCTTTGGGTGACAACGGGTTTGGAAAGAATTTTCACAGACCACCTGATGGCACTTTGGGCACAGTGGACTTGCAATGAATAACGCTCTTTCCTGATCAACAAGGGTCCAGGCTGGGGGCTGTGGTTGTTCTTCTGAGAGCTCTGCTAACTGACTAAAATTCTGTGACCCAGATGTGCTTGCCAGGCACAGTTCAGGACATGACTTATGGGCTTGGGGCTGGGCCAGCAAGTCCTGGGTCAGCCCAACCTCAACCACTGCAGGGAACTGCAACTCCACAGGGGGGTTGGAGGTTGGGCCTCTGGAGACCATCAGAGGACAGGGCTATGGCAACAGGGAGAACAGGCTGGAGCTGAGCCATGGAAGAGAGCTCTGACTGCCGACATGAGCCTGGTGGCCAAGGTCTCTTGCTCTTTATTTCAAATCAAGCCTTTCAAACACAGCCTCGGTGGCCTATCAGCTCAGAGATGATCTTACACCTCTAGAGTGACTGCTATGCTGACTCAGCGCCCTGCAGGCCTTGGGCTGTAAACACTTCATCGCTGAGCCCTGTCAGCTCCTCTGAAAGACTCCTTGAGGAGGACTCAGCTCCAGATGAAGATCATCTACCTCTAGAGTGACTGCTATGCTGACTCTCAGTGATCTGCAGGCCCTGGGGCATAATGCTTTGTCCCTGAGCCCTGCCAGCTTTTTTGGTAGACCAAAGAGTATTCATACCTGAATACCAAGGAGTATTCAGCTCCAGATGGCCTGCCAGTCACTCAGTGTCCCTGTCTTTTCCCATCTCTGCCCAAGGAGGAGCTCAAAGCACATTTGGGGTGGGGGTATGAGGTGGTTCTGATGACTCAGAAACAAGAGCAGAGGCTTCTTCCATTGTTTTTATTTTATCAGGCTTGGATCAGAGTCAGATTTAGGGAGGACTCAGAGTTGAACACATTTAAGTGCAGCCAGTTGGCAAAAACGCAGATGGGCTTCTGAGAAGATAGCCACGGGGCCCCATGTGTCTGTCAGAGCCCCATTGGCCAGAGGAAAGTCAGCAGCAGGTGGAAGGTTTGTGAAGCCACAAGGACTAGGAAGTTCCTGGGCTTGTGGACATTGCCCAGAGAATTAAAGTTTATCAGAGCAGGAGGTTTCTCCTCAGCAGGAGCAGTTGAAGGGTCAGGATTGGGCGAGCTTTTCTGCTTCTCAGTGATCCATTGGTTGTAGTAGGAGAATTTGGTGAAAATGCTACGGGTTTCTCACAGAGTGCACTAAAGCTGGACAGCCCCATCAGATACCAGGTGTCATTTAATTTGCAGACGAGGGGTCCCCCAGAATCGCCCTGAGGAAAGAGAGGGCGTGAGTCATGCGGACCAACATGGAGATGGCATTGTTCAGAAAGTGTGAGGAGAACACACTGGAGTTTAGAAGGCCTCATAGCTAGATGGGAATATGAGTGAGTTGTTATCAGAATTACATGGGCAGTTTGAAAGGTCCAGACACAGGCTTCCCGCTGCAAACCTTCTAGATCAAAATCTCAGGGGTGAGGCCTTAGGGCTCATTTCATATCCACAAGAAGAAACAGGGGCACCCCAGGCTCAGGATGTGAGTCCTCTCCCCTCCCAATCCCATGTGAGAGAAGGTACCTCTAATGTCCTGAAGAATGGCTGCAGCAGGCCTAGAAGCTGCCAACTGCCTGATCAGCCTGACACTGCATCCCAACCATCATTTTTTGTTGTTCAGTCACTAAGTCATGTCCCACTCTTTGTGAACCCCACAGACTGCAGTCTGCCAGGCTTCCCTGTCCTTCACTATCTCCTGGAGTTTACTCAAACTCATGTCTTTTGAGTCGGTGATGCCTTCCAACCGTCTTAAGCTCGGTCATACCCTTCTCCTCCTGCCCTCAATCTTTCTCACTGTCAGGGTCTTTTCCTATGAGTCAGCTCTCTGCATCATGTGGCTAAATTATCGGACCTTCAACTTTAGCATCAGTCCTTCCAATGAATATTCAGGGATGATTTCCTTAAGAATTGACTTGCTCTCCAAGGGACTCTCAAGTGTCTTTTCCAGCACTACTTTCAAAAGCATTAATTCTTTGGCCCTAAGCCTTTTTTATGGTCCAAATCTCACATGTGTACATGACTAATGGAGAAACCAAAGCCAGCTTCTTCACTGTCCTCTTTCACTCTCATCAATCAGCTCTTTAGTTCATCTTCATTTTTTGCCTTTACAGTGGTACCATCTGCTTATCTGAGGTTGTTAATAGTTCTCCTGGCAATCTTGATTCCAGCTTGTGATTCATCCAGCCTGGCATTTCACATGATGTATTCTGCATACAAGTTAAAAAAACAGGGTGACAATTTACAGCCTTGATGTATTCCTTTCCTAATTTTGAACCAGTCCGTTGTTCTATGTTCTGTTCTAACTATTGCTTCTTGACCTGCATAAAGGTTTCTCAGGAGACAGGTAAGGTGATCTGGTAGTCCCATCTCTTTAAGAATTTTCCAGTTTGTTGTGATCCACACAATCAAAGGCTTTATTGTAGTCAGTAAAGTATATGTTTTTCTGGAATTCCCTTGCTTTTTCTATGATCCAACAGATGTTGGCAATTTGATCTCTGGTTCCTCTGCCTTTTCTAAATCCAGCTTGAACATCTGGAAGTTCATGGTTCATGTACTGTTGAAACCTGGCTTGGAGAATTTTGAGCATTACTTGCTATCCTGTGAAATGAGCATGTTTGAACATTCTTTGGCATTGCCTTTCTTTGGGATTGAAATGAAAACTGATCTTTTCCAGTCCTGTGGCCACTGATGAGTTTTCCAAATTTGCTGGCATATTGAGTGCCAGCAGACAGCATCATTTTTTAGGGTTTGAAATATCTCAGCTGGAATTCCATCACATCTACATCTAACTGTGTTCATAGTGATGCTTCCTAAGGCCCATTTACTTCACACTCCAGGATGTCTGGCTCTAGGTGAGTGATCACACTGTCATGGTTATCCAGGTCATTAAGACCTTTCTTGTACAGGTCTTCTGTGTATTCTTTCACCTCTTCTTGATCTCTTCTGCTTTTGTTATGTCCTCACCATTTCTGTCCTTTATTGTGCGCATCTTTGCAGGATATGTTCCCTTGGTATCTCCAATTTTGTTGAAGAGGTCTCTAGTCTTTCTCATCTTTTTGCTTTCCTCTATTTCTTTGCATTATTCACTTAAAGAAGGCTTTCTTTTCTCTCCTAGGTATTCTTGGGAACTCTACATTCAGTTGCGCATATCTTTCCCTTTTTGCTTTGCCTTTCTCTTTCCTCAGCTAATTTTGAGGCCTCCTCAGACAACCATTTTGCCTTCTTGCATTTCTTTTTCACATGAGGTGAATCTACACAGTTATCACCAGATGGTCAATACTGAAATCATACAGATTACATTCTCTGCAGCCAAAGATGGAAAAGCTCTCTACAGTCAGCAAAAGCAAAACCCGGAGCTGATGCTGGCCCACATCATTAGCTCCTTATTGCAAAATTGAGGCTTAAATTGAAGAAAGTAGGGAAAACCACTAGGCCATTCAAGTGGAGTGAAGCAAAGTCACTAAGCTGTGTCTGACTCTTTGCGATCCCATGGGCTGTAGCCTTCCAGGCTCCTCTGTCCATGGGATTTTCCAGGCAATAGTACTGAAGTGGATTGCCATTTCCTTCTCCGGGGATCTTCTTGACCCAGGGATCGAACCCAGGTCTTCAGGTATGACTTAAATCAAATACCTTATGATTACACAATCGAGGTGAAGAATAGATTCAAGGGATTGGATCTGGTAGACAGAGTGCCAGGAGAACTATGGACTGAGGTTCATGATACTGTACCCGAGGTGGTGATCAAAACCTTTCCACCCAAGCTTTTGTGTTTGATTTACTATGGTTTCTAGTTTTTCCTCAGTTTCTTGGTTAAACTTCTTTAGAAAATACCAAACTGCTAGATGTGCTGAGGGAAAGAGGTGAGGCCTATGCCGAGGCTGGCAGGATGGCTGGACTTGAAGGGAATCCCAAGGGACTTCCAGGAGAATGTGAGGAACTTTGAGTGCGGGACGCCAAGACAGGAAGTCACCTGGCACTATGGGGCGTAATGTTTCCATCTCACAGGGCAAAAAGTGGAACCAAGGAAACACAGCACCCCTCCACCCTCTGTATTCAGCACGTGTATTCATCTAGAACATGAAGAGCACATTCCGCACGTGGGAGACAAGATGATGGCGCACGACACAACACAGAGCACATTCTCCACATCTGCAGACTCACAGGTGAAACAGAAGGGGCCAGAGGAGGATCCTAAGAGAGCTTCTCTAAGCTAAGACTGGAGAGATGAGCAAGGCCTGACTCTGGGAGATGCAGGCAGAGGTGGCCTAGAGTGACAAGCTCTGCCCCCAGTCCTCATCAGCCAGGAGCTGGAGGTGAAGGGAGCACTGGAGGACACCCAGCAGGGAGGTGATGTGACCTAAACTGGATTCTAAATGGATGGGAGGTTGGTTCTGGGGCTGGGTAGAACACAGTCAGCTCAGTGGGAGGCCATGAAACTGCAGGGACACAATGAGGACACGGCGGTGGCAGCCAGTGTAACAGAGATGGGCAGGAAATGGTCGAAACTCAGAATCCACCATACTGACCCTTCCTCTCTACCTAAGGAAAGAGTGGAGCATGGCAAGGAGAGCAGGATGAGGATGAGTGCCAAGGCATGGGTCTTTGGTGGGACTGGTGTCAGGAGGAGGAGAACGGGAGCAGGAGACGCCGGAGGGGCCACCCTTAGAATCTGATGAAAAGTGCTGCAGGCTGTATTGCTGCGGGGATGTGCGAGGAAGTCCCAGCGAGGTTGAGGCCTTTGGTTATCTTGATAAAAGCAGTGTGAGGGAATGGCAGGTGCCGATGTTTGATGAAGCGAGCTGAGGTGAGAAAGAGAAGTGAGCAAGCAAGAGAGGGCAAGTGCAGACATCCTGCGACAAGCTCTGCTGGGAAGGCAGGCAGAGAATTAGGGCAGTGGTGAGAGGAGAGAAGGGTCATGTGGCATATTTGAAGATGGCAGTGTGTTTCTGAGACAGAGAAAGCACTAGAAAGAAGGTGCAGGAGGAGAGGAGAATGTGTGAGGAAGCTGGTGGGGGCTCAGCCTCAGAGAAGGACATGGTTCTTCTAAGGCTGACTTTGGTCACCCCTGTCCTCTTGCCTTTCTGAACCTCAGTTCCCCCACCATAAACTAGAAGCTGCACTGAGTGGGAGAAGACATTGACAGTGCACAGAAGCACTGCTAGACTCACAGCCCTCAACTCAGTTTGAAATAAGGGCAAAATACTTGGATAGATACTACAAAAAGACAATACACATATGCAAAAGACCTTGCCTTCATTATTCATCAGAGAAACACAAACTAAAAATACTCGCAATGGGTAAAACCAGAATGTGGACAGTGTGAAGTCCTGGCGGCCAAATGGAGCAGCCATTGTTGGTGGGAGCGCAAATGTGTCCAAGCAGGGTGGGAGGCTGGTCTCCAGCATCTAGGAGAGACGAACAGGCGCGCATGTTAGGGGACAGCAATTCTACTCCTAGCATTATACCCGACCAAAATATAAACCCATGAACATTCAAACACACGCACAAGGATGCCACCTGCAAGCGTCTCAAGCAGAAACTGCCATCAACACTAGGATGGAAAAAGAAATGGTATATTCACACAACACTAAGCAGGTAATGCTGTGCAGCAATATGACACCTAACAGAAACTCCACACAAGACAAACAGAACTCACACACAAAATGGTGACTGAAGGGGACTGAAAGCGTGCCCTGTGAGATTCCATTTATGTCCTGACAAACATTTATGTCCATTTATGTCAAGGCTACTCTGGGGTAAAAGGAAGGGGTATGAGGATGCCCATTTGGATGCTGGTTACTTGAATGTGCCAATTTCTAAAAGACATATCCAATGATACACTTGTAAAGTATGCCGTTTTCTATGCATTCTATCCTTCAACAAAGCTTCTAAAAGTTATAAAGAAAATGGAAGGAATGGACCAGCACCCTTTGAGGGCTTCTGTGCTTCAGCTCTGATGCATCAGGCTGGGGTGCACCTGGGAAGAGGAAGTCAGGGACTGGGGAAGGGCTCAGAGAAGTCAAGAGAGGGGGCAGAAGCCGCAGGAGAGGAGAAGCAGCCCATGTTACTTACTGGGCAGACAGACTCTCCTTTCAGTAAGTCTGCAGCACACAACATGCCGTCCTGTACAGAAACTGTTTGGTCACTCCTTTCTGGCGGTTTCAAAATCTTTTCACAAAATGAATTAGCCAAAATGCCGACCTCTGCTTCCTGCAGTGTTTTGGGGGTAGGTAGGAGCTGTGTAGGTGAAGGGAGAGGGCTTCAGATGTGGGGTGGACCCTGAGAAAGAGACCAGCTCGCTCCCTAACCTTCCTGCTAATAGAGATGCTGCCAGTTCTAGTTGCCAGGATTGGGGAAGCCTTCAGTGGATGTGCAGAGATGAGGGGGAAAGATACCTTGCAGATGAAACAGCAAATGTGAGGGGCCCATGGTGGGGAGGATGAGGAAGGAGATCATTGTGGCTGCAGTGGGTACAGTAGGGGGTGAAAAAGATAAGGCAATATCATAGCTGAGTCCAGAGCAAGGAGGGCCTCCTCACCAGGATGCGGAGCTTGGATTTCATTCTAAGCACACTAGGAAACCACTGAAGGCTCTGCTTATCTTTAAAAAACAACGAATCTGGCTGCCCTGTGGAAACAGAAGCAGAGGCACAGAGGGTGGAAGCTGGGTCCTGGCTTGGCCAAGGCACAGCAGTGCCTCGTGGTGCTTAGGCGGCTTGACAAACGAGGCATGGCTCTGCCTCCTAGAGGAGCACATGTCTAGGGACACTGTCCATGCGGGTGCTATTTCTAGATCTTGTTCACAGATCGGAGGCATCCTCCTGTGGCAGCACAGCGTGCTGCTGATGGCTTGCTCCTATGCAGTGCTTGTCCTGTGTGCCTCACATGTCACAGGGCAGGCACAGGCCCAGCAACTGTGATCAGCAGAGGGTATGGAGAGGGAAGCACAGTTAACAGCTGGGAATCTCTTTAGTGTCAGCTGCTCCCTGTCCTGGTGGCTGATCCAGCCTGTGACTTCCTTTCATGTCCCAACACCTCCCATCTCACCTGTCTTGGAGAATCTTTCTTGCTTTGCCAGTGGTTCTTAACAAGTGACAGCCCATCCCAGGACATATCTTTGGAAATGTTGGAGAGTTGGCTATTCTCATGATGAGGCATTGTGACTGACATTTGTGGCCAAGACCAGGGATGCTGGCACTGGCCTGCACAGCAGACAAAGTCCTGCCCCAAATGACTCCACTGAAATATGGTCTGCCAAATCATGACCCTACAAATCATGTCAAATTTACATTCCACATTTTTTTCACTCAATGTTATTATTTTTCTGAATCAAAGGCATTCACCCTAGCACAAAATTCTCTCAGTCTAAAAATAAGCATGCCCAGCAAGCTGGCAGAAGGGGTAAGCTTCACTTGAGTTAAGGGATGAGGGACATGAGATTCATTGATGTATGTTCTTAAGCCATAAATGCTCCAACTTAACCTCCCTGGCCAGAAAGCAGGCCCACCTTTATTTCCTTATTGCTGCCCAAGTACCTCTACCTGCAGTGGAAGCTCAAGAGGTGTCCCGAAGGGACTTGCCCAAACAGGACCAGGGAGTCAAGTTGGAATCCTGGGTAGCTGAGTCAAAGAGCTCAGGATCCTGGTTTTGAAATTAGAGATACTGAGGCTATTTTGAACCATGGGCTGAAGGAAACTTGAAGCATGAGAATGGCTGGAAGGGCCCCACAGTGGTTACTGTAATCCCCTCTCCCTCAGCCCTGGCTGTCACTCACCTTGGGTAGTGACCATCCCCCAGCCGGTTATCCAGCAGACGATAGGATTGAGTAACTGGATATTAGCTTCCGGGAGGCAGACGGTTCGGATGGAGTCAGAAAACTTTGCAGGGTGATAGAGCTGTAAGAGAGCTATGTCACTCTCCTGGTAGTAGCGTTTGTTATAGTCAGCGTGGATGTAGAGTCGGTACCCTGCTGTCAACTGACTGTATGCAGTAGGTTTTTCTAGTTGATAGTACCCCAGCAGGATTTTGTAGTCAGATGGCTTATGGGACCTGTTGTGGGAGGTTTAGTTACTACACATATCCTCTGAGTGCTGGTCCATCATCCTTATCCTGGCTGCCTACCTCCCATCCCCTCCTCCTGGTGACACACCACCACTATTCCAAAGGATTCTTTCTCCTTCTTTCCTAATATTGAGGTAGGTTTGATTGCTGTCCATAGCCTCAGGATATTTGTCCTTTGAAAGTTTCTCATGGCTTACCCAGCATGTAATAGAATCAAAGGAGCAGAGAGTCTTTGTACTGGAAAGAAACTTTGGATACATATCAAACTGTAACCCTTCAGTTTAGATGAGCAGTCCCTTGGACAGCAAGAAGGTCAGACCAGTCAGTCCAAAAGGAAATCAACCTTGAATATTCACTGGAAGGACTGATGTTAAAGCTGAAGCTCCAATACTTTGGCCACCGGGTGCAAAGAGCTGACTCATTGAAAAAGACCCTGATACTGCGAAAGATTGAGGGTAGGAGCAGAAGGGAATAACAGAAGATGAGATGTTTGGATGGCATCACCAACTCAATGGACATGAGTTTGAGCAAGCTCCGGGAGATAGTGAAGGATAGGGAAGACTGGCATGCTGCAGTACATGGGTCCCGAAGAGTTGGACATGACTTAGCACCTGAACAACAACAACAAACTGCACCCCTACAGTTTAGATCAGCAGACACTTGGCTCATTCCCAGCTCTGACCAGAACACTTGGAAGTTCCCAGGGCCAGAAGTGATTCTCAGATTTCTCAGCCCAGAATGATGCATCCCTCTCCTGCCCAGTCCTCACACACTGCGTTCTCTATAGGCTGGTCCTCCTCTGTTAACAGGCACTCAACAAGTCCTTGTGGAACAAATAGAGGAGTTTATGGAACTGAACTTCTCCTTGCTATTGAAACATGAGCAACTTTCGACCCACATGTCCTGCTTAGGCTATCTCCCTAACCAAATTCCTCCTACAAGGCCCCTCCAATTTCAAGCCCCTCATCTGATGGCACCCACAGACTTCCCTTAACAGTGGCTCAAGATCTACTTTCTTACACATTCTGGCCTCCCATCCTGTACCACAGGAGCTGGGCTTGTGTCTCACTTTCCTGGTAGAATCAGAAACTTCAAGATGGGCTTTGCATCTCCAGTTCCTGCTCAGTGGACCTCACATGGGGCCTGGCACCTAAGGGTGCTGAATTAATAAATAGAACCAAAGTAGGATCTCAAAGCCAGCTGATGCCAGCAGCTCTAGACTCCTGACTTGGAGGGTGACACTTTCTACCCGCTCCAGGTACAGAGCAAGCTCAGGATGCACCTGAGGAGCAGTTCACTCTCTTGACCGCCCTGTCCCGTTTCTCTGGACAGAGGCCATCTGCTTTATGCATCACTCTGGCCTGTGGTGGTGACCACAGCTCCTCTTAGGCACATGTTTCAACAAAAGTGACAAGAAGAGCTGGATTCCAAGATGCCTCCAGAAAGAAACTTGCCAGTCTGTGGAAGTGGTCAGGACCCAGGGAAGCCTCTAGCAATTGTGCTGAAGATGGCCTGTGGATTGCCTGGTTGGAAGAGGGCAAAATGTTCGTCCACACAAGGTATTGATGGATGCCCCCAGCTCTGGCAAGCCTTGGGACTATGGTTCCAATACAGAGCCTGAAGCTTATGCCTGGCATGTGACCTGAGACACTACGCAGCCACCGCTATTTTCACAAAAGGAGGGAAAAGCTGAGATCTTGTGGACTCTCTAGACCTGGGCAAGATGTAGAAATCAGAGTCCATGTTGAATGCGAACAATATCTAACTCCTAAGTTTAGGGAAGATAAAGAGTAGATTGGAGGCACTTAAAATGGAAGTAAAGTCTACTTCCTAGTATTTACTGATCATCACAGAGTTAATTTCCATTTAGCTATTAACATGCCTTACATGCAGCCGAGATAACAACAGCATCTTGGCAAGTGTTACCAGAGTATGAAGGTCCAGAGGGAGAATGAGGCAAACAGCCCCTGTCCTGGGATTCAGACAGTCAGGAAACTGGAGTCTGGTGAGGATCAGGGATGGCCTTCCAGGGAGAGGGGACTTCGGAGTCAAAGGCAGGGGCACACACAGAGACCCTTGGTGGCAGCAAACCATCATCAAAGCCTAAGAAAGAAAGACTAGGACAGCCTTCATCCTCTTCTGTCCTGTCCATCTGTGCTCCCTCCCCATCCCACCCAGCAGCAGGCTGTGGGGAAGAAGTACAGTTGGAAGCAGCAGGCAGGTGAGATCACCCAGTAGTCACTGATGAGAGAAGCTCCACAGATAAACCTTCCCCGGTAGAGAAGACCTCCTTGCCAAGGCCAGCGTTTGTCAACTGCTTCCTTGCCACCAATTATCCTCCCAGTTATGGCAGTCTTCCCACATGCTGTCGAGACAGTCCCAGCCATGAGGTCTCTGTGTTATGGATGCCAACTGTGGTGCCTCCAAAGGTCAGTATCCATAGGACCCAGGCCACCATAGCCCATCCTCCCTCTTCAAGCTGGAAAATCCAAGAGCCAGGGTGAAATGATTTGACTCACATGACAAAAGGCCACCTAACTTGGCTGGTGATGGTGGTGCTACAGAAGCAGCCTGTGGATCTGGAGGAGGCAAGAAGGGAGGCAGTTGCAGAGGTGTTTATCAGCACACTAGCCAGGGCAGAGGTCCAGGTCGGGCAGTGGTCCAGACACTTTCTCAGACCTAGTTCACCTAATTAACACACTGCTTTTGAAGTCCCAGAAACTGAAGCCTTCCAGGGTGATGCCACTGAGACAAAGTGGTGGCACCTTTTCTCACCCATCCTCATATTCTAGAGAGACTGAGGCCAAACAGAACATGCTCTGCTTGACAGTTCTCTCTCTGAAGCGGTACTTCCTAATTCTCCAAATGAAGAGAGTATGGGGGCCAATAAGGACAGGAAGTGCAGGCTGCTGGTCCTTGGACAGAGGACAATTGAAATCCAGCGTGAAGACCCTGAAGTGGGCTATCACTTCCTCCACCTCTCATGCCCCACAGAGACTCAGGGACTCCAGAAACCAGCGGGCAGGTACAGGTCCTACCTGTCTCCTGTCAGGGCGGAGATGGGAACAGCGGGGAGCAGAGGGAGGGGACACATGAGGGCAAGCGACCTGGACCTCCTTCACCCTCCTACTTACTCACATGACACGGCGGACCTTGCTGGTTCATCTGCAGTCCCAGCCACCTTGGTGTGCGGCAGGAGTGAGTGTAGGCAGAGCAGGACAACAGCCAGGGTGCAGGCTACCTTAAAGCTTGGCCCTGGGCCCTCGGCTGCCGTGATCTCCGTCTGGCCGGTCCTGCACCTGCGATCCGACTGAGCTGACAGCGGCTCGCGTGGGCCCTGGGGCATGCTGGGAAACCGTCTCCTTGTGCGTGCCACACCCGTGACCTGGACTGGACGGCAGGCACGCAGTTGGAGAAGCAGCCTGCCACTGGTGTCTGGAGCTCGTAGCCCCTGGTCCCTGGATGGTAGTCATTGCTGGGTGTCCCCAGGTTGACGGTGGGCAGCAGAGGGCACATAGGATCCCTCTCCAGTGACCCTATTTAGCTGGGGAGTCATCATGACAGCTGTGGCAGTATGCCGAGGAATAGATACTAATGCTCAAAGGAATATATACTAGGGATATGTACAAGGAATTGATACTAATGCTCAGAGGAATATATACTGGGAATATATACAAGGAATGTATACCAATGCTCAGAGGTCAGGTGCTTCTATAAGGGTCATCCAATGTGGCCAACTTGCTTTCAAGATCCAGTGCACTTTCCACTCATTGTTCCTCCAGCCCCTACTCCCCATGTGATCAGGTCAGGGCCACCAAAGATAATATCCCTTTCTTAAACTCACTTGATATTATACAACATGACATAATCATGGGATGGATAATCACAGGTCTTTCCCACACCCAGCAAGAGAGAATTATACAAGAGTATGGGTCTTTAGGGGGTCCAACCACTGACCTCTAATGACTAATGGCCTTCTCAAATGCCAAATCATTCACTACGCCTCAAGGTTCCCAAGAGTCTCATCCCGTTAAACTTGAAATTTGAAGTCTCATCTGTTGGAGGATGTCACCTCTGGAGCTGAACCTGGGCAGATGGAGGCTCCTCACCCCTCCCCTGTTCTCAGAATGTAGGTTCTGTCCACAGTGAGTCTGCTCCAAGGACGCAGCCCTGAGGGAGTAAGGTGTTGGTGAGACCATCTGGACAGTTTATATGACTGAACCCAGTTAAGATTTCCATATAATCTTTAAGATTCTGGGTCGGGAGCGGGTCATGTGTGGTTGCAGAGATCTACTTGTCTTGGGACCTCCAAGTTTGTTAAAGCTTAAAAATTGTATTCTAAATTTACTTGAAATAATGGAGACTTGACTGTAAAAAATGATCATTGTGGATGCTTATCATGGCCTTTTTTTTTACAGAAAGTAACATGTGTTTGCACTGGAATAGTCCTATACGGTTGCTTCTTGTAGTAGAAATCTGAGGGTCCAGCTTTCATTTCGTACTTTCTTTGTCCCTTTCAGTAAAGATGGTAGTGTTTCTGCCATCATAAACTTCTCAGGGAATTTGTGGTCCTTGCTGTGGCTCTCACTAGGTTTAACTCCATTGGAAAAAGTCACAAAACAGATTATTGAGATTATTGCTTTCCTAACTTGGCCTTTTGTTGAGATATTATGTATTTATCACTGCAATAAAAAGCTGGAAAAAGGTAATAATGACTGTCCCCAATATATCCAGAGACAGAGGAAAAGGTTGGAAATTTTGAAGAGAAGTTGGAATAAGTGAACAGAGTAGGAAGAGAAAGGTGGTAAAGCATAGTGACTGAGATCAAAGGTGGCATCAGGTGTGGGAGAGCAGAGGTGTTGCAGATGCTAAGAGGACAAGGGGTGGGACACAGGACACTCCAGGCAGGTGGTCTGAGGACAAAGGCAGTCTCCCATTAAGTGGCTGCAGAAAAACAGTTTTCAGCGAACACTGGAAGATGAAAGGGACTTTGGTGAAGATGGGGTCCAGGAGATTTGCTGCTAACCGTCTAGGCTGTATCTGATTTTGTTCAGAGGAAAGAAAGGCATGAACGGCAGTGGAACAGATGCCTTCCATGTACTCCACGTGTCATCTTCACAACTATAAGCATTCCTAGTTTGCAGGTGAAGAAACTGAACTGAGGATAAACCAGCATTATACAGGGCTTGCAGGGTTAGGACGCAGGCCTAGCTCTGCTGGTGGCTTGCCCTTCTGTGTCCTGCTCCTGATCAGTCAGAACCCTAGCATTACACTGCCTGCCCAACACCAGTCTGTTTTCAAGGAAGTACAGAAGATAGTGTTTAGCCTGTGCCTATGACAGGGTTGCCACCACTTTGAACTGGTTAAGTGTGGAGAGGAGAAGGGTGCTGTGAGCAGTGGCAAGGTGCTGGGAAGGCTGTGGACACCTGGAAAGGAGGCTTCATGGCCACCTGGGGGGATGGAATGTCCAGACCCTTTCACAGATAAGGAAGAAACAGCTCTGAGAGGGAAAGTGACCTGCAGGCAGGTTCAGTATCAGGACTGGGCCAAGCTAGCAGGCTCTAGAATCCATGACAGTAACCACTGCCCCACAGCCTCTCTCTGTAGGCCTGCAAAATGCTGGGACAGGTGCAGACTTCCCCTCTGGCTTCTTCTAAAACCAGAAGTATATTTGATTTACAATGTTGTATTAGTTTCAGGTGCACAGCATAGTGATTTGAAATAGTTATCATTGCTGTTGTTGTTCTTTGGTACCTAAGTTGTGTCTGACTCTTTGTGACCCCAATGACTGCGGAGCACCAGGTTTCCCTGTCTTTCACTGTCTCCTGGAGTTTGCTCAGATTCATGTCCATTAAGTCAGTGATGCTATCTAACCATCTCATCCTCTGCTACCCCCTTCTCCTTTTTCCTTCGATCTTTCCCAGCATCAAGGTCTTTTCCAATGAGTCAGTTCTTCCCATCGTGTGGCCAAGTATTGGAGCTTCAGCTTCAGCCTCAGTCCTTCCAATGCATATTCAGGGTTGATTTTCTTTAGGATTGACTGGTTTGATCTCCTTATATTCCTAGGGATTCTGAAGAGTTTTCTCCAGCACCATAATTTGAAAGCATCTCTTCTTCAGGCCTCAGCTTTCTTTATGGTCCAGTTCTCACATCTGTACGTGACTATTGGAAAAACCATTGTTTTGACTATGTGGACCTTTGTCAGGAAAGTGATGTCTCTGTTTTTAATATGCTGTCTAGGTTTGTCGTAGATTTTCTTCCAAGAAGCAAGCATCCTTTATTAATAATGTCATAGCTGAAGTCACCATCCACAGTAAATTTGGAGTCCAAGAAAATAAAATCTGTCACTCCTTCCACTTTTTCCCCTTCTATTTTCTGTGAAGTGATGAGATCAGATGCCATGATCTTACTGTTTTGAATGCTAAATTTAAAGATAGATAGCTTTTTCACTCACCTCTTTCACCCTTATTAAGAGGCTTTTTAGTTATTCTTCACTTTCTGCCATTGGAGTGGTATTTGCATATCTGAGGTGGTTGTATTTCTTCCAGCAGTCTTGATTCCAGCTTGTGATTCATTCAGGCAGATATTTCATATGATGTACTCTGCACATAAGTTACATAAGCATGGTGACAATATACATCATTATCATACTCATTTTCCAATTTTGAACTAGTCAGTTGTTCCGTGTCCAGTTCTAACTGTTGCTTCTTGACCTGCATACAGGTGTCTCAGGAGACAGGTAAGGAGGTCTGGTATTCCCATCCATTTAAAGTTACTATAAAATATTGGTTATATTTCATGTGTTTGATAACACATCTTTGCATTTTATTTATTTTATACAGAATACTCTGTACCTTTTAAGCCCTTATCCCTACCTTGCCTTTCCTTTCAATCTTCTCCTCACTGGTAACCACTATTTTGTTTCCTGTATCTTTGACGCTGTTTCTGTTTTGTTATTTTCATTAGTTTGTTTCCTTTTGTAGATTCCACACATAACTGAAAACATACAAATTCATCTTTGTCTGGGTTACTTCAAAAGCACATAATATCCTCCGGGGCGATCACAGTTTTTCATATGACTTATAATATTCCATTGTATGGACGTATACCATATCTTCTTTATCTGTTCATTTGTCAAGTTACACTTAGGTTGCTTCCATATTTTGGCCAGTGTAAGCACTGCTGTTATGAACATTGGAGTGCATGTGTTTTTCAAATTAGTATTTTAGTTTTCTTTAGATATCTACCCTTGAGTGGAATTGCTTAAACCATATGGCAATTTTACTTTTTTTTTTTTTTAGGAACCTTCATAGTGTTTTCCGTAGCGGTTGTACCAATTTACATTCTTACCAACCATGAACTAAGATTCCCTTTTCTCTACATCCTCACCAAAATTTGTTGCTTGTTACATCCTTGTCAATATTTGCTATTTGTAGATTTTCTTCATGGTAGCCATGCTGACAGGTGTGAAGTGATATCTCATGGTGGTTTTGATTTGCATTTCCCTGATAATTAGTGATGAGCATCTCTTCATGCTCTCTTGTTGGCTATTTGCATGTCTTCTTTGGGAAACTGTCTCTTCAGGCCCTCTGCCCATTTCTTAATTGAATTGCTTAGTTTTGGTGATTTGGTTTTGGGTTATATGAGCTGTTTATATATTTTGCATATTATTAATCTCTTAGGAAAAGGAGTATATCAAGGCTGTATATTGTCACCCTGCTGATTTAACTTATATGCAGAGTACATCATGAGAAACGCTGGACTGGAAGAAACACAAGCTGGAACCAAGATTGCCGGGAGAAATATCAATAACCTCAGATATGCAGATGACACCACCCTTATGGCAGAAAGTGAAGAGGAACTAAAAAGCCTCTTGATGAAAGTGAAAGTGGAGAGTGAAAAAGTTTCAGAAAATGAAGATCATGGCATCCGGTCCCATCACTTCATGGGAAATAGATGGGGAAACAGTGGAAACAGTGTCAGACTTTATTTTTTTGGGCTCCAGAATCACTGCAGATGGTGATTGCAGCCATGAAATTAGAAAACGCTTACTCCTTGGAAGAAAAGTTATGACCAACCTAGATAGCATATTCAAAAGCAGAGACATTACTTTGCCAACTAAGGTCCGTCTAGTCAAGGCTATGGTTTTTCCAGTAGTCATGTATGGATGTGAGAGTTGGACTGTGAAGTAGGCTGAGCACCGAAGAATTGATGGTTTTGAACTGTGGTGTTGGAGAAGACTCTTGAGAGGCCCTTGGACTGCAAGGAGATCCAACCAGTCCATTCTGAAGGAGATCAACCCTGGGATGTCTTTGGAAGGAATGATGCTAAAGCTGAAACTCCAATACTTTGGCCACCTCATGTGAAGAGTTGACTCATTGGAAAAGATTTTGATGCTGGGAGGGATTGGGGACAGGAGGAGAAGGGGACGACAGGGGATGAGATAGTTGGGTGGCATCACAGACTCGATGGACGTGAGTCTGAGTGAACTCTAGGAGTTGGTGATGGACAGGGAGGCCTGGCATGCTGCGATTCATGGGGTCGCAAAGAGTCGGACACAACTGAGTGACGGAACTGAACTGAATCTCTTATCAGACATATCATTTGCAAATATCTTCTCCCATGCTATAGGCTGCCTTTTGGTTCTTTTTGAGGGTATTTTTAACTGTGCAAAAAGTTTTAGGTTTAATTAGGTCCCACTTGTTTATTGTGGCTTTTGTTTCCCTTTGGAAGCCTGAGGAAACAGATCCAAAAATATATTACTAAGACTGTATGTTTTCTTCTAGGAGTTTAATGCTGTTATTTTACACTTAGGTCTTTAAGCCATTTTATTTGTATATGTGGTATAAGAAAATGTTTAAATTTCATTCGTTTACATGTAGCTGTCCAGTTTTCACAGCATCACTTATTGAAAAAACTGTCTTTTCTCCATTGTATATGCTTGACTTCTTTGTTGTAGATTAATTGACCATAGCTGAGTGGGTTTATATTTGGGCTGTTTATTTTATTCCATTGATTTATGCATCCATTTTTGTACCGGTACCATACTGTTTTGATTACTGCAGCTTTGAATTATACTCTGAAGTCAAGGGGAGTGATACCTCCAGCTTTGTTTGTTTGCTTTTTCTTAACATTGCTTTGACTATTCAGAATAAAATTCACCCATAAATTAGGATCATTTGTTACAGTTCTGTGAAAAGTGCTTTCGGTAATTGGATAAGTATTGCACTAAATCTGTAGGTTGCTTTGGGCAGTGTGCTTGCTTTAGCAATAGTAATTCTTCCAATCATGAATGCAAAATATCTACCTACTTATTGTATCACCTTCAATTTTCTTTATCAGTGTCTTATAGTTTTCAAACTATAGGTCTCTTACCTCCTTGGTTAAGTTTATTCCTAGGTATTTTATTCTTTTTGATGTGAGTGTAAATGGGATTGTTTCTTTGCTTTCTCTTTCTGATAGTTCATTAGTACATATACAAAACAACCAATTTCTGTATATGTATCTAATATCCTGCAGCTTTACTGAATTCATTCATTAGTTATAATAGGTTTTTAGTAGAGACTTTAAGGTTTTCTATACATAGTGTCATGTCATCTGCAAATAGTGACAGTATTATTTCTTCCCTTCCAATTTGAATGCCTTTTAAATTTCTTTTGTCTGAGTCCTGTGGCTAGGACTTCCAATACTAGGTAAAATAGAAATGGTGAGAGTGGGCACTCTTGTTCTGTCCCTAATTTTAGAGGGAAAGGTTCCAGTTTTTACCTTTTGAGTATGATGCTTGCTCTAGGTTTGTCATAAATGGCTTTTATTATGTTGAGTTATGTTCTATCTATATCATGTAACTTTTGGTCATTCCTTTTGTTAATGTGCTGAATCACATTGATCGATGTGGATATTGAACCATCCTTATATTCCTGAATAAGTCTCACTTGATCATGATGTATGATTCTTTTATATATTGCTTGATTTTGTTTGCTAACATTTTGTTGAGAACTTTACATCAAGAGTCATCAGGAATATTGGACTTTAATTTCCTTTCTTGCAGTGTTTTGTAACAGGCTTCCCTGGTAGCTCAGCTGGTAAAGAATTCACCTACAAGGCAAAAGACTCTGGTTCAATTCCTGGGTTGGGAAGATCTGCTGGAGAAGGTATAGGCTACCCACTTCAGTATTTTTTGAGCTTCCCTGGTGGCTCAGTCTTTTGTATGTTTTGGGTACCAGGGTAATGGTAGCTTTGTAGAATGATCTTGGGAGTATTTTCTCCTCTTCTTTTTCTAAAATAGTTTGAGAAGGATAGGTGTTAACTCTTCTTTATATGTTTGGTAGAATTCCCCTGTGAAACCATGCAGTCTTGGACTTTTGTTTGTTGGGAGTTTTTTGAGTATTGATTCAGTTTCACTACTCATCCATTCAGATTATCTGTTCTTTCTGATTCAGTCTTGGAAGATTGTATGCTTCTGGGAATTTATCCATTTTTTTTCTACATTGTCTAGTTTGTTGACAATTTGTTGTTTTAATATCCTCTTATGATTTTATTTTTTATATTTCTCTGATATTGGTTACAGTTTCTTCTCTTTTTTCCCCTCATTTTGTGTATTTATGTATTTCTTTTTCCTTAATGAGCCTGCTAAAGATTTATCAGTTTTGTCCATCTTTTCAAAAAATGCAGTTCTCTTTTTCATTAATGTTTTCGGTCTATTTTATTTACTTCCTCTCTGATCTTTATTATTTCTTTCTTTCTGCTGACTTTGGGCTTTTTTCTTCTTCTCCTGATTTCTTTAGATGATAGATTAGCTTATTTGATATTTTTCTTATTTCTTAAAGTATGCCTGTGTTGCTATAAACTTACTTCTTAGAACTGCTTTTGCTGAGTCCCATAGATTTTGGAAAACAGTTTTTTCATTTGGTTTAAGGTATTTTTTGATTTCCTCTTTTATCTCTTTGTTGACCTATTGAGATTTTAGCAGTATATTTTTTAGTCTCCACATGTTTGGTTGTTTTCCAATTTTTCTTCCTGTACTTGATTCCTAGTTTCATATTGTTGCGGTTGGAAATGATACCTGAAATAATTTTTATTCTTTTATATTTGTTGAATCTTATTGTGGTCTGTGATTTATCTTGGGGAACATTCCATGTACATGTGAAAATGTGCATTCTGTTATTTTTTAATGGAATGTCCTGGAGATAGTTTTTAAGTCCAACTGATTGACTGTGTCATTTATGGCTGTTTCCTTATTGATTTTTTATCTGGATATCTGTCCATTGATGTAAAAGGGGCATTAAAGTCTTCTATTGTTATTTTATTGTCAGTTTCTCCCTTTATGTCTGTTTATTTAGGTGCTTCTGTATTGGGTGAATGAGTTTAGAAATATTATATCTTCTTCTATTGATTTCTTTACCATAATATAATGCCTTTCTTTGTGTTTTTTCTTTTTAATTAATTTTTTATTGAAGGATAAATTGCTTTATAGAATTTTGTTGTTTACTGTTAAATCTCAACATGAATCAGCCATAGGTATACATATATCCCTTTCCTTTTGAACCTCCCTCCCATCTCCTGCCCCATCCCACCCCTCTAGATTGATACAGAGCCCCTGTTTGAGTTTCCTAAGCCATACAGCAAATTCCCATTAGCTATCTATTTTACATATGGTAATGTAAGTTTCCATGTTACTCTTTCGATACATCTCACCCTCTTCTTCCCTCTCCCCATGTCCGTAAGTCTGTTTTCTATGTCTTTGTGTTTTATTGTAAACTGTGTTTTAAATTCTTCTTTGAATGACGTATTGCTATTCCATTGTCCCTTTTGTTTGCATTTCCATTTTTCATCTCCTAGGTTTCAGTCTGTGTGTTTTACCTCTGAAGTTAGTCTCTTGTAGCAGCATATAGATGAATCTTGTTTTTCTCTTTTTTCAGTTCCAATCACCTGCCCTATGTCTTTTGCTTGGAGCATTTAGTTCATTGGCATTTAAAAATGATCATCGATAATATGTATTTAATGCCACTTTCTTGTTTTCTGGTTGGCTTTTTGTAGTTATCCTCTGTTCTTTTCCTCTTTTAGTTTCTTCACTTGTAATCTGATGATTTCTTTAGCGTTAACATTTGTGGTCCTTTCTGATTTTTGTATTTATATTGAAGGTTTTGATTTGTGCTTACCATGTAATTCATATATGCTGACTATAACTAATCCTACTTATTTTAAACTGATAGTCATTCAAGTTCAAGCATATTCTAAAAGCTTTACATTTTCTACTACCCTCTTCAAGTTTTGTGTTTTCAATGCCATATTTTACACTATCATTCTATCCTATGATTGTTTATTGCACTTACAATTGGCTTTTACAATTTGTATCTTTTAATTTTTGTTAAACTTATTTAAGTGGTTAATCCACAGCCTTTACTATGTATTTGCCTTTACTGGTGGAAAGTTCCTCCACCTACATTTTCTTTCTTGCTGTAGTCTTTTTTTCACATAAAAAAGACCCTTTAACCCTTCTTATAAGGTGGGTTTAATATTGATGTACTCTTAGATTTTGCTTGTCTGAGAAGCTCTTTATCAATCAAATATGAAAGATAATTTTGCTGGGTAGAAGCATCCTGGGTTGTATTTTCTTTCCTTGTAGCACTCTAAATACATCAGATAACTCCTGTCCTGCCTAGTCTGCACAGTTTTTGCAAAAAATCAACCAATAACCTTATTGGGTTCTTCTATTTATGATTCTTTTTCTCTTATTGCCTTTGAAGTGATCTCTTTAATTTTAACTTTTGCTATTTTAATTATATGTCCTCATGCGGGTCTCTTTGAGTTCATCTTGCTTGGGATCCTCTCTGCTTCCTGTACCTATATGTCTGTTTCCTTCTTCAGTGTCAGCAAGTTTTGAGCCATAACTTCATCAAATACAGTTTCTATTTATTTCTGTCTTTCCTCCTTCTGACAACCTTATAATGCAAATATCAGAACACTTAATATTGTCCCACAGGTCCCTTAAACTAGCCTCATTTCTTCAAGTATGTTTTCTTTTTCTTGTTTCAAATGTGTGATTTTCACTATTGTATCTTCCAGTTTGTTTATGTGTTCTTCTATATTACCTAATTGGCTTTTGATTCCCTCTAGTGCATTTTTCTGGAGAAGGCAATGGCACCCCACTCCAGTACTCTTGCCTGGAAAATCCTCCATCCCAGGATGGAGGAGCCTGGTGGGCTATAGTCCATGGGGTCGCACAGATTCGGACACGACGGAGCGACTTCACTTTCACTTTTCACTTTCATGTACTGGAGAAGGAAATGGCAACCCACTCCAGTGTTCTTGCCTGGAGAATCCCAGGGACGGGGGAGCCTGGTGGGCTGCCGTCTATGGGGTTGCACAGAGTCGGACCCGACTGAAGCGACTTAACAGCAGCAGCAGCAGCAGCAGTGTGTTTTTCATTTCAGTTATTGTGTTCCTCATCTCTGAATTTTCTCCTTTATACTTTATAGTTCTCTGTTAAAATTCTCACCATGTTCATCTAAACTTTTACCCAATTTAGTTGCCATTCTTATTACTATTTCTTTGCGCTCTTACTCAGGTAAATTATTGATATTTATATCTTTTTAATTTTCATATTTTTCCAGATTTTTTCTCTTTTTTTTAACACATTCCTTTGTCTTTTCATTTTAACTTTCTATGTCTGTATGAGATTAGGTGAAACAGTTACTTTCCTGGTCTTGAAGGTGTGTTCTTCTGTGGGAGTGTCCCTATGCAGTCTGTATGTGCCCAGTGTCTTTGGTGGGACAATTAGATCTGAAGTGAACATCTTCCCGCCTTGGGTGGGAGGTAGAACTGGAGCACAAGGGGCTAGAACCAGAGCTAGGTATGAACGGGAGCTGTCACTGCCCTCTCGGGGGTACAGTCAATGGCTGAGGAGCTGGAGCAGAAGCCCTGGGGGATCTTAATTTCTCCCAGTTATAACAGTAGTTTACATCTTGGTTTGGGACATGGCAGGGCCTGAGAGCTTGGGCCTGCACTTATGGGCTGGTTTCACTTTATCCTCCAGTGTTTGTGTCTTGCTTAGTGCCTTGGTCAGGGCCAGAGGGATTGGTGCCGCAACACTGAGCTGTCCTCACCCCCTATCAGATTTTCACAGGGTTGGGAGCTCAGGTGTTGGTGTTCTCTGCCCTGGAGCTAGCTTCACCCCCTCTGGAGTGTATGCAGGGATTCCTCCCTCCCACTTCACAAATCCCAGGATGTCACTGGCTGCCTCTGCCCTGTTCAGAGGCAGGGCAAGGGTTAGAACTAGATATGTTCCTCACAAGTATATGCATTCTCACTAGCAACAGTAGCCTCTGCTTTAGTGGAAAGCAGTGCCAGAACAAGAGGAGATGGAGGAGAACCCTGGCACTAGATGGGAGCTTCACTGGGGTGGCCCTGCAGACCACCAGGCAGTTTTCATCATGTTGCCTTAGCACTGTGATGAGGAAAAAGCAAGTCTGTGTGTGCACTCTTGAGAAGTGGACTCTTAGTTTCTAACAGCCCTCAGGTTAGCCCCAGTGGTTTTAAAATCAGCTAAGGGGGGTTATCTTCTAAGTGTTGGATGCCAGGGCTGAAGTGACTTGAATACCTCACTTCCCAAGGAGGATTCCCAAGCCCCTGATATCCCTGCATCTTCTGTGTCCCCATTGTGTCCGGACCAGGTCACTTTCCCCCTCTTCCTACTAGACTCCATGTGGATCTGTCTTTTCTTTGGTTGTAGAAGAGCTGTTCTTCTAGTCCCTAGATCAATTTCAGCAAGAGTCACTCTACATGTAGTTGTAGTTTTGATGTGTTTTTGACAGAAGATGAGCCCAGAGTCCTTTACTCTGCCTCTGGATCTTCTCTCTTCTCCTGTTTTGTATTTTCATGCCCAGTTGGGGTTTTCCCTTCTCTTTCCTCCAGGAATATGTTGCACTGAGCCTTGCCATGAGGTGGCAGGATTAAACTGTTTGTCATTGTCTTAGCAAGCTTGTATGTCAGACCATGTTCACATCATGGTGTGCATGCTCTTGGGTATGCAGGTTTCCTTGTACCTACTCTTTTCACTATTGCTAGCTGTGGCCCCTCAACATTTATGCCATCCGCACTGTCCCAGACTCCCTAGTACCTCCCCTTTTACCTTCACCTATCAAGCGGAAACTTGCTCTCCCATTTTTTCTTTTGTCTAAGTCCACTGGCCTTAAGCCATTTAACCCCCAGCTTCACATTTACATGAACTCTCTGCAAGACTGGCTCGAGGAGTATGCTGGAAAGCAGGACAAACTGAACTCTTACTTCCATGGAGCTGATTCTGATAGCAAAGTTAGACATGAGTCATGCAAGAAAACCGAGACAAATTGTGGTAAGTCATGTAAAAGAAATAAGGAGCAATATATGAGTATAAAACAGAGAGCTGTGTTCCATTCTAGGTGTCAAGATACATTTGCCTGAAGAGTCTTTCAAACTGACATTGGCTGATCTGCAAAGTGGGCAATAGTATTCCCAGGTGGCAAGGTTCTTCTGTCATTTAAGGAGTCAACAGGAGGCAAGTGAGCTGGAGTTTAGAGACTGAAGAGGGAGGGAGGGATAAGGAATGGGCTGTACCTGGTCTCAGGTATTAGGTTAAAGATCTTAGTCTTTATCTTAAGAGCAGTGAGAAACCAGTGGCTGATGGTGTGATGGTGATCATGGTGATGGTGAAAATGGTAAAGAAGAGAAGGAAGATGATGGTGATAGTGACGATGGAAGATGACTATGGTGATGGTGAGGATAATGATAGTAATGATGTTGTTTAATAAGGATGAGAGTGACTGCAACAGTAAGAATGATAATGACATGGTGATAATGAGGATGCTGCGATGCTGATGAGGATGGTGCAGATAATGAAGGGTCCAGCACCACTACCTGCTAAGAAGGCATGAATGAGAATGGAAACAACACATTATTTGAAGGAAGACACATCTGGTACTTACTTGCTGGCTGGAATGAGGAAACATTTTGACCTCATGTGCACTTCAATTTATTTATCCTCAGAAGGGTTCCTGAAGATGAAGTGAGGTGTATAAGGGTGCTTGGTACCCAGCAGTTGCAAAATTAGCTCCCTGGTGTCTCCGTGACACAGGCAAGCAGCCGGGCATGTGACAATGAGAGCCTATGGCTGGAGAGTCCCTCCGCTGCTTCACTTCTGCAGCCTGGTCAAGTGACATGCTTAGAGAGGCATTAATACTGCTATCAAAAAACTAAAAGCCTGTGTTTAGATCATATCCTCCAAACTGGGTGTCCTGCTGTCTGTAGGAATAGTTGTGTGGTGGGAGCTCTGCTGGGAGTATCTCGGTACCTCATCCACTGCCTGCTGCCCTCACCCTCTGGCAACTCAGGGGGACACAGCAATGGGGACTCTGCATGTCTAGGGAAAAATCCTAAGTCTCCTCAAAATGTGACACTTGGCAAGACACTTAGCCTAGTTGGGTCCATTTCTCATCTGAAGCCAGTTTGGCAGCTTGAGGTGGCTTCCTGTGAGACTGTGCACAAGCGGATGCTCCGCAGTGAGGTGGCCTGCAGTCACTCTTAGCTTACCTCTCCCTTGGGGGCAGGATCGAGGGCTCCATTTATTGTCAGTCTGAATCTGTTTGCATTGAGCCTTCCACAGTTTCAGTTTGGCTCCAGTTTCCTGGAGGTTACCTTCTGGCCAGTCCCAGGACAGGGACAATCCCAGCATCCCAAGGCCCTTGAAATGACACAAATGTGAAGACTTTATTTCTCAAGTGACATGTAGATCACTAACCTGTTCTGCACATCTGCCCTGTGTCAGCACACGTGTGGTGATGAGTGGCCCCTGCAGGCAGACAGGTCAGGCTGTTCTGACCCGTAATGAATGCAGAAAGTGGAAGTGACAGAGCATTTTAAGGCTCTGGGGTCACTAGCCAGGAACAGGTAGTGCTAGGCCATCCCCATGGTGGCCAGTGCATTTTGAGTTGGCCCAACAATAAGGAAGATTCTTTAACATCTAGCAGTTCATGCATTGTGGAGATTATTCCCTTTCTGTTTCCCTGGAGCTGGCTATCAGAAGGCTTGAGCTCCCGGTCACATTTTTACTGAAGAGTTGTCATGTAACAGGTTTTCCTCTCCCAGGGAATTTGCATTATAACACAGGGACTTGCGAGAAACCACACTGACAGCCCGGGCCTGCTGGGCTCACAGCAGAGAGCACCCTAACGTTCAGCCCAGTTGTATGACATGCAGAGTACACATCAGGCAGGGCTCTGCTCTGTCTCTAGGCCTGGGGTCAGTGGAAATATGAAGGAGACACCCCAGTGAGAGGCACAGGCCCTGGCAGAGGGGACAGGGAGTTGGGGTCAGCCCTCTGGCAATTGCCATTTCTCCATAGGAGGGAGATGCCCTTTCTTAGAATAACTTGTCATCAGAGCTCAGGTACTGTTGCTCTTCCTCCTGAGAATGCTGTAATAGATCCTCAGGGAGGGCATGGCCTTTGAGCTAGGGGCTCTCTGGGAACATGGCCTTTGGCTGGCTCTGAAAGATGGAATGATCCTCATACTCCAGAAAGGGCCTCTTGGGTGAGAAGAACTACTCTGGGATCCCACTTTGCAGGTTAACACGACAGCTGTCCAACCTGAGGGTGATAGCCCCAGGACCACCTACTTCTCTGTTCATCTCACCTGGACCCCACAGTGTAAAGTGGAACCAGTGTAATCCACATCTCTCTTCCAGGTTGGGTCCACTGTCACAGTGGACCCCAGGTGGGGCCATGAAGGGGCTAAGTTATTTAGCCAAGACCACATTGCTAAGGACAAGAGGTAGAGCTGCTGAGAAAGAAAAGGGAAGTAGGACGTGGGGACCCAGTGTAGTCAGAGAGTCCATGACTGAGAGATGAGGCAGGGTTCTGTGTGTCACCCAGTGGTTCTGGCCCAGGTGACATTATGTCAGGCTGGGACACTCATGGCTCTGTGTCCTGCTTCCCCCAGGTCCCAGTGCTCAGGGGGGCTCTAGCTCCAGGCTGCTCTCTCAACCCCACCTGAACCCCTCGACTGCTGGGGCAGGGTTTGCAGGGCACCAATCAGCTCATGCAGCTCCCTCTGTGGTTAGGTCTGTGGAGCAGAGAGCACTTGCCGCCTCTGTGAGATCAGTGCAAGGTGAGAGTGGACGTGGATGCGCATTTACCTAGGGCTTCCATTGCACGACTAAGTGTTCCACCTCTGGATTCTCCTGACATTTCTACAAGGTCCTCGAGGTCCTCGTGCACAGCATCCACATTTCACAGATAGACAGTGTAGAGAGAGTAACAAAGTTTCTCAAGGCCATTACAGCCAGGACCTCCAGAGCACGCGGGCTGCTCACCTGAGCCAGAGCCCCACAATGGTGAGTGCACTATGAGTGCACAAACTTGCGACACCCTCAGACAACCCTACATGTTCCAGCTGCCCAGTAGCCTCCCACTCCAGTCTCCCCCTGCCTTTCAGTCCTCCCACCTCTGTTCCATGCTGCCTCTGTCAGACCAAGACAGGAACTTCCCAGGGTTCAGGGACCCTGCACAGGGGTCCCTTCTAATGGCTTCCATACATACCACAGCTACTGATGAAGCATTATTGCTGAAAAGCACAGAGAGGCTAAACCTTTACTGAAAGCTGGAACCTGGAAAGTAAGCAAGCAGAGCTGTGGAATCTGGGACCACAAACCTCCATTTTACAACAGCTCAGGATCTGGGAGGGGCAAAGCAAAGCTAGGACACACGCCTAGTGAGGAGTGTCATGGAGACACCTATAAAGCTGGAGCCCCAAAGGATTACTATCTCAGAATAAGGGTACATGACAACTAAGAGACCATCAAGAGAACTGGCCTGCAGTGATATCAGTACCAGGAAGAAAAGGAAGAAAATTCCTTGAATACTCTTGAGTAGCAGCCATTCTTCTGACAGGATTAGAGCTAGGTTTTAAACCATTTTAATGATTAAAACTCTTATCCTGTGGTTGGTGTGGTGCTTCTGGAGTATCTGAGCTTCAGCTCAGGGCTCAAAGAAGTGAAAAAACCTAAAAAAAAAAAAAAAAAGAATTGCATTTGTCAAAACTCACAAAGTCACACAGGAGAATAAGACTCCATGAATGAGAATGAGAGGAAACAAGAAGATAGCCGCATTGTGTCTAGCACCTTGGATTATCAGATACTTGGTTAATAAAAAAATGTTTAATACAGTTTAAGACATTAAAATGACACGAAAACAAGCATTTAGGGACAGCAAAGTTTTAAAACAGCCAAGTAGGTTAAGAATTAGATAGAACTTCTAGGAAAGAAAAATACAATAATGAGAATTGCAAAGGGGCAGAACCAAGATGGCAGATGGGGAGCACACAGAGTCCAAGTGTCCCCACAACTAGGGCATCTGCTGGACACTGGTGGAGAACCTTGACACCCTGGTGGGTGGGAGGAACCCCCCAGAGGCATGGTATAAGGTGGAGGGGAGTGAGAAGGGAGAAGCAGCAGAGGATGGTGGAGACCAGCCCGCCTGAAGGTGACTGGGAGAAGGGTTGCCATGCCTGGAGAGGCACAATTACATTGAGAGGATCAAGGGAATAGGGAAGAGGGTACCTTCAGGGGTTTGGAGGATCAGAGGAGAATATGCTGGACATTCTCCTCACCCACTTGACACTTAGGTGTCTGCTGAGACCCTGGGCCTGGTCATCCCTGCTTCAGGGCACCCTTTGCTCTCTTGGGTCTTGGGAGTGTGAGAGAGGGAGTGGGGAAGAGGAAGTGATGAGTCTGATGGGGAGGGATCCTTAGGGGTTAGAGAACCGGGGCAACAACCCCCACCACTCAGCCTGGGCAGCCAATTGAGGGCCCAGACCTGATCCTCTGCACTCGGAGGCTGGAGACACTCTAGGGCCTTCTGCATCTTCATCAAGCCTAGGCCCTGCCAACAACCAAAACCCTGGGCCGTTTCCGGCTGCATGCATCCTGTGTATACGTCTAACCCCCACCTAAGCCCCACCCCTGACAACCCTGCATAAGCCCCCCTGCCCCGCCCACCGCCCTCCCACCCAGTCAAGTCTTTTCTGTGGGTTTTTTTTTTTTTTTTGGCTACTGAGGTTCTCTTTTACCTTCTGGTAGTTGTTTCATTTATAGGTTTATTTTTTCTAGTATACCTGTTCAGTTCAGTTCAGTCACTCGGTCATGTCCGACTCTTTGCCACCCCATGAACTGCAGCACGCCAGGCCTCCCTGTCCATCACCATCTCCCGGAGTTCACTCAACTCACGTCCATTGAGTCGGTGATGTCATCTAGCCATCTCATCCTCGGTCGTCGCCTTCTCCTCCTGCCCCCAATCCCTACCAGCATCAGAGTCTTTTCCAATGAGTCAGCTCTTTGCATGAGATGGCCAAAGTACTGGAATTTCAGCTTTAGCATCATTCCTTCCAAAGACATCCCAGGGTTGATCTACTCCAAAATGGACTGGTTGGATCTCCTTGCAGTCCAAGGGACTCTCAAGAGTCTTCTCCAACACAGTTCAAAAGCATCAATTCTTCGGCGCTAAGCCTTCTTCACAGTCCAACTCTCACATCCATACATGACAACAGGAAAAACCATAGCCTTGAAAAGATGGACTTTTGTTGGCAAAGTAATGTCTCTGCTTTTGAATATGCTATCTAGGTTGGTCATAACTTTTCTTCCAAGCAGTAAGCGTCTTTTAATTTCATGGCCACAATCACCATCTGCAGTGATTTTGGAGCCCCCCAAAATAAAGACTGACAGTGTTTCCCCTGTTCCCCCATCTATTTCCCATGAAGTGATGGGACTGGATGCCATGATCTTCATTTTCTGAAAGTTGAACTTTAGGCCAACTTTTTCACTCTCCTCTTTCACTTTCATCAAGAGGCTTTTTAGCTCCTCTTCACTTTTGCCATAAGGGTGGTGTCGTCTGCATATCTGAGGTTATTGATATTTCTCCTGGCAATCTTGATTCCAGCTTGTGTTTCTTCCAGTCCAGCGTTTCTCATGATGGACTCTGCATAGAAGTTAAATAAGCAGGGTGACAATATACAGCCTTGACATACTCCTTTTCCTATTTGGAACCAGTCTGTTGTTCCGTGTGCAGTTCTAACTGGTGCTTCCTGGCCTGCATACAGATTCTCAAGAGGCAGGTCAGGTGGTCTGGGATTCCCATCTCTTTCAGAACTTTCCACAGTTTATTGTGATCCACACAGTCAAAGGCTTTGCATAGTCAAGAAAGCCAGAACATCTGGCATGGTCTACGTGTTCTGGGCAGATTCTGTTCCATCTCTTCAGAATTTTCCACATTTATTGTGATCCACACAGCAAAGCTTGCATAGTCAAAAAGCAGAAATAGATGTTTTCTGGACTCTCTTGCTTTTCCATGATCCAGCGGATGTTGGCAATTTGATCTCTGGTTCCTCTGCCTTTCTAAAACCAGCTTGAACATCAGGGAGTTCACGTATTGCTGAAGCCTGGCTTGGAGAATTTTGAGCATTACTTTACTAGCATGTGAGATGAGGTCAATTGTGTGGTAGTTTGAGCATTCCTTGGCATTGCCTTTCTTTGGGACTGGAATGAAAACTGACCTTTTCCAGTCCTGTGGCCACTGCTGAGTTTTCCAAATTTGCTGGCATATTGAGTGCAGCACTTTCACAGCATCATCTTTCAGGATTTGAAACAGCTCAACTGGAATTCCATCACCTCCACTAGCTTTGTTCGTAGTGATGCTTTCTAAGGCCCACTTGACTTCACATTCCAGAATGTCTGGCTCTAGATGAGTGATCACACCATCGTGATTATCTGGGTCGTGAAGATCTTTTTTGTACAGTTCTTCCGTGTACTCTTGCCATCTCTTCTTAATATCTTCTGCTTGTGTTAGGTCCATAGCATTTCTGTCCTTTATCGAGCCCATCTTTGCATGAAATGTTCCCTTGGTATCTCTAATTTTCTTGAAGAGATCTCTAGTCTTTCCCATTCTGTTCTTTTTCCTCTATTTCTTTGCATTGATCGGTGAAGAAGGCTTTCTTATCTCTTCTTGCTAATCTTTGGAACTCGGCATTCAGACGCTTATATCTTTCCTTTTCTCCTTGGCTTTTCACCTTTCTTCTTGTCACAGCTATTGTAAGGCTTCCCCAGACAGCCATTTTGCTTTTTTGCATTTCTTTTCCATGGGGATGGTCTTGATCCCTGTCTCCTGTACAATGTCACAAACCTCATTCCATAGTTCATCAGGCACTCTATATATCAGATCTAGGCCCTTGAAATCTATTTCTCACTTCCACTGTATAATCATAAGGGATTTGATTTGAGGTCATACCTGAATGGTCTAGCGTTTTCCCTACTTTCTTCAATTTGAGTCTGAATTTGGTAATAAGGAGTTCATGATCTGAGCCACAGTCAGCTCCTGGTCTTGTTTTTGTTGACTGTATAGAGCTTCTCCATCTTTTGCTGCAAGAGAATATAATCAATCTGATTTCAGTGTTGACCATCTGGTGATGTCCATGTGTAGAGTCTTCTCTTGTGTTGTTGGAAGAGGGTGTTTGCTATGACCAGTGCATTATCTTGGCAAAACTCTATTAGTCTTTGCCCTGCTTCATTCCATCATTCCAAGGCCAAATTTGCCTGTTACTGCAGGTGTTTCTTGACTTCCTACTTTTGCATTCCAGTCCCCTATAATGAAAAGGACATCCTTTTTGGGTGTTCGTTCTAAAAGGTCTTGTAGGTCTTCATAGACCCGTTCAACTTCAGCTTCTTCAGCGTTACTGGTTGGGGCATAGACTTGGATAACTGTGATATTGAATGGTTTGCCTTGGAGACGAACAGAGATCATTCTGTTGTTTTTGAGATTGCATCCAAGTACTGCATTTCGGACTCTTTTGTTGACCATGATGGTGACTCCATTTCTTCTGAGGGATTCCTGCCCTCAGTAGTAGATATAATGGTCATCTGAGTTAAATTCACCCATTCCAGTCCATTTTAGTTTGCTGATTCCTAGAATGTTGACGTTCACCCTTGCCATCTTTGTTTGACGACTTCCAATTTGCTTTGATTCATGGACCTGACATTCCAGGTTCCGTATAGGCAATAGTTGCTCTTTACAGCATCGGAGCTACTTGCTTCCTATCACCAGTCACATCCACAAGCTGGGTATTGTTTTTGCTTTGGGTCCATCCCTTCATTCTTTCTGGAGTTATTTCTCCACTGATCTCCAGTAGCATATTGGGCACCTACAGACCTGGGGAAGTTCCTCTTTAGGTCATCCTATCAATTTTGCCTGTACTGTCATGAGGGCTGAGGAGCGTCCACACTGAAGGTCAGAAGGGGGCGGTGGAGATACCCTTGTCCAAGTAAGGACACAGCTGTGCTTGCTGAGTAGCTGTGAAGACATACCCCGCCCAAGGTAACACAAGTAAGATGATAGATGTTGCAAGAGGGCATCAGAAGGCAGACACACTGAAACCAAACTCACAGAAATCTAGTCAGTCTAATCACACTAGGACCACAGCCTTGTCTAACTCAATGAAACTAAGCCATGCCCGCGGGGCAATCCAAGACGGGTGAGTCATGGTGGAGAGGTCTGACAGATTGTGGTCCACTGGAGAAGGGAATGGCAAACCACTTCAGTATTCTTGCCTTGAGAATCCCATGAACGGTATGAAAAGGCAAAATGATAGGATACCAAAAGAGGAACTCCCCAGGTCAGTAGGTGCCCAATATGCTACTGGAGGTCAGTGGAGAATTAACTCCAGAAAGAATGAAGGGTTGGAGCCAAAGCAAAAACAATAAGCAGATGTGGATGTGACTGGTGAAAGAAGCAAGGTCCAATGCTGTAAAGAGCAGTATTGCATAGGAACCTGGAATGTCAGGTCCATGAATCAAGGCAAATTGGAAGTGGTCAAACAGGAGATGCAAGAGTGAACATCGACATTCTAGGAATCAGCGAACTAAAATGGACTGGAATGGGTGAATTTAACTCAGATGACCATTATATCTACTACTGAGGGCAGGAATCCCTCAGAAGAATGGAGTCACCATCATGGTCAACAAAAGAGTCCGAAATGCAGTACTTGGATGCAATCTCAAAAACAACAGAATGATCTCTGTTCGTCTCCAAGGCAAACCATTCAATATCACAGTTATCCAAGTCTATGCCCCAACCAGTAACGCTGAAGAAGCTGAAGTTGAACGGTTTATGAAGACCTACAAGACCTTTTAGAACGAACACCCAAAAAGGATGTCCTTTTCATTATAGGGGACTGGAATGCAAAAGTAGGAAGTCAAGAAACACCTGCAGTAACAGGCAAATTTGGCCTTGGAATATGGAATGAAACAGGGCAAAGACTAATAGAGTTTTGCCAAGATAATGCACTGGTCATAGCAAACACCCTCTTCCAACAACACAAGAGAAGACTCTACACATGGACATCACCAGATGGTCAACACTGAAATCAGATTGATTATATTCTCTTGCAGCCAAAAGATGGAGAAGCTCTATACAGTCAACAAAAACAAGACCAGGAGCTGACTGTGGCTCAGATCATGAACTCCTTATTACCAA
This sequence comes from Capra hircus, assembly GCF_001704415.2. NCBI lineage: Eukaryota > Metazoa > Chordata > Mammalia > Artiodactyla > Bovidae > Capra > Capra hircus. The sequence continues at coordinate 63,084,629 of NC_030821.1, forward strand.
ATTCAGACTCAAATTGAAGAAAGTAGGGAAAACCGCTAGACCATTCAGGTATGACCTCAATCAAATCCCTTATAATTATACAGTAGAAGTGACAAATAGATTCAAGGGCCTAGATCTGATATATAGAGTGCCTGATGAACTATGGAATGAGGTTTGTGACATTGTACAGGAGACAGGGATCAAGACCATCCCCATGGAAAAGAAATGCAAAAAAGCAAAATGGCTGTCTGGGGAAGCCTTACAAATAGCTGTGACAAGAAGAAAGGCGAAAAGCCAAGGAGAAAAGGAAAGATATAAGCGTCTGAATGCCGAGTTCCAAAGAATGGCAAGAAGAGATAAGAAAGCCTTCTTCACCGATCAATGCAAAGAAATAGAGGAAAAAGAACAGAATGGGAAAGACTAGAGATCTCTTCAAGAAAATTAGAGATACCAAGGGAACATTTCATGCAAAGATGGGCTCGATAAAGGACAGAAATGGCTATGGACCTAACAGCAAGCAGAAGATATTAAGAAGAGATGGCAAGAAGTACATCGGAAGAACTGTACAAAAAAGATCTTCACGACCCAGATAATCACGATGGTGTGATCACTCATCTAGAGCCAGACATTCTGGAATGTGAAGTCAAGTGGGCCTTAGAAAGCATCACTACGAACAAAGCTAGTGGAGGTGATGGAATTCCAGTTGAGCTGTTTCAAATCCTGAAAGATGATGCTGTGAAAGTGCTGCACTCAATATGCCAGCAAATTTGGAAAACTCAGCAGTGGCCACAGGACTGGAAAAGGTCAGTTTTCATTCCAGTCCCAAAGAAAGGCAATGCCAAGGAATGCTCAAACTACCACACAATTGACCTCATCTCACATGCTAGTAAAGTAATGCTCAAAATTCTCCAAGCCAGGCTTCAGCAATACGTGAACTCCCTGATGTTCAAGCTGGTTTTAGAAAGGCAGAGGAACCAGAGATCAAATTGCCAACATCCACTGGATCATGGACAAAGCAAGAGAATCCCAGAAAAACATCTATTTCTGCTTTCTTGACTATGCCAAAGCCTTTGACTGTGTGGATCACAATAAACTGTGGAAAATTCTGAAAGAGATGGGAATCCCTGACCACCTGACCTGCCTCTTGAGAAATCTGTATGCAGGCCAGGAAGCACCAGTTAGAACTGCACATGGAACAACAGACTGGTTCCAAATAGGAAAAGGAGTATGTCAAGGCTGTATATTGTCACCCTGCTTATTTAACTTCTATGCAGAGTCCATCATGAGAAACACTGGACTGGAAGAAACACAAGCTGGAATCAAGATTGCCAGGAGAAATATCAATAACCTCAGATATGCAGACGACACCACCCTTATGGCAAAAGTGAAGAGGAGCTAAAAAGCCTCTTGATGAAAGTGAAAGAGGAGAGTGAAAAAGTTGGCCTAAAGTTCAACTTTCAGAAAATGAAGATCATGGCATCCAGTCCCATCACTTCATGGGAAATAGATGGGGGAACAGGGGAAACACTGTCAGTCTTTATTTTGGGGGGCTCCAAAATCACTGCAGATGGTGATTGTGGCCATGAAATTAAAAGACGCTTACTCCTTGGAAGAAAATTTATGAGCAACGTAGATAGTATATTCAAAAGCAGAGACATTACTCTGCCAACTAAGGTCCGTCTAGTCTAGGCAATGGTTTTTCCAGTGGTTATGTATGGATGTGAGAGTTGGACTGTGAAGTAGGCTGAGCACCGAAGAATTGATGCTTTTAAACTGTGGTGTTGGAGAAGACTCTTGAGAGTCCCTTGGACTGCAAGGAGATCCAACCAGTCCATTCTGAAGATCAACCCTGGGATGTCTTTGGAGGGAATGATGATAAAGCTGAAATTCCAGTACTTTGGCCACCTCATGAGAAGAGCTGACTCATTGGAAAAGACTTTGATGCTGGGAGGGATTGGGGGCACGAGAAGAAGGGAACGACCAAGGACGAGATGGCTGGATGGCATCACTCACTCGATGGACGCGAATCTGTGTGAACTCTGGGAGTTGGTGTTGGACAGGGAGTCCTGGCGTGCTGCGATTCATGGGGTCCCAAAGAGTCAGACACGACTGAGCGACTGAACTGAACTGATGCAATATTCCTCTTACAGCATCGGATCTTGCTTCTATCATCAGTGACATCCACAGCTGCGTATTGTTTTTACTTTGGCTCCATCCCTTCATTCTTTCTGGAGTTATTTCTCCACTGATCTCCAGTAGCATATTGGGCACCTAATGACCTGAGGAGTTCCTCTTTTGGTATCCTATCATTTTGCCTTTTCATACTGGCCACTGAGCGCAGCCGAGAGGAGCTACCCCACGTCCGAGGTCAGTGGCGGCTCGGAGGAGACACCCCACATCCAAGGTCAGGGGCAGCAGCTGAGAGGAGCTGCCCTGCGTACGAGGTCAGTGGCAGCCGGGAAGAGACACCTCATGCCCGAGGCCAGGGGCGGTGACCCTGAGGAGCTACTCTGAGCCTGAGGCCAGGGGCAGCAGCTGGGAGGAGCCACCCATGCCTGAGGCCATGGCCAGCGGCCCGGAGGAGCAACCCGAAGAGTGGTGGCTGCGCAGGCGCAGGAAGGCCTGGAGGAGCTATCCCACGTCGAAGGTCAGGAACCGTGGCGATAAGGAGATACCCTTGTCCAAGGTAAGGAGCAGCAGCTGTGCTTTGTTGGAGCAGCCGTGAAGAGAAACCCCACGCCCAAGGTAAGAGAAACCCAAGTAAGGTGGTAGGTGTTGCAAGAGGGCATCAGAGGGCAGACACACTGAAACCATACTCACAGAAAACTAGTCAATCTAATCACACTAGGACCACATCCTTGTCTAACTCATTGAAACCAAGCCATGCCTGCGGGGCAACCCAAGACTGGCGGGTCATGGTGGAGAGGTCTGACAGAATGTGGTCCACTGGAGAAGGGAATGGCAAGCCACTTCAGTATTCTTGCCTTGAGAACCCCATGAACAGTATGAAAAGTATACCTGTTAGTTCTCTATATTTATTTCTTATTCTTTGCTATTATTCTTGTTTAGTTTCTTTTTGTTATTAAGATTCTATTTTACCTTCCAGTGCTTGACTTTATTTTTTAAGAATATACTTGTTTTTATTTTTTTTTACATATATCAGCTAGTTTTCTAAATTTAATTAACTTTTTCCCCTTGATCAGAAAGGTCCCCTGGAGTAGGAAGTGGTAACCCTCTCCAGTATTCTTGCCTGGAAAATTCAATGGACAGAGGAACCTTGAGGGACAGTCCTTTGAGCCACAGATGGTCAGATACAACTGAGCACAAACATACACACACACACACAAACAACATCAGGAACAACACTACCTAAAGATCAAGGGATAATTTCAAGGGGAAAATAAAACGATTACAAATATTTTTGCACACAACATAAGAGTACTTCAATATATTAACAAATACTAACCACCATAAGTGATGGAGTTCCAGTTGAGCTATTTCAAATCCTAAAAGACGATGTTGTGAAAGTGTTACACTCAATGCCAGCAAATTTGGAAGACTCAGCAGTGGCCACAGGATTGGAAAAGGTGAGTTTTCAATCCAATCCCAGAGAAAGGCAATGCCAAAGATGTTCAGACTACCACACAATTGCACTCATCTCACACACTAGCAAGTAATGCTCAAAATTCTCCATCTGTTAATGGACATCTAGGTTTCTTCCATGTCCTGGTTATTATAAATAGTGAGGAATGAACATAGGGATATATATCTTTCTGAATTATAGTTTTCTCAGGGTATATGCCCAGTTGTGGGATTGCTGGGTCCTATGGTACTAATAGTCAACAAAATTCTGTAAAGCAATTATCCTTCAATTAAAAAATAAATAAAATAAAATAATAATTTCAGATACAAAAATAAATAAATAAATACATTTCATCACTATTGTCCTCAGCTTCCCTGGTGGGTCAGAAGTTAAAGCGTCTGCCTCCAACGCGGGAGACTCAGGTTCGATCCCTGGGTCAGGAAGATCCCCTGAGAAGGAAATGGTAAACCACTCCAGTATTCTTGCCTGGAGAATCCCATGGACGGAGAAGCCTGGTAGGCTACAGTCTATGGGGTCACAGAGAGTCGGACACAACTGAACGATTTCACCTTAGTCTTATATGGGATTAGTAACCATGATCAATGCAATGAAAAACCAGCACTGTGTTTCTAATATAAGTATATTAATGATCCATATCCCCAAATCCCATCTGCTACTTATTGACAGCAAAATCATTTGCTTATTTATCAGTCTTATCAAATATTTCATCATGATAAAATTTTGACTCTCTGTTAATCCCTTGTGGCTCAGCTGGTAAAGAATCTGCCCGCAATGTGGGAGACCTGGGTTTGATCCCTGGGTTGGGAAGATCCCCTGGAGAAGGGAAAGGGTGCCTACTCCAGTATCTTGGCAGAGAATTCCATGGACTGTATAGTCCCTGGGGTTTCAAAGAGTTGGACATGACTGAATGACTTTCACACTTTGACTATGAATCTTAATCTTACAAATTCTGACAAGACTATTTCAAGTCATAAACTACATATCAGACACAATTCTTTTCTTTCTATAACCTATATCTACTATGACATTAAAATGGGCTATTTGGTATGTATACATCAAAGGGATATCTATATTTTTTCCTGTCTGTTTATTCACATAGGACCAGGCCTGTACAATGAATCTTCTACTTTTCTAGAAATGTGAAACATCAGAATCAGTATGTTATTCAAAGCGATAACCACAGCATTTATATATCCTAACGTGGAGAAGGCAATGGCACCCCACTCCAGTACTCTTGCCTGGAAAATCCCATGGACGGAGGAGCCTGGTGGGCTGCAGTCCATGGGGTCGCTAAGAGTTGGACACGACTGAGCTTCTTCACTTTCACTTTTCACTTTTGCGCATTGGAGAAGGAAATGGCAATCCACTCCAGTGTTCTTGCCTGGAGAATCCCAGGGACGGGGGAGCCTGGTGGGCTGCCGTCTTTGGGATTGCACAGAGTCGGACACGACTGAAGTGACTTAGCCACAGCAGCAGCAACAGGAGGTAAAGAGCCTTTTGATCAGGCTGAAAGAAGAGACTGAAAAAACTGACTTAAAACTCAACATTCAATAAATGAAGACCATGGCAGCCAGTGCCATCATTTCATGGCACATAGATGGGGAAAAAGTGGAGACAGTGTTAGATTTTCTTTTCTTGGGCTCCAAAATCACTGCAGATGGTGACTGCATCAATGAAATTAAAAGGAACTTGCTCCTTGGGAGAAAAGCTATGATAAACTAGACAACATATTAAAACACAGAGGCGTCACTTTGCCAACAAAGGTCCATCTTGTCAAAGCTATCGTTTTTCCAGTAGCCAGGTATGGATATGAGAGTTGGACCACGTAGAAGGCTGAGTGCCGAAGAATCGATGCTTTTGAATTGTCTTGAATTATAGTGTTGGAGAGACTCTTGAGAGTCCTTTGAACGTCAAGGAGATTAAACCAGTCAGTCCTAAAGGAAATCGACCCTGAATATTCATTGGAAGGACTGATGCTGAAGCTGAAGCTCTAGTCCTTTGGCCACCGGATGCAAAGAGCCAATTCATTGGAAAAGACCCTGATTCTGGGAAAGACTGAGGGCAGGAGGAGAAGGAGGTGGCAGAGGATGAAATGGTTGAATGGCCTCACTGACTCGATGGACATGAGTTTGAGCAAACTCTGGGTGATAGTGAAGGACAGGGATGGCTGGGGTGCTGCAGTCCACAGGGTGGCAAAGTGTTGGGCATGACTGAATAACATCAACAACCATGAGTTCAAATATTTTTCTGAGAAAGAGCAGTCATTAAAAATATATATACCCATGGCTGATTCATGCTGAGGTTTGACAAAAAACAACAAAATTTTGTAAAGCAATTATCCTTGAATTAAAAAATAAATTAATTTAAAAAATCCCCTTCCTGTCATTCGTTATATTGATACACCCAATCAAATGAATCTGAAAAGGATTCTCAGTAAATTCCTCCTCTATTCTTTGCTTTCGCCTTCTTCCTGTCATTCAGTTAAGCACCAGTAATTATTTGTCTATTATTTCTTCATGAAACAGGATGTAATAACACAATAGGAATCTCATCTGATGTGAAGAAAGTTCCATTTCATCACACTACACAATAAACCATATCTTAGGATTTTATTTTTAACTTGAACACTATCCATATTAGTACTGTTTCTCCCAACTTTATAGGAGATCCAGAGAAGACTATTCCTGCCAACCCCCTGGTCACCTGTCCACACATCAAACCATAATGATATTATATATTCACTTATGCAATTGCACAGCCTATTCTTAAATAGTAAATCAGGTGATATACTTGCTCTAATCTTCTCAATTCTGATTCTAGCAATCATCTTAGCACTTCATACATCATCAGAATAAAGTATAACATTTCAACCCCTTAATCAATGTTTGTTCTGATTATTAATATCAGATATACCAATGCTAGCACAAATCAGAGGACAACAAGCTGAGCACTTCTTTATAATCACCAGAAAACTAGCATAGATTTTACATTTATCTTTCTCATTCTCATGCTTGTGTCACTCACAAGCCTTAGTGAGAATAATCTAAAATAAAGAGTCTTCATAGTGTGTTTATTACTCTGGTCTTTAAATCAGAAAAGAACACTTCTCTCTAAGACTTAAGGGAGAAGCTCCAGCTCCACCACCAGCACCCAAAGCTGAAATTCTACATAAATTGCTCCTTGAAAAATTACACATGAACAGTGAACCTTTATTACCTTGTGCTATGCTAGTATTAGGAATATATTCTAGACAAAGAACTTTACACCTTTCACAAAAATTAACTCAAAATGAATCACAGATCTAAATGTAGAATGCAAAACTATAAGACAGAAGAATATATATGACAATACAGATGACTTTGAGTTTGGCGATGACTTTTTAGATATGACACCAAAGGCACATACAATGAAAGAAATAATTGATAAGCTGCTGCTAAGCTGCTGCTGCTAAGTCACTTCAGTCGTGTCTGACTCTGTGCGACCCCATAGACGGCAGTCCACCAGGCTCCCCCGTCCCTGGGATTCTCCAGGCAAGAACACTGGAGTGGGTTGCCATTTCCTTCTCCAATGCACAAAAGTGAAAAGTGAAAGTGAAGTTGCTCAGTAGTATCAGACTCTTAGCGACCCCACGGACTGCAGCCCACCAGGCTCCTCCATCCATGGGATTTTCCAGGCAGAGTACTGGAGTGGGGATTGATAAGCCGGACTTCATTAAAACAATGTGGACAGAATGGAAAGGCAGAATGTAGTCTGGGAGTTCAGAATGTAGTCTGGGAGAAAATATATGCAAAAGACAAATATTTGGACAAAACACAAAAAAGGACAGTTATCTAAAATACACAAAAAAAACTCTCCAAAAAGAAAACTAACAACTTGACTTAAAAAATGGGCTAAAGACTTCAAGAGATACTTAACTAAAGAAGAGAGACAGAGGGCCAGTAAGCATATTAAAAGATGCTCCACACCATGTCTTAAGACAGCGATTCCCAGGCTTTTAGGCACCAGGTACCAGTTTCGTTGAAGAGAATTTCTCCCACTGACTGACTGGCAGTGGGGGATGGTTTTGGGGTGATTCAAGCACATTACATTTATTGTGCACTTTATTGCTATTATTGCATTATGATACGTAACGCAACGCACAACGCACCAAAACGCAGAACCGTTGCGAGCCCTGAGCTTGTTTTCCTGCAACTAGACAGTGCCATCTAGGGGTGGTGAGAGACAATGACACCCGAAGTGTGTAGCTTATTTCCAGAATACTCGGTAACCTCGTCTGCTTGCTCTCACTGCAGCAAATTCTACCTCACAAAAATAGTATATTGTAAATGGAAGCAGAATATCTCATGCTTTGGTGGCAGGCTCAGGATATTCAGCCTAAACTTTAATACAGAGTATATGGCTATCTGGAGTTGTCTTAAACATACTTTTAAGGCCACCACCATTTGCGATCTCAAGCAGTTGATCTTCTAGCATGAACTAAGTTGATTCACCTGACTTATTCACAAATGGGTCACAGATCCATTCCTGCCCAGGAATGGTTTTTTTTTTTTGGGCTTGGGAAATAATGCTCAAACCCTTGAAAGCTGAGATCGATTCATACACCAGTTGGGAGAAAGAAGGCCTTGGCTAGGTCTTCTTCAAAATCTCTGCTAATGTTTGAAACATGTCAAGAATCCCACTTTTCACCCCCTGTAATTCCGATTTGACTATGGATGCAGTCACTTTATCTGTTGACTTGAATATGGTTGATGTTCAATCCTGAAGTGACTGATTGAGTTCACTGAGCAGGTTGAATATGTCACACACAGTAAGCACATTTTGCGACCCATCCGGTGTAATTGAAATACTCTTTCAGTTGTGACAGCTTTTCTCAAAGAAATCTCTGGAGCTGCTCTCACAACTTGAAAATTCTGTCCAGTGATCTACCTTTAGGAAACTATCTGACTTCTGTGGAAGGATTGATGTTGAAGCTGAAACTCCAATACTTTGGCCACCTGATGTGAAGAGCTGACTCATTTGAAAAGACCCTGATGCTTGGAAAGATTGAGGGCAGGAGGAGAAGGGGCTGACAGAAGATGAGATGGTTGGATGCCATCACTGACTCAATGGACATGGGTTTGGGTAAACTCTAGGAGTTGGTGATGGACAGGGAGGCCTGGCGTGCTGTGGTCCATGGGGTCGCAAAGAGTCGGACACGACTGAGCCACTGAATGGAACTAACTTCTATGTATAAAAGAAGACACGTGTGCTCTGTGCCCATCTCTTCTCAGTGTTGCACAGACAGATCTGATTTAAGGACATGTACTTTAATGTGGTTGATAAGTTTAATCACATCATGCAAAACATTAAGTTAAGGTGACATTTTTCAGCTGTGCAGCATTTCTCCATGCGTGACACGGTGCATAGACTCACATTCAGAAGCAACCTCTTTGACTTAAGTAGTGAAACAAGAAAATGATCCAGTCACGGCAGCCACTCAGTTCAGTTTCCTGAAAGGCTTGAATAGTTCTGCAGCTGTGCTGTTGGTTGGCAACAAAAGTGCACAAAACATTCTCATGCACATCTTCCTGAAGAAGACAAATCACACGGAAACAAGCCCTGTGGCCTTGTTGCCAACACTGGTAGACTCATCAGCCGGGTCGTCTACCACAGCGACTCATTAATCCTCTCTAAAAATCATGGCTCAGTATCCTCTACTGCTTCATCAGTTCATCTAGTATGGTGCTAGCTGAAAGAGGAACATGGGCCACAGTTTGAATTGCAGCCTGTCCTAAAATTTCATGACAAATGTCTTAACCAGCAGCCAGGATCAATTATTCTATGATAGTAAATGGCTTCTTAGCTTTAATGATGCAGTTACCCACTAAGAATGATGCTCTCAGTGCAGGTGCATTTGATGAAGTGGTGGCCTTCTGCAATTGTTTCTATTCTTCATGTTCATGTTTTTTTTTTTTTTTTCTTTTGAAAAACTCTAGAGGCTTGTCTTTTAACACACGATGGTTGGGCTCCATGTAGTGAAGCAGTTTTGAAGGTTTCATTGTTTTATTAAATAGCTCATGACCACCTATTATATTATACGAAGCAGGCTTGAGAATGTGAATCACCTGTTGCAATGAACCCATAATTTAAGTAGGACTCTGGTATTTTCTTTAAATGCAGCTTGCTTTTTGTTGGCAGTCTTAGAATCTTCTGCTGTCTCATCATTTGGTCTCTCCCCCTTTTCAAAGAAGCTCTCCAGCAACATGTTTGTTCCCAATTGTGAGTGGAGTTAGCTTGTGGGCTTACGAAAACTGTGACCAAGGCAAGTGCAGTGTGGGAAAGAGGTACAGATAGAAGTGATACATAAAATAGTGGGCAGGTTCCATGTAGACTAAAATAATTGTCAGAATCTGCCTGCCACCAAGTGCAGCTTAGTTGTCACTTGCCTCTCACAGATAGGGTTTTGGTACGAATTTGAGAGTAATTGATTTATTATGGTTTCTGTGGGGTCAGACTTCTCTGCTAATGATAATTTGTATTTGCAGATACTCTCCAGTGCTATCATCACCACTTAGGCTCAGTTCATCAGGCACTAGATTCTCATAAGGAGGACACAACCTACAGCCCTCACATGGCACAGTTCACAGTAGGGTTCATGCTCCTATGAGAATCTAATGCCACTGCTGCAACCGACAGAAGGTGGAGCTCAGACAGTACTGTGAACAATAGGGGACAGTTGTAAATATAGATGCTTCATTCACGCATCTGCTGCTCACCTTCTGCTGTGCAACCCTGTTCCTAACAGGTCATGGACTGGAACTGGTCAATGGCCCAGGAGCTGGGGACCCCTGCCTAAAGAGAATTGCAAATCAAAATAACAAATATCACTACATACCTATTAGAATCCTGGGCTCTTTATTTTCCTGGGCTCCAAAATTGCCACACATGTGATTGCAGCCATGAAATTAAAAGATGCCTGCTCTTTGGAAGAAAAGTTATGACAAACCTAGACAGCATATTAAAAAGCAGAAACATCGCTTTACGGACAAAGGTCCATATAGTCAAAACTATGGTTTTTCCAGTAGTCCTATATGGATGTGAGAGCTGGACCATAAAGAAGGCTGAGCACTGAAGAACTGATGCTTTCAAATTGTGGTGCTGGAGAAGATTCACGAAAGTCCCTTGGACTGCAAGGAGATCAAACCAGTCAATCCTGAAGGAAATCAACCCTGAATATTTATTGGAAGGACTGATGCTGAAGGTGAAGCTTCAGTACTTTGGCTACCTGATGTGAAGACCCAGCTCTTTGGAAAAGACCCTGATGCTGGAAAAGATGGAAGGCAGAATGAGAAGGAGACAATTGAACATGAGATGTTTGGATGGCATTATTGACTCAACGGATATGAATTTGAGCAAACTCTGAGAGTTAATGATGGACAGGGAAACCTGGCAAGCTGCAGTCCATGGAGTTGAAAACAGTCGGACACACTGAGCGACTGAACAGCAACCTCTTAGAATGACCACAATTACAAAAATGACACTGAATACACCAAAGGCTGACGAGGATGTGGAGCAACAGAAGTTCTCATTCATTACTAATGAAAATGTGAAATTGTACCGTCTCTTCGGATAGTTTATCAATTTCTTACTAAATTAAGCATACTCTTAACATAAGGTTCAGCAATCATACTACTTGGCATTTACCCAAACGAGTTGACAACTATGCTGACTCCAAAACCTGCACACAGATGTTTTTAGCAACTTTATTCATAATTGCTAAAATTTGGAAGAAATTAATGAACATACCAGTTCCAGGTAATGGAATATTATTTAGCACCAAAAAATTGAATAATCTATCAAGCCACAAAAAGACATAGCGGAGGGATGAACCACTGTCCAGAGGAAAGGAGACAAGGTGTCTGCCTGCCTTTAGCCCAGGCCTCTGTTTGGGGTCCTCCAGCATACGTGTGGGGACTCTCCTGAGACTGTTACAAGCCCCTTGGCTCTGGCTTGCTGGTCCTCCTCCATCCAGGCCTTCTCTGGGATGGCACTGAAGATAAAGCCCTGAGCCTTTGGAGTGGGAGCACTGACTTCAAAATCCTAGACTACTAGAGAACTAACCTTGCTGCTGCTAAGTCGCTTCAGTCATGTCTGACTCTGTGTGACCCCATAGATGGCAGCTGCCGGGGTCCAGCCCCAGTGGATCCAGGGTGATTCAAAGGTGGGAATGGAGTCAGCGTCCTTGGAAATAACTTATTTAATTATAGATAGAGAGGGATTAGAAAATTAGCAGAGAAAAAGAGGCTGAATAACTTGGTTTACATGGAATACCAATCACCACCTACATAGGCCATAGGCATCTTCCCATTCTCCTGAAGGAGAGGAGGCACTGAGGGCCCCCCGGTCTGATCTTAGAAGTCCAGGCAAAATTAGCAGGCTTGGTGGGTACCCATGCACCAGATGGGAATTCGGCCAGAAAATAGTAGGAGGGAAAAAGAGGCTGTATAACTTGGTTTACGTGGGATACCAATAAAATTCTAAGACAAGGAATTTGCACCATCTACGTTGGGCCACCAGTGCCACTTGAATATCAGAAGGTGCCCCTCCTTGGGCTCCTTCTCATATGGAACTTAAAAACTGGGGCAAGTAAGTAGACATCGTGAGCACCCACGCTCCAGATGGGAATTCAGCCAGAAAAACGGAGAGCAGAAAAGAATGACATGAGGGAATCAGTCTTTCTGGAAACTGATCCCCTTTCTTTATTTCTTAGGTTTGCTTATATACCTTTTGTTACACATAGGGATGAATACAGAGTCACGCCTGGGTCAGCAGTCCTGACCTTTATCAAAATCAGTTGCTTTACATAAAAAAATATCTTAGGGGTTTTACATCATCTTCTGGCTATGAGGCCTGCTGACATTTTATGACCCTTTCTTTCTGATAACCCAAAACTTATTTTTTCCAAGGGTGTTTTTTCTTAAACCAGGCACCACTCTCCAACTACAGTTGCATTCCTGTAGGGTGAGGGTGTAGTAAGTCACAATCAAGAAAGAAATTTATTTAACCCAAGGTTAACATGATTAGTCTTAAAGGTTAATACTTATTTCTCCTATATGTTAGTTATATTCATTATAAGTGCAGGGAATATGGAGATTTAGCAGCAAACATTAGCCCAACAAATGAAAATCCTTTCACCAATGTTCCCCTTAAGATCTGTTTAGTCTTAAGATAGTGATAAAGTTACATTTTTACATAGCAAGGACACAGTGATTTATAACAAAGTACAGTGATCTATTACAAAAGAGAAAATTCATTAACTCAAAAAGTCTAGTATTGCTAACCTTAAAAACTACTATATTTCCTTTTCTATATTCCAAATACATTGATTAATATATTCCCAGGTGCCTAAGGATATGGAGGCCTGGTGGCAATCATTGACTCAGCAATGAGAAAAGCCCTATGCTAATTAAGATTCTCAAAATACTCCAGAACTCTCTGTGCTGTTTATGGTTGAGAGGTAGTAAACAATCATGTGCATAGTGGCAGGAGTATGGATAATCCTGTCACACAAGCTAGTTTGCCAGCAGAGAAGTTTGACCTGAGACACCCTTGTCACACCCAGGGCAGGGAATTAGCAGCAATTATTGGCACAACAAATGAAAAAACCCTTCACCAATATAAATCCTAACCAACCCACTATACTGACAATTTCCAATTTCCCAAAGGAATTTGCCTTTAGTAAGTCTAAAACATCTCGTGCCTCTCAGGTTGGGAGGCTGTAAACAATCACATGTGGCCAGACGAACCAATACAGGCAGGCTAGATAAACTTCAGAGGAGTTCGTAAGTTGAAACACTCTTGTCACGCCCAAGAATTTTTATTGACTTGGAGCTGTACGTTTACTCCTTCTCCAAGAGAGGTAAAGTCAGAGGTGTAGGCGAGAGCATAAAACAGACTCTGGTTTTGGGGTAGATGCTCGGGAACAGGGGATTTCCTGAGGCTTGATCACGCCTTTGCATATGCCAAGCCTCCTTCCTCATGACCTTTGCCATGGGCGGAGTTCCTCACGCTGGCTCCTGGCAGGCAGCCCACCAGGCTCCCCCATCCCTGGGATTCTCCAGGCAAGAACACTGGAGTGGGTTGCCATTTCCTTCTCCAATCCACGAAAGTGAAAAGTGAAAGTGAAGTCACTCAGTTGTGTCCGACTCTTAATGACCCCATGGACAGCAGCCTACCAGGCTCCTCCATCCATGGGATTTTCCAGGCAAGAGTACTGGAGTGGGGTGCCATTGTCTTCTCCAGGAGTATCAAATAGTGAGAACTAACCCTAGGGAGTATCAAATAGTGAGAACTCACACAAAGGAAACCACTTGAATACAAGACTCAGCCTCACCCAACCACCAGTAGCACCCTGTACAGGATGCCTCATCTAAACAACAAACAAAACAAAAGTACAAACCAAATCATCAGCAGATAGGATTACCACCTCACTCAGCCTTGCCCATCAGAAGAAAAACAAACAAACAAAAAAACAAACAAACAAAAGCACAAACCACTGAACCAACCTTAGGAGGGCAGAAACCCAAAGGAAGAAAGAATTCAACCTTGAAGCCTGGGAAAAAGACACCTCAAACACAGTAAGTTAAAATGAAATAATAAAAAGGCAGAAACACACTACACAAATGAAGGAACAAATTAGAAACCCAGAAGTCCAAATAAATGAAGAGGAAGGAAATAGGAAAACTACCTGAAAAAGAATTCAGAATAATGATAGTAAAGGTGATCAAAAACCTTGGAAACAAAATGGAGAAAAGGCAAGAATCAGTTAACAAAGACCTAGAAGAATTAAAGAATAAGCCTACAGAGACAAATAACACAATTACTGAAATTAAAAATACTCTGGAAGGAATCAATAGCAGAATATCTGAAGCAGAAAAATGAATCGGTGGGCTGGAAGATAAAATGGTGGAAATTACTTCTGAATAGCAGAATAAAGTAAAAGGAATGAAGAGAACTGAGGATAGTCTCAGAGACCTCTGGGAAAATATCAAATGCACCAACATTCAAATTATAGGGGTCCCAGAAGGAGAAGAAGAAAAGAGTGTGAGAAAATTTTTGAAGAGATTATAGGTGAAAATTTCCCCAATATGGAAAAGGTAATAGTCAATCAAGTCCAAGAGGAGCAAAGAGTCATATACAGGATAAACCCAAGGAGAAACACACCAGGACACATGCTAATCAAACTAACAGAGACTAAACACAAAGAAAGAATATTAAAAGCAGCAAGGGAAAAGCAACAGGTAACATACAAGGGAAACCCCATATGTTTAACAGCGATCTTTCAGCAGAAACTCTTCAGGCCAGAAGGGAATGGAAGGATATATTTAAAGTACTGAAAGGAAAAAGTATACAACCAAGATTACTATGCCTGGCAAGGATCTCAGTCAAAATTGATGGGGAAATAAAAAGTTTTACAGACAAGCAAAAGTTAAGAGAATTCAGTACCACTAAACCAGCTTTACAACAAATGTTGAAGGGACTTATATAGTCAAGAAAAACAAGAGAAGGAAAAAGATCTAAAAATCAACCCCAAACAATTAAAAAAATATCAATAGGGACATATATATCAATACTTACTTTAAATGTAAATGGATTAAATGCTCCAACTGAAAGACACAGACTGGCTGAATGGATACAATAACAAGACCCGTATATGTGCTGTCTACAAGAAACCCACTTCAGACCTAAAGACACATATAAACTGAAAGTGAGAGGATGGAAAAATATATTCCATGCAAATAGGAAGCAAAAGAAAGTTGGAGTAGCAATCCTCATATCAGACAAAATAGACCTTAAAATAAAGATCAGAAGAGATATGGCTTCCCTTGTAGCTCAGCTGGTAAAGAATCTGCCTAAGGAAGGACACTACATAATGATCAAGGGATCAATCCAAGAGGAAGACATAACAGTTGTAAATATCTATGCACCCACTATAGGAGAACTTCAACACATAAGACAAAGACTAACAGACATAAAAGGAGAAACTGACAGCAACACAATAATAGTAGGAGACTTTAAAACCCCACTCACACCAATGGACAGATTATCAAAACGGAAAATTAAAAAGGAAACACAAGTCTTAAATGATACATTAGATGAGATGGATGTCATTGGTATCTTCAGGACATGACATCCAAATGCAGAAAACTAAAACTTCTTCTCATGTGCACATGGAACATTCTCCAGGATAGACCACGTCTTGGGTCACAGATCAAACCTCAGTAAATTTAAGAAAATTCAAATCATATCAAGCATCTTCTCTGACCACAATGCTATTTGACTAGATATCAATTACAAGAAAAAACCTGTAAGAAATGCAAACACTTGGAGATTAAACAACATGTTTCTAAATAAGCAACAGGTTACTGAAGAAATCAAAAGGGAAATAAAAAAATTTCTAGAAAGAAATGGCAATGAAAACATGACAACTCAAAACCTATGGGATTCAGCAAAAGCAGTCCCAAGAGGGAAGTTGATAACAATACAATCCTACCTTAAGAAACAAGAAAAACATTGAATAGACAGTCTAACTTTATACCTAAAACAACTGGAAAAAGAAGAGCAACCCCCCCACCCCAAATTAGTAGAAGGAAAGAAATCATATAGATCTGAGCAAAATAAACAAAAAAGAAATGAAAGAAACAATAATAAAGATTAATAAAACTAAAAGCTGGTTCTTTCAGAAGATAAAATTGACAAACCTTTGGCCTGATTTATCAAGGAAAAAAAGAGAGAAGAATCAAATCAACAAAATTAGAAATGAAAAAGAAGAGGTTACAACAGACAGTGCATAAATACAAAGGAATATAAGAGACTATTATGAACAACTATTATGAACAAATGGATAACCTGGAAGAAACGGACAGGTTCTTAGAAAAGTTCAATCTTCCAAGACTGAACCAGGAAGAAATAGACATTATGAACAACCCAATTACAAGCACTGAAATTGAAGCTGTGATAAAAAATCTCCTCCCAAACAAAAGCCCAGGACCAGATGGCTTCACAGGATAATTCTATCAAACATTGAGAGAAGACCTAATGCTTATCCTTCTAAACTCTTACAAAAAATTGCAGAGGAAGGAACACTTTCAAACTCATTCTAAGAGGCAAGCATCACCCTGATACCAAAACCAGACAAACACAACACACAAAAAGAAAACTACAGGCCAATATCACTGATAGATACAAAAATCCTCAACAAAATTTTAGCAAACAGACTTCAGCAACACATCAAAAAGCTCATACACCATGATCAAGTTGGGTTTATTGCAGGGATGCAAGGATTCCTCCATATATGCAAATCAAACAATGTGATATACCATATTAACAAATTGAAAGATAAAAACATCTCAATAGATGCAGAAGAAGCCTTTGACAAAATTTAGCACCCATTTATGATTAAAACTCTTCACAAAATGGGCATAGAAGGAACCTTCCTCAACATAGTGAGGCCATATATGATAAGCCTACACCAAACATTATTCTCAATGGTGAGAAACTGAAAGCATTCCTTCTAAGATCAGGAACAGACAAGGGTATCCACTTTCCCCATTATTTTTCCACATAGTTCTGGAAGTCCTAGCTACAGCAATCAGAGAAGAAAAATAAAGAAATCCAGATCAGAAAAGAAGTAAAACTCACTGTTTGCAGATGACATGATACTTTACATAGAAAACCCTAAAGATAGTATCAGAAAATTACTAGAGTTAATCAGTGAATTTAGCAAAGTTGCTGGATACAAAACCAATACACAGAAATCACTTGCATTTCTATATACTAACAATGAAAAATCAGAGAAATTAAGGAATCAATCCCATTCACCATCGCAACAAAAAGCATTAAATATCTAGGAATAAACTTACCTAAGGAGACAAAAGAACTTTACACAGGAAATTGTAAGACAATAATGAAAGAAATAAAAGAGGACATATACAGATGGGGAGATATTCCATGCTCCTGGGTAGGAAGAATCAATATTGTGAAAATGACTATACTACCAAACACAGTCTATACATTCAATGTGATCCCTATCAAATCACCAATGACATTTTTCACAGAACTAGAACAAAAAATTTCATAATTCATATGGAAACACAAAAGACCCTGAATAGCCAAAGCAGTCTTGATAAAGAAGAATAGAGCTGGAGGAATCAACCTTCCTGACTTCAGATTATGCTATGAAGTTGCAGTCATCAAGACAGTATGGTACTGACACAAAAACAGAAATATAGACCAATGGAATAAGATAGAAAGCCCAGAAATAAACCCATGCACCCATGGGTACCTTATTTTTTGACAAAGGAGGCAAAAATATACAATGGGGCAAAGAGAACCTCTTCAGTTGCTGGGAAAACTGGAAAGCTACATGTAAAAGAATGAAATTAGAACACTTCCCAACACCATACACAAAGATAAACTCAAAATGGATTAAAGACCTAAATGTAAGATCAGAAACTATAAAACTCTTAGAGGAAAACATAGGCAAAACACTCAATGACATAAAGCAAGATCCTCTATGACCCACCTCCTAGAGTAATGGCAACAAAAACAAAAGGAAACAAGTGGGACCTGATTAAACTTAAAATTGTTTGCACAGCAAAGGAAACTATAAACAAGGTGAAAAGGCAACCCTCAGAATGGGAGAAAATAACAGCGATGAAACAACTGACAAAAGATCAATTTCCAAAATATACAGGCAGCTCATGCACCTCAATACCAGAAAAACAACCTAGTCAAAAAGTGGGGAAAAGATCTAAACAGACATTCTCCAAAGAAGACATACAGATGGCTAATAAGCACGTGAAAAGATGCTCAGCATCACTCACTATTAGAGAAATGCAAATCAAAACTACAGTGAGATATCACCTCACACTGGTCAGAATGGCCATCATCAAAGAGTCTACAAACAAATGCTGGAGAGGGTGTAGGAAAAAGGGAACGCTCTTGCACTGTTGGTGGGAATGTGAATTGATACAGCCACTATGGAAGACGGTATGGAGATTCTTTATAAAACTAGGAATTAAACCACCATATGAAAAAATTATTTAAAATAAGAAAATGGCAATAAAAAGGACAGGAAACATAAATGCACTTTACTAAGTCAAAATCCATTGACTGTACAACTAAGAGTGAACTGTAGGGTAAATTAGGTACTCTGGGTGACAAAAACTTATCAGTATAGGTTCATTAATTGTAACAAATATAGGTCTCTGGTGGAAAAATGTTGACAATGGGGGAGGCTATATACGTGAGAGAGTGGGAATATATAGAAAATTTCTGAACCAATAAGCCAATATTTCTATGAACATAAAACCGCTCTAAAATAGTACTTTGGCCACCTGATGTGAAGATCTGACTCATTGCAAAAGATCCTGATGCTGGGAAAGATTGAAGGTGGGAGAAGGGGACGACAGAGGATGAGATGGTTGGATAACATCGCCAATTCGATGGACATGAGTTTGATCAAGCTCCGGGAGTTGGTGATGGACAGGGCTGGTGTGCTGCAGTCCATGGGGTCACAAAGAGTCAGACATGACTGAGAGACTGAACTGAACTGAACTGAATGTACACATGTGCTTTATTGTACATGATACATAATCACACATTATTTACCCCATGCATATAAGCACATCCACAAAACTATTAATTTGCACAATATATAAATCACCACACATACCGTTCTTTACCACATAGATATCCATTGTAGAACATATATACTTAATATTACATAAGATAGAATAATAATTGCACATGCCCTCTTAAGACAGATCATTTCCAGTCAACATTCTTCATGTCAGTTCAGTTCAGTCACTCAGTCGCGTCCGACTCTTTGCGACCCCATGAACTGCAGCATGCCAGGCCTCCCTGTCCATCACCAACTCCAGGAGTTTACCCAAACTCACTTCCATTGAGTTGGTGATGCCATCCAGCCATCTCATCCTCTGTTGTCCCCTTCTCCTCCCGCCTTCAATCTTTCCCAGCATCAGGGTCTTTTCCAATGAATCAGTTCTTTCCATCAGGTGGCCAAAGTATTAGTACAACACATAATCACCTCCTAATTACCAAACTTTATGAAACCAACATTGAGGAATACCCTGGTTGTCCAGTGGTTCAAACTCTATGCTGTCACTTCAAAGGGCTCAGGTTCAGTCACTGGTCAGGGAAATAAGATCCCACAGCCAGCTGGCACTTCTCACTCTGATACCATAGCACACGAGGGTTTCTAAAAATGAACTCTATGGGGCATGTACTTCTTAATTCAGGACACTCTCTCCTAAGATTGCTCACTATTTTTTTATAATTAAGTTTACTTTTAATTGAAACATAATTGTTCTATAATATTGTGTTGGTTTCTGCCAAACATCTACATGAATCAGCCTTTGGTATACCTATGTCCCTTCCTTCTTGAACCTCCCACCCACATCCATCCCCATCCCACCCTTCTAGGTTGTTAAGAAACCCTGGTTTGAGTTCCATGGGTCACACAGCAAATTCCCACTGGCTATCTATTTTACACATAGTAATATATATATTTCCCTGTTACTTTCTCCATACATCCCACCCTGTCCTTCCTCCCCCCTCCACATGTCCATAAGAATGTTTTCTATGTCTGTGTTTCCATTTTGTTTTTCAGTCACCCAGTTGTGTCCATCTCTTTGTGATCCCATGGACTGTAGCATGCCAGGCCTCCCTGTCCCTCACCATCTCCCAGAGTGCCCAAGTTCATGTCCATTGCATCGGTGTTGCCATCCAGCCATCTCATCCTGTGATACCCTCTTCTCCTTCTGCCCTCAATCTTTTCCAGCATCATTGCTGCCCTACAAATAGGTTCTTCAGTACTATTTTTCTAGATTCCATATATATATATATATATATACATATATATATGTTAATGCATGCTATTTTTCTGTTTCTAACTTACCTCACTGTATATAATAAGCTCTACATTCATCCACTTCATTAGAACTGACTCAAATGCATTTCTTTTTATGGCTGAGTAATACTCCATTGTATGTATGTACCACAGCTTCTTTATCCCGTCATCTGTCGAAGGACATCTAGGTTGCTTCCATCTCCTAGCTATTGTAAAATCTGCTGCAATGAACATTGGGGTACACGTCTTTTTGGGGTACATACATGTTTAAATTTTGGTTTTCTCAGGGTATATACCTAGCAGTGGGATTGTTGGGTCATATGGTGTCTTTATTACTAGTTTTAAAAGGAATCTTCATACTGTCTTCCATAATGGCTGTATCAATTTACATTCCCACCAAGAGTGCAAGAGGGTTTGCTGTTCTCCCTACTCTCTCCAGCATTTTTTGTTAGTAAATTTTGTGATGATGGCCATCTTGATTGGCGTGAAGTACTGCCTCATTGTAGTTTTGATTTGCATTTCTCTAATAATGAGTGTCCTTGAGCATCTTTTCATGTGTTTGTAAGCCATCTTTACGTATTTTTGGGTGAAATGTCTGTTTAGGCTTTCTGCCTGCTTTTTGGTTGGTCTGTTTTTCTAATATTGAGCTGTATGAGTAACATATATTTTGAATATATAGTTTGTCAGTTGCTTCATTTGCAGTTATTTTCTCCCATTCTGAGGTTTGTCTTTTCATCTTGCTCATGGTTTACTTTGCTGTGCAAAAGCTAAGTTTAATTAAATCTCATTTACTTTTGCTTTTATTTTCATAAACCTAGGAAGTGGGTCAGAGAGAATCTTGCTGTGATTTATATGAAGGAGGGTACTGCCTATGTTTTCCTCTGAGAGCTTTATAGTTTCTGGCTTTACATTTAGATCTTTAATTCATTTTGAGTTTTTTTTTTTTTTTTTTTTTTTTTGGTGTGTGTTTATGGTGTTAGGGAGTGTTTTAATCTCATTCTTTTATACCTAGTTGTCCAGTTTACCCAGCATCACTTATTGAAGAGGTTGTCTTTTCTCCATTGTATATTCTTGCATCCTTTGTTAAAACTAAGGTGCCCATAGATGTGTGGGCTTATCTCTGGGCTTTATATCTTGTTATATTGGTCTTTATTTCTGTTTTTATGCCTGTACCATGTTGTCTTGATGACTGTAGCTTTGTAATGTAGCCTGAAGTCAGGGAGGTTGATTCCTCTAGCTCCATTTTTCTTTCTCAAGATTGTTTTTCTATTCAGGGTTTTTTAGTTTTTCATAAAAGTGTCAAGTTTTTTGGTTCAAGTTCTGTGAAAAATGCTGTTGGAAATTTAGTAGGGATTGCATTGAGTTTGTAGATTACTTTGGGTAGTACAGTCATTTTCACAATATTGATTCTTCCAGTCCAAGAAGATGGTATATCTCTCCATCTGTTTGTGACATCTTTGATTTCCTTCATCAGTTTCTCATAGTTCTCTGTCTACCAGTGTTTTGTCGCTTTAGGTAGATTTATTCCTAGGTATGTTATTCTTTTTGTTGCAATGGTGAATGGGATTGTTTCCTTAATTTCACTTTCTGATTTTTCATTATTAGTGTATAGGAACTCAAGTGATTTCTGCATATTAATTTTATACACTGCAACTTTACTAAATTCATGGACTAGCTCTAGAAGGTTTTTGGTGTCATATTTATGACTTTCTATGTGTAGTATCATATCATCTGCAAGCAATGAGAGTTTTACTTCTTTTCCAATCTGGATTCTTTTTCTTCTCTGATTGCCATGATTAGGGCTTCCAAAACTATACTAAAATGGTTGTGAGAGTGGATACTCTTATCTTATTCCTGATCTTAGAGGAAATAGTATTTCTATTATTAATGGCATGGCCTGAAATTGACATCTGGCTAACAGCTGTGGTATCCTGACCATGCAAGGGCAGCATGAAAAGGACTTGTTTAAATGGCCTCCTGAGGTTTTACTGTCTCTCACTTCTAATCAGTGACATTGACCAGCCTGTGAATAGGCAGGAACAACCAAATATGATGAGAAGACTCTGAGTTTTAGTTAATTAGTCTTAAAACAATAGACAGCAACCAAATCAAGGGATAGCAAAACTTTAAATGGGCTAATAATTTTGATTGGAATGACTGAAGAATAAAATAATCTCTAAGTATTTAAAATCTACACCAGTTAGTCACATATTGATCCAAAATAATGATCAATGGAACAAGCTGCCCTAGAGATTACAGTTCAATCCCTCCTAGAGTTTATTTAAATCAAAGAGTTTATAACCTTGATGTTAAATCAGGACATCTCAATGGTACAGGCACTGTTAATGGTTTGTTTGTACAATGATTAGAGTTCTGCATGATTTGAGTTTAGACCAAAGCAATCCAGATCAATTTCTATTGATTCTACATTTCTTCCAGTGGGAAAAGGCAAGAGAAATATGACCTCATTTACAAAAGTGCCTTCAACCTAACAGATGATACAATCTTAATCTAACTAATTTTTATGTTGTCCAGCCAAAGTATAGGAATTGTTAGGGTGGCAGAGACCAGTAATTGCATGAAACTTAAATCTTTATTACCAGAAGGCCGATTATTCTCCATAACAGAATGTTCATAACCAATTTTCTTCCATTAATTGGCTGTATTATCATGCTACAGCATTCCTTAGACTAATTGACCCAAAGCTTTAGGTTATATCCAACTCTTTAAGGGACCTCATGTTAAAACATATCTCTGAGGTCAAACTATTCAATGAAAACCTCTACAACCACTATCATCCAGGTCTGTATTCATTACTGAACCTACTCTCACCTTCACTCTAGCCCTAACAAAATGACTCAGTTACTATATCCCATACCAGAGGCATTTATTAACATAAACATGGGTATAGTATTTATAGTAGATATATTGAGTTGGCTGAGCTTCAAATTTAAGATATATAAAAATATTTTACAACTTATTCATTTTTTTAAGTTGGGAATATCAAGTATTTTGCAATGAAAATGAATGTAACAAAAATAGTTCTTGTGTTCCAGAGATAAATTCACCTAATACTGGTATATGATCCTCTTTAAGAGATGTTGAATTCAGTTTGCTTGTATTTTGTTGAAGATTCTTGCAATGATGTTCATCAAGAATATGCACATGTAGTTTTCTTTTCTTCTAGTGCCTTTGTATGGCTCTAGCATTAGTATAATGATGGTATCATAAAGTGATTTTGAAGTGTCTCTGTCATTTCAATGTTTGGAAGAGTTTGAGAATGATTGCTGTTTATTCTAAACCAAATGGGCACACGGACCACAGCTTTGCATAACTTAATGAAACTGTGAGCCATGCCATGTGTGCCACTCAAGATGAACGAGTCAGGGTGGAGAGTTCTGACAAAAATGTTGTCCATTGGAGAAGGGAATGGCAAACCACTTCAGCATTCTTGTCTTGAGAACCCCATGAACAGTGTGAAAAAGCAAAAAGATATGACACTGAAAGCTGAACCACCCCTCCACCCAAGTCAGTAGGTGTCCAATATGCTACTGCTGAGCATGTCAGTTGCGAATAAAGATGCTAACTGTGGAGCTCGGACTTAATTATGTGAGGAAGTACCCCTGAGCATTCCCTAGCTTTCTACTGAAGAGTGAGTGCAAGATGGGAAGTGGAAGATGAGGAGCAGTGACTGGCAATTTCTCCCAATGGTCCAGTTGAATATATTCTTGGGCAGAAAACTCATACTGCAGCACTCTTGCAATGAAAGGAAACAATCTACATGTAATATTTCAAATGTACCATTGTTAACTTTGAATATAAATATTAAGTGATAAGAGTTTGTTTCTAAGTGCTCTATTTAAGAGCCTCTCAAAGAGGGGTTATCATATTTTTTAAAGGCAGAAAAGATGCTTTGACTTTTAGCTGTCGGGAATTTAACTCTATAAGTATTACTATTGCCAGCTAAAAGTCTATATTGATGAATTGAATATATTTTCACATTATAATGTAATATTTACACAAAGAATATTATATATTTTATATGTTATATATATAACACAATATTTATAGAGATAATTATATATATAATATATATGCCCTATAAGATTGATATATAATAGACATCAAAACTATCTTGAGAATTGTGGCTTAATGAAGATTCAAACCAAATAAAAGATTAGTCTCTAAAGTACATTACTTTCACTGTAAAAAGAGATAATCCAAGCATTCTATAAATAGAGAAAGTCCCACATTTTTTGGTAATTTCTAGGAATTCTAATACATTAGGATGAAAGAAGCTGACCATGAAGGACCTCACTGCGGTGCTCATCTAGACACATCTAGCTCATCTAGTGGTGCTGGGAAAAAAGACACATGTCTTTTTTCTAAATATCTGTTTTTACTTTTCCTGGGTGAAGAATACCTGGGAGTGGCACTGTTCAGTAAATATGTGCTAAGTAAATATAAATACTGTTTGATTATGTAGGAGATTTCTTGAGGTATACTTTGCAAGCCATATAGTCACTCATTTAAATACACAATTCTTTGCTTTTGTGTGAGTTAATACACAGAGCTGTGTCTCCATCAAAATCCCACTCTGGAACAATTCTTTCATGGTAAAAAACATTCCCAATCCTCAGTATTTTCTACTGGCTTCATATGGCACTCAGTTTCTCTCTCTTTGAAATACTTCCTTCATTTCGATTCCAGTTCTGGTGGCTGAGACAGTAAAGAATCTGCCTACAACACAGGAGACCTGAGTTCAGTTTCTGGTTCAGGAGGATTCCTCCAGAGAAGGGAACGGCTACCCACGCCATTATGCTTGCCTGCAGAATTCCAGAGACAGAGGAGTCTGGCAGGCTACAGCCGGAATTGCAGAGTGAGACACGACTGAGCCACTCACACTACTGATACATTCCACAGTTTTATCATTGTCTTTGTTGTTTGTTGCATTTTTCTAAACTCACCTGCCTTTCTTTATCTGGCTCCATGGATGGCCTCTATTTCTCTCCCTAACCTCTTTGCATTAGTTTCGCCCTGGCACGTAGCTCTTGCACCAGTTTTCTTTCTCAGTATCATAGCCCCTTGCTGACCTCATCCAATCTTGAGTCATTAGTGATAGCTAATACTGTCATGACTTCTACATATATTCATCCTTTCCAAACCTTTCCATACAGTCCAGATTTACACCCACCCTGCTGCCTCCGCATCTCTGTGTGGGCACTGAACAGGCCAAAGCCAAACTAGATTTCTCCCCTGAACCTGCTCGCCCTCTGTGTCCCATGTCCCATGACTAAATCCTTTCTGACAGGTGTTTCAGAACCCAGACTTGTGATTTCTTTTGACTTTTTCCTACTCTCCACCTCACCTTATTCCAGTCAGAAAAGGCTCCATCCACAGCTCCCAAAATGACCCGTACTTGCCTCTCCCTATTCTCCCTGGTCAAGGCTGCTATCACCTCTTAACAGGATAGCTGTGGCTGTTGCAGATAACCACCCTCCATCTCCTGCCCTAACCCTGCAGGCTGTTCTCTACCCAGCACAAGCAATCCAGTCAGGCCACTCCTCAGCCCATTTTCGCAATAGATTTTTGCTCATCAAGCCAAAGTGCACACGTCACCCACAAGTCCTAGGCATCTGACACCTGGTTACTTCTCCATAGTCTGGTCAGGTCTCACTCTGTTCCAGCCTAACAGGCCTCCTTGCTGCTCCTTGAGTGTGACAGGATGCTCCTGCCTCAGGGCCTGGCATTAGCTCTTACCTCTGCCTAGAATTCTCCCTACAGCACTCACATGAGGGTCTCCTTCCTTCCCTTCAGGTCTCTGATCGAATGATGGTGAGGAAGTTCTCCCTAGAATATCCCACATAGTGAAGACCCAGTAGCTGTTCCATCATGATGTTACCAAACAGGCTTGACTGCTTACTACCCAAGAAATTAACACTGACAGAAAAGTGTTGGGCAAAGGAAAAGCAGCTTTATTTAAGGAAGCCAACAACCTGGGGAGAAGTTGGACTCTGTCCAAATGAACCAACTGCCAGCTCTCCAAGTTTGAGCCACAATTTATTTAAGAGGTGAAGCAGAATTGCCTCCAAGCTTTGTGCTGGGGATAGGCTGCTTTTCTATTTTTGAAGACTTGTACAATCATCGTGAGGTGCCTTACTAGCACTGGAATCTGAGTGTGGATATTACCTGGTCTAGATCAGCACATCTGTTCTATGGGTCAGTGGAACAAAGGAAGACAAAGACAGAAAACAGCAAAATAGGACAAACAAAACAGGAACCAGTCCATAAAACACTGGACTGTGTTTAAGTATCAACAAGCCCTTGGTTGTTGTGGGGAAATTAACAAGATGTTGCCAGTCAGGTTCTCTTGCCCCACACTCTCATGTCCTCTCACCCCTTGTTCTGTAAACAATGACTCTTCACAGTTGTATAACAGCTGAGATCACTTTTGACACTGCACTTGCACATCACAATGTGCTTACTGGCCACGGGTTACTTTTGTTCTGTAAGTATATACAAGCTTTACCTGGAAATGCCCTGGAGGGTTGTATGTGGTTATGCTGTGCTATGTTAT
Source organism: Capra hircus (assembly GCF_001704415.2). Lineage (NCBI taxonomy): Eukaryota > Metazoa > Chordata > Mammalia > Artiodactyla > Bovidae > Capra > Capra hircus. The sequence continues at coordinate 63,111,701 of NC_030821.1, forward strand.
GGCTACTGCTATGGCTGCTGGGCCAGCCATGAGAGAATAAATGTGTCTGCAGTTCCTACAGCGCCTTGAGTCTACTTCCAACCTCTTAGCTCATGCATTGCCTATGCTGGGTTCAGTGTAAACAGCAAAACAATTAGTGTCACGAATAGGATCAGCTATACAGCTGTAAAGCTAGAGCGGTTGTAATGATAGTCCTGTACATCACTACCCTTACCCCCTCTCTGTCTCATTTCCCTTCACCACCCTCATTACAATTTCACATGCACACAAGCATTGTCTTTTATGAAATGCCTAGTTTTTCACTAAACTGGAAGTTTTATAAGGACAGAAATTTCCTCACCAGTTTATTATTGCTTTCTTTCCAATGCCCATTACATAATTGTTGCACTGTAGTGCAAATGAAACATTGAACAAATTGCATGAGAATATCTATGCTTCCCAGGTGGCAGCGCTAGTGGTAAAGAACCTGCCTGCAAATGCAGGAGACATAAGAGATGCTTGTTCAATCCCTGGGTTGGGAGGATCCCCTGGAGGAGACAATGGCAACCCACTCCAGTATTCTTGCCTGCAGAATCACATGGACACAGAGGAGCCTGGCGAGCTATGGTCCATGGGGTTACAAAGAGTTGGACACGACTGAAGCAACTTAGCATGCATGACTTTTTCCAAAGCTGCCTATGTAGGTATATGCCAGCATATTTCAGTTATTCTTTAGTCTTCTGATGTAAAATTAATTTCTTTAATATCTTATTGGGAAGTAACTCTAGGTTTAGGAAGTTTTCATAGTAAATAGTAGAGGAGAAAGTAAAAAATAATAACTTAGTAAATGCTTAAATATGGCTACCAGTGTGCAACTCACCTAGTGGAAGCTTGAAGAAGGGTAGTTCCTGGGAAGGAAAATAATCTGCCCCTACGTCTTCCCTCTGATCATGAGGAATGTTTGCATGTCCAAGGATGTGTGACCAGTGTGGGAAATCATGGTACTGAAAGTCTTCTCAGTATCTGCTTCTGCGCTTCCAGGCCTGGCCTCCAGCAGATCAACAATCAGGTTCAGTGCCTCAAAATTTTCTGGGGGAAAATTTCTTTTTTTGAAGTTAGGCTTCAACAGAGCATGAACTGTGAAGCTCCAGATGTACAAGCTGCCTTTAGAGAAGGCAGAGAAGGCAGAGATCAAATTGCCAACATCTGCTGGATCACAGAAAAAGCGAGGAAATTCCAAAAAAATATCTACTTCTGCTTCACTGACTGTGCTAAAGCCTTTGACTGTGCGAATCACAACAAACTGTGAAAAATTCTTAAAGAGATGTGAATACTAGACCACCTTACCTGCCTCCTGAGAAACCTGTATGTGGGTCAAGAAGCAACAGTTGGGAAAGGATGTATACAAAAAGGCTGTATACTGTTACTATGCTTATTTAAATTATGCAGAGCACATCACGCAAAATGCAGGGCTGGATGAATAGCAAGCTGGAATCAAGATTGCCAGGGGAAATATCAACAACCTCAGATATGCAGGTGATGCCACTCTAATGGCAGAAAGTGAGGAGGATCTAAAAAGCCTCTTGATGAGGGTGAAAGAAGAGAGTGGAAAAAGCTGGCTTAAAACTCAACATTCAAAAAGCTAAGATCATGGCATCTGGTCCCGTCACTTCATGGCAAATAAATGAGGAAAAAATAGGAAACACTGGCAGATTTTATTTTCTTGAACTTCAAAATCACAGCAAAAAATGGCTGCAGCCATGAAATTAAAAGATGCTAGCTCCTTGGAAAGAAAGCTATGACAAACCTAGACAGTGTATTAAAAAGCAGAGGCATTACTTTGCTGACAAATGTCTGTCAAAACTATATTGTTTCCAGTAGTCATGTACATACTTGAGAGGTGGACCACAAAGAAGGCTGAGAGCCAAAGAATTGAAGCTTTTGAACTGTGGAGCTGGAGAAGACTCTTGAGAGTCCCTTGGACAACTGGAAGATCAAACCAGTCAATCCATCAGGAAATCAACCTTGACTATTCATTGGAAAGACTGATGCTGAAGCTAAGCTCCAAGACTTTGGCCACCTGATGTGAAGAGACAACTCATTGGAAAAGACCCAATGCTGGGAAAGATTGAAGGCAAAAGGAGGAGGGGACAAAAGAGGATGAGATAGTTAGCATTACTGACTCAATGGACATCAATTTGAGCAAACTCCATGAGATAGTGGAGGACAGAGGAGCCTGTGGTCCATGGGGTCTCAGAGAGTCAGACACAACTTAGTGACTGAACAACAGCAAGTAATGATACTTTGCAATAGTGTTACTAAAGAGTTTCCTTCTTCGTCTCAAACGTTGATGCAAAAACATGGCTAGAAATAACAGAATAACTTTTAATTTTGATAGAGACAGACATGTTTGGTAAATATGGCCACCACCCCTCCCAGTCTTCCCCTCTAGTTTGTCACAGAGCGCAGTGCTGGGCTCGCGGGGTTAGCAGCTGCTTCCTGCTAGCTATCTACTTTACACACGAAAGTGTCTATGTGTCAGTGCCATTCTCTCAGTTTGTCTCACTCTCTCCATCTCCTGCTGTGTCCACAAGTCCATCTCTGAGTCTGCACCTCCATTTTTTTCCCCCCGCAAATGCATTCATTAGTACCATCTTTCCAGATTCCATATATATGCATTAATACATAATATTTACCTTTCTGACTTACTTCACTCCATATAATAAGCTCTAGGTTCATCCACCTCAGTTCAACTGATTCACATTTGTTCCTTTTTATGACTGAGTAATATTCCATTGTATATATGTACCACAACTTCTTTATCCATTCATCTGTCCGTGGGCACCTAGATTGCTTCTATGTCTTGGCTATTGTAAATAATGATGCAATGAATGTTGGGGTCTATAGGTCTTTTTGAATCATATTTTTTTCAGGGTATATGGCCAGTAGTGGGAATGCTGAGTCATATGGTGGTTTTATTCCTAGTTTTCTAAGGAATCTCCATACTGTTCTCCACAGTGGCTGTATCAGTTTACATTCTCACAAACAGTACAAGAGGGTTCCCGTTTGTCCACATCTTTCCCTGAATTTATTGTTTGAAGTTTTTTTGATGATGACCATTCTGACTGGTGTGAGGTTGATACCTCATTGTAGCTTTGATTTGCATTTCTCTAATAATGAGTGATGTTGAACATCTTTCTGTGTGTTTATTGGGCCTCTGGATGTCTTCTTTGAAGAAATGTCTGTTTAGTGCTCTTGCTCAGTTTTTGACTGGGTTGTTTGTTTTTCTGATATTGAGCTGCATGACCTGCTTAAGTATTTTGAAAATTAATCCTTTACTGGACAGCAATGTATGAAAGAATGAAATCAGAATATTTCCTAACACCACATACAAAAATAAGCTCAAAATGGATTAAAGAGTTAAATGAAAAGCCAGAAACTACAAAACTCTTAGAGGTAAACATAGGCAGAACACTCTTTGACATAAATAACAGCAAGATCCTCTTTGACCTGCGTCCTCCAGGTGGCACTAGTGGTAAAGAACCCACATGCAAATATAGGAGATGCAAGTGACAAAGGTTCGATCCTTCAGTAAGGAAAATCCCCTGGAGGAGGGCATGGCAACTCACTCCAGTATTCTCGTGTGGAGAATCCACTGGACAGAGGAGCCTGGCAGGCTACAGTCCACAGGGTTGCAAAGAGTGAGACATGACTGAAGCGACTTAGCATACATGGACACACACTAATGGAAATAACAAGAAAAATAAACAAATGGGACTTAATTAAACTTAAAAGCTTTTTTCACAGCAAAGGAAACTGTAAACATAATGAAAGGACAACGCTCATAATTAGAGAAAATAATTACAAATGAAGCAACTCACAATGGATAAGGTGCATATTTAAAGCTCCCTCTTTGGCTGCACATCAGCAAGCTGATTTCTTTTAGCTTCCATAGTGTTAAATTTGGAATGCCCTGTTGTTTTAATAATTGCCAACTGCACTGACAGCTGCATAACAATAATTCTGCAACCTGTTTTTAAAATTCTTTTGTAGTCTGTATTGAAGAGGTTAAAACCTCATTTCAAAGTTGTGTGCCACTTCAAAAGCATAGCGACTGTTAGTATAAACATTCATTACTCCATCTTTGGCTAGTTGGCAAGCTAGAGTTCAGGCAATTAACTCAGCTGTTGTGCTGACTTTGTTTCTGGTAAATAAAAGTTTTCAATTATGTCTTCTGTAGACATCATTGCATAACTAACTCAATAATGTCCTTGTTCATCTTTTAAGTAGGACACATCTCTAAATTAAATTATGTCAGTTTTATCAAGAGGCTTCAGTAGAAGTCATTGCTGGAAGCAAGAAGGTAATCTGTTGACAAAATGCAGTTGTGATTGTTTCCTTTCTGTAGTGCTGGAAGCAAAGTTGCAAGGTTAAGGTTATTACATGGAACAAAGAAGTATTCACAAGTGGATACTTTGGGCTGTCCTTGTGGCTCAGCTTGTAAAGAATCTGCCTGCAAAGCGGGAACCTGGGTTCGATCCCTGGGTTGGGAAGATCCCCCGGAGAAGGGAAAGGCTACCCACTCCAGTATTCTGGCCTGGAGAATTCCATGGACAGTCCATGGGGTCACAGAGAGTCAGGCATGACTGAGTGACTGAACTGAAATGAACTGAACTGAACTCTAGATATGGGAAGAAGCAAAAAGAGGGAATATTTTCCTGGACCAAGAGGCTAGTAAGACAGGTATGGTCAGAGACTTTTGCTACGTACAAGGCCTGGTCTAGTGACAACACATTGAGTGGCCTGTCAATGGAATCTTTGTTAGACCTGGGAGTGAGCCTTTTCAGCACTTGAGACACAATGATCATGAAATGTCCCCAAAACATGGTCAAATATGTGGCTATGAAGGGACCCTGCGACTGGAAGTTGGCCCTTGCCAGCTGCCTCTACAAAGATTAAATCATGACCACTACAAATGCTGACCTTTCTCATCCCCTTGAAAGGAGTTCAGGGTGGAGATAAAAAAATAAGGCACTCTGTGCTCTGGGAAAAACCCGGAAAAACAGGCCTTCAGATAGTCAGATGTTTTCAGGTAAAGATTTTTATGAGTCCAATTCTTGCATCTTCTCATACCTCAGTTCAGTTCAGTTGCTCAGTTGTGTCCAACTCTTTGCGACCCCATGAATCTCAGCACGCCAGGCCTCCCTGTCCATCACCAACTCCTGGAGTTCACTCAGACTCACGTCCATCGAGTCAGTGATGCCATCCAGCCATCTCATCCTCTGTCATCCCCTTCACCTCCTGCCTCCAATCCTTCTCAGAATCAGAGTCTTTTCCAATGAGTCAACTCTTTGCATGAGGTGGCCAAAGTACTGGAGTTTCAGCTTTAGCATCATTCCTTCCAAAGAAATCCCAGGGTTGATCTTCAGAATGGACTGTTGGGACCTCCTTGCAGTCCAAGGGACTCTCAAGAGTCTTCTCCAACACCACAGTTCAAAAGCATCAATTCTCATACCTAGAGAAACACTAATGTTATGAACCAATGTCTGGACCCGGTTCTCCTGGCTAGCCCCACCAAAACTTCCCTACTTCTATTAATCTTTGGGCCATGTATTTTTAACTTTCTTGTTAAGTTTTTTTCTCCAAGTAGTAATATGACAAGAATAACCCCCGGCCAACACCCAGACAGTGCTGGAACAAGCTGCCTTATCATTCTGTGGACTATCATCTCCCTCCATAAATGCACCCCGAGGTCCTCAGGCTAATCTCCCTTTGAGATCTTATATGGGAGACCACCCCCAGTGATAGAAAAGCTCAGGGGAGACCACCACCAACTAGCTGACCTGGAGCTGTCCCGGCACCTCCAGGCCCTGGGAACAGTCTTCCTGAGAAACCCGAGAAAGGACACCCCTCCACTGGGCAGCTGGGTTCACCCCTGTCAGCCAGGGGACGGGGCATAGGTTAATGATTGAAAAAAGGAACCACTTTAGCCAGTTTGGACAGACTCTCACAAGGCCGGCCTGCCAACCCCTACTGCTGTTAGAGTTACAGGTGTCATCCCTTGGATCCACCACACCAGAGTCAAGAAGGCAGCAACTTCCTGTGATGAGGACACCTGGAAAAGAGTTTGGGACCCTGAAAACCTCCTCAAGGTCCGGTTCCAGAGACAACAGCCCTCACCCACAAAGGACACTGAACCCTGCTCTAGTCACTCTGGAAGCTGACCAGTCAATGCATGGCAGAAGCTTGAGGATTCTTCAGCTTTCTCCAGCCATGCTCTGGCAGCTGGTTGGTCAATGCATGGCAGAAACTTGAGGATCTGGCTATCGAAATACCAATCAATTTTCATTGTCAACCCTGGTCTCTATCCCTAATCTGTATTACTGTTGTGCTCTTCATTACTGGACCAACTAGATTTCCTGGCTGAGGTGGTTTTATGAAAACGGAGAGGGCTAGATCTACTGCCAGCTGAAAAGAGAGGAGTATGCCTCTTCTTGAATGAAGAATGCTGCTTTTATATAAACCAATCCAAAAACAGAGACATGGCCCAACAGCTAAGGGAATGAGTCATTAAGAGGAGAGAGAAACTAGCTAATTCCTGGGGTAATTGGAGCAATATCTAGAGCTGGGCATCGTGGCTTCTCCCTTTAACAGGTCCTCTCTTCATGAACTGAACTGATACCTTAAAAAAGTAGCATTTTTAAAATGGAGATAATTGAATTCCCCAATGTTCCATTGGTTAAGATTCCATGCTTCCAATGCAAGGGAACCTGTACGTTCAATCCTTATAGGTGTGAGAGTTAGACCATAAAGAAGGCAGAGTGCTGAAGAACTGATGCTTTTGAACTGTGGTGTTGGAGAAGACTTTTGAGAGTCCCTTGGACAACAAAGAGATCAAACCAGGCAATCGTGAAGGAAATCAGCCCTGACTATTCATTGGAAGAACTGATGCTGAAGCTCCAATACTTTGGTTGCCTGATGTGAAGAGCTGACTCAGTGGAAAAGACCTTGATGCTGTGGAACGGTGGGGGCAGGAGGAGAAGGGTGCGACAGAGGATGTGCTAATGGGATGGCATCACTGACTAAATGAACATGAGCTTGAGCAAACTCTTGGAGGCAGTAAAGGACAGGGAAGCCTGGTATTTTGCAGTCCATGGGTCTCAAAGGGTCAGACATGACTCAGTGACTAAACAACAGTCATATCAACAATTAGTGATATCGAGTAACTTTTCATGTGTGTCTTGGTCATCTACAGGTCTTCTTTGGAGAAATGTCTGTTTAGGTCTTGTGCCCATTTTTTGATTGGGTTGTTTGTTTGATATTGAGTTGAAGGTTTTTTTTTTTTTTTTTTGTAAATTTTGGAGATTAATCCCTTGTCATTCACATCATTTACAAATATTTTCTCTCATTCAGTAAACTGTCTTTTCATTTTGTTTATGATTTCCTTTGCTGTGCAAGGCTTTTGAGTTTAATTAGGTTTCATTTGTTTGTTTCTGTTTTTATTTCCATTACTCTAGGAGACGGATCAAAACGACCTTGCTGTGATTCATGTCAAAGGGTGTTCTGGCTATGTTTTCCTCTAAGAGTTTTGTAGTATCTGGTTTTACATTTAGATTTTTTAATAAATTTTGAATTTATTTTTGTGTTTGGTATTATTAGTGAATGTTCTGAAAGTGTTGTGAAAGCGTTAGTTGCTCAGTCATGTCCGACTCTTTGTGACCCCATGAACTATAGCTTGCCAGGCTCCTCTGCCCATGGAATTCTCCAGGCAAGAGTACTAGAGTTGGTGACCATTCCCTTCTCCAAGGGATATAGTGAACTCAGAGATCCAACTCAGGTCTCTTGCATTGTAGGCAGATTCTAGTTTTATTCTTTTATATGTAGCTGTCCAGTTTTCTGAGCACCACTTATTGAAGAGACTGTCTTTCCTGCGCTGCATATTCTTGCTTCCTTTATCATAGATTAATTGGTCATAGGTGCATGAGTTTATTTGTGGCTTTCTAATCTTTTCCATTAGTCTGTATTCTGTTTTTAATGCCAATAGCATAGTTTTGATTACTTTGATAGTCTGAAGTCAGGGAGCCTAATTTGTATCACTTTCTGATTTGCATTATAAATGATATTTATTGAGGAAATGCCACAGACCCACAGTTGATGGTGGTACTTTGAGGGCAGGTGGGGTGTTTGATTGACTTCTTACACTACCCTCCCCACCCTCACCTCTTCACACTGCCTTTCACATATTGGACAATGTGTGCTTTCTGAGAACACAGTACCACGCCCTAGAGCTGTACAGAGGACAGGGTCTCTGCTGTACTATTTTGTTATTATGAATAAGTAGTATCATTTCTGGAGCAGCTAATACCACTGGCATTAATAGTAGTAGGTAATGTTAATTCTCTTCTGCCACAACATACAGGTAAGTTGGAGAAACAAGATTGAAACACATTAGACAAGAAAATGTTTAAGCAAAATGCCAGAGAAGGTGAATTTTAGAGGCTTCATGGTGGAGGCAAGGAATGAGCTGGTTTTTGAAAGGATCAACTGGGTTTGTATGAATAGAAGTATATGCATAGGAGAAATTCCAAGCCAGGCTCTGCAGGTGTGAAATATATCTTCTCTAAATCAGTCACACTCAGTTGGAATTTTGACTTCTTACCATTTTAAGATACTGAATGATGTCTTTCAGTTGAGTGATGTGGGGCAAGTGATTTAATTCCCTAGTTCTCATCTGTAAAGTGAGATAATAATATTTAACTGACCTTGTTGTGAGGATTCAATTAGATAAATGCCAAAAAACTCATCAGAGTCAGGTACTTTGAAACCACTCAATACAGATGAGTCAGACTTATTTGGAGTGGTATTGTATTGTCAGCATTGCTTTTCCACTTGCGTGGATTTTCTATGTCTCTTTTGCTTATGGACCCCACGGCAGCCAACAAACACACTGTCAGTCTAGTAATTTCTTGTCAAATTGCCTCTCTTGTTCTTCTTACACATTCTGACTGACCACCTTGCCTCCTGCTCTGCTGTTTAGGTACAGGCCCCTTTGTACCCTCCATGACTTGTGAGAATAAAACGTAGCAGTGAATCCAGTCATGACATTAATTCCGCATGGTTCATGGAGCTTCTGAAGTGAGTGAGTGAGGAAGGAGAATTTGACTACTCTAGAGCATCGGGTCTTTCAGCCAATAATAATTTGCCATTTCTACTAAGGGCCTCTAGATGCTTTCTGTAGAGGGGATGGAATATTTCATATACAAGTGGCAAAATCCATTCCTATGAGATTGTGTAGCCAGAGTCAAATGTCTCCGCTGTGTGGAGAAAGAGTATGGTTTTTCTTTTCCGATCAAGTCAGTTTTTCCTTTCCTAAAGTTGTAGCCAGCGCACACAGGAGGCAGCAATACTCCATGTCATAAAGAAGGGGGATGTATTACAGCAGGAAACTATTGGCTCCAGGTACAGATATTGGAGACTGATGCTAATTTTTGGAGACTCAGAATGTCAAAGCAAGGTTGGACATGTATGTGCATGTATGTGTCTGTTTGCGTTTGCTCTGGGCGTATGCACACACATGACGCTTGTATGTGTGTACATGCTTAAGTTTGTGTACACATTTGTGTGCATGTGTGAGTGCCCTTTATGCATGTATGCTGATGCTCGGTCACCTGGTTCTCTGCTCCTTTCTCTTCTGCTTTTGCTGAGTTACTATTTATCTGTCATCTATTTTTATTAAACAGACATACCATATTGAAAACACTCTATGGCAGGCACCCAGCTATGTATATCTGTAAAACAATCCTCCGAGGTTGCTTTTATAACCCCAAGTTACCTCGGAGAACCAAGACTTAAGAAAGTAGAGTAATTTGCCCAAGGATAGCAACCTTGTGAGTGGCCCAGCAGAGGGATCAAATTCAAGCAGACACAGCTCTCTATATTTAATCTGCTTGAAAGATCCCACCTTCGGGTCAGTGTGTCTTCTCTGTCATCCTCTCAGGTTTCTCCAACATCTTTTTTGAAGCATCCAGAATCCCAGTTATGGTCCTTGTGTGATGGTCTGTCAAGTCAGCATCCGCGCAGCTCACCTTCCTTCCCCCAAGGCAGCATTTTTAGTACCTGCTTCAGGGCAGTGGGCTTCTATTTCCCTGACCTTGTACAGAGAGCATTGCTTTTCAGTCCTAAATTTCAGAGCCCTTGGGAATTTCCACAGCTCATTTATGAAGTGTGAAGATCAGATACAGGTCAGGAAAGGTGGCCAGAGGTCAGCACTGACTAGCTGTTTAGAGAGAGGGAAAGGGCAAACAGGTTCATGTGACATCAGACCTCCTGGGTCCTTCAGGGTCGCCTTGGTGCCAACATCTGGCCTGGCAGTGCTGGGAAGACCTTTGAGCACAGAGATCCGTCCAGACTATAATCCCATCAGCTCTTCCCAAATAGAGAGAGGAAACTATCTGAGCGCTCTGGGAAGTGTGAAGGGTTCCAGAGTGTAATGGGAAATTCATTAGTAGGCTTCCACTCACTCGGTTGGGTATGAATGTCAAATTCTTCCTGCCCACGAGGTCTCTCTCTTTCAGTGTGAAAATTCCCACTCTAAGGTAAAATACTGTCTGAGAGGGCCGATATGGCAAACAAGGGCTGTCAGTTAGCAGCATCTTGGGATGGATCAGCTTATCAGACTAACCTTTGAAGGGAGCAATGACCTGAAAGGCTGAAACTGAAGACTGGCATGTCTCTGGAGCTGAGCTAATATGCCAGCCGTGAGCCATCTGGGGCTTTCGAGCAGCTAAACTGTGGCTAGTCTGAGCTGATAGGTAAGTGTAAAATACACACTGGATTTTAGAAATGTAGTATGATAAAATGAATTTAAAATATTTCATTAATAACTGCTTTATATTGACTGCATATTGAAATAATAAATTTTGGATTTGTTGGGCTAAATAAAACATGTTAAAATTAGTTTCAGCTGTTTCTTATTACTTCTAAAAATGTGGCTACTAGAAAATTTTAAATTGCATATGTGGCTTGCATTTGTAGTGTCTGTTATACATCCATTGGATGTTGCTGCTCTAGAAGTATAGTCTGGTGAGGTTCTTCAAACTGCAGGGTAGCTTGAGAGTCTTGGTATTGCTGCGTGCAGGGTTGATAGTGGGTGCTATCAATATACTTTTCCTACATTCCGCCTTCCCTTTGGCAGAACCTGCCTTCATTATCTTGGGGTTCTCTTTGAGCTCAGTCGGTAAAGAATCTGCCTGCAGTGCAGGAGACCTGGGTTCAATCCCTGGGTTGGGAAGATACCCTGGAGAAGGAAATGGCAACCCAATCTAGTATCCTTTCCTGGAAAATCTCATGGACAGAGGAGCCTGGTGGGCTGCAGTCCATAGGGTTGCAATGAGAGACGTCTCTTCTGGTGAAGCAAATATGTATCCTACGCATGCACAACTTGGCACTTTCTTCTCCTAATGATTAAATAAGCCATTCGCTCCCTAAATCTAAAGCATCTTCTGGGCTTATACATATGTAACCTGAGAAAAACTTATATATAATAAAGCAAAAAAAAAGTATAAAAATAAACTTATATGTGTATAAACATATCTTAGTTGTTTGTAAGCATTAAGCACTCTTCGAGTCTTATGAAATCTTTCTTGAATGCATGGATCCTCATTGATCTCCCTTCATTGGCCTTCTTGGGTGCTTATTTCCTGAACTATAGCTATGATCACATAGGGACTGGTTTTTTTTGTTTGTTTGTTTATTTGTTTTTTCTTATGTCACCTATGGAAGTCCTGTCTTCTAGGTTATATTTGTCCCCTACTGGGCCAGGCAGAGTCGGTGCTTTAATAAATACTTGATTGCTGGCATTATTGCTTTGTTCTGTCTCTTCATGTCTCCCCATGAAATTTGTACCCCTTGTGGAAAACAGTGGCAATGCAAGCAGCTTGAGGCCAGGTCTAAAGCCTTCTGAGTTTAGGGGCTCATTGTTATTCACCTCAAACGCATCCTAGTACTACAAGAAGAGGACCTGGATGGCTTCTGACCTCGCATAACCTGTGAGCGATTGGCTGAGCCAGGTGCCATAAACGTCCCCTGTGGGCCTGACCCATGGTGCTTGTGATTTGTCCAGTACAGATGTTTCTCTTTTTATCACTTGGTTTCTTTGACTATGTACTGTTCCTATAAGAAGGGATGCTTATTAGCTCCATACCCCAGAAGACAGTGAGTCTGCTGGAAGACGACAAGGGGGAGAGGGGGGAGCTGTAAGAGAGAGAGAGAACATTAAGGAAATGTAGGGAAGTGAAATCATTCAGTTTTGTCCGACTCTTTGCGATCCCATGGACTGTAGTCTACCAGGCTTCTCTGTCCATGGGATTTTCCAGGCAAGAGTACTGGAGTGGGTTGCCATTTCTTTCTCCAGGGGATCTTCCTGACCCAGGGATTGAACCCAGGTCTCCTGCATTTCAGGCAGACGCTTTACCCTCTGAGCCACCAGGGAAGCCTCTTTGCCTTTCTCCCAAATTTCCTGGGTCTAGAAAGTGTCCACATCCTTGCTTTATTTCATCCCAGCTAAGCCATGGCTGGAGAAATCAGTAAATCAGTAAAATTTACCTCGCATCAGTAAATCAACAGAGCTGAGAGCTCAGTCAGCCAGTCAGTCTTAAGAGCATTTTTGGATTTGTGGATGCCTTGAAAAGGATGCTTAGTGAAACAGAGGGCAGGGTAGTTATTAAAAGAGATTAAAAGGTATTAGCTCATGCTTCATTAAGTTATAATTTAAAAAAGGAACAGAAAAGAAACAGGAGGCTAATTTTTCCAGTCACTGAAATTTCAAGGAGGGGTGAGCTGGTCTCTGAACCATTAATGTTTTATTTTAATTCTCCTGTATGCTTAAATCTAACCCAAAGACATGTCTTTGGTTGGAAATGTCTAGTCAATTTCACTGTATTATACAGAGAGTTGACCTCCTGGGAGACCAGGCAGTCATATTAACCTCGTATGGTATTATTCTCTGAAGGATTTTGACACCTGATTTGAAAAACAAATGAAATGTTTCTAGGACACACCCTCGACATGAGAAAGAGGAATTATGATGATGTCCATCTGGGGAAGTTGAGTCCAGGAAAAGTAAAAGAATAGGTCGTCTTAGGACCCAGCAGTCAAGTGTATTGCTTAGCAGCACATTGTGACATGGGTTGCAATGACTTAGTCCCTTTGCTGGTTGTTAGGACTGCACAGGAAAGGCAGGGGACCACATTCCTGATGAGGTTTCACAAGGCCTTTCTAGTCCCTCACTCTCAATATAAGTCTACTTCGGTTGAAGGTCTAAGATTCCCCACTAGATCTCCTGTTTTATAACTCAAGATGTCTCTGTTAGCATGTAAACTGAGTAGCGCTATACTTAACCCATGCCATTCATTTACATTTAGTCAAGAATTAGAGATCTGAGACTGATTTTGGAGAGAGAGTCTAGATGAACAGATTACTGGGTAACTGGCACACTAGAGAGATGTACCAAATTTGTCACCCTCAAATTTTTGGACAAGTTCAGTTTTGATTTGTTATTACATATCATTTTATTATTTTAAAGGATTTGGCAACAATGGAGTTAAAGCTCTTGGTGAGAAAATATTTTTCAGAAATAGACATGCATCAAGATTTACATGGTTGTGTAGAGCCCTCTGGACTACTGATTGACTTTCTCATCTTGAAACTCTATATTCAGGATTAACGAATTTAGTGCATTCTCACAATGGTTGTCTACTCCATAGCAGATTACAAGTAGCACAGACAAAAATGGCAGAATCAGAAAGTGGCAGCTGACAGTCTGACAGGGGAAGGGGAAAACATTTTTAAAAGGCTCAGAATTCTGACATCAAGCGCCATTGAACGAACAGTGCTTTCTATGTCAAGACCCCTGAGAGAGCGCTATGTGCTAATAACACAACCACTGACTTTCATGAGTGTTGACTGTGAGACATAAGAAAACACTGGAGTTAGATGCAGTCTCCTGGGCTGGGCTGGGGGTAGGCACAGCTAAGTGGAATTCAATGTACTGAACTACAGACTGAGGTAGGTGATATACATAGATCATCCTCTCAATTTCTCAACATTTCTATGCAGTAGGCATTCTAGAGAACAGAAAACTGAAGTTGGGAGAAGGGAAAAATATTCAGTTCACTGATGCAGGAACTACATGAGTGTTCACATCTCTCTCCTCCAAGCACATGCATCCTTGGCTCCAGGCATAGGTCGTTGCAGCCCTCCCTTGCATGGTGACCACTTCCTTCACCACTTTACACTCATTCATATCCTTAGCTCAGGGTGCCTACTGCTTTCTGTCTACATTTCCAAGTTCAGCACTCATCTCCTCCAGAGGACTCCCTACCTCACATCACATAGCTTTCCTCTGAGTTTGATCTCCATAGCATGTGTGGCCACTCTGCTGGTCCTCGGTGATCGCTGCCCCTCAATCCTTGGTGTTTATCATGCCTCATTCTGTACAGCCTGTGGTTGGCTTTGCTTCCTCATCTAAAGGCTTGCTTCCTTCCCAGTTCCACATGAAACATTTATTGACTCCTTGTAAATTTTTGATGTTTAGAATATACAGGAGTGAATCTGAGCAGTCTGTTCTGCACTTATGCATTATGGTTAGCTGACGTTCATCTGAGCCCTATTTGTGAATATATGCCTGCCCTCTTCCCACCCCCGCTGCCCCCAAACAAATCCTGCTTTAGGAATATCTGAAATGGTTTCAAGAATTCTTTCTTCGCTGTTTGAAGCCTTGGTCCATGAGACATGTGGTGATCTTGTTGCCTAAACTATTCTCAATCAAGGAGAGAGACATCTTCCAAGGATTGAAGTCCCCAAGAACAATACATATGTTAATCATTCCATTAATTACTTGTTGCAGTCCTAAATATTAGAGCTAAAACACTATGTGCGTGTATTTTAGCCTCGCTGTTTCAGTATCTTTGGCCAGAGTACTTTCATCCACAGTTTCCTCTGCCCTGTTCCACCCTCCCTCTGTCCCTCCGGTTCACAGTAAGCACCCTACTCGCATCTTCCTCCATCCGCAGGAGTCACTGTCCTTTGCTAGCATGAACTCTTTACTCCCTTCCAGTCTTGGCCAGTAAGGTCACTTCAGCAAACTAAAGCTCATTAAAGGCAAAGGCAGAGAGGCAATTCAGCATTCTGACCCCAGATACTGTACCTGAAAAAGCCCTTTGCCTTTTATATTTCAATCTGAATAGGTGTATGACTCAGTGGTGGAAGGATTTGTAGCTGACACTCAATAGTAACTGCTCTCTAATTTTGACAAATCCCACCTTGAGCCTAGAAGGGAAGCAGATATTGATCCTAAAAGTACCTAATTCATCTCTGCACTTGTAATCCCCAAAGAAAATGCCTTCTGTGACCAGAGGGCGGTCAATATTTTTTCCATCTTGTAAAATAAATAGCAGTTATTTTGGTGTGTCTTCATGCATCTGGGGCACCAGATGTGAACAAAGAGTTGATTTTTCCTCTTCCCGTAGTCAAGTTATAATAAACACAGTGTTTCTTGTTTGGGCTAATTAAAACTACATCAAATAATTTGGATTGATGAGTGACCAGAGGTGACTGTATTGTACTTTGTCTACATGAACGAGGAAGCCTCATTCCCCAGGCTGGGAAGGGGTATATCTATCAAGACATAGCTGGAGACATACAATAAAGTGCATGAGAATTCATTCCAGGGACTCTCTGATTCTAGCAGTATTACAGTTTTAGCCACACAAGGGAGGCGTTCATATCAATCAGGAATCTTCTTACAAACATAGTTTTATTTATTGTCCTTCCTCTCCTTTACCTATGAGACTAGAGTTAGTTATGGGAGAACTTCTAGAAGGTCAGCAGTTCTGGCCAGACAGAACAGTTCTGTTTCCACAATCATCCTGTCTATTCTCAACCCAGATGGAGGGTTACAAGTTGTTGGAAATACCAAAAATGTGATTTGTGTCTATATTGGTCTAAGCTCCACATCCTTTCCCAACCACCCCAGGTCAATTCCAACAAACAAGCCCAGAATCTCTTTGAAGTGATGCACATCAAACACTGTGCCTACATTTGGACAAACCACCTACTTAGTTTTATTTTTTACTTCACATGAATAATTGTTTTGATTATTGTATCTGACTAATTCATCAGATAAACCAACCTCCTCAGTTCAGTTCAGTCGCTCAGTGGTGAGTGACTCTTTGCGACCCCATGAATCGCAGCATGCCAGGCCTCCCTGTCCATCACCATCTCCTGGAGTTCACTCAGACTCATGTCCATCGAGTCCATGATGCCATTCCGCCATCTCATCCTGGGTCGTCCCCTTCTTCTCCTGCCGCCAATCCCTCCCAGCATCAGAGTCTTTTCCAATGAGTCAACTCTTCGCATGAGGTGGCCAAAGTACTGGAGCTTCAGCTTTAGCATCATTCCTTCCAAAGAAATCCCAGGGTTGATCTTCAGAATGGACTGGTTGGATCTCCTTGCAGTCCAAGGGACTCTCAAGAGTCTTCTCCAACACCACAGTTCAAAAGCATCAATTCTTCGGTGCTTAGCTTTCTTCACAGTCCAACTCTCACATCCATACAAGACCACAGGAAAAACCATAGCCTTGACTAGACAGACCTTAGTCGGCCAAGTAATGTCTCTGCTTTTGAATATGCTCTCTAGGTTGGTCATAACTTTTCTTCTAAGGAGTAAGCGTCTTTCAGTTTCATGGCTGCAGTCACCATCTGCAGTGATTTTGGAGCCCCAAAAAATAAAGTCTGACAATGTTTCCACTGTTTCCCCATCTCTTTCCCATGAAGTGATGGGACCGGATGCCATGATCTTCGTTTCCTGAATGTTGAGCTTTAAGCCAACTTTTTCCCTCTCCTCTTTCACTTTCATCAAGAGGCTTTTTAGCTCCTCTTCACTTTCTGAAGAAAATGAAGAACAATTTCAGGAATCCAATTTGGATTCTTCAAGACTTTAGAGGGTTATTAGTTTTAAATGACAAATCTTATTTTGGCAGTCTAAAAAACCATTTGGATGTTCCCCAAATTTTCTTTCAATGCTTTGTCATAAATCTGATTTGAATAGAATATGACTCTTACCCAGAGAAGCAATTCTACTTTCCTCAGAATTTGCCAGATCCACTGGGTACTGGGCAAACAAGTCCTCATGATGCAACAATCAGATATTTGGGAATTGAGTCCACATATTTCACTCTCTAGCCAAACCGGCCTTACTCCTTTTTTCCTGGCATGGACCTCAGTCTTCCTTGTAGGCTGCTGTTTGCTCCTGAATTATCCTGTCTTCCACCAGTTCGTATTAAATTAACATTCCAGCTAGTTTCTCCAACATCCTTATGATTAGGCCTGCAGGTTCTATACACCAGCTTTGAGATGCTTCCTCCAAAGGCATGGCAAATTCAAGTTCAAGGCTCAATGCGGAGATGAGTGATAAATATGCTAGGCCAAACCAAACAAAATTATTTTAAAATTTATAAAATTTCTACCTAATATATGAGTATATAACTACATGTCAACAACTTTAGTAAAAATAATAAAACCATGAAGCTCATAAGAAAGGATAAGTGACACATTTAAATGAAAAAAAATGTATATATAATTTGATGAAGAGTTAGAAGCACTGAAAACTATCTTAGCCTTGGCCCAAAGTTACCATGTCCTTATTGAATTCATTTTGTATTATCTGGGTTTAAATGTCCTTGCTGTCAAATGACGGGGTTGGGATTAGATGACCTCTAAGTCTCCCTGTTGCTCTAATATTCTATGATTCTGTATTCAAAGACATGTAAATAAGTCCTTTGGGAAGATTTATATTGTTTTCTTTATAACTGTAATGTAAGAATAGAGATACCGCGATTATCTCAGCATGGTTAAAACTGAAGAAATATCAAGCTTATGTTGTGAATCTCCTTAGCAAATCAAGATATTTACTAAGGTTCTTCTTTTACCATGTTCATCTTCTAGAGTCTTAGGGATGACGAATGTGGGGCACACTGGTAAAGCTAATATTGTTACTAATGAAATTGTCTTATAGTATTACATTTCATAACACAGCTAGTGCATTGACACACATGTATATGATGTGCACATATTCATGATCTTGGGTTCTTATGTTAAAACAGACAGCCCAGAGATGATTTCATCTAGTCCTTCCTTTCATAGATGAGACTATAAAGCTCCAGAGAAGAGGAGTCCCCTAGTCACCTGAGTAATTTAAACTTTGAGATCCAATGGCTTAGCTGACACTTGTCTAATCTTTTTTTTTTTCTGCTTTCTTCTGAGATGTATACATTGTATACAGACATCTATTTCATTGAGGTAGCATGCAAATATGTCTTCATTATTTGTATACCTAAAATGTACCCTCACCAATAAATAAAAATGCATTATAAAGACTGATGCAGAGTGATTAAAGATCATCCATAGATTTCAAACCTCTTTCTAGATTCCCTGGAAATCTGATTTAGCCAGTACTCCCCCTGGCTTGTACTTTATCCAAGTCACATGGTAAACCCAGGCTGGTTAAATCAAGATTTCTCTCCCGACTAGTTATTTTAAGATTGGACCTGGAGCATGGGGCTTTCAGTTCTGTCTGTGTTTCTTCTCACTTATCAAACTAGCATTATCCAACTTCTGTAATTTTTCCAACTTCTTACCCAGTCTTTGTTTAAATACTTCCAGTAAATAGAGTCAACCTATTTCCACCATAAAGGAAACAACTAATTCCACCATAAGAATATTGTTTCTGGTTTTTTTTTTTTTTTTAGTTTTTTATTTTTTAAATTTTATTTTATTTTATTTATTTTTTTTTCACAATAGTCATTTTATTTTATTTTATTTTTTTAAAAAAATCTTTAATTCTTACATGCATTCCCAAACATGAACCCCCCTCCCACCTCCCTCCCCATAACATCTCTCTGGGTCATCCCCATGCACCAGCCCCAAGCATGCTGTATCCTGCATCAGACATAGACTGGCGATTCAATTCTTACATGATAGTATACATGTTAGAATGCCATTCTCCCAAATCATCCCACCCTAAACAAAACAAAACAGAAAAGAATATTGTTTCTGATTTTGACTTGAAACGAGATTCTCTGTGACTCCACCTGTTGCCTATTTTGTCGTCTGCTCCTGTGTATAATGCCACCACACCATCACATCACTGAAGATGGAATTCATAGGGCCTGGACTCCATCTTAGGCCTGTTCATGCTGATCATGCTCGGCCACCTTTCCAGTGGACTCTGAACTCTGTGTTTAGTGCCTATGAAAACAACAATAGAAGGATAAGATCCCCTCCAGACAGGGGAACCTTGAAGATCGTACCTAGGTTACTCATCGCCTAAGAGAAAACATACACTAATCACCCCTTCCTCCAGACAGGCCATAAATTTTTCTGTATCTATCGGAGTGAAACCTTGGGTTTATTGATTATTGGCTAATTGTCTGACTGTTTGAGCACATAAGCACATAGCACGTGAATGAGGGGGTTATTGGGAATGTATTTTCCTTGGTTTATGTAAGTCTCAAGGAATTTGGGTTGGTGGGTTCAGACACGTACACCTGGGGTATAAAAGATTTTCACAATGCTGGTCGGGGTCCTTGGCTAAGAGGAGACTCTGCCTTGGGCCCACCGGTGTAATAAACTGCTCTCCACTATCTGCATCGTCCTTTCGAGTGAGTTTGTTTCCTGGCACGCGTGCCTACAACATCACTTATATTAGAAGTCAACCACCCTGCTCCTTTCCTCACTGGGCTTGGCTTTCCTATTCTGTTCTTTTCATCCTTCACACCATGTTTCCCCTCCCTTGGGTATTTCTCATTGTCCTCAGGAAAACATTGTGCCCCAAACAGAAAATGATTCCCTAGGTATCCTCTGATCAGTGTAGAGTGTAGTGAGCTGTTAATCACCATGAACAGGATATTACCTTTCCATCAAGCCCAGAGATTCATCAGTTTTCACTTACTGCTTTGTTAAGAGGTGATAAATTCGCTCAATCCTTGGTTTCTCAGCAGAAGACAGGCAGAGGAGCAATGGGCTTGATTTCAAGAGTCTCTTTCCTGCTAGAACACTGAAGAGCTTGTCAATATCTGTTTTAGGTGTGTTTTGTCAAACTGATATTTCAATAGACAGCCATTAGCACCTCACCCTCTGCTTCACAATCACATTTTGGGGAGTTTACTTTGACTGACAGTTTGCAAGGATCATTTGTATGGATCTAATCTGAAATTTCAAAAGCTATTTCCTATCAGTGATGTCTACCCCTTCTTACACTGATTTGTAAAGAGCAGTATAGAAATGCATCTTTTACTTTTCTTTGAGGCTTGTCTAAAGGAAAAAAAAATCTCTCTCCCCACATCTCCCAAACCCCAGGAAGAATCAGCCACTGAAGATAAAGGATATCACACCTCCTTAGAAATCTGATGAAAGCAAATTATCACCCTATTGACATATTGAAATGGCAAATCACATATTGCATTTCCCTGGCCCCAGTAATATGAGTGCTTTTCTTTCTTGGACTGTATCTGATTGGGTAAGTTTATCGTCCAATAGATTTTAATGTGGTGCTTAGTTAGAAAAAACCATCAAAGGCAGAGTAACTCTGATTCTTATTATAAGCAGTGGCCATATTTTCATCAGGACCTCCCTCCCTGCCCTCGCCAAAAAAAAAAAAAAAAGGAAGAAAAGATAAATACCCCTAAGTAGAGGAGATTCTAGGATATGATTCTCTTCTGTGTTACGAACAATAATATAAGAGGAAAACAGTGTAATAGGCCAAGGGAAAAAATGCAGTTGATGACAAGAACAATAGATTTTACAGGAAAATATGTGATAAGAAAGAAACATTGCAGTGTTTGGAACACCTGTAGGTAATTATTGCAGCTAAAGACATTAAAATCAGTTTCTTCGCTCATATCTTCATAGACTGTTTAAAAATATTAAATGACAAAAGCTTAATAATTAAAAGTACTGAGTTAGCAAATGTTTTCTAATTTTATAACTTCTTGTTGTAATTACCAAGTCTTAGAGTGAAATGATTTAATTAGAAAGTAATCAAGAAGTGTCTACTGTTAACTGAAGGAATTATAAAAGATCTAAATTTTAATATATTTCTGGGGTGATAAAATTAGAATTTACCATAATTGTTTTTCAACCACCCTGATGGGGAATTTTTGACACTGCAGCAGAGTATTTGATACTTTTAAGAGGGACATCCATCACTGAGAACTACATGGATTAAAATATCTCATTCCTCTTGTCTGAGAAATAATAATAGCGGTAATAATAACAACTAATATTTATTGAGAACTTATTGTATGCCAGAAAATAGTGGTTCAGAGCAGGAACCATATCTGTTTTATTCACCAGTGTATCTTCTGCACAAATAATATGTCTCTGATAAAGAATTTTGAATCATGCTGAACACCAGACAGATTCAGAAAATAACAAGCGGGATGAGAATCCCACGCTCACATTTAATGGAGTTGGTCAGCTGATTCAGTCTTCTCATTTGAACCCTCCTGTTGGCACATACTTCTTTCAGATGAGTAGACTTATTTATATTTTCTCTCAGAGAGTAACACACATTTCTATACACATAAAGTTCAGCTGAAGTGGCAAAGATCTTGCCAGAGACCCTAGAGAACAAATGTTTACTGTCTGTGGCTTCTGGTTTACCCTTCCAGTGTATAAGCAATCAAGTACTGGATATTAATGGGTATTTACAGAATAGAAGTAAGTAGTAAGCAAGGGAATGCAGATAATAAAAAGAAAGTGAAAGTTGCTCAGTCATATCCAACTCTTTGCGACCCCATGGACTGTAGCCCGCCAGGCTCCTCTGTCCATGGAATTCACCAGGCAAGAATGCTGGAGTGGGCTTCTATTTCCTTATCCAGGGGACCTTCTTGACCCAGGAATTGAATCCTGGTCTCCTGCATTGCAGCCAGAGTCTTTACCATCAGAGTCACCAGGGAGGCCCTAAATAAAAAGAAGTTAGCATCAATTCCATCAAAGTAGGAGTGGCTCTGTTGAATGCTATAAAGGAGAAAGCATTCGGCTTCATACTGCTGATGTGGAGCAAGAATGTGAGATATGCCTTTAAATACCTAGCTGTAGAAAAGCAGTCCTTTTCAAGGGAACTGGAAAATTCACATCTTCACTAAACCACCAGGCTCTTGCTGTCTCTCCCAGGCCCATCACTATGATATGCCTGCCTCACCATCCACAGTTTTCAGCCATGGTGAATTACCAGGACTTAATAGTTATCTGGGGTTTAATGACTTTTCTCTGCATCTTGGACCATCAACTCCTCCTGGACTCTCATTAATCCCAAGGGCAATGTCTTAGACAGTGATCTTTATTGCTTTAACAAATAGTTCCAGTATACAACAAGACTGACTTTTCATTTATCTTCCATGGAAATTCATTTTGCAGGAGTGACACTGTCAGCTTAAGAGACACAAGCTATTGTCTCAAAGTTAAAAAAATGGTATTATTGCTCTTTGTACTTACTGTATTGAAAGACAAAGGTTAATTAAATGTTTTATTTCCTTGGAGACAGAGAAATGCTGGCCAACTTGCTTTAAGAAAGTTTTGCTAATATTGTAAGGATATTTATCCTTTATACAGGTAAAAGCTAGTGGGGATGGTAAGAGAGATGTGTGTATGTGTCAGGGGTGGGGGGTAAAGTATGAGGAATTAATACCTAGAAGAGTCAGTATTTCAAGGACTCCAATCTCCAAAATTTAATTGAGTAAACCAGAGAACAAGTTAATGAAAGGACCAATATCTATTCATTAACAAATTCATGTGTTTGTCGTTTATTTTTAACTTTAGATTTGTAGACTCAGCTTACAAAGGCTGTTGATTCAGTCACTAAAAAACTAAAAATGAAAAGCTAAGTTCACAGTTCATGCAGTGGCACTAGGTAGGAGAATTTGCCTCAGTCATATGGCTCAGATGGTAAAGAATCTGCCTGCAATGAGGGAGACCTAGGTTCGATCCCTGGATTGGGAAAAAACCCTCGAGGAGGGCATGGTAAACCACTCTAGTATTCTTGCCTGGAGAATCCCTTTAAACAGAGGAGCCTGATGGGCTAAAATCCATGGGGTCACAAAGAGTCAGACATGACTGACGAATAAGCACACATATATGCATGAAATGGTTTATCAAAGATCCAGATTACAGTAAGAAACTTTCTGGGGCATTATTATTAGAAAATATATTAAAACTGATCAGCATAAAGAACATCAAGTGAAGAGTGTATTCCAAAGTGCTCTTTGAAAGTAAGATTTAAATGAAGAATAAGTCCAAGGTATAATTGAATACATTGATACCAAAGCCTAGTATTTATGTCTTAGAAAGCAAATTCCAGCTCTCTCATCTAATTTCAGAATCCCAACATGTCTGATTCTAGGCCATTGTTACTTTATTTGGAGCCAAAATATTTTACACTTCGTCAAAGACATTTGATGTAAGGTTTCCCCTCATCATAAATTCTCTCATTTAACAGCGGTCCAATCCCTAGGTATAAGGAAGAATCTTCTCTGTTTCCCTGTTTGCATGTTTCCTAAGTACACATTTTTTACTAATATTGTAGGCCCAGGAAGAAGAAAATTTTATGGGACATCTCTGTGTCTAGTTTTTGCCGTTCTGCCCTCACATTAATGTGTAATATAGGACAAACCATGTAACCTCTATGGTTGGTTCATTCTTTAAAGAGAGGACATATCGAAGATGCTAAGAATTGCTAAGATCTCTTCAGGTTTAAAAGGATATGATTAAAGAGGAGAAAATATGTTTTCACTTTGCTGTTTTAAGAAGACACCCATTTCTCCTATCCCTTTTCAAACATATTAAATGGATGGTACCATGGTGGTGTAATGCTTCAAAACCAACCACTCCTTCATCCAATTAGTCCTTGATCCTGAGTTCTCAGAAAGTCTTTTTGGTTATTATTTGCACCATTAAAACTAGATTAAATGTTTCAGGAGAACAGCATATTTTTATAAGTTCAGAGAAGCTTGCCGAACCTGGAGTAGAAGTAGACATCATTGTCATTCTCACCTGAAAGAACTTAGTTTTTTTTACAGCTTTCTCCATAAACCATGCTGCAGGGTGTTAATTGACAATAGTACTATATTAAGTATTTGTTTTTCCTATTAATTCATCAGAGATCTACCTGATTGTAAGAACTTGGACTCAGATTGAAATAATCAAATTTATACTTAGCGTTCCTATAATTCCCCACCCAAATATTAGTCCAAACAATATCATGGTAAGGTAAGTATCTGATTCTCATTTAGGTTTTTGAGATAGGGAAAATAGCTTCTCAGTCTCACTTCTGTTTTAAATGTCCAGGTTCTATGTACCCAAGGAGTTGTTGTTTTTGTTCAGTTGCTCAGTCATGTTCAACTCTTTGTGACCCCATGGACTGCAGCATGCCAGGCTTCCCTGTCCTTCATTATCTCCTGGAGCTTGCTCAAACTCATGTCCATTGAGTCAATGATGCCATCCAAACATCTCATCCTCTGTTGTCCCCTTCTCTTCCTGCCTTCAATCTTTCCCAGCATCAGGGTCTTTTCCAATGAGTTGGCCCTTTGCATCAGGTGGCCAGAGCATTGAGGCTTCAGCTTTAGTGTCAGTCCTTCCAATGTATATTCAGGGTTGATTTTCTTTAGGATTGCCTGGTTTGATCTCCTTGCTGTCCAAGGGACTCTCAAAGGTCTTCTCCAACACCACAGTTTGAAAGCATCAGTTCTTTGGTGCTCAGCTTTCTTTTTACTCCAACTCTCACATCCATACATGACTACTGGAAAAACCATAGCTTTGACTCTACAGACCTTTGTTGGTAAAGTGATCTCTGCTTTCTAATGCACTGTCTAGGTTTGTCATAGCTTTTCTTCTAAGGAGCAAGCGTCTTTTAATTTCCTGGCTGCCATCACTGTCCACAGTGATTTTGGAGGCCAAGAAAATAGTCTCACTGTTCCCATTTTTCAATTTTTCCCTGTCTATTTGCCATGAAGTGATGGGACCAGATACCATGATCTTAGTTGTTTGAATGTTGAATTTTAAGCCAGCCTTTTCACTCTCCTTTTTCACCGTGAAGAGGCTCTTTAGTTCCTCTTTGTTTTCTGCCATGAAGGTGGTGTCATCTGCATATTTGAGGTTATTAATATTTCTCCCTGCAATCTTGATTCCAGCTTGTGCTTCATCCAGCTCAGCATTTCACATGCTGTACTCTGCATAGAAGTTAAATAAGCAAGGTGACAGTATAGAGCCTTGATGTTGTTCTTTTCCAATTTTGTCCCAGTCCATTGTTCAATGTCTGGTTCTAACTGTTGCTTCTTGACCTGCATACAAGTTTCTCATGAGGCAGGTAAGGTGGTCTGGTATTCCCATCTTTTGAAGAATTTCCCAGTTTCTTGTGATACACACATTAAAAAGCTTCAGCACAGTCAATGAAGCAGAAGTAGATATTTTTTCTGGAATTCTCTTGCTTTTTCTATGATCCAACAGATGTTGGCAATTTGATCTCTGATTCCTCTGCCTTTTCTAAATCCAGTTTGTACATCTGGAAGTTCTCGGTTCAGGTACTGTTGAAGCCTAACTTGAAGGATTTTGAGTATTACCTTGTTAGCATGTGAAATGAGAGCAATTGTGCAGTAGTTTGAACATTCTTTGGCATTGCACTCTTTTGGGATTGGAATGAAAACTGACCTTTTCTGGTCCTGTTCCTGTGGCCACTGCTGAGTTTTCAAAATGCTGTCATATTGCATGCAGCACTTTAGCAACATCATCTTTTAGGATTTTAAGTAACTCAGCTGGAATTCCATCACCTCCATTAGCTTTGTTCATAGTAACGAGGTACCTCATTTATCAGATCGCAAAGCTAAAATTGGTGATTCATGCAAGGTAACAAATAAAATCCATGGTAGTATCACATCCTGCTGTGGTCATTATCTTTGGTCCTAGGAAACTGGGGAGTTATCATAAACTCTTTGTGATCCCAGCTGCTACTAAGACCTGTTAGAATTTCTCACAAACCTTTAGATTTTCTCCATAAACATGGCCACTGCATTAACTCAGTGTCTGTTCAGTTTCTTCCCTGGACAGTTTCAGTTTCATTAGTTTTACTGAAAAATTAGCCTTCAATAACCTCCTCCAACATTATCTCTGACATCCCCTTGAGAATCAGGCAACCCACCTGTGCTCCCACAGCACACTCTTCCGTGATAGCAATATTTGGCCACACTAGTATAATCATCTATTTATGGTTCTGCTTTCTCTAATATTCCTCAAGCCACACACATTATATCAGGGGACTCAGTGTTTTGTACTCTGACCCTGTTCGACCCTTGTGTGTGATCTGTGTATTCATGAAGGATTAAGATATGTAAGACTACACATTTGGGGATTGGGAGAAGCATAGTCTTCCTCATCATTTGTGCAAATATGATAACAAAGGAATATTTTTCATACCTTGGTGGAGGCAAGATTAAAAAAAGAAGCCCAGCTCTAAATACCTGGTTGTCAATTGATGGGAGCCATCTCTCAAAGAGGTTTCCTAAATGATTGAGCCATCTTGGATTATTGAAGGAAAAAGAGAGATTTGTGAAGCAGTTACTTTCCTTAACAAAGTAATTTCAATTGTAACTTCTACATATATCCCGTTAGACCATACTCCATGGGGCTAAGTTATGACAGGGTCCTGAATTGAAAGGTTGCTGGAATTGTTAATAACACACAGAGGCAGTGGAGGTGATGTTTCCCATACTTCTCCCAATGTCTCTGAGCAAACAGGATGTGAGTAAACCCAAAGAAATTACCTCCATTATCTTCTACTTGCACATTTTGCATTTAATTTTCCTTTTCATTCCCTCCACATCAAAGTTATTTCTGATTTCTCTGCCCCAAATATATGAATATATGCCCTTTTTTGTCTCCTGTTTTTTTTTTTTTTTAAATCATCTTCTGAGTCCTGACTGCCTGGTGGAATTAGGGAAACCCTTTGTCAAGGATCTTCAAGTTTAGCAAGGAAAGTTCTTGTGCAAAAAAACACAATCTTGAAATTTTTCTCAACAAAATATCTAAAATTATCTCCCTTTAGTCTAAGTCCAAAGTAGAGTGACTGGTGTTTTAAAAGCAAAACACTGTTCAGCTGTCACCAAAGTGATACAATATCATCTTCCTGCTTTCAGAAAAGTGTAGAATATGAGACCCATTCGAAACACATTATGACCTAATGAAGAACATGTCTCCACATCTGAATTTTCCAAGGAAAAATGAAACATTTTGAATGAATTTGGAGTACTCCAAGGACTATTTGCGAAGAGAGTGGGCTTAAACAAAAACATTTTAAAAATGTGGATGAATTTTAAAATGATTTCATGCAGGTGTATACATTTACATATGCTAACGGAAAAAAATATGAAGAGAATAGAAAGGATGGACATAGTCACATTTAACAAATCTCACACACCCAAACTAGGAACCCTCAGTTTTAAAAACTAAAAGGGATTGCAAAAACAAATATCATATGATATCACTTATATGTGGATAAAAAATGGTACAAATGGACTTGTGTACAAACTAAAAATAGTGTCACAGATGTAAGAAAACAAACTTATGGTTACCAGGTGGGAAAAGGAGGGGGTGATAAACTGGGAGGTTGGGTTTGACACATACACATCACTATATATAAAATAGATAACTAACAAGGACCTGCTGTATAGCACAGGACACTGTACAGTTCCTATTCAGGACTCTGTAATGACCTATATGGGAAAAGAATCTAAAAAGGAATAGCTATATGTATAACTAATTCACTTTGCTTTACAACAGAAACTAACACAACAATATAATTGTAAATCAATTATATTCCAATAAAAATTTAAAATAAATAAAAGGGATTGCACTGATTTTTAAGGTGCCACATACTGCTGAGAAAGTAAAATCCTGCTGCCTTCCTCCCAGTTTTTGTGTTACTAAGAAAGAAACCATTCAGTATTGTTTTCCCAGTCTGCAAAGAAAATCCAGGAAAATTTACTGAGATAATAATACACTCTCAAAATATTGAAAGCATCCCTATTCGTCAGCAGTTCAGTTCAGTCGCTCAGTCGTGTCTGACTCTTTGTGACCCCATGAACTGCCGCACGCCAGACCTCCCTGTCCATCACCAACTCCCAGAGTTTACTCAGACTTATGTTGAATGAGTCGGTGATGCCATCCAACCATCTCATCCTCTGTCATCCCCTTCTCCTCCTGCCTTCAATCTTTCCCAACATCAGGGTCTTTTCAAATGAGTCAGCACCTCGCATCAGGTGGCCAAAACATTGGAGTTTCAGCTTCAACATCAGTCCTTCCAGTGAACACCCAGGACTGATTTCCTTTAGGATGGACTGGTTGGATCCCCTTGCAGTCCAAGAGACTCTCAAGAAGTCTTCTCCAACACCACAGTTCAAAAGCATCAATTATTTGGCACTCAACTTTCTTTAATAGTTCAACTCTCACATCCATACATGACCACTGGAAAAACCATAGCCTTGAGTAGACAGATCTTTCTTGACAAGGTAATGTCTCAGCTTTTTAATATGCTGTCTAGGTTGGTCATAACTTTCCTTCCAAGGAGTAAGTATCTTTTAATTTCATGGCTGCAATCACCATCTGCAGTGATTTTGGAGCCCCCCAAAATAAAGTCAGCCACTGTTTCCACTGTTTCCCTATCTATTTCCCATGAAGTGATGGGACTGAATGCCATGATCTTAGTTTTCTGAATGTTGAGCTTTAAGCCAACTTTTTCACTCTCCTCTTTCACTTTCATCAAGAAGCTCTTCAGTTCTTCACTTTCTGCCACAAGGGTGGTGTCATCTGCATATCTGAGGTAATTGATATTTCTCCCGGCAATCTTGATTCCAGCTTGTGTTTCTTCCAGCCCGTGCTTCTTCCAGTCCAGCATTTCTCATGATGTACTCTGCATATAAGTTAAATAGGCAGGGTGACAATATACAGCCTTGACGTACTCCTTTTCCTATTTGGAACCAGTCTGTTGTTCCATGTCCAGTTCTAACTGTTGCTTCCTGACCTGCGTACAGTTTTCTCAGGAGGCAGGTCAGGTGGTCTGGTATTCCCATCTCCTTCAGAATTTTCCACAGTTTATTGTGATCCACACAGTCAAAGGCTTTGGTATAGTCAGTAAAGCAGAAGTAGATGTTTTTCTGGAACTCTCTTGCCTTTTTGATGATCCACCGAATGTTGGCAATTTGATCTCTGGTTCCTCTGCCTTTTCTAAAACCAGCTTGAACATCTAAAAGAAAGCTGTTCTTGCAAGGACAGTTTTGTCCCTTCTCAATACTTACACTTCTTACCTCTGCTTTTGTCACACTGAATTGGTATGGGGCTCTGGTACAATGCTGATTGATAATATGATAACATTTCATTTTTCCCTTAATATCCATGAAAATGATTCTAATAAGCAAATTCCATAATCAAATTCAATGTTTGTTGTAAGCTTTGATAGATTTATTAGGTTAAGAGTGCCCTTACTTAAGTATTCTTAGTTAACTTGAGAATTTGAAAATTTGAATGAACTACATGATTTTTCTGCATTGAGATATCAGTAAGTAGACATTCTTAATCTGTCAATAAATTTAATAAACTGATGTTTCTCTGGAGTCGATTATACAGAGTGAAGTAAGCCAGAAAGAAAAACACCAATGCAGTATACTAACACATATATATGGAATTTAGAAAGATGGCAATGATGACCCTGTATGCAAGACAGCAAAAAAGACACAGATGTGTATAGCAGACTTTTGGACTCAGAGGGAGAGGGAGAGGGTGGGATGATTTGGGAGAACGGCATTGAAACATGAATACTATCATGTAAGAATCGAATCACCAGTCTATGTCCGATGCAGGATACAGCATGCTTGGGGTTGGTGCATGGGGATGACCCAGAGGGATGTTGTGGGGAGGGAGGTGGGAGGGGGGTTCATGTTTGGGATCGCATGTACACCCGTGGTGGATTCATGTCAATGTATGGCAAAACCAATACAGTATTATAAACTAAAATAAAGTAAAAATAAAAATTAAAAAAAAAAACCAAAACAACAACAACAAAAAACTGATGTTTCTGACTTTTAGATAATCCTGCATTATAAGTAAAATGCTACCTTGTAATAGTGCAGTCTGTAAAAATGCACATAAAGTTAAAAGGTTTAATGCTTTATTTACAGGATTTATAAAATAAGTTTTTTTGAATATCTTTTGTTCAAATTTGTTGTCAAAGTTATTACTCCAATTTATGTAAAATGATTCATATAGTAAATAACTATCTGTTTTTGACATCTGTATGTTATTTTCATCAGAGTACTTTTCTGTATTTACAGTTTCTCATTTGATTTCATTGTCAAAGTTTGTATGTATTATTTTTTCATGGTTAAGTAATCATATTTGCATTTTAACAAATGTCTTGGAACAATGAAAAGTACATAAGTTAAAATTTAAATTATGGAAATATTGGTCAATTGTTTTACGTGTCATATATCTGTTGGCATATGTTCAGTTGCTCAGTTGTGTCCAACTCTGCGGCTACAAGGACTGTAGCCCACCAGGTTCCTCTCCATAGAATTTTCCAGACAAGAATACTGGAGCTGGTTGCCTTTTCCTCCTCCAGGGGATCTTCCTGACCCGAGGATCAAACCTGTGTCTCTTGCATCTCCTGCATTGGCTCACAGAATTTTTACTACCAGCTCCACCTGCGAAGCCCTCATATATCTGTTGATCCCTTATTAATTTTTTTTTTGGCCTTTTCTACCTTTGCTTTTTTACATGTTCAAGTTAGAAGTTTACTTAATATCTTTTTAAATTTTGCTAATTCTCCAAATTGCTTGTATTTTTTAAATTTAATTATAAACATTTTACAAGCGCAACTAATGATTAATTACTTTCTGATCTTATCATTGTTATTTCCTTCTTCTTTTTAAAGATTTATTCTTTTCCTTATCAGGCTTTTGAGTTGAAAGTCAATTCATTTATTTTCCATTTTTATGATTTTAAGTGAATACTTTTATATCTAGAAGCTGCTTTCAAAACATTCTATAGTTTTCATCATCATTTTCTTTTTAACTCACAAAGTGTTGAGCAATCATGAAACAATCAGAGCTTGTTTTTGTCTTGCTCCTCTTAATTTTTAATGTAATGATATTGCACTCAATGAATATGATTTTAATGATACTGAGTGTTTGAAATGGACTGAACCTAGTTTTGTGACTTTATTCACATACAATGAATTAAAAACGTTTTATATGAACCTGGAAACACCCTACAATCTTTACTTTTCTGAGTAGAGTTGTGTAAATGGCTATTAGATAAATATTTTTGCTTGTTATTTAAAACTTCTATATTGGTAAAGATCTGTTGTCATTTTCATGTGTCAGTCCCTGACAGATATGCCTCAAGATTTCCACTGTGATTATGTATTAGTCATTTGTTCTGAAAATGCTGTCAGTTTTAACATGACATATTTCTTCATCAAACAGCCGTCCCCTCTATCTTATTAGCTTAAAAATTATTTTTACTTTTAAAAATAAATGTTAAATTTATTTATAATCCATAGTTAATTAAATTTACTGCTATTTAAAAGCCATTTCTGGGCTCATCATGGTGAAACTTACTTCCAAGTACATATTCTTCTGGCTGAAGTGGACACCTTAATAATTTTTATGATGGGAGTTTATGGGTAATAAGCACAGCATTTATATTACTGAAACTGTCTTTTCAAGAAAACTCCTGGAAAGAGTTGTTCACATTATTTTGTTCGATTTTTTTTTTCCTTCCCTGTCAAGTCACTGTTACTTGCTATTCATTGAATCTTTTCTTGTTAAGTAATGACCTCCCGTGCCAAATCCAATGGTCATGTTTCTGGTTCTTCTTTGACTTATAAGCAACACTGGACATAGTTTACCACTTCTCTTTTGTGGAACACATTCCACATTTCATCTTTATGGTAGTCTCTCTGGATTTTCCATCTCCCTTGTTGGCCTTTGTTACATGGGTTCCTCATTGGTTCTTTTCACCTTTCTTGCTTGTACATCCTTCATTCCTCAAGGTTCAGCTCTGAGATGTTTATCTGTATTCATACTTAGCACATGACTTTAACTAATAAATAGATGCTGACTTGTATCTCTCATTCCAACCTTTGCCCTTGTATCTCTCATTCCAGATTCCTATATCTAGCTGCCTACATGATGCTATCATTTAAATATCTTTTGGATGTCTCATGTATAGAAGCAGCCTCCTGGGTTTTCATCTACAAACTGGCATATGCTGAAGACAACTCCATTCTGTCAATTCCTCTAGCCAAAAACTTGAGTTATTCTTTTTCTCTTACCCTCCCGTGCTCCTCCTCTTTTTAAAAGTCATTCTGAGTACTCCATCTGGAATTCATTGTCTCAGACATATGTATGGATAACTCCTCGATTTCTTAAGGAGTTTCATCAGATGTCATGTCTTTGGAAAGGGCTTTCTTTATGCCTCTTCATAAATGACATGTTCCCATCACTACTGTGTACCTCTCATCCTACCTTTTCTTTTTTATGGCACTTAACCACTTTCTTTGGAAGGAATGATGCTAAAGCTGAAACTCCAGTACTTTGGCCACCTCATGAGAAGGGTTGACTCATTGGAAGACTCTGATGCTGGGAGGGATTGGGGTCAGGAGGAGAAGGGGATGACAGAGGATGAGATGGCTGGATGGCATCACTGACTCGATGGACCTGAGTCTGAGTGAACTCCGGGAGATGGTGATGGACAGGGAGGCCTGGCGTGCTGTGATTCATGGGGTCGCAAAGAGCCGGACACGACTGAGTGACTGAACTGAACTGAACCGCTTCATGACATAATATCTCTTTATTGTCTGTCTGTCCTCATCGAAAAGAGGCTTGAGAAAATGGGCTTTGTTTCTTACTTCCTGCTATATTCAGAAGTTAGGACAGGAGTTGAAACAGCAAACTCAAAGAAAATTATTTGCTGAATGAATAAACTATGCCTTTATAGGGCTTCCCTGGTGGCTCAGAGGTTAAAGCGTCTGACTCCAATGCAGGAGACCCAGGTTCGATCCCTGGGTCGGGAAGATCCCCTGGAGAAGGAAATGGCAACCCACTCCAGTATTCTTGCCTGGAGAATCTCATGGACAGAGGCGCCTGGTAGGCTACAGCCCACAGGGTCGCAAAGAGTCGAACACGACTGAGCGACTTCACTTCACTTTTAAAATTGTCATTTAATTCTTAGTATTCTATAGTTTTGCTTCTCTATGACTTGGAATGGATTTTAAAGTTTAAATTAAAGGTTAAATAAATAAATAAACAGTATGAGTATATGTATCACCTAATATCTAACTTTCTTTTAAAATTTTCTTTTAAATCTGAGAATGCCCATTAGATAAACATTTTTATTTTGGTTTTCTTAAATTTTGGATAATTCTTTTACTACCTTTTAAAATATTGTTACTTTACCCTTTCTTCTTACTCTTTTCTAGAAAGTGTTCATCCTATTTTCCAGGCCCTTGCTGAATTTTTTTCATATTATAATAGAAATAGTTTTATTTCTCTAAAATATCTTGAATTTCTTGATTCTAAATCACTAATGTCCAGAGCAGAGTTTTAAATTGCCTTTAAATTTCAAAAATTAAATTTAATAAATTTTTGACTCTTTTTCTTTTTTATCTTTTGGCTCTTGCTTTACTCCTAAGTTTCTTTCATAATTTCTTGTTTATTTTTTTTAAATTGTGTGTTATGCCTTTTTGTGTCATTTAAGCATCATAAATATTTAGATAAAAGTCTCTGTAATATTGTTCTAAAAGCAAACTTCATCCATCTTGAATTCATGTTAAAATTCTACAAGTTACAAATGATATATTTTATTAAACGTTTTGGGGCTATCTGGGTTATTGGTGAAAGTCCTTGACCTAGAACAAACCTTCCAAGCTTTTTCTCAAAATCTCCAGGTAACATGACCCAGACTAAGGGATAATCTTTAATACTGGTCTCCATGTTGATGACAAACAGGGAAATCTTTTGATTATAGTTGGTGTTTGAATAGTTGAACTTGTTTCTGTTATCTTAGTTTGCATTTTTCACTTTACTAAAAGTCAGTATAGTCAAAGCCATGGTTTTCCAATAGTCATGTATGTGACTTCTCCAATAGTCGTGTGAGAGTTGGACCATCAAGAAGGCTGAATACTTAAGAACTGATGCTTTCAAATTATGATGCTAGAGAAGACTCTTGAGAGTCCTTTGGACTGCAAGGAGATCATACCAGTCGATCCTAAAGGACTGATGCTGAAACTGAAGTTCCAATATTTTGGCCTCCTGATGTAAAGAGCCAACTCAAAGGAAAAGACCCCAGTGGTGGGAAAGATTGAGGGCAAGAGGAAAAGGGGGCAACAAAGAGTTTGACACGATTTAGCAACTGAACAACAACAAGAATGCTTTGGGTTAGAGATGGTTTCTTTATAACGCCCTTTTTTTTCTCACCTGAAATAAGAAGGTATTTATCCTTAACAGCAGTGTCTAAAATACCTATTTATCCCCAAATAATAAAAAAGTTAATCTTATTCTTGAAATATGATAAGTGAAAGTGTTAGTAACTCAGTGTCCTTAACAGCAGTGTCTAAAATACCTATTTATCCCCAAATAATAAAAAAGTTAATCTTATTCTTGAAATATGATAAGTGAAAGTGTTAGTAACTCAGTTATGTCTTACTCTTTGCCACCCCATGGACCAGGCTCCTCTGATGGAATTCTCCAGGCAAGAATACTGGAGTGGGTAGCCATTCCCTTTTCTATTCCCTTCCCTTCCCTTTTTCCCTACCCAAAGATTGAACTCGTGTCTCCTGCATTGCAGGTAGAATCTATACCAACTGAGCCACCAGGAAAGCCCAATCTTACTTGTATTCTATGCCAAAATATATGAAGACTTGAATCTTTAAAACTCATATTTCCTTCATTTCATTGCCCTATATTTCCTGTCTTATTTCTAAAACCCCCAAATCTTGTTTTTTATTATTTTCCATCAATACTTTCAATGCACGAACACGTTTGCTATGTTAATCATTTGGTATTTTGTGTGTATGCCACTCCTTCCTTCTATCAAGTTGTAGGAGATATATTATATTCAAAATATTGACTGTCTCGTCCCCTCTCCTGATGGGAAATTTGTTTTGCTAAGAACTGTGAGCAGAAGTGTGAAATGCGTTGCTGCCTAAGATCTGATGTTCCGAGCTTGCTCTGAGGGCCTCTGGACCTGGAGCACAGATGTGGGGCTAAGTTCAAGCTACACACAACCTTTCATGGTAGTAAAGCCTAGCCTCCCCCAAGCCTCTCTCTTGAGAGACTTTGATATATAAAATGTCTTTTAATAGCTCTCTCACTGACAGTTTGCTTATGATAAAATCCTGTAGTCTTTGCCTGAAAAAAAGTTTATTTTGCCTCAATGTTTTCTTTCTTAAAGGTTTCAAATTCAATACTCACACTTTCTCCATAGTTATAAAATGTATAAACTACAAAAAATATAGTTATAATTCAACTCAACACAAAAACTTCCAAACTGGGATGCTTCCTCAATTATTATTATCTTGACACTTTTGAAGACTCAGTTCAGTTCAGTTCAGTCACTCAGTTGTGTCTGACTCTTTGCGACCCCATGGACTGCAGCACGCCAGGCCTCCCTGTCCATCACCAACTCCTGGAGCCTCTCAAACTCTTGTCCATTGAGTTGGTGATGCCATCCAACCATCTTATCCTCTGTCGTCCCCTTCTCCTGCCTTCAGTCCTTCCCAGCATCAGGGTCTTTTCCAATGAGACTGTTCTTTGCATCAGGTGGCCAAAGTATTGGAGTTTCAGCCTCAGCATCAGTCCTTCCAATGAATATTCAGGGCTGATTTCCTTCAGGATTGACTGGTTGGATCTCCTTGCAGTCCAAAGGACTCTCAAGAGTCTTTTCCAACACTGCATTTCAAAAGCATCAGTTCTTTGGTGCTCAGCTTTATTTGTAGTCCAACTCTCACATCCATACATGACTACTGGAAAAACCATAGCTTTCACTAAATGGACCTTTGTTGGCAAAGTAATGTCTCTGCTTGAAGACTACTGGCTGGTTATTTTGAAGAATGACTCTTAATTTGAGTTCTTCTGATATTCTTAATGTTTAGATCTAGATTTTATATCATTGGCAGAAAAGTCACAAAGTAATGTGGTGTTTTCTCATTGCTTCAAGACAAGCTTCACTGTTTTGATTTGTCCCATTACTGGTAATGTTTAATCCTTTTACTAAGCCTGGTGTATGCCTGGTTTCTCCATTATAAAGTTATTCTTTTTCCTTTTGTAATTATTAAGAATTCATGTGAAATGACTTTGAGACTATAAAAATATCCCTTTCTCAATGAACTTACAATGAATCCATTTATATCTTTGTACCCATGGCTTCTTAATTTCATTCAGTGGGTTATAATCAGATACTAATGTTATTTATTTTGATGTTGAAATTATCCCAGGCAAGGTAAGTGGAAGACCTCAGAAGTCGGACTCTAGTCTTTTGACAAATCCCTGTCATTCTTTGAGTATATTCCTGTTTTCAGTCACAAGGAGCATTGGTTTATTCTGGTGGGCAGTAGCATTTAGAAAACCAGATCTGGATTCCAGATGCGCTCACTGCTATTAGGATATCACTTCTCTCAGGCCTGCAAAGTGGATCAAGCTAAGGAATACGTGTGTATGTGAAGAGGAAATGGGTGAGTAATCACATATATTTAGATTTCTCTCTCTCTCTATTTATCATTGTCATTTACCTACTTCTAAAATCCTGAATTTATATTGCTGTATCCAATATTACAGAATTCATTCTTATTTATGCTTTTTCTATGTTTATAATTGTCTTCCTTAAAAAT
The DNA here is from genome assembly GCF_001704415.2 of Capra hircus. NCBI lineage: Eukaryota > Metazoa > Chordata > Mammalia > Artiodactyla > Bovidae > Capra > Capra hircus. The sequence goes on from NC_030821.1 coordinate 63,148,667, forward strand.
GAGAAACCTTGCACCCATTATCTTCAATATATTTATTTGATCAATCAATTTGCATATAATCAATCTTCTATCACCACTAATAGCTATAATTGCCAACTTTGCTGTTATTTCAATTGGCATTCCTTGATAGAAAGTATTTTTTAAAATATATTTTAGTTTTTAGGAAAGTTCTAGATTTACGGAAAAATTGAGAATATAGTAGAGAGGGTTCCCATAACCTGACACCCACATTCCTTTTTATTAACATCTTACATTAGTTTGATACATTTGTTATAATTAATGAACCCATGCATCTGTGCTAAGTCCTTTCGGTCATGTCCGACTCTTTGTGACCCTGAGGACCATAGCCCGTTAGGCTCCTCTGTCCAGGAGATTCTTCAGCAACAATATTGAAGTGGGTTGCCATGCCCTCCTCCAGGGGATCTTCCCAACTCAGGAACTGAGTCCACATCTTTTGCACTGGCTAGCAGGTTCTTTACCGCTAGCGCCACAAGGGAATTCCAATGAACCTATGTAAATACAGTATTATTAACTAAAATCCATGGTCTGCTCAGATTACTGTGGTTTTTACCTAATGTTCATTATATGTTTGAAGATCCCATTCAAGATAACATATTACATTTAGTTATTATGTTTCCTTTTTGGGCAGTTTCTCAGGCTTCTCTTGCTTTTGATGACTTTGATAATTTTGAGGAGTAATGATCAGATATTTCGTAGGATGCCCCATTACTGGAAATTGTCTGATCTTTTCCTCAGTATAAAACTGAAATGTGGATTTTGTGGGAGGAAACCACAGGGGTAAAGTACCATTTTCATCACATCATGTCAGGAGTATGTACTCTCACTGTGTTTATTGACTATTGATGTTGACCTTGATCACCTGGCTGAGATAGTGTTTGATAGATTTCTCCGACATAAAGTCACTCTTTCCTTCTTTTTACACTTATTATTTGGAAGGAAGCCATTATTTGCAGTCCATGTCTCAGGAGTGGGGAGCTATATTTCACTTCCTTGAAGGAAAACCATCTACATAAATTACTTGGAATTCTACTCTATAAGAAATGTGTCTCTTCTCCCATATATTAGTTTTTTCAACCATTTATTTCTATCGGTGTGGACATATAGATATTTATTTTATGCTTTGAGTTATAATTTGGCACTACTTCATTTACTTTGTTGCTCAAATTATTTCAGCTTTGGCTATTTGGAGCTCCTGCACTCCTTTGACATAATCCCATCACTATGGGATTTTGGCTTTTTTCTCCCTACTTTCCAGTACTATAAAATGTTCAATGCCCACCCCTCTACTTCCTGATCCAGTCTTAGAATCAGTCATTTCTCCCAGGACCCTTCTTTGTTCCTTTTATTAGAGATGGTATGAAAGACCAAGATTTGGGCACTAGATTTGCTTGTTGGTATTAGACTTTTTTTTTTTTTCCTTTTAGGCTTTCTCAATTGATAGCAAAGAAACATATATGTGCATATTAACCTTTGTGTATATGCATATCAACAAATATTTCTCTAAGTAATCATCTGGATCTAAATTAAACATAAGCTCATACTGATATCCCCAACTCTAATCCATTGCCACATAGATTATTCTAGGCACCCTTGCTAATATGCAAATTCCCACCCCATCAGTGAGAACTTTAATTCTGGCAATTTTAAAGATTTTTTTCCCTCTGGTAATCTGTCCTTTTATTACATTGGAACTGGGTGTAGATTTAATTTACTTTATTTAAAACTCAATGTGCTATTTTAATTGAAAGACATCTTTTATTAAATTATGTATATGTTTCAGACATTCTATCTTTGAGTACTACTGTTTCCCTTCAAGCCCTCAGAAGAGATATATGTAATTTTTCATTTTGTTTTTCATCCATCTTATAATTTCTTTCGTAATTCTCATCTTATTATATCTTTACACTCATTACATCTTTACAAATAGATAATTTCTTTTTGCATCAAGTTTAAGTTTTCAGCCCTGTTTCTCCACCTTTTCTTTATATAAATACTTTATAAAAACAACCTTGAAAAAGATATAAAACATTTTTAGTACCAGAGAAGACTCATTTAGTCCTTTCTGAGTAATGTTACTCAAAGGGACTCTCTATAGTCATTTATTATTCTTGTCGAATTCCATACAAATGGAACAAGTTTATATTACTTCTGTTCAGCATTTTAAAGAGTTAATTTTGTTTAATTTGAGATAATTTTAGAATTATAGAAATGTTATAAGAATAGCATAAAAAGTTTCTATAAACTTTTCACTGAACATCACTTTATATCAACAACTTTTTTTAACCATATGTCTTAGGGAGACATAAGTACACTTCAATTAGGTATATACCTATATATTGAAATACTGGCCATAAGCACACATGGATTTAGCTTTAATCATTGCTGCAAAATTATTTTAAACTGTTTTGAAGTGAGCATCAGTCAGTTCAGTCGCTTAGTCGTGTCTGACTCTTTGCGACCCCATGAACTGCAGCACACCAGGCCTCCCTGCCCATCACCATCTCTTGGAGTTTACTCAAACTCACGTCCATTGAGGTGGTGATGCCATGCAGCCATCTCATCCTCTGTCGTCCCCTTCTCCTCCTGTCCCCAATCCCTCCCAGCATCAGAGTCTTTTCCAATGAGTCAACTCTTCGCATGAGGTGGCCAAAGTACTGGAGTTTCAGCTTTAGCATCATTCCTTCCAAAGAACACCCAGGACTGATCTCCTTCATAATGGACTGGTTGGATCTCCTTGCAGACCAAGGGACTCTCAAGAGTCTTCTCCAACACCACAGTTCAAAAGCATCACTTCTTCAGTGCTCAGCTTTCTTCACAGTTCAACTCTCACATCCATACATGACTACTGGGAAAACCATAACCTTGACTAGACAGACCTTTGTTGGCAAAGTAATGTCTCTGCTTTTTAATATGTTGTCTAGGTTGGTCATAACTTTCCTTCCAAGGAGTAAGCGTCTTTTAATTTCATGGCTGCAATCACCATCTGCAGTGATTTTGGAGCCCAAAAATATAAAGTCTGACACTGTTTCCACTGTTTCCCCTTCTATTTCCCATAAAGTGAGGGGACCGGATGCCATGATCTTCGTTTTCTGAATGTTGAGCTTTAAGCCAACTTTTTCCCTCTCCTCTTTCACTTTCATCAAGAGGCTTTGTAGTTCCTCTTCACTTTCTGCCATAAGGGTGGTGTCATCTGCATATCTGAGGTTATTGATATTTCTCCCGGCAATCTTCATTCCAGCTGGTACTTCTTCCAGTCCAGCATTTCTCATGATGTACTCTGCATAGAAGTTAAACAAGTAGGGTGACAATATACAGCCTTGACATACTCCTTTTCCTATTTGGAACCAGTCTGTTGTTCCATGTCCAGTTCTAACTATTGCTTCCTGACATGCATACAGGTTTCTCAAGAGGCAGGTCAGGTCGTCTGGTATTCCCATCTCTTTCAGAATTTTCCACAGTTTATTGTGATCCACACAGTCAAAGACTTTGGCATAGTCAATAAAGCAGAAATAGATGTTTTTCTGGAACTTTTTTGCTTTTTCCATGATCCAGCGGATGTTGGCAATTTGATCTCTGGTTCCTCTGCCTTTTCTAAAATCAGCTTGAACATCTGGAAGTTCATGGTACACATACTGCTGAAGCCTGGCTTGGAGAATTTTGAGCATTACTTTACTAGTACGTGAGATGAGTGCAATTGTGTGGGAGTTTGAGCATTCTTTGGCATTGCCTTTCTTTGGAATTGGAATGAAAACTGACCGTTTCCAGTCCTGTGGCCACTGCTGAGTTTTCCAAATGTGCTGGCATATTGAGTGCAGCACTTTCACAGCATCATCTTTCAGGATTTGAAATCGCTCCACTGGAATTCTATCACCTCCACTAGCGTTGTTCGTAGTGATACTTTCTAAGGCCCACTTGACTTCACATTCCAGGATGTCTGGCTCTAGGTGAGTGATCACACCATCGTGAATATCTTGGTTGTGAAGATCTTTTTTGTACTGATCTTCTGTGTATTCTTGCCACCTCATCTTAATATCTTCTGCTTGTGTTAGGTCCATACCATTTCTGTCCTTTATCAAGCCCATCTTTGCATGAAATGTTCCCTTGGTATCTCTAATTTTCTTGAAGAGATTTCTAGACTTTCCCATTCTGTTGTTTTCCTCTATTTCTTTGCATTGATTACTGAGGAAGGCTTTCTTATCTCCCCTTATTCTTTGGAATTCTGCATTCACATGGGTATATCTTTCCTTTTCTCCTTTGCTTTTCGCTTCTCTTCTTTTCAGAGCTATTTTTAAGGCCTCTGCAGACAGCCATTTTGCTTTTTTGCATTTCTTTTCCATGGGGATGGTCTTGATCCCTGTCTCCTGTACAATGTCACGAACCTCCATCCATAGTGCAATCAAATCCATCAATATATAAGAATTCTAGGTGCTTCACATCCTTGCCAATCCTTGGTATTGACAGCCTTCATAATTTTAGACATTCTGCTGGATGTGCAGCGGTATCTCACAGTGTTTTAAATTTTCATTTAAACTAAGTGTTAATCATTAGTCATGCTTTACTTTTCATGACCCCATGGACTGTAGCCCACCAGGCTCTTCTGTCTATGGAATTCTCCAGGCCAGAATACTGCAGTGGGTAGACACTGCATTCTCCAAGGAATCTTCCCAACCTAGGAATCTTACTCAAGTCTCTTGCATTGTAGGAACATTCTTTACTGTCTGATCCACCAGGAAAGCCCAAATTTTCATTTTGGTTGTAACTGATGACACTGAACATTTTTTCAACTATTCATTGGTCATGTTGCTATCCTTTTGGTGAAGTACTTTTTCAAGTTTTTTGCCTACTATTTTATTGGATTATCTGTCTTTCTCATTGATTTGTAGTATTTTTAATATATGCTGGATAGGAGATTTTTGTCAGTATATGCATTGAAAATATCTTCTACTCTAGTTTTTGACTAATATGAAAATTAAAACAATGCTTCTAGAAGAAAACATAGGAAAATATATTTATAATCTTGGAATAGGTAAAAATTCATTAAACATGACAGAGACAGCTTTAAGAAAACATTGTTAAATTGTATTCATAAAGCGATTTTAATATTCTTATTTTAACGTGCTTTACACAATCTCTCCTCTTTTGTTATTGGTGTTATTATGTGTGTTCATTCTCTCTCTTGGAGATTTGTCTCTTAAAATGCCTTGTGATTTATTATTATTATTATTACCTAGTCAACAGAATTGATTTTCTGTTGGAGTCCAGCAGTTTCTGTACTTTGGAAAAATTGTTTAACAACAAAGTGTTCTTTTGTCACTTCTGTCACTTCACTAGTTATGGGTATATTTTATGTTTTTTCCCAACTTGCGTCTCAATTCCACATATGTAAATTTGGAACTCACAGCTACACTTGGAGGAGGCTTTTGTAGCCAATATATTTCGAATGATAACACCCATAGTGTCAGGGAAATAATAAGAATCCTTGCTATTTGTCCAGGCTGATGGGTGGAATTTTCTAGTCTCCCTTTAATGAATAGGAGAATGATGATAATGCCCAGATTTTACAGGTAGATCAGCTCCAGTTCTCACAGCAGAGACCCGTGACTACACTGCTCCAGCTTGAGTGGGAAGCATATTGTTCTGAATCAGTTCAGTCTTCAATTTTGCCCCCCAAATGTCTGCTGTGTGCTTATCTGTGTTTCCAAAACACAGAGATTTTATGGCTACATTGAGGAACAACTCTGAAAAAAATAAATTTTAATAAATACTGGACAAGACTATGTGGTCAAGTTGTAATCATCTTTGTATCCCTAGCCCTTAGCCTAATACGTAGCTTATTGATTATGTGAATAAATTAAGATTAAATTTCAGGTCTATAATGTTGACTGAAGCATGAGCAGATGCAGCTGAAATCTATTTTCCTGAAAACCGCCTTTAGAATAATTTTATTCTTATTTGTAGTTATGACCATTTGACAAGAATCCATGAAAAAGAGAATATGCTAATCCTCTTGTCAATACCAAGGATGTGTCAATAATGGAAAAACTCTTCTGTGCAACATGTCGTGGGAAAAACAAAGCAGACAATACCCATTATCCATGTGTCATTTCTTGGTTGAGGACATAAAAACAAATCAAGGCAAAACCCACTGTATCTTTAAATTAGTGGCACAGATTGATGCCCATATTTTTCAGTGTCGTTTCATTATGTTGAACTATTTATGTCATCATAATCCAAAGCATCTTTTTTTTTATGATAAATGCATTTCATCATTTATTTAATGTGTAAGCTCTTGCACTAGTTTTTTTACAAACTAGTGAACATTGGAGAAGGAAATGGCAACCCACTCCAGTGTTCTTGCCTGGAGAATCCCAGGGACGGGGGAGCCTGGTGGGCTGCCGTCTATGGGGTCGCACAGAGTCGGACATGACTGAAGCGACTTAGCAGCAGCAGACTCGGTTGATTAAAAAAGTAGCAAATCTGATGTATACTGGTATGAACACTGACAAATTATTTCTTCCACAGAACTATAACCACATGTTCCAAGATAGTATAAATGTATCATTGAGCTAACGTTAATATACACCACTATTTTATCAATTATATAATAAAACAAATTGTCAAGTATCCAAATATTAAGTTACACAGCTCAAAAGGTATGTAAAAATATAAGAATGCTCAGTTCATTAGCAGAAACCCACTTTTTTTTTTTTTTTTGCAAAAGAGGCGGGGAATCACATTTCAAACAAAATTAAGTTGGTAAATAACTTCAGGTAAGTATGAAAAAAGTTACAAGAATTTCAGAAATTTTGATTAAGAATTGTTTTAATTACATAACAAAATATTTCTACCTTTTAAAAAATATTTACTAAATTAAAGCACATATTCTACATGTTCTGCACAAGACAAAGGCAGCATTTTACTAAAAATACTTAATAGCTCCCTCCCATTCTTTTTACAGGCCTTCCCTGTAGGTTGCATCCCAAAGTGCAAGGATTAAAATGAACTGGAAGGCTTTTGTCTGGAGACATTAAAGACATATGCTTCTGTACAATGTAGATTTTCAAAATGGAGGCCTTCTACAACACAAAATGAGGTTTATAGAAAGATATTAAATAATCACTGTGAGACTTGGTTAATTAAAAAAGTAGCAAATCTGATATATACTGGTATGAATGTGGGAGATATAAACATTTTGTGAGCAAACAAACCACGTGGGCCCTACTTTCTATATTTGAAATGATGCAAGGAATAAACCACATATGATCCAGAGGGTTCATAGTTCCTGGGATTTGTTCTATATGATACTACAAGTATTGTGCTGGGTATTTTGGCACCTAGTCTTTCTAAATTTATTACATATTGGTAAGACTTTGGCACGGAAACAGATTTAAAGACATGACTCAATACTGCATGATTTCAGGAAAGGTCATTTGCTTTATTGACCATGCCAAAGCCTTTGACTGTGTGGATCACCACAAACTGGAAAATTCTTCAAGAGATAGAAATACCAGACCACCTGACCTACCTCTTGAGAAATCTGTATGCAGGTCAGGAAGCAAATCTGAATGCAGGTCCAGTCAGAACTGGACATGGAACAACAGACTGGTTCCAAATAGGAAAAGGAGTATGTCAAGGCTGTATATTGTCACCCTGCTTATTTAAGTTATATGCAAAATACATCATGAGAAACGCTGGGCTGGAAGAAGCACAAGCTGGAATCAAGATTGCTGGAGAAATATCAATAATCTCTGGATATGCAGATGATACCTACCCTTATGGCAGAAAGTGATAGAGGAAGCTAAAAAGCCTCTTGATGAAAGTGAAAGTGGAGAGTGAAAAATTTGGCTTAAAGCTCAACATTCAGAAAACGAAGATCATGGCATCTGGTCCCATCACTTTGTGGGAAATAGATGGGGAAACAGTAGAAACAGTGTCAGACTTTATTTTGGGGGGCTCCAAATCACTGCAGGTGGTGACTGCAGCCTTGAAATTAAAAGATGCTTACTCCTTGGAAGGAACCTAGACAGCATATTCAAAAGCAGAGACATTACTTCGCCAACAAAGGTCCGTCTAGTCAAGGCTATGGTTTTTCCTGTGGTCATGTATGGATGTGAGAGTTGGACTGTGAAGAAAGCTGAATGGCGAAGAATTGATGCTTTTGACCTTTGGTGTTGGAGAAGATACTTGAGCATCTCTTGGACTGCAAGGAGATCCAACCAGTCAATCCTAAAGGAAATCTGTCCTGAATATTCATTGGAAGGACTGATGTTGAAGCTGAAACTCCAATACTTCGGCCACCTGATGCGAAGAACTGACTCATTTGAAAAGACCCTGATGCTGGGAAAGATTGAAGGCAGGAGGAGAAGGGGATGACAGAGGATAAGATGGTTGGATGGCATCATCGACTCAGTGGACGTGAGCTGGAGTAAACTCTGGGAGTTGGTTCTGGACAGGGAGGCCAGGTATGCTGCAGTCCATGGGGTCAAGGAGTCACACACAACTGAGAGATTGAACTGAACTGAACTGAAGATGCCTTCTCTGATACCTAAAAGCCTTGGGCTTCCAGAGGGAGATAAGACCAAACAGATTTACTTACTATGCTAACACTGTCTGGCCTCAATACAGACTTGATAACAGGTCCCAATGGCCAGAAAATGAACTCTTGATTTTAATATTCTATGCTGCTGCTGCTGCTAAGTCACGTCAGTCATGTCCGACTCTGTGTGACCCCATAGACGGCAGCCCACCAGGCTCCTCCATCCCTGGGATTTTCCAGGCAAGAACACTGGAGTGGGTTGCCACTTCCTTCTCCAATGCATGAAAATGAAAAGTGAAAGTGAAGTCGCTCAGTCATGTCTGACTCTTAGCAACCCCATGGACTGCAGCCTACCAGGCTCCTCTGTCCATGGGATTTTACAGGAAAGAGTACTGGAGTGGGGTGCCATTGTCTTCTCCAATACTCTATGGGACCTCGATAACTTTTGCCGCCACAAAGGGCAAGTAGTTAGAAATCCCTTATATTCAGGTTTTCTTCACTTTCTGTTCTCGACCCTCTCTCTGAATCCTGTTCTGCTTCTCAAATACTCTTAGCCCATTCTGGGCCATATCCTAATACAATGTCTCCCGATCCCTATTCAGACTTTTCTTCTTCTTTCTTTGACCCTCTGACCACAGCCTACCCGCTATTGCTCCCAATCCAGTTTCACAATCTCCACCTTACATCCCCTCCTCCCTCCATCCTTTTCAATTGCAGGTCTCAGCCACCGCTGCAGCTCCCAAACCCCCTCCCCAGCCTGTGCCTGAGATAAGCTCTGAGACCTCAGCCCACCCCATCTACCCTGAGGGTCACAGGGCTTTACCCTGACCTCCCTAGATCCCCTCCCCGTACCTGGTTCTGAACAAATTTAAAACAGGAAACTTCACCGCAAGACCCCACTCCTTCCCTGCTCCACTCCTCCCTTTACAGGAAGTAGCTGGAGCAGAAGGCATTGTTCAGTTCACGTCCCATTCTCCCTCACTGATCTATCTCAGGGTGAAAAGCATCTTGGCTTCTTCTCCTCAGACCCTGATTATTATCTAAAAGAATTCAAGTATCTTACCCAGGCTTATGGCTTAACCTGGCATGATATTTACATCATGCTTTCCTCCACTTTTCTCCCAGAAGAAAAGGTGGCAAGCCTCGCGGGCGCATGCTGATGAGATACACAGGACAGACGACAATAAGCCTGTAGGGGCCACAGCTGTCCCCCGAGATGATCCCAACTGGGATTATCAGGGAGGGAGACCTGGACAAGCAGCCCGTAATCATATGATTGCTTGCCTCATTGTGGGCTTTCAAAAGGCAGGGCATAAAGCCATCAACTTTGATGAAGAAGTGAAGTCCCTCAGTCGTGTCTGACTCTTTGCGATCCCAGGGACTATAGCCCACCAGGCTCCTCTGTCCATGGGATTCTCCAGGCAAGAGTACTGGAGTGGGTTGCCATTTCCTTCTCCAGGGGATCTTCCCAACCCAGGGATCGAACCCGGGTCTCTTGCATTGCAGGCAGACGCTTTAACCTCTGAACTACCAGGGAAGCCAAGCTCTGGGAAATAACTAAAAGGCTAGACAAAAACCTGGCACAATTTCTAGCCAGGTTAATGGAAGCGCTACAAAAATATACAAAATTAAACCCCACTTCAGCAGAGGGCACCATTGTCCTTATCACCCATTTTATCTCCTAATCATCCCCAGATATCCAAAAGAAACTAAACAAGATAGAAGAAGGCCCTCAAACCCCTCAACAAGACCTTTTAAATTTAGCCTTTAAGATTTTTCAATAACCGGGAAGAACAGGCAAAGCTAGAGAAGGCCCAACAGGATCAGGCCAAATACCACCTTTTAGCCACTGCCCTACATGGCTCCAAACCTCCATCCACTAACAAAGACAGGAAGCCACCTGGGCCCTGCTTCAAATACAGCAAAGAAGGCCACTGGGCCCGCTCATGCCCCAAGCCAAGGCCCCCTCCAGGTCCATGTCCCAGCTGTAGCATAAAGGGACATTGGAAGGTCGACTGCCCAAATCCCCCTCCAGGGATCCGGATATCCCCTCCTGGTCCTTAGCAGGAGTCCTCTGACCCAGCTCTGCCCAGCCTCTTCACCACTGAAGACTGAATTTGCCCAGGGCCCCAGGCCCTAATTCTCATCACCTCTAAGGAGCCCAGGGTACCTTTTACAGTGGCAGATAAGCCACTCTCCTTTCTCATCGACAAGGGGGCCAGTTACTCTGCTATGCCCATCTACTCTGGAAAAAACAAGGTCTCTCAGGTCTCTGTTATGGGGGTTGATGGTTTAATATCTACACCATGAATAACCAAACCTCTGCCTTGCACACTTCAAGATACCCTGTTTCCCATTCTTTTCTCATACTCCCCAAATGCCCCACTCCTATTCTTGGGAGAGATTTTCTCTCAAAATTCAAAGTCTCTATTACTATCCCAAGCCCACTAGCCTGGCTACTGCTCCTCAACCCCCCACCCCTTCTCCTGCTCCATTGTCCTCCTCATCTGTAAACCCCATAGTCGGGGATACAGACAACCCATCTCTTGCCTCTCACCATGCTCCAATTCATATCTGTCTCAAAGACCCCTCTAAATTCCCCAATCTTCCACAATACCCCATCTCCCAAAAACATCAACAAGGGTTAAAGCCTATCGTCACTAAACTCCTAGGTCAGGGCCTCTTGCTCCCAACTCACTCTCCCTATAACACCCCCATCCTACCTGTCAAAAAGTCAAATGGTTCTTGTCACCTGGTCCAGGACCTGAGACTTATCAATGCGGCTGTTATCCCCATACACCCAGTGGTTCCAGATCCCTGTATTCTTCTCTCTCTCACTCCCTCTTCCACTACTTACTTCACTGTTCTAGACCTCAAAGATGCCTTCTTACTATTCCTTTACACCCAGACTCTCAAGACCTCTTTGCCTTTACCTGGACTGATCCAGACAATCACTGCTCCCAACAGCTAACATGGAAAGTCCTCCCACAAGGCTTTTGTGATAGCCCTCATTTCTTTGGCCAAGCTCTAGCATCAGACCTAACCTCTCTTGACCTTACTCTGAGTACTGTCCTCCAATATGTGGATGATCTCCTTTGTAGTCCTTTGCTTACATACTCTCAACAACACGCTATAAAACTCCTCAATTTTCTAGCTAATCAGGGCTATCGAATATCTCCCACCAAGGTTCAGCTCTCTTTTCCTAGAGTCACCTATCTCAGAGTCCTTTTAACACCAACAAAAAGATATATACCACCTGATAGAAAGTCCCTTATATCTACCCTACCACTCCCTACATCAAAAACAGAGATTCAGTCCTTCTTGGGGTTAGCTGGATATCTATGTCTCTGGATTCCTAATTTCACCCTCTTGGCACAACTCCTATATCAAGCCATCCAAGGAGATCTTTCAGAACCCCTAGAGCTAAAATAAAATACCCATTCAGCCTTTAACACTCTTAAGCAAGCCATTCTCTCAGCCCCAGCTCTAACACTTCCTGACCTTTCTCGCCCCTTTATGCTCTACACTACTGAGAGGCATAAAATTGTCCCAGGAGTTTTGGGATAAAATCAGGGCCCCTCCTCCACCCCTGTCACTTATCTGTCAAAGCAATTAGATACCACAGTTCAAGGATGGCCAGCCTGCCTATGTGCTCTGGCAGCAGCTGCACTCCTCACTCAGGAAAGTAAAAAACTTACTTTGGGAGCACCTACTGTCATTTGTTAACCACATGACTTTAAGGACTTACTTTCTCACAAATCCCTGACCCTTCTATCTCCTTCATGCATTCAACTAATTCATATCACCCTTCTCGAATCTCCTGAGTTTTCCTTTGAACGCTGTCCTACTCTCAACCCTGCCACACTTATCCCTAATTCTTCTGAGCCCCCTTGCAAAGAGGCATTAAAAGACCTGATGCCCCATTTCTCCCACATTTCCTCAACCCCTTTAAATAACCCTGACTTTACTTGGTATATTGATGGCAGCTGCTCTACGACATCAGAAGGAAAAAATGTAGCTGGATATACAATTGTCCCTGACACCGAAATTATTGAATCCCAACCTCTCCCCTCAGGAACTTCTTCCCAAAAGGTAGAATTTATTGTGCTAACTAGAGCCCTTATCCTTGCAGTTAACAAGAGAGCAAATATATACACTGACTGTACATATGCTTTCCACATAATACACACACATGCTGCCATTTGGAAGGAATGAGGGCTCCTATCTACTAAAGGCTCTCCCACAACTAACACCCCACTTATACTCCAACTTTTAAAAGCAGCTAACATGTCAACTGAAGTAGGCATCATACATTGCTGAGGTCACCAGGTGGCCTCAGACTCCATTTCACAGGGCAATGATGCCGCAGACAGAGAAGCAAAACAAGCCTCATTCCCATCACCAGCTCAACAGCTTATAGTAATCCCCAGCATAAAGCCTGTCCAGTCAAGGCTGTGGTTTTCCCAGTGGTCATGTATGGATGTGAGAGTTGGACCATAAAGAAAGCTGAGCACTGAAGAAGTGATGCTTTTGAACTGTGGTGTTGGAGAAGACTCTTGAGAGTCCCTTGGACTGCAAGGAGATTCAACCAGTCCATCTTAAGGGAAATCAGTCTTGAATATTCATTGGAAGGACTGATGCTGAAGCTGAAGATCCAATACTTTGGCCACCTGATGAGAAGAGCTGACTCATTGAAAAAGACCCTGATGCTGGGAAAGATTGAAGGCAGGAGGAGAAGGGGACGACAGAGGATGAGATGGTTGGATGGCATCACTGACTCAATGGACATGAGTTTGAGTAACCTCCGGGAGTTGGTGATGGACAGGGAAGCCTGGTGTGCTGCAGTCCATGGGGTCACAAAGAGTCAGACTCGACTGAGTGACTGAACTGAATAGAACTGAACATAAAGCCCCTTTACCTCCCTGAAAAACAAACAAACAAACAAACAAACATGATTATTACAAGAGGGAGCACAACCACAAGGAGATTGGTTACAAAAACAGGGCTGCTATGTCCTTCCCCAATCTCAGGCCACACAGATTCTTATAGACATTCATCAGGCCCTACACATAGGCACCAAACCTCTGTATCATCTAAGACCTCTTATCACCTATCCTAACCTTCTTTCACTCCTACAACAAGTCACTCACTCAAGCATTATCTGCTCCTCAGTCTCACTGTAGGGAGCCCTAAAGCCAATTCTTTCATTCCCAACACATCAGGCTGGAGGACATATCCCAGGAGAGGACTGGCAAATTGACTTTGCTCGCATGCCTCCAACAAGAAAAATAAAACACATGCTTGCCCTAGTAGACACTTTTTCAGGGTGGATTGAGGCTTTTCCCATGAGATCAGAAACTGCCTCAGAGGCAGCACAGTTTCTCATAGGAGAAATCATCCCTCGCTTTGGCCTCCCACTCTATCTCCAATCCGATAATGGGCCAGCTTTTCCTTATAGACCCCAATCCTCGGGAAAAATAGAAAAGGCAAATTCTATTCTCAAAATGCACCTAACTAAACTCTCTCTAGAACGGCAAAGACCATGGATGGAACTCCTTCCCATGACGTGGGCTCACATTAGGGCTACTCCACGGACCCCATATTTCCTCAGTCCTTTTGAGTTCATGTATGGATGCCCCTCTTCTCTTAGGTCAGTTCCCTACTGTGAGCCCCTTGCTGGGAGATTATTTTCCCACCCTTAACCTTATTAGACAGCTCATGAGAGAACATGCAGATCGCTCTCTCCCAAAGCCTCATCAAACGAATTCAGTGGACTTAACACTCATACCTGAGATCGAGGTATACCTGCTTAAAACCTTACACCATAAGGATTTGCAACTTCAACGGACTGGTCCATTTGAGGTCATTCTAACCACACCAACAGCTGCTAAACTAGCAGGTCATTCCTCTTGGTTTCATATCTCTAGATTCAAGTGGGCCCCAGGATACTCTCCATCTCTGCCAAGAAACATTCCCCGCTCAGACACTTCTTGCTACACCAGCACTGCTCTGGGACCCACTAGGCTTTGACTGGATTGAATTCCAGAAGAAACAGAACAGCCAAAACCAAATATCAGTAAGTAAAACAAAAACAGATGTATTGGTTACTAATTGGACTGGGATTTCCCCTACTTTCCCTATTCACAGTAGGAATTTACTCTGTGTCTCCCCCCGAGTGGACTATCATTCAAAAGCTTTATCTCTGTTTTACCTGCTTCTCTATGATTCTTGTTTTTTGTGGGCGTGGCCCTCCTCTTACTGTGATCAACCTAGATGAATTCGTTATCCACTTTCCTTCACTTAGTAACACAAGCCCTCACCGTTCCTGGAAACACCACTGTTACTGATCTCCCTTTACTCCTTGATTTTAAAACTGATCTTTGGCTCCAGGGAGGTTTCATAGAGTGCACACCAACCCAAATTGATTTCTACACCTGAATTCTTATTTTTACCATTTTCTCCCCGTTAGACGTGAGACATCACATCATGATTTTACTCTTACTCCCTCTTGTTTTACAGTTCAAACTTCACACCTCACTGACAGCCTAGAAGAAACAGCTAACAGCCTTATCACTATCCAAGACCAGCTAGATTCCCTGGCAGCTGTGGTCCTCCAAGCAGAAGAGGATTAGACCTCCTCACAGCAGAAAAAGGAGGCCTATGCCTATTTTTGGAGGAAGCCTGCTGTTTCTGTGCCAATAAATCAGGAGTTGTAAAGGAAGCAACAAGAAGTCTGACAAACAGGGCCTTGAGAATACGTCAACACCTCAGTAATTCATGGGAATACTGGTTAAGCAATTGGAATTGGATGCCCTGGGTCCTACCTTTTCTAAGCCCTCTCCTTCTACTTACCCTTATTCTAACTTTCAGCCCATGTTTAATGCATCTTTTTTCAGAATTTCTTCAGGATCGCTTACAAGCATTCACCAATCGAACTATCCATGAGCTACTTTTAACTCAGATTATCAAAAACTTTGACCCCACACAAATCCCCTGGACCTCCATTCCAGCCTTTTCTTACCTTACCCCGCTGATGCCCCTGTCCTGCAGGAAGCAGTTACAGAAGATTGACCTTTGGCACTTCAGTTCAGTTCAGTTCAGTAGTTCAGTCGTGTCCGACTCTTTGTGACCCCATGAATCACAGCACGCTAGGCCTCCCTGTACATCACCATCTCCAGGAGTTCACTCAAACTCACGTCCATCGAGTCGGTGATGCCATCCAGCATCTCATCCTCTGTCATCCCCTTCTCCTCCTGCCCCCAATCCTTCCCAGCATCAGAGTCTTTTCCAATGAGTCAACTCTTCACATGAGGTGGCCAAAGTACTGGAGTTTCAGCTTTAGCATCATTCCTTCCAAAGAAATCCCAGGGCTGATCTCCTTCAGAATGGACTGGTTGGATCTCCTTGCAGTCCAAGGGAAGTGTCTTCTCCAACACCACAGTTCAAAAGCATCACTTCTTCGGTGCTCAGCTTTCTTTATGGTCCAACTCTCACATCCATACATGACCACAGGAAAAACCATAGCCTTGACTAGATGGACCTTTGTTGGCAAAGTAATATCTCTGCTTTTGAATATGCTTTCTAGGTTGCTCATAGCTTTTCTTCCAAGGCATAAGCGTCTTTTAATTTCATGGCTGCAGTCACCATCTGCAGTGATTTTGGAGCCCGAAAAAATAAAGTCTGACACTGTTTCCACTGTTTCTCCATCTATTTGCCATGAAGTTATGGGACCAGATGCCATGATCTTTGTTTTCTGAATGCTGAGCTTTAAGCCAACTTTTTCACTCTCCTCTTTCACTTTCATCAAGAGTTCCTTTAGTTCCTTTAGCTCCTCTTCACTTTCTGCCATAAGGGTGGTGTCATCTGCATATCTGAGGTTATTGATATTTCTCCCAGCAATCTTGATTCCAGCTTCTGCTTCTTCCAGCCCAGCGTTTCTCATGATGTACTCTGCATATAACTTAAATAAACAGGGTAACAATATACAGCCTTGACGTACTACTTTTCCTATTTGGAACCAGTCTGTTGTTCCATGTCCAGTTCTGACTGTTGCTTCCTGACCTGCATATAGGTTTTTCAAGAGGCAGGTCAGGTGGTCTGGTATTCCCATCTCTTTCAGAATTTTCTACAGTTTATTGTGATCCACACAGTCAAAGGCTTTGACATAGTCAATAAAGCAGAAGTAGATGTTTTTCTGGAACTCTCTTGCTTTTTCGATGATCCAGCAGATGTTTGCAATTTGATCTCTGGTTCCTCTGCCTTTTCTAAAACCAGCTTGAACATCTGGAAGTTCATGGTTCACGTATTGCTGAAGCCCTTATCCTAAATCAAAAAGGCTGGAATGATAGGGCCCACATGGGGTCTTATTGATAAGATGGCTCCTTATGTCGACCTCACAAAAAATAAAATAAAAAATAAAATCAGTGATCTGTGAGACTGACCAAATTGCCCAAATGGTATCCTGTTATCTCACTGGCACCTATCTTTTCAAAGCTGCAAGACCACCAGATTCCAGACCTCTGGCTACATGACCATCCCTTCAGAGAACTTTTAATTGGTGGGGTAAAAGAAGGACTCCATCAGAAAAGGAGGATGCTGGTTCTCCTTAAGAGCCAGTCTTTTCCTTCTAATAAATTTCCCTTTTCTTGCCTGACTACCCGGCTCACTCTCTTTCTCTGCACTCACCTTACACGAGGAACTAAAGAGCCTCTTGATTAAAGTAAAAGAGTGTGAAAAAGCTGGCTTAAAACTCAACATTCAAAAAATGAAGATCATGGCATCCGATCCCATCACTTCATGGAAAACAGATGGGAAAACAATGGAAACCATGACAGACTTACTTTTCTTGGGCTCCAAAATCACTGCAGATGGTGGCTGCAGCCATGAAATTAAAAGACGCTTGCTCCTTGGAAGAAAAGCCATGACCAACCTAGATAGCATATTAAAAAGCAGACGTCACTTTGCCAACAAAGGCCCATCTAGTCAAAGCTATGGCCTTTCCAGTAGTCATGTATGGATGTGAGAGCTGGATCATAAAGAAAACTGAGCACCCAAGGATTGATGCTTTTGAACTGTGGTGTTGGAGAAGACCCTTGAGAGGCTCTTGGACTGCAAGGAGATCCAACCAGTCCATCCTAAAGGAAATCAGTCCGGAATATGCATTGGAAGGACTGATACTAAAACTCCCAATAATTTGGCCACCTAATGCGAAGAACTGACTCATTGGAAAAGACTCTGATGCTGGCAAAGACTGAAGGCAGGAGGAGAAGGGGATGACAGAGGATGAGATGGTTGGATGGCATCACTGACTCAATGGACATGAGTTTGAGCAAGTTCCAAGAGTTGGTGATGAACAGGGAAGCCGACGTGCTGAGGTCCATGAGGTTGCAAAGAGTCAGACACAACTGAGTGACTGAACTGAACTGAACAGAAGGATGCAATATTTTTATGGAATTCACTTTATTGAAATATTACCAGATTGTGAGGTTTTTGTTGGTTTCAGATATGAATTGCTTGTGGGTATCTTGGTTTGCAAATATTTCTTTGCATTCTGGGTTGCCTTTTTCATTCCTGAAGGATTCCTTTTTTGGACACCTGCTTTGAAATTGAAGTTAGGTTGCATTTTCCTGATTTTGGCTTATTTCCCATTGCTGTAGGAGATGGATTCCAAAAGACCTTGCAATGAAGTCATCCAAACCCCAAAAGACCTCGTAGTTTATATCCTCACGTATCCTGCCTATGTTTTCCTGAAGACTTTCATAGAAGCCCTCCTGACCTTTAGATGTTTATGATTTGGAGCTCATTTTGTGTATGGTGTTAGAGAATGTTCTAACCTCATTCTCACTTTGTTTTAAGAAGCCTCCCGCCATCCTTCATAGTGTGTCTCACCAATATCTATCGCCAGCCTCAGGCCCCCTTTCTCCATGCCTTCTCCATCAGCTGCTGTTTGTCAAGTTTCTGACAATGGCCATACTGAGTGCTGTGAGGCCATTCCTTCCTATGGTTTTGATTTGCATTTCTCATATTTAGCGAAATTGACCTCTTTTCTTGTGCTTTCTTTTCAAGGGTGCGTTCATGTTATCTTTTCTGATGACCACCCACAGGACATTTGTTGAGATTAGCTGTTTTTGCCTCTGGCTGGGCAATGGGGAATCCCAGAGGGCTGCCTCCCCCAAGCCCCAGCAAGAGTAGGTAACCATCTCATCCTCTGTTGTCCCCCTCTCCTCCTGCCTTTAATCTTTCCCAGCATCAGGGTCTTTTTCAATGAATCAGTTCTTCGAATCAGGTGGCCAACGTATTGGAATTTCAGCTTCAGCATCAGTCTTTCCAGTGAATGTTCAGGACTGATTTCCTTTAGGATGGACTGGTTGGATCTCCTTCCAGTTGAAGGGACTCTGAAGAGTCTTCTCCGACACCACAGTTCAAAAGCATCAATCTTTTGCACTCAGCTTTCTTTATGGTCCAACTCTCACATCTGTACATGACTACTAGAAAAACCATAGCTTTGACTAGATGGACCTTTGTTGGCAAAATGATGTCTCTGCTTTTTAATATGCTGTCTATGTTGGTCATAGCTTTTCTTCCAAGGAGCAAGCATCTTTTAAAATAGATGTCTTTTAAAATAGACATATAAAATACAGGAAAAATCTTGAGACTCTTGAGCCCCTGGAGGGGCGCTGGCCGACTAAACCTCAGGCTTAATAACATTCCACGTTTTACAAGACAAAACAAACAGCAATAACATGAAACCAGAGCTGCAATTTGCTCACAGATTGATGAAGTTATTAGTTTGCATCCTGGGATTAATGGCAGGAACCCTGAACTTCAATCTTTGACCTCTTACCCAGAGACTGGACTTACTGCCTGGGACCAGTTCCTAACTGGGACTCCAGATGTGCTGTGACAGGGGACTTCCTGACACTGTTTGCGTCTGGATGTTGGTCAAAACCCAATTTGATGATGTATCCTCTGCTGTTTTTATTTCTCTTTTCTTTTAATATTAGTATATTGAAAGTCAGCTAGATAATTCTGTAATAAATATTGGTATTATCTATTTGTATAGAACAAGTGGCTTATTTTGTTAACAAATCCTTTGAACCTGAAATGAAAGGGAAAACTTTCAGTCAAAGACTAGCCTCCCCCAGCCCCACCGCGGGGATGTTGTTTGTATTTTTGATGGAGGTGGGTATCTTTGTCTGCCAATATTTTTCCTATTCTGAGGGTTGTCTTTGTCTTTCCCTTAGGGTTTCCTTTGCTGTGCAAATGCTGTTGTGATTAATTAGGTCCTGGTTTCTTATTTCTGGCTTATTTTCTGTTATTCTAAGAAGTACTTGTAAAAAGTACTTGATGCAATTGCTGGCAAAGTGTGTCCTTCTGGCAAAGTGTGTATTCCTCGGGAATTTCCTAGGATCTGTGCTTACACTTGGAACCTTACATTACTTGGAGTTTCTTTTGGCGCATGGTGTTGGCAAGTCTTCCCACCTCACCCTGTTTTTCTTGGTTTGAGGATCCTCCGCACTGTCATCTGTTGTGGCTCTTACCTAGTTCCATCCTCAGCCTCAGTGGAGGTGAGCTCACTCTCGTCCACACCCTCTCCACAACTTACTGTCTGTGGAGCTTTTGACAATCGCCATTCTGACTGGTGTGAGGTGATACCTCGTGGTGCTTTGGATTTCCATTTCTCGAACACTTAGTGACGTTGACAACTTTTCATGGGACTTGTTTAGAATGGTGTGATTGAAACTTACCTGTTGAAATTGGTTCTTAAGGTCTGCTCAAGTTGGACTTCCTTTTTGCTGACCAGCCCTAGGACACTTTGTGAGGGGAAGTGTTTCTTACAGGCTGCCCTCCCTGCAGGCCTTGTGAACATGGAGTGCCCATCTGCGCACCTTTGCAAGTGGTTTTATGGCAGAAAACCAGAAGGCGACCACTTGTCTTCAGGCCTCAGGCTGATTTTTTTTTTCCTGCTGTAATTTCATTGTTATTGTGTATTGGAGTAGAGCTAATTTGTGTTGTCCTGTTTGTTCCAGGTGTACAAGAACTTGATTCAGTTCCACTTAAACATTCATCTGTTCTCTTTCGGGTTCTCTTTTCCTATGAGGTGATTGCACTGTGTTCCCTAGCCTTTCCTGTGGCATTCAGTGGGTCACTTTGGCTTCTCCATTTGATATCTATTAAAGTGTAGAAGTTCATTCCAATCTCTTAATTGCTTTCTCTGCCCTAACATTTTCTTTTTGAGAATTGTAAGTTGGTTTTGTAAGTTTGTGAGACTGTTTTTCCTGTGTAAATGAGTTCCTTTGTATGAATTTTTAGATTCCACCGGGCAGGGTTATCTTATGTTATTTTTCTCTCTGACTCACTTCCCTTAGTATTCCAGTCTCTGGGGCCATCCATGTTGTGGCCACTGGTATTATTCTGTATTGTTTCATGACTCAGCAGGATTCTGGTGGCGAGGTGTACCTCTTAGACTTCAGTTTCTCTTTTTAGACAATTTGTTTGATTCTGATGGCTAGGCTCTTGTAAATCATGCTGCCCTGAAAACAGGAGTGCACGTGCCATCTCGAATTCTGATTTTCTCTGGATCTAAGCCCAGGAGTGGGAGAGTAGGATAGCCTGATCAGAAGTGTCGACTAAAATTTATAGTCACAACCTGGAAGGAGAGAGTTATTTTTTTTTGGTGGGAATGTTGAGGACTCTGAGCCCAGGAGATAGCATCTAAATAGCTCTGAGAAACAGCTGCAAGGAGGCAGGAGGGAAAGTTAGGCTACAAGCAAATTTGCAACAAAGGCAACAGGCACTCTGAATATCAAAGATCAGGTATGAAATTGAGGACTTTAGCCTTCTGTGTATGGGAAGATGTAAGCCTCTGGGTTCCCTGAATTCATATGCATCTCAGCTATCTGGGGTGAATCCTGTTTCCTTGTTCACCTTGCTTCTTGCATCATTCCCCAGCTCCTCAGCAATCACCTTGAGGGGTGGCAGCGTCCGCAGGATTGCTGTTTTGGGAGTCTTCATTCACATTTAGAGGTCAGAAATCTCTGATGGCTGTGACATTTCTTGTTTATTAATACGGCAGGAGGTATTTTCATTTCACAGGAAGTTCTCCTATGCTTAGTTTTTGTTTGTTTGTTTTTTTTTTAAAAGAAATCCCTATGCTGCTTTTCTTATTTCCTGTACCCTTTAACATCCGAACGAAGAGGGAAGGAGGATTCCTTTTTCTCTGAGTCCTCTGTGGGACTTAGTTTGAGTAGATCTTTTTGATACTGGTCTTCCTGAGCAATATGAGGTGATTCCTTGTGGTGGGTTTGATTGGCCTCATTTTAGGAGGTAGTCATGTGGAGTATATTTCCAAGTGCTTTTGGACTTTACACAGTGTGAGCACAATGTACCTCTTGAAATTGGGCCCTGCTTTGAATTCTTTTTTTTTTTTTATGATTTTCCCAGGGACATTACTTGAAGGGCAGGTGCCATTTACAGCCTCTCAGGCCTTTTGAATAAAATTAGGCTTCTCTGGTTAGCTCAGTCAATGAAGAATCTGCCTCCTACGCAGGAGATCTGGGTTGGATCCCTGGGTCGGGAATTTCCCCTCGAGAAGGAAATGGCAACCCACTACAGTATTCTTGTCTGGAAAATCCCATGGGCAGAGGAGCTTGGCAGGGTAGAGTCCATGGGGTCACAAAGAGCTGGACACGACAGAGCAATGAAACCACTACAGGCCTCCTGAATAGTAAGACTCCTTGAGAACTGGTTTTAAAGTTGTTTTACTGGAGGCAGCCACAAGGTGGCAGCAGTTCTTCATGCTCAACTCGCTTCTTGGGCAAGCAGAGCCTCTGGGAAAATCCCGTGCATGGATTGTCAATTACAGTGGAATACTTTGGCCACCAGATGCGAAGAACAGACTCATTGGAAAAGACCCTGATGCCGGGAAAGAGTGAAGACAGGAGGAGAAGGGGATGACAGAGGATGAGATGGTTGGATGGCATCGATGTCCGACTCGACGGACATGAGTTTGAGTAAGCTCCGGGAGTTGGTGATGGACAGGGAAGCCAGGCGTGCTGCACGCAGTCCAAGGGGTTACAAAGAGCCGGACACGACTGAGTGACTGAACTGAACTGTGCCAGGGGAAACACCAAACACCCAAAGGTTTGTGTTCCATTACTTCTTCCCCGTACCCTCGATCCACAGGACTCGTCCTAACTCCTCTCCCCTGGGTTGGGAAGATCCCCTGGAGAAGGAAATGGCAATCCACTCCAGTCTTCTTGCCTGGGAAACCCTCTGACGGAGCAGCCTGTTGGACTGCGGTCCATGGGATCACAAAGAGTTGAACATGGCAGAGCACACATGCACCATGAGGAACCCAAACCTGGTTTGGTAACACATAGAACTCAGATAATTAAAAGTCACAATATCTGTGAGTTCCTAATACCCAGCCTAGTGCGTTTTAAATGCAGAGAAAATGCTTCTATTTCTCACGCAGCAACTCAGGGGAACTCACTGAAAGGTTTTGCTGCACACACCAAGGGGCAGTTCAGATGCTCACCCTGGTGTGTAAATAAATAAAGCTCAGGTGAATCCATGTAAAATGCTATAGTGTAGCGGTGTTACATGTTATTATTTACTTTGTGGTTCCAGTAACTATTTGCTCCAGGAAAAACATAAACAATTCTGAACAATGAACATTGGGTTTCTGATTAGCTATAAGTGATGAAATTCACGGTTTCTCTGATGGCTCCTTGTGGCTTCTGAAGTGAGTGAATTGTGAGCATACAAAGAACAACTTTGACCCACATCCTAGTAAACAGGCAAAGCTAGTGAAAAGGATAAAGAAGAAGAAAAAAAGCAAAAACAAAAACAGACCATTGCAGGTCCTGGAAATTGGCCAGTCCTTCTCCAGTCCCCAGCATCATGTTAAAGAGCACAATTAAAAGGCAAGTTTAAGGGTTCCATCTCTTGTCTGTCTCCTTGGGAAATAAATCTCTCCTGTGAAAGGTACACTCTGGTAGCTGAGGCCTGAGGGTGGAGGGCTGCAGGCCCAAACATCAAAGTGATTAATCTAACCAAGTTAATGCAGATGATTTTCAGCCCTTGAGTTGGATATTTCGAGTATGTCATCTATCTCCTGCATGGTATAATGTTGGCTGTCCTTAGTAAATGTCTCTATTTGATCATGGTCAACTTCAACAGGTCAACCCGAGTGTGGAACATCGTCCAGTGAGAAATCTCCAGCATAAAACTCCACAAACCCCTTTGGACACAATGAAACAATGTGGGCTCAGGGGACTCCTGGAGCCCAAAAAACTGGAAGAGGCAGGACGGACCCTTGACTGGAGCCTCTGAAGGGAGCGCAGCACTGGGACACCCTGACCCCAGATGGCTGGTCTCCAGCCTGAGAGGGGACAGGCTTCTGTTGTTCAGAGCCTCCGTGTGTGGTCATTTGTCACCGCCGCCCCAGGAAGCTCATGCAGCTGGTGGGAAGCTCCCTGCTCTGATCTAAAGCCTCCCTCCCATTAGGGGCAGGCCCCTGCACCTATGCTGTTTGCGCTAACCATGAGGTTCATGCTGAGCCTGGCTCCTCTTCTGAGCACTGGCATTTTGGAGGGGGAGGGCAGACACCACCACATGACCAGCCCCCAGCCGGGTGCCAAGTCTCCAGTGAGCTTCTCTGGGGAGTTGGGGTGGGGGTGACTGTCAGGGCTCTGCCCTGGGAGAAGAGACACCCCAGACACCCTCGAGGGGGGAGAGACACGATGGGTGAGTGACCAGCTCAGGGCCCCTCCCACCGGTGCCTCCCCACTGCGCCCTGAGGCCCCTCTCAGCTGTGAGCACCCCAACTTGTGCTGAGCCCTGGAACCTCCCAGCAGGTCCGGAGATGAGGTGGCCGTGCAGACCCTACCCCTTCTCCTTGTCACTCCAGGAACCCTGCAGACCCTGGCATGTCTAGTAGGTGGGACACCCCTTCTTGCCACTCCAGGAGTGGTTCTGGAGCTGATCTGTGAGTGGTTCTGTGGTTGCAGGCTGAGCCCCTGTTGCTGCACCCGCCCCCCGCCCCCCTACCTTCCCTACACAACCATGCAGAGCAAGCTGTCTGCTCTGTTGGCTGAATGCCCCCTTCCACTCAGTATTCTCAAGAAAGGATCAGGGGGTACTGTAGCAGCACCTGAAACCTTCTTTAATAGGGGTGTCCTTGTTCACATCTTTAGCAGGATGTAACAAAAGTCTTTAAGGTAAAGGGTCTAGAGAGAAGAGAGGAAGCTACAAACAAAACCAGATGGAACCAGCTGGGACCACAATGGTGGTGAATCTGACTTCCAACAGATCCCGAATCTCATAGTGTGTTGATTTTAGTGTATTATTGATGTAGGAGATAGATGGGCTCCAGATTAGACATTTATATCTGGCCTCCTGTTTGCATTTCATGAGACACGAAGATATGGGCTTCAGGCTGGATGCTTACAACTGTTAGCATTTCTGAGAGAAGAGATAGGTAGGCTTCAGTCTAGGTATTTATAATCAGCCTCCTGTTTGCCCTCTGAAATGGAAATAACAGAGAGTAAATAGCTAGTGTGTGTCTCTTGTAAACACCTTAAGAAATAGTCATGGCAAAGACAAAGAGGGGGAAAAAGCCTGTATGAGTAAAGGATTAGGGGATCTCTGCCCCAACCCCACTCTTCTGGGACAAGGGAGACACCTCACATGCACAGAAAGTTATCTTGTGGGTCAGAACTCAAGCGATAATGCCAGGCCATAATGAGTCTTGATCCTCCCAGAAGCCTTCACTCTGAGATCCATCTTGGCTGAGGGGTGAGTGTGCACCCAGGGGAGGGCCCCAGGGTAGGTCAGGTGTGGGAAAAGAAACCAGATAATTGGGCTGAAGGAAGACATAGACCCGGAAGAACCGCCCCATATAAATGACTTAAATGCCTCTTTACGGCGCTCCCCTCACTGGGGGTGAGGGGAGACGCCCACACCCTTTCTCTGCCTTGCTTCTGTCTTAACAAACCATTTCTCCATGTACTCTCCCACGTGTTGTTATGGTTTGTGTCTAATAATAGACTTTATATCTGCATTTACAGTTTCTGCCTCCATGGTAAAAACATTTTTTTTACTGGGGGCGAAGATCAAGGGAAAATTAGCTTCTAGCCTCTTAGCCCTTGCTGGTCTGGTGGCTAGGATTCCTTGTTCTCATCCAGGCTTCCCAGGTTCAGTTCCTAGGTGGGGAATTAAGATCTCTTCACGGCATTGCTTGCTGCTAACTCGATCATTATATTAAGTGACATAGCAATCGTTGACCATGACCGAACACAAAGAACCAAAAAAAGGTAAAAAGGGAGTGGCACCCCACTAATTTGGAAAAACTCTGCCATTCTCCTAAATGTACCTGCCCCTCCTCCCTTTGTCTTTGCTGTTTAAAATCAAACCACTCTCTCCAGGTGGGCGAGAAGTTGAGCTGTGAACTTTGTTCCCACTTCTGCATTCTTCGGCCTCTGAAGAAAGCCTGTGCTGTGTTGGTCTCAGCTTTGGTTTCATAATTATTTGCTTGAACCCAAATGGAAAAAGGGCGCCTTCCTTGTTGAGGCAGAGAGCCTCAGCCAAGCTAGGGCCTGAGCAGTGTCCACAGGTCTAACTTGGTAACGATCTGTAAGGGGACGGTGGTGTCTGTGGGGTGGGTGGGGGCCTGGACACCACCCGACAGTCTGACTCAGTGACACTGGCTGCCAGGAGTCCAGTCAGGAGGGACCCAGAAGCAGCATTTGGAGCCAGATCAGATGTGTCTTTTCACGGGCTGTGGGTGTGCTGGGTGTTAGGACTTTGCATGTAGAAAACAAAGCCGCTAGACCTCATGTGTGTTGTGGACTTGAAACCTACGTGCAATAGGGCAAGAGCTCCTACTGGACCCTGGGTTGGAAACTTCTGCACAGGTCATGGTCACAGTAGTGCTTCCTTGCCAAGTCCTCCAGAGCTCCCTGGTGGGCACAGCTGGACCCACACCCCACAGGCTTCCTGACCCAGAACATGCAGGGCTAATATTGGCAGGGCCTGGGGACGAGAGCGGTCCTTCCACCAACCACCAAAACTGAGCCCATGCCAGGCTCTGCTGCAAGTCTGCTCGCGTTTGCTCTCTGGACCCTGAAGACAGACCTGCAGGAAACAGGGGCTGTGAGTCCCATATGGATGGTGTTCTGTGGAATTTCCATGAGACCCCTTTCTGCCCTGTTCTGAGCAAATGACTAGTCAGTCCATGCTACCATCATCCCACAAGCAGGCTGAGAGGCTGAGGCTTCGAGAAGCCAAGTGACCCACCCAGAAGGACAGATGTGCGTCCGTGGAGTGGGGTCTGTGCCCACCACCCTCCCAGGGTGACTGCCCATTCACAGCACGTTACATCTGCCCCCTTCAGCCCCTCCTGGGGCAGCTCCCAGAGCCTCCTCTTAGGGGGCCTCATCCGCCTTCTTTCACCAGGGCTCTTGTCTCACAGTCCTGTTTCTGGACCATCTGTTAGGCTGGTCACTCTGAAGCAGACTCAGTCTCATGTCACCAGAGCCGCTTTCCTGGATCACACGCACCACCTGCTCATCCACTCCCAGCTCAGGCCAGAAAGGCCCCCTCGGGCCCCGAGGCCCATGGCTCTGCCTCGGGCGCTCAATCCCCTTTGGCCTGGTCCTTCCCTCACGTGTCCCCTGCAGGGTCACCAGGAGCTCCCCCTGACTGCAGCAGGCTGTCTGCTCTGTCCTGGGGAGGCCTCCGTGGTGTCAGATGAAAGAAACAACAGATACCTGTGCCCCCCAACCCCCGCCCCGCAGCACAGTGGCCAGCTCCTGCCTCCTGACCTCCTCACTCTGGATGGGCCCCGGGTGGGCTCAGGGGCCCCACTGTGTGTCCTGGTTCTCATCTCATCCCAGTGCTGCCCATGGGGGAGTTGCTAGGCTACTCTGTGCCTGCTGCACAGAGAGGGTCCTCGTTCACACACCCCTCCCAGGAGCACAGGGTTCTGGTGGGCAGGCTCCTCCAAGGGTATGGGGCTCACCTGGGCAGGTGCCCCGCAGGGCTCAGCAGCCAGGAACCAGGACTGGGCTGCAGAGCGCCCCCAGTCCACCTGTTGGTCAGGTCTGACCCTTAACCCCTCAGAGCAGAACCTGAACTACAAACAGCTGCTCCCGAACAGGTCGGTGGCCCTGGGCTTCACAATGCAGCCTCCTTCCACCTATTCTTCCAGGGACTTCCACTGCACCCAGGCACTGGGGCTCTGTCTCCACACACCACCCCTCCTCTCCCTGACTTCTGGGTTCTTCTCATTAGGAGAGGTTCTTCTTGAAATTACCTCCCACTTGAGGGCCAGATAAAATTAGAAAACAAGCCAGAGCTCCAGCTGCATGTCCCTCCTGACCCTCAGGACCCACCTGTTCCTTGCACCTGGCGGGCACAGCAAGGCCGATTTTCTGCAACTGTGAGCCCCTGGTGGGGGAGGGTTGGCTGACCTGACCCGGCCAGCCAGCCCTCCCCAGGTGTGTCTGAGTTGAGGTCTCTGTAGGCGAGTGTAAGAGTGCCTGCCACTGTACTCTACACCATACTCTGTTGGATGTGTGGAGCTGGGCTGGTGAGGAGGCCTTGCGGGTTACTGTTTGTGATCAGGTCTTTTCTAGACCAGGTAAAGAATCAGCATGTCACCCATCCCTGCCTTTGGATGTCTTCCCAGGCGGGGATGAGGAATCAATAAGGAAGAGGTGTGTGGCACCCGTACCTGCTGTTGGACGTCTCCCCGGGCGGGGGCGGGGTAAGGAAGCAAGAGCAAAGACAATGAGAGCCAGGACTGGGGAGGTAACCCAGGTAGGGAAACGGAAATCTTCCAGAAGAGCCTCCCTGGGTCAGGACCATCCCACCTGGGCTGCACCAGTCAACTTGGCAAGCATGCTGTCACTCAGGTGGCTCCAAGCCTTTTCCTCCAGCCTGTGAGGTCTTTGCTCATATTCAGGTGTTTTACTTGACCTGCCTCTTGAGAAATCTGTATGCAGGTCAGGAAGCAACAGTTAGAACTGGACATGGAACAACAGACTGGTTCCAAATAGGAAAAGGAGTACGTCAAGGCTGTATATTGTCACCCTGCTTATTTAACTTCTATGCAGAGTACATCACGAGAAACGCTGGACTGGAAGAAACACAAGCTGGAATCAAGATTGCCGGGAGAAATATCAATAACCTCAGATATGCAGATGACACCACCCTTATGGCAGAAAGTGAAGAGAAGCTAAAAAGCCTCTTGATGAAATTGAAAGAGGAGAGTGAAAAAGTTGGCTTAAAGCTCAACATTCAGAAAACGAAGATCATGGCATCTGGTCCCATCACTTCATGGGAAATAGATGGGGAAACAGTAGACACAGTGTCAGACTTTATTTTTTGGGGCTCCAAAATCACTGCAGATGGTGACTGCAGCCATGAAATTAAAAGATGCTTACTCCTTGGAAGAAAATTTATGACCAACCTAGATAGTATATTCAAAAGCAGAGACATTACTTTGCCGACTAAGGTCCGTCTAGTCAAGGCTGTGGTTTTTCCAGTGGTCATGTATGGATGTGAGAGTTGAACTGTAAAGAAGGCTGAGTGCCGAAGAATTGATGCTTTTGAACTGTGGTGTTGGAGAAGATTCTTGAGGGTCCTTTGGTCTGCAAGGAGATCCAACCAGTCCATTCTGAAGGACATCAGCCCTGGGATTTCTTTGGAAGGAATGATGCCAAAGCTGAAGCTCCAGTACTTTGGCCACCTCATGTGAAGAGTTGACTCATTGGAAAAGACTCTGATGCTGGGAGGGATTGGGGCAGGAGGAGAAGGGGACAACCGACGATGAGATGGCTAGATGGCATCACGGACTCGATGGACGTGAGTCTGAGTGAACTCCAGGAGATGGTGATGGACAGGGAGTCCTGGCGTGCTGCGGTTTATGGGGTCGCAAAGAGTTGGACATGACTGAGCGATTGAACTGAACTGAACTGAACTGAACTTATCTGGGAAGAGTGGATGAGGTTCAGGAGCAGCTAGCCTGGGGCTCAGCCGAAGTTTACTGAGAGATGCCTCTGTGTGGTCCCCTAACTTCCTGCTGAGGATGCTCCTTGGAGGAGGGTGGTGGAGGGGGTGGAGTAAGGGGGTGGAGACAGAGGAAGGGCTGCTGGCTGTGTGTACGTCCCCACCCCTGACCATCTTCAGAATTGATCATCAGTGTAGCAAGTATCTTAACTGGGTTTTCCCCTGTGTAACTGGTGGGTTCTCAATTAGCAATGTGAACAGTGACATTAAATGTTCTCAGGACTGAGACACTACACCACGTGTACAGGTGTAAGAACCTGGGGAGGCATGTGCCGCCCATACCCTAGGGATGGGCTTCAGACTTGACCCCTTAACATTCTGGGGTCCAGCCACTGCATTAGCATTTCTGAGGGCCCAGTGCTGACTCCAAGGGTTCTGTAATCCAGCCTCCATCTGTCTTTAGAGAGACCCACACTTCTAGGATCCTACAGAACAGGGTCTGTGGGACTTCTCTGTGGCTTCTCTAATAAATGACCACAAGTTGTGTGGTTTAAAACAACAGTTCATCCTCCCCTAGTCCTGCAGACCAGATTTCTGAGATAAAGGTGGTACGACCCTCTAGGGGCTCCAGCATCGGATCCTTTCTGCTTTTTCCAGTTTCTGGGGCTCCAGGGTTCCCTGGGCTTGGGCCCCCCTCCCATCTCAGCCTTCATCTTCATGTGGCTTGTCCTCTGTGTCTGTGTCTCTCTTCTTTTGTCTCTTACAAGGAACCTGCTAATTGATTGAGGGCCACCCACACCCAAGACGAGCTCACCTCAACATCTTTAAAAGCATCTGCAAAGACCCTTTCCCCAGATATGTCTTGTTCACATGTTCTGGGGGAACATATCTTTTGAGGCCACTGTTCAGTCCATTGAAACTGAAGATCACTCAGTTGTGCTCAACTCTTTGTGACCCCATGGACTATAGCCTGCCAAACTCCTCTGTGCATGGAATTCTCCAGGCCAGAATACTGGAGTGGGTAGCCATTCTATCCTCCAGGGGATCTTCCTGACCCAGGGATCAAGCCCAGGTCTTCTGCATTACAGGCAGATTTTTACCATCTCAGCCACCAGAGAAGCCTATTGTCTGTGTGTAAAATCATGCTCATTTTAGGAGAGTACCAAGGTCCCACATAGACTGGCACAGACAGCAGCCATGTGAGTGGGGGTCTGGAGAGACTGAGGACCGTGGAATCACCTGGAAAGGATCAAGGCCTGGCTTCATCAGAAAGTGAGCCCTTCCACCATGGGGCCCATGAGAACAGTCACTCCATCCTATCCATGGAAAGTGGCCCATGGTCAGGTTCAGAAGTGTCTACCTTGAAAAACTGGCTCTTCAGGATGTCATCAATACCATGATTTAAGCAGTAACTACAGGATTAGGGGTAGAGGAGAATTAGTGTGGAGACTGGCCATGAGCTCTGGAGGAGGTGCTGACAGTCACTGGGGCACAAGGAAGTGGGAGCCTGGGAGGCCCCTGTGTTACTGAACCACACTTGGGTCCACATGCCTGAGTTTAATAAAGCCAGTCTACTGAGGCCAGGTTGTGGTGAAGAACAGTGAAGCAATAATTATAAAAGTACTGATACAAAGAGGACAGGCAGCTTGTGCTCTAAACCCTCAACTCCCTGAAGGGTTTCGGGAAAGCAGTTATACTGAAGAGGAAACATTAAAATTTCACATAACCTCCTGCTCGTTGTGCCTCTGTAACTCAGCTTGTTCCTTGCAAAGTCTGGATCATATAGGTCACGTAGTCTTAGAAAGTGGGGGACTTACGATACTACAGACTGGAGCTTATCTCACTCACTCTTGTCCTGCTCTTTCCAGCCCCTGCACACCTGCTTAATCATGCCTGTCCTTGTAAAGGTCGGGCATCCCCCTCCACATCTTGACCACTGTCCCCTTAGTTTAAACCAGCCTATTACCAGCTAGTGTTGTCCACTATAGCCTGTCTGTAAAAACTCTGTAACCCCTTTGTTGGGGCTCAGAGCTTGGGTTAACTCCTCTGGGCCCGCCGGCATAATAAACCTGAGTTTTCCAACTCTGCGAGTGTGGTGCTTGGTTTCTTGATTACTGGTTTCTGCAACAGTACAGGCCACTTGAGGGAGGGGGTCACAGACTATGTGATCCACTGGTGATACATGGTTCTCTGGTTGGTGAGGTAACAGGAGGCTAACCTCACAAATTCCCAGGCACTGGAAGCTCTGGGGGTTACGTGTTCATGCTCATCAAGTAGTTTAACTTTTTCCATTCAGTGGGGGTTTTAGCATCTGTGAAACAGCTCAGGAGTGTGCATCAGATACCATTATCTCCATACTTCAGAGAGGAGCTACAGCAGAGGATCTGGGATGGGGTCTGTCCTGGGAAGGCCCCATAGGCTCCTGCTCAGTTACACCAGGTGTCTGGGGTCTGCAGCCAGGGAATGTGGGGTTGCCTCCTGGGCATGGGGAGCAGCAGGATTGCAGTCCTCCAAAGGTCCTGTTAACCCCCAGGGTGAGATGGGGAGGCAGTGGATGGACAGATGTATCTGGCCGAGGAGAGGTGTCCAGGCCGGAAATGTCACTGGAATCATCTCCAGGAGGAAGAGGAAAGGCCAGAAGGGGGCACAGTCAACACCATGCAGGTGATGGTGGTCTTTTGGAAGCAACTCAGAGCTGGAAGGACTGGCCCTCAGGAGCTCAGCTTCATTCTCTTGTTTCTTTGTAAAACACGGTGTCCAAGTTTGAGAGACCATCAGGAGACTTCTGAGTCCAATGCTGTTGTGGCTTCATCAAAGGGGCTCAGGCCCTGCCTACATCCCCACTGGGGATGAAGCCCATCAGGGCACTGGGGTCCACAGACTTCAGGGAACCCTCTGCCCTCAGGAATGGTCTCCCTTCTTCCAACTGGCTGCTGGTCAGAGGCCCACCTTCTCCCATCCTGATTCCACCCCCAGAGCCTGAGGAGTAGTCCAGTGTGTAGGTGAACCACTCAGTCTTCATGTTCCTGTTGCTGGACATTTTGGTGGACTTTGTGTCTTGGCTATCGTAAATATGCTTCCTTGAAAACAGGGTGCACATGTCATTTCAGATTGTGATTTCTCCAGATCTGAGCCCAGAAGTGGGGTTTCTGGAACCCATGGCCTCTCTGTTTACTTTTTAAAGGAAACGTCCATGCTGTTTTCCATTGTGGCTGCACCCTGTGCCTCCCCACTCAGAGTGTAGGAGGATTTCATTTTCCCTACATCCATTTATTCTTTGGAGATCCCTGATGATGGCCATTCTGACCAGTGGAAGGGGATCCCTCAGTGTAGATTTCATTAGCATGGATTTAATAATGAGTGGGTCTTCCCTGGTGTGGCTCAGCATTAAAGAATCTGCCTGCAATGCAGGAGATGTGAGAGACTCAGGCTGGATACCTGAGTCGGGAAGATCCCCTGGAGAAGGAAAAGGCAAACCACTCCAGTATTCTTTTCTGGAAAATTCCATGGACAGAGGAGACTAGCAGGCTACAGTCCATGGGGTTTGCAGAGTCAGACATGACTGAGAAACTGAGCACAATAATGAGAGAGGGGGGATGTCTTTCCAGGTGCTTGATTCATGTATAGCGAGACATACACATATTCTTTTTCAGGTTCTCTTCCGATACAAGTCATTATGGAGTGTTGAGGAGGGTTCCTTGTGCTATGCAGTGGGTCCTTGTGGGTGATTTTATAAAGAGTGGTGTGTATATGTAAATCTGAACCAGCTCATTTTCGCCTGCCCTCTTCTTTTCCTCCTTGGGAACCATGAGTTTCTTCTGGGGAACCATAAGTCTGTGAGGCCGTTTCTCTTTTGTAAAGAAGTTCATCTGTCTCCATCTTTAGATTCCACCTAGAAGTGATACCATATGATTCTTGTCTTGCCCTGTTTCTCCTACTTCACTTAGAATGATCACCTCTACTTTCCTCCCTGTGGCTGGAAATGTCATTATTTGATCCTTTTTAATGGCCCCATATGCTTAACAGTTGATCTTTCAGCACAAACTCTGCAGGCCAGAAGGGAATGGCAGGATATACTTAAAGTACTGAAAGGGAAAAATCTACAACCAAGATTACTGTACCCGGCAAGGATCTCATTCAAAATTGAGGGGAAAATAAAAAGCTTTTCAGATAAGCAAAAGTTAAAAGAATTCAGTACTACCAACCCAGCTTGACAACAAATGTTAAAGGGACTAATATAGTCAAGAAATACAAGAGAAGAAAAAAAGATCTAAAAAATCAACCCTAAACAATTAAGAAAATGGCAATAGGAACACACACACACACACACACACACACATATCTATATCTATATATATCTATATATCTATATCTATATATATATATATATATATAATGGAGAAGGCAATGGCACCCCATTCCAGTACTCTTGCCTGGAAAATCCCATGGACAGAGGAGCCTGGTGGGCTGCAGTCCATGGGGTCACTAAGAGTCGGACATGACTGAGTGACTTCACTTTCACACATTGGAGAAGGCAATGGCACCCCACTTCAAAATCCCATGGACGGGGGAGCCTGGTGGGCTGCTGTCTATGGGGTCACACAGAGTTGGACACAACTGAAGCAACTTAGCAGCAATAGCAGCAGCAGCATATATAGATCAATAATTATTTTAAATGTAAATGGGTTAAATGTTCCAACCAAAATATACATGCTAGCTGAATGGATACAAAAACAAGACCCATATCTATGCTGTCTACAAGAAATCCACTTCAGACCTCAAGACACATAAAGACTGAAAGTAAGAGGATTGAAAAATACATTCCATGCAAATGGGAAGCAAAAGAAAGCTGGAGCAGCAATCCTCATATTAGACAAAATAGACCTTAAAATAAAGAAGACTGCAAGAGATAAGGAAGGACACTACATAATGATCAAGGGAGCGATCCAAGAGGAAGACATAACAGTTGTAAATATCTATGCACCCAACATAGACTCTGATGCTGGGAGGGATTGGAGGCGAGAGGAGAAGGGGACAACAGAGGATGAGATGGCTGGATAGCCTCACTGACTCGATGGATGTGAGTCTGAGTGAACTCCAGGAGTTGGTGATGGACAGGGAGGCCTGGTGTGCTGCGATTCATGGGGTCGCAAAGAGTTGGACACGACTGAGTGACTGAACTGAACTGAACTGAACTGATGCACCCAACATAGGAGCATCTCAACACATAAGACAAACACTAACAGGCATAAAAGGAGAAAGTGACAATAACACAATAATAGTAGGAGATTTTAACACCCCACTCACACTAATGGACATATCATGAAAACAGAAAATTAATAAGGAAACAGAAATCTTAAATGATACGTTAGATGAGATGGATCTCATCGATATCTTTAGGACATTCCATCCAAATGCAGAAGAATACACCTTCTCAAATGCACATGGAACTTTCTCCAGGATAGACCACATCTTGGGTCACAAATCAAACTTCAGTAAATTTAAGAGAATTGCAATTGTATCAAGCATCTTCTCTGACCACAAAGCTAAGAGACTAGACATTAATTACAAGAAAAAAAAACTGTAAGAGACACAAACACATGGAGAATAAACAATACATTTCTAAATAACCAGAAGGTTACTGAAGAAATTAAAAAAGAAATAAAAAAATTTCTAGAAACAAATGACAATTAAAACATGACAACTCAAAACCTATGGGATGCAGCAAAAGCAGTCCTAAGAGGGAAGTTTATAGCAATACAATCCTACCTCAAGAAACATGAAATACATTGAATAGACAACCTAACTTTACATCTAAATCAACTGGACAAAGAAGAAGAAGAACAACAAAAAACCAAACCAAAATAGTAGAAGGAAAGAAATCATAAAGATAAGAGCAGAAATAAATGAAAGAAACAATAGTAAAGATTAATAAAACTAAAAGCTGGTTCTTTGAGAAGATAAACAAAATTGACAAGCCTTTAGCCAGACTCATCCAGAAAAAAAGAGAGAAGAATCAAATCAAGAAAATTAGAAATGAAAAAGGAGAGGTTACAACAAACAATGCAGAAATACAAAGGGTTACAAGAGATTATTATAAACAATTATATGGCAATAAAATGGATAACCTGGAAGAATTGGACAAATTCTTAGAAAAGTTCAATCTTCCAAGGCTGAATCGGGAAGAAATAGACATTATGAACAACCCAATTACAAGCACTAAAATTGAAGCTGTGATCAAAAATCTCCCAAGAAACAAAAGCCCAGGACCAGATGGCTTCACAGGAGAATTCTATCAAACATTTAGAGAAGAACTAATGCCTATCCTTCTAAAACTCTTTCAAAAAATCTCAGAGTTTGGAATACTTCCAAACTCATTCTACAAGGCCACTATCACCCTGATACCAAAACTAGACAAAGACAACACACAAAAAGGAAAACTATAGGCCAGTATCACTGATGAACATAGATGCAAAAATCCTCAACAAAGTTTTAGCAAACAGAATTTAGCAACACATTAAAAAGCTCATTCACTATGATCAAGTTGGGTTTATTCCAGGAATTCAAGGATTCTTCAATATATGCAAGTCAATCAATGTGATGCACCATATTAACAAAATGAAAACAAAAATCCATATGATGATCTCAATAGATGCACTACAAGCCTTTGGCAAAATTCAGCACCCATTTATGATTAAAACTCTTAAAAAAATGGGCATAGAAGGAACCTACCTCAACATAGCAAAGGCCATATATGATAAGCCTACAGAAAACATTATTCTCAATGGTGAAAAACTGAAAGCATTCCCCCTAAGATCCAGAGCAAGACAAGGGTGTCCACTATTATTCAACATAGTATTAGAAGTCCTAGCTACAGCAATCAGAGAAGAAAAAGAAATAAAAGGAATCCAGAAAAGGAGAAGTAAAGCTATCACTGTTTGCAGATGACATGATACTGTAAACAGAAAACCCTAAAGACAGTATCAGAAAATTACTAGAGTTAATAAATGAATTTAGTAAAGTTGCAGGATACAAAACTAATACATGTAAATCATTTGCATTTCTATACACTGACAATCAAAAATCAGAAAGAAATTAAGGAATGAATCCCATTCACCATTGCAACAAAAAGAATTAAATATCTAGGAATAAACTTACCTAGAAGACAAAAGAACTGTACACAGAATAGTATAAGACACTGATGAAAGGAATCAAAGAGGACATAAACAGATGGAGAGATATTCCATGTTCCTGGGTAGGAAGAATGAATACTGAGAAAATCACTATATGACCAAATGCAATCCCTAACAAATTACCAATGGCATTTTTCACAGAACTAGAACAAAAAATTTCAAAATTCATATGGAAACACAAAAGACCCCGAATAGGCAAAGCAGTCTTGAGAAAGATGAATGAGACTGGAGGAATCAACCTTCCTGACTTCTGATTATACTACAGTCATCAAGACAGTATGGTACTAGCACAAAAACAGAAATATAGAACAATGGAACAAGACATAAAGCCCAGAAATAAACCCATGCACCTATGGGTTCCTTATTTTTGACAAAGGAGGCAAGAATATACAATGGGGCATAGACAGCCTGTTAAGTAAATAGTGCTGGGAAAACTGGACAGCTACATGTAAAAGAATGAAATTAGAACATTTCCTAACACCATACACAAAGTTAAACTCAAATGGATTAAAGACCTAAATGTAAGACCAGAAACTATAAACCTCTTAGAAGAAAATGGAGGCAGAACACTAGATGACAAAAATCAAAGCAAGATCCTCCACGACCCACCTCCTAGAGTAATGGAAATAAAAAACAAAAGTAAACAAGTGGGACCTGATTAAACTTAAGAACTTTTGCACAGCAAAGGAAACTATAAGCAAGGTGAAAAGACAACCCTCAGAATGGGAGAAAATAATAGCAAATGAAACAACTGACAAAGGATTAATTTCCCAAATATACAAGCAGCTCATACAACTCAATGCCAGAAAACCAAACAACCCAATCAAAAAGTGGGAAAAAGACCTAAACAGACATTTCTCCAAAGAAGACATACAAATAGATAACAAACACATGAAAAGATACTCAACATCGCTCATTATTAGAGAAATGCAAATCAAAACCACAATGAGATATCACCTCATGCTGGTCAGAATGGCCATCATCAAAAAGTCTACAAACAGTATATGCTGAAAAGAGTGTGGAGAAAAGGCAATGCTCTTGCACTGTTGGTGGGAATGTAAATTGATACAGTCACTATGGAAGACATCATGGAGATTCCTTAAAAAACTAGGAATAAAACCACCAGCAATCCCCCTCCTAGGCATATACCCTGAGGAAACCAAAATTGAAAAAGACACGTGGATCCCATTGTTCATTGCAGCACTATTTACAAAGCTAGAACATGGAAGTAACCTAAAAGTCCATCGACAGATGAATGGATAAAGAAGTTGTGGTACGTATACATGATGGAATATTACTCAGCCATAAAAAGGAACACCTTTGAGTCAGTTCTGTGAGATGGATGAACCTAGAACCTACTATACAGAGTGAAGTGAGTCAGAAAGAGAAAAAATAAATATTGTATTCTAACACACATACATGGAATCTAGAAAATGGTACTGAAGAATTTATTTACAGGGCAACAATGGAGAAATAGACATAGAGAATAGATTTATGGACATGGAGAGAGTGGAGGAGAGGGTGAGATGTATGGAAAGAGTAACATGGAAACTTACATTACTATATATAAAATAGATAGCCAATGGGAATTTGCTGTATGGTTCAGGAAACTCAAGCAGGGGCTCTGTATTGACCTAGAGGGGTGAGATGGGGAGGGAGATGGGACGGAGGTTCAAAAGGGAGGGGATATATGTATACCTATGGCTGATTCATGTTGAGGTTTGACAGAAAACAACAAAATTCTGTAAAGCAATTATCCTTCAATAAAAAAAAATAAATTTAAAAGAATAAAAAATCACCCAAATCTCCCTGCTACCAAAAACCAAACAAACAAAACACACAAACACACAAAACCAAAAAACGATGTGTATAGATGTCATCTTGAAGTCCTGGCAAGCACTATCAAGACTGTTCCATCATCAATTGCAATCACTGACACATGGAAAATTCACTCTTAACAGACCAGAGACTGGACTTACAGAATGTTCCAACTTAGTGTGCTCCTGTCACCTTCTCTTTCTCCAATTCTCCTTTTCTAGGTGAGTGAATGACAAGTCTGTGACCTAAGCAGAGGTTCATCTGGAGAAGAGATGTTAGTCTTTTTGAGCAGATCCCTCTAACTTTTAGGATCACTTATGTTGGAGTCTTCGTCTCTCGTCTTTGCAAGAAAGAGTGCAAGCCTCCCTCTGCTCTTCTTTATGGTAGGGAGAAGGAAAAGCATCCCATACTTGGGCTTCAAGAACACCATATCCTGTTATATTCTCCTACAACTGCCAAGCCCCTTAGGTTTTCCTTTAGAAAGTAGGAAGGGGTGGGGATTGGGCAAAGGTGAGGTCAGATGTCAACCATTTTGGTTGCTCATTTGTCTGGCACTCTATATTAATACCTTACAATCTATAACTCCTCTAGACAAATCTTTCCACTTTACGTATTCCTCTCTGTAGTAGGTCTTTCATTTTTCTTTTCACCTACCTCTTCCTGACCTACTCAAAATCTTCACGGACCATCCAGTGTATATTATCTCAACCACCTCAGCTTTGCTCTGCAACTTATCATCCAATAAGGGAAGTTTATGGATCTTGCAGTTTAATTGTTCTGCCTCACCAGTCAAATGGCAAGGTAGTTGAACAGAAACTCTACCGAGTCCATTTTCATCCTCATTGTGCTTATCCTCAATCTCTGCAGATGGCAGATACTCATTAAACATTTAATCTTGATAACGGTACTAACAGCATCTCATAAACCGTCTGGTAACCAGAGCTCATGAAACTGCAATTCCAGAAGCCACAATTTTACTTCCAAATTTATTTGTGCCATAGTATGACTTTTAGCATGACACTTGGCAAAATTTTGCCACAGTGGGTGAGGGTAAATTCTGGAATCAGATTACCAAGATCCAAATACTGCCTTATATCAATCCTTAGTCATGATCTCTTGGGGAGTTACTTAGCGCTTCTGTATTTTTGTTTTTTTTTTTTTTTATCTTTAAACTCCTACTTATATTATTCTTCAGATAATTATTAATAGGACTCAGTGAGCTATTACATGAAAAACATTCATCATAACTTTTCATTTTTCAATGTCTGAAAAGAAGATGATAGGAAATTTTCAGTTCCTTTAGATCATGTTTTAACCCTGTTTAGATTTTTTTCTACTTCTCACATATGACCCTACATAATGTGACCTCTGTACACTTCCCCAAACCCAATCACACCATTTTCCTCTATCATATAATCCCACAAATGCCCAGTGTCATCTTCTTTCCTTCAAGTATTTGCACATGTTATTTCTTCTGCCTGGAATGTGCTGCCCCAGTACTTGGTGGTTTCTTCCCAGCATTCACAGCCCAGGCTAAATATTACCTCCACTGAGACACCTTGCCTAACCATTCTCTGAAAAATATCCTGCACATTGCCAATAACTCTATCCAATTATTCTACCTTATTCCACTTTGGGCATTGAATTACTCTCTGAATCATATCACTAATTTGCTTATATGTCTATTTTTTGTCTTTCTTCAGTACAGTATAAGGTTCATTAATGCAGGAATTCCGTGAGTATTACTCACTTCAGTACCTGGTCCCCAGCATAGTTACTGGGTTTTAGTAGATACTCAATATTTGCAGAATGAGTCTACTGGAAACTTGGCCATGGTAATACAGCTAGAGTTACAATAAATAGAGAAGCAAGTTGTCAGTTAAAGCAATAGAAAAATAAAAAGGACATTTCCAATCACTGTCATCAATGCCATGACAGTGGCTAGCACAAGGTATTGCGACAACGTTTAGAAGTAGTACCCAGCCCCTTATATGTGGTTCTTGGCTTCCTGAAGGGAGGAGTGCCTTCATATGAAGTCTGAATGACAAGAATTACCTAAGTCTGTGAGAGAAGGTTGGGTGTTTGTGGAACAGCAGTCTCAGAAGGACTAACAAAGGGATAAGACAGAAGTGATAACGGCACTTTGTGGGATTATCAGTAGTTAATGTGGCTTAGATCAGGATATGAGGAAGAAGTAGTGAAAGAGCACAATCAGAATAAATAAGTGAGCTTGAATGCACAATTTACTTAGATTCATATAAAGTACAAAATTTTTGGAACCTATCATTTGAGTAATAACAATAATATTAATAAAGCTAATTTCTTGAGTGCCTATTCTGTGTAAGGAGATATTAAAGTTTTTCTCTGTCCTATTCTGGAGACATGTTGGTTAAATGGGGGAGAAAAGCAGGACATAATAAACTGAATGGTAGTTAGTCTCAAGTGGTGCCAGTGGTAAAGAATCTGCCTTCCAGCTCAGGAGACATAAGAGATGTGGGTTCGATCCCTGGGTTGGGAAGATCTCCTGGAGGGTGGCATGGAAACCCACTCTAGTATTCTTGCCTGGAGAATCCAATGGACAGAGGAGCCTGGCAGGCTGTAATGCATAGAGTCAAACATGACTGAAGTGACTTAGCAGCAGCAGCAGTAGTCCTTTCAAGGCACAGGATGGTAAGGCTCTAGGGTAAAAGGTTTAGACTGCATTGTATAAGAGACATTTGAAGTCTCCAAGGCCTTATGTTTTTCAGTCGAGAAACTCTGGAATGTTGGGGGAAACAGTTGCCATGGCAGCTAGCAGTTTTTCCCTGAGGAATTTATTTGTAAAATCTCTTGCTAAAATCAGTACACTTAGGCAGCATATGAAATACGCATGTAGAAATATGTATGCATGAGTATAAATATATATGAATGTCTAAGAATATCATCATATATTTTCAGTAATAAATAAGTGTGTGTGTTTGATGTATATTAAATGAAATAGCTAAGTTTTCCAAGTGGCCAAAAATTTTACTTTTTAAGAGCCAAAAATATTTGAATTGTTAATGTATTACATTAATACATTTATATTAGGTAAAAATAGAAGAAACTTATGCATTATACCTGTAACATTATATAGCAATTACAAAGTTATTATTTATCTATTAACCATAATAATTATTACTTTTTACTTACTGTATAACTGTATAATGTTTGGATCTCTTGTAGAATATAAACCATGAGAGCAATGAATGTTGTTTTCCCAATAACACCTCAGTGTTTTGCACATGAACCATGCTCAGTAAATATCTTTACTATCTCATCTATGAAGAGGTAGGTGAATAAATGAATTATAGAGGTGACCAAGAAGGAATTGGCTGCTATAGCAAAAACTCCATGAATCAATTAAAGAGCTGAGAAGCTCGAATCTCACTTGAATTGTTGAAGGTTTTAACTCTTTTCCATTAAAATTTATTGAATGCTTCAGTGTCCTATTATGTATGCTCTCTGTGTAGAACATGTGCATGGTGGAATCTCTAAACAGAAAAAAAAAGAGGGCATAGTCATGATGATTTCTTGAATAGAGTCTGGGATCACATTGGCAGATGAGTCTGATGACATCTAAAATGAAGACAGAGATATCAAGGTTTCCTTCAAGCTCATGGCCAACCTATGTATCCCTTTGGATTATATTTGGAAAGTACATACCATGAGAAGGACGGACCTGAACAAAATAAGTTTGATATAAGTTCTAATCCCAGGATCTACAACAGGCAAGAACTAACCAATGTTCCTTTTCTCTGGCTCTACACAGAGGATGAAGGATACTTTTTAAAAATGTATAACCCTGTGCTGATTGTAACTACTATAAATATAGTTTTCAATCTTAGTAGAGGCATCAATGCTCTTGTTAATCATTTTACTTTATATTGGCAAGTGCTCTTTCATAGTCCTCAATTAGTTCTTCAAAATCTGCACTTCTCTTCTCAGATCTTTGCCCCATCCTCATTTTTCAGTAGATTTCATGTCCTCTTGCTTTAACCTCAAAGAGAAAATAAAAGCACGTAAAAATATTGACTTTTACATCTAGCATTTAGAAGCTCATCTGCTTCATTAGCTATCTTATTTTTCTCTTCCCAGTCTCAGATGAAGAGGGGTTACTGATTCTGTTGTGTCTAGTACTTCTATCTGGGCTCTGAGTCTTCTTTAATATCTGCTTCAACTCTGTACCATTAGTTGTCCTGGCTCCATTCCATATTTTCAACTTACCTCTCTAGCAGTCCCTATAGTCCCAGAAAAATGTGCAATCACCTAGTTCACCTATTTTTAAGAGACCATTTCTAGTCACTTTATTACATCTGTTTTTACATTTGCCATCAAATGTAGATCATTCAGATAATTATTTACACAAGCTCAAAAAAAGAAAAAGTGAGGCTGAGGCACATAAGTGATTTGGAGAAAAATGCACAATCTGCAAACAAGACACATCATAGATTTATGTGCTGATTTCCCTTAATCACTTCTGATTTGCACATAAATGTTCACAATCTGAATTCTGCCCTCTCTTCCACCTCATCCAATCATTTGCCTAAAATGATTTACAAAGGTATAAATTTCACCCCTGGTGTCAAATGTAGTAGGTGTTTACCATGTTCTTTACCATCTGCAGTATTTGACAAGTTACTACTCCCTACCTTAAATTCTTTCCTTTCATTTGTTGATCTCCTTTTTTTTTTGTTTTTATTATCAGTATTTCTTTCTTTTTTTTAATTTTTATTTTTACTTTATTTTACTTTACAATACTGTATTGGTTTTGCCATACATTGACATGAATCCATTGACTTGTAAAGCTTCTTTCTGAGTATTTTGTATGAATGCCGTGAACATCCTAGTGTTCTCTCATTCCTCTCATAATTACATGCACATTAGTTCTTCAAAATCTTCACTTCTCAGATATTTAGATTCAGATTCTATCTAAATATATCTAATATTTTGATTCTATCCTTGACTTCAGTTTTGTTCTTTTTTGAAGTTTTTTTTCTCCTTATATATTCTTATTGAAATCCATAGCATTGGTCATCATTAGAGCGTTCATGAGTCCCATATTGATGCTTTTAAACCTCATCTCTTGGATTAAGTCCAGAATCACATGTATAGCTATCTGTTGGGGAATCCTTTTAGAATGTCCCATATACACTTCGAAATTAATGTAGTCAAATTATTTTTCTCCCCCATGGAACATTTTGTTCTGTATTGGCTTATGGCACCAATATACTTAGTAATCCAGGTGAGAATCTTGGAAATCCTTTCAGATTCTTCTGTCTCTCACATCCCTAAATCAAACTGTTAATCATTTCATTTCTATCCCTTTATTATTTATGCCTACATCTTCCCTCTCTATTTTCATGGCTATTGCCTTAATTCAGACTTTAACTTATCCCCTAATGATTTTTCCACTTTCAGATCTGATCCCCTCAAAGTACAGGATCCCCTATTCTTTATACTCTAGCCAGAGGGGCATTTTCATAACATGAAGACAAATATTTTGTGCTCCAACTTAAGTTATCTCTATGACTTTCCCATTGTTAGTAATGTAAGTAGTATATAAGAAGTGCTCAAAAATAGCTTTATTAATCCTGCATCCATTCACTTCAGTTCAGTTCATTTGCTCA
Organism: Capra hircus; assembly: GCF_001704415.2. NCBI lineage: Eukaryota > Metazoa > Chordata > Mammalia > Artiodactyla > Bovidae > Capra > Capra hircus. Next base: position 63,192,898 of record NC_030821.1, read on the forward strand.
GTCATGTCCGACTCTTTGCGACCCCATGAATCGCAGCACGCCAGGCCTCCCTGTCCATCACCAACTCCCGGAGTTCACTCAGACTCACATCTATCGAGTCCGTGATACCATCCAGCCATCTCATCCTCTGTCGTCCCCTTCTCCTCCTGCCCTCAATCCCTCCCAGCATCAGAGTCTTTTCCAATGAGTCAACTCTTCACATGAGGTGGCCAAAGTACTGGAGTTTCAGCTTTAGTACCATTCCTTCCAAAGAAATCCCAGGGTTGATCTCCTTCAGAATGGACTGGTTGGATCTCCTTTCAGTCCAAGGGATTCTCAAGAGTCTTCTCCAACACCACAGTTCAAAAGCATCAATTCTTTGGTGCTCTGCCTTCTTCACAGTCCAACTCTCACATCCATACATGACTACTGGAAAAACCATAGCCTTGACTAGATGGACCTTAATCGGCAAAGTAATGTCTCTGTTTTTGAATATGCTATCTGGGTTGATCATAACTTTTCTTCCAAGGAGTAAACATCTTTTAATTTCATGGCTGCAGTCACCATCTGAAGTGATTTTGGAGCCCAACTACATGATAAATTCAGATTCCCATCTTTGAAAAGTAACTTGCCTTTCAAATATCAATTTTCACTTCCTTAAGAAAAAAAAAAAAGTAGTATCTGCTTCAGAAGGCTTGTAAGAAGATTACAGTAGATTATGCTGTAACATGGTCAATAAATTTCTAGCACAAAGAATGTAGCTAATAAATATATGCATGCATGCACGCTAAGTCACTTCAGACGTGTTTGACTCTTTGTGACCCTATGGACTAGCCCATCAGGCTCCTCCGTCCATGGGATTCTCTAGACAAGAATATTGGAGTAGATTGTTAAGCCCTCCTCCAGGGGATCTTCCTGACCCAGGGATCAAACCTGCGTCTCTTATGTCTTCTGCAGTGGCAGGTGAGTCCTCTACCACTGGTGCCACGTGGGAAGTCCTAATAAATGTACAATTACTAACAGTGATGGAACAGTCTGGCCCTTAAAAATAGAGGGCATCAGTTGGGCTAACAGAATAAAAAGGGTTTGGCGTATTTTCAAAACAACAACATCTATAATTACAAAGGCTTCCAGGGCTGTCTTTAAGTCACCATTATATATGTCTCTTCTGCATGTCTGTCAATGACTAACTTCTGCAGGCACATACTTAATGCACCTTCCTTTGTAAAATGACTATGTCAAAGGTTCTTATATTTAGTCAAAAGGAAATATGAATTTTAGAGCTGCAGTTGTCTTTAGGCATTATTCATTCCAAATTCATTCTTATATAAATTAAATAAACTGAAAGTTTGAGAATACTTCAGTTTCCCAGATGCAGTAATGCTTCAGTACTTCAGCTGGCACTAAAATCCAGGACTTTGTTTATCACCATATCCACCTCTTCATCTAAAACACAAAGACGCTGGTGATGAAAAGCTGGTTCATGGGACAAGAAGAGCACATTGGAAATAAATGTTTAGAGAAGAGGTTTCCTGGCAATCATGTTAGCATGGAGATGGGGAAGGAATCTGGACATCCGTTGTTGTTGTTCAGTCGCTCAGTTGTGACCAGTTCTTCGCTCTCCCATGGACTGCAGCACGCCAGGCTTCCCTGCCCTTCACCATCTCCATGAGCTTGCTCGAACTCGTGTCCATTGAGTCGGTGATGCCATCCAACCATCTTGTCCTCTGTCATCCCCTTCTGCTGCCTTCAATCTTTCCCAGCATCAGGGTCTTTTCTAATGTCAGATCGTCGCATCAGGTGGCCAAAGTATTGGAGCTTCAGCTTCAGCATCAGTCCTTCCAATGAAAATTCAGGATTGGTTTCCTTTAGGATTGACTAGTTTGACTTCCTTGTAGTCCAAGGAACTCTCTAGAGTCTTCTCCAATGCCATGGTTCAAAATTCTTTGATGCTCAATTTTCTTTATGGTCCAACTCTCACATCCATACATGATTACTGAAAAAAACATAGCTTTGACTATATGGACATCTATGTATGTAGGGCTTTAACTTTGCTAAATTCAAATTTATATTTAAAAAATTTACAGTGTTTAATTTTCTTTTATAGCAAAATGTATATCTGCAAGTTTCCATCCCTCTATATTTGGCTGCTGCTGCTGCTAAGTCGCTTCACTTTTGTCCGACTCTGTGTGACCCCTCAGATGGCAGCCCACCAGGCTCCACCATCCCTGGGATTCTTCAGGCAAGAACACTGGAGTGGGTTGCCATTTCCTTCTCCAATGCATGAAAGTGGAAAGTGAAAATTGAAAGTGAAGTTGCTCAGTAAGTGTCCGACTCTTCGTGACCCCATGGACTACAGCCTACCAGGCAGATATATGTAAATTCAAGTGATTGCACAGATGGCAGCTTTTAACTGTTACAGGAAACAAATCTGTGGCCCTTAGCAACTTGATCCATTTGTTCCTTCTCAATCCCATTTGCCCAATCCCTGCCTAGGTGAACAAAATGACCTGCCTCTTAACGCTGGGCACACAGCATGCCAGCACAAGGAAGGTGATCTTGATAAGTCTGTTAAGAAGCAGCTGCTTGAGATTGCATCTCCAAGTCAGTGACACTTGTTTTCTCTTCCAAATTCTGGTCATGTCAGAGCACATGGCAAACAACACTATCACCACACTGACTTGTCAGCTCATTGACGTTATCTGTGCTCCATTCTCTGCAGAAGCAACTGAGAACATAGTCTGCATTAGTCAAACAGCTGGGTTTTACTAAGATAGAAGACAGAAAATTATCCTATTTAAGAGAATGACTTCTGAAATAAAATGTCCTGAATTCGAATCCTATATGTGCTACTTAATAGTTGAGTGTCTAATTGATTAACTGTTTAAAAACCACTTCCTTCCTGTCAATTAACAGAATATTTACATTAGGAGCTCAATTTTTCTTAGTTTATTTACCTCCAATAATATGTAAGTATCAAAACAACATAAATCTCCCCTCAAATTCAGATCTCGAGGTCTTTCACAGTGTGTATTGCTGATCCTGTTGACACTGCCAATTGTCTCACTGTATTGCATTGTGTTTACAGTTCGCTGAACCCAGGGTAGGCAAGGCTCGAGCTAAGAGGCTGGAAGAAGACTCCAGGAGCTATAGGAACTGTAGACATGTTTATCCTCTCCTGACAACAGCCGTAGCATAAACTAACACAACAGAACCTCCCTCCTGGCTGTCACAGCAGCCATAACGGTATTCTCTCCTGGCCGCCGCAGCCGCCGCAGCAGTAGACACGCTGTATACTCTGCTCTCATGACTGACCCAATGGACGCAGCTGTGATGCAGCAGTAATGCCACCCCTTTCTAGGTGGAGCTCACATATGTGTATAGCACAATGCAGTCCATGACCAAGCAAGCACCTTGTGCATGCTCAATGCTGCAAATGATCTCAGCTGTTACATAGTCATTATTTATAAAACATGGGGTGAGAGAGCCTGAACATGCCATCTTGGTCAATTTGCTCTCTTCCCACACAGTGGTACCTAATGGCAAAATTCCCATTTTCTTTAACCATTGTGATTTGTCAAAGTGCAAGCAAGCCATTCTCAGTGGAGAGGTAGACCACAAAATTATGAATCATGAATATTAGACATTAGTATTGGAAAGGATATCAGACACCATTGCTTCTAAAGCAATGAGATATGAGCGTGGAACATACAAACCTTTTTTTGGAAACTTCCAGTGATAATTTTTATTAACACATAAGAGAATTTAAGGCCTTGATATATATTTGTCTCTGGGTGAAAGTCAATCATATTAAGAAGAACATATTTTCCCTAGATTTTCTATTATCTTAATTTTGGTCTTATAAAGACATTTAGAAAAATATTCTCTCCCTTTCTTTTTATATGACAATGTTGGAAAACATAGTTGATGTGTTCCACTCATGGCTTTACCACTGATTGTATTTAGAAAGGGGATTCCTTCATAGCTCAGTTGGTAAAGAACCACCTGCAATGCAGGAGACTCTGGTTTGATTCCTGGGTTGGGAAGATCTGCTGGAGAAGGGATAGGCTACCCATCCAGCATTCTTGGGCTTTGCTTGTGGCTCAGCTGATAAAGAATCTGCCTGCAATGTGGGAGGCCTGGATTTAGTCTCTGGGCTGGGAAGATCTCCTGGAGAAAGGAAAGTCTACCCACTCCAGTATTCTGGCCTAGAGAATTCCATGGACTCTACCGTCCATGGGGTCGCAAAGAGTTGGACATGACTGAGCGACTTTCAAAATGGTGTTCCCTTATTTCGATAATATATGTTGTCTTACTTTCTGAAGACAGTCTTCATCCTGTAGAATGTTAAACTGAAAAAAAAAAAAGACTCACAGAGAAGAAAAATAAGTATATGACTCCTTTTTGCTTTGCTCTTATATTATATATCTCTAGAACATAAATAAAAAGGAGCAACAACAATACCACTTTGGTTGTAAGATCATTACTTATCTAATCTCAGAGGCTATAAAATTGTTTGATCACACTAGGCATTAAAAGTTTTTTAAGCTATGATTATTATTCCCTCTACTAGAATAAAGGCAAATAGTTGGGTCACTGAATTTCAATTTCTTTGTTGAATAAACAAGCAAAAATATAGGAGGCTAAAATATACCATACACTCTGTCGTCATCCCCCTTCATGGATCACAGTCTTGTGGGGAAGGGGCTAGTGGAACTTAATGAAACTGTGAGTCTTGTTCTGCAGAGCCACTGAAGATGGTTGTGTCATAGTTGGATAACAGAGAAAGAGGGAATTTTGGACAAGCATTTACTTCTGGTTCATTGACTATGCTAAAGACTTGGACTGTGTAGATCACAACAAGATGTTGAAAATTCTTAAAGAGCTGAGTGTACCAGCCCAGACCACATTACTTGTCACCGAGAAACCTGTATGCAAACCAAGAAGTGTCAGTTAGAAGTGGACATGGAACAATGGACTGATTCGAAATTGGGAAAGGAGTATAGCAAGGCTGTATATTGTCACCCAGCTTATTTAACTTTTATGCAGAGTATGTCATGCAAAATCCCAGGCTGGATGAGTCACAAGCTGGAATCAAGATTGTTGGGAGAAATATTGACAACGTCAAATATGCAGGTGATGCCACTCTAATGGCAGAAGATGAATAGGAACTAAAAAGCCTCTTGATAAGGGTAAAAAAGGAGAGTGAAAAAGCTGGCTTGAAACTCAACATTCCAAAAGCTAAGATCATGGTATCCGGTCCAATCAATTTACGGCAATTGGTCCCAATTCTTCATGGCAAATAGAAGGGGAAAAAGTGGAAGCAGTGACAGATTTTATTTTCTTGAGCTCCAAAATCATTGTGGTATATAATTACAGCCAAGAATTTTAAAGATACTTGCTCCTCAGAAGGAAAGGAAGGACAAACCTATACAGTGTATTAAATAACAGAGACATCACTTTGCTGACAAAGGTCCAATATAGTCGAAGTTATGGTTTTAGATTCTCTTGGACTACAAGGAGATTAAAAGAGTCTATTCTAAAGGAAATCAAATCTGAATATTCATTGGAAAGTTTGAAGCTGAAGCTCCAGTACTCTGGCCACCTGAAGAAAAGAGCCAAGTCATTGGAAAGTCTCTGATGCTTGGGAAAGATTGAAGGCAAAAGGAGAAGGGAGTGGCAGAGGGTGAGATGGTTAGATAGCATCACAAACTCAATAGACTTGAATTACAGCAAACTCTGGGAGACAGTGGAGGACAGGGGAACCTGGCATGCTGCAGTCCATGGGGTCACAAAGAACTGAACGTGACTTAGCGAGTGAACAGCAACAAAAAATACACACATTTGATGTTCATTTGTATTTTTATTATTTATAAAGCATTCAGTTCCGTTCAGTTCAGTTGCTCAGTTGTGTCCAACTCTTTGCGACCCCATGAATCACAGCACACCAGGCCTCCCTGTCCATCAACAACTCCCGGAGTTCATTCCGACTCATGTCCATTGAGTCAATGATGCCATCCAGCCATCTCATCCTGTGTCATCCCCTTCTCCTCCTGCCCCCAATTCCTCCCAACATCAGGGCCTTTTCCAATGAGTCAACTCTTCGCATGAGGTGGCCAAAGTACTGGAGTTTCAGCTTTTGCATCATTCCCTCCAAAGAAATCCCAGGGCTGATCTCCTTCAGAAGGGACTGGTTGGATCTCCTTGCAGTCCAGGGGTCTCTCAAGAGTCTTCTCCAGCACCACAGTACAAAAATATCAATTCTTTGGAGCTCAGCTTTTCTTCACAGTCCAACTCTCACATCCATACATGACCACAGGAAAAACCATAGCCTTGACTAGATAGGCCTTTGCTGGCAAAGTAGTGTCTCTGCTTTTGAATATGCTATCTAGGTTGGTCATACTTTTCTTCCAAGGAGTAAGCATCTTTTAATTTCATGGCTGCAGTCACCATCTGAAGTGATTTTGGAGCCCAAAAAAATAAAGTCTGACACTGTTTCCACTGTTTCCCCTTCTATTTCCCATGAAGTGAGGGGACCAGATGCCATGATCCTTGTTTTCTGAATGTTGATCTTTAAGCCAACTTTTTCACTCTCCTCTTTCACTTTCATCAAGAGGCTTTTTAGCTCCTTTTCACTTTCTGCCATAAGGGTGGTGTCATCTGCATATCTGAGGTTATTGATATTTCTCCCGGCAATCTTGATTCCAGCTTGTGCTTCTTCCAGCCCAGCGTCTCTCATGATGTACTCTGCATATAAGTTAAATAAGCAGAGTGACAATATACAGCCTTGACGTACTCCTTTTCTATTTGGAACCTGTCTGTTGTTCCATGTCTAGTTCTAACTGTTGCTTCCTGACCTGCATATAGGTTTCTCAAGAGGCAGGTCAGGTCGTCTGGTATTCCCATCTCTTTCAGAATTTTCCACAATTTATTGTGATCCACACAGTCAAAGGCTTTGGCATAGTCAATAAAGCAGAAATAGATGTTTTTCTGGGACTCTCTTGCTTTTTCCATGATCCAGCAGATGTTGGCAATTTGATCTCTGGTTCCTCTGCCTTTTCTAAAACCAGCTGAACATCTGGATGTTCACAGTTCACGTATTGCTGAAGCCTGGCTTGGAGAATTTTGAGCATTACTTTACTAGCATGTGAGATGAGTGCAATTGTGCGGTAGTTTGAGCATTCTTTGGCATTGCCTTTCTTTGGGATTGGAATGAAAACTGACCTCTTCCAGTCCTGTGGCCACTGCTGAGTTTTCCAAATGTGCTGGCATATTGAGTGCAGCACTTTGACAGCATCATCTTTCAGGATTTGAAATAGCTCAATTGCAATTCCATCACCTCTACTAGCTTTGTTCGTATACATATACACAAATTTTTATATATAATATAGTGTGTATAGTGTTTGTGTGTGTGCATATATATATATATATATATATATATATATATATATATCTGCTTGAGGTGAAAAAAGAGAGATTGCTCCATATCCTTGTCCTTGACTTATTCTTACAGGAGTTTTCTGCTCCGTACCCTTGTTGTACTAGTAACATTTGTACATCTATCTTCCTAAATGGTCTTATCAGAATGATACTGGAATTATCCCAAGACATTGTGTAAAGAGTAACTCCATATCATTGCAGTTTCCCCTGTAGCTCAGTTGGTAAAGAATCTGCCTGCAATGCAGGAGACTTGGGCTTAATTCCTGGATTGGAAAGATCCCCTGAAGAAGAAAATAGCAACCCACTCCAGTATTCTTGCCTGGAGAATCCCATGGACAGAGGAGCCTGGCAGGCTACAGTCCCTTGGGTCACAAGAGTCAGACACAACTTAGGAACTAAACCACTACCATATTATTGGTGAAATCATCTAAATCAGTAAGATAGATCCAAGTGCAGGTCTCAAAGCAGCCTCGCAACAGATGGTCCTCTAGGTACCTGATTCTGCCAACCACCAGTCATTAGAAGTTCAGGGTTTCCATGGATTTCTTGTCCTAGGTACAGGTGAAACTATAACTATTCAAAAGCTCATTTCACAAATTAGATTGCTTGGGAATTTGGTAGATGTTAATCTAATCATTATTGGAGGGAAGAAGGTTTCTATGAATGGCTTGCAAAGCCAGCTATAATTAAAGGATAAAAAGGCATGAGAAAGTGAATTGTGGAAGCCTGTAGAATAAAAATTTAACTTTGATTTGATTTTATTGCTTCTTCAATGCTATTGGCAATTCCCTGTTGCCTGAAACAGAAATTCCCAGATTTCTGGTTCTTTCATGTAGAAAATTTTTTTCAATTGTAGATTGGATAGGATTTTGTAGGAATTTTAGTGATAGTCAAGTATTATTTTCACCTTCCCAGATGGCTTTCTCCCTTTTTTGAAAACAAAAACAAAAACAAAAAATCCCAATCTCTTCAGACAGGTATATTTCTCTATTTCTCAGGCCAACAGTTTGGATGGAATTGACTCTACTTTGGACTCAAGGATAAACAAATAATCCAGGCGTGGCCACTCAGATATCTGCAACTCTTTGTTGTTGTTTACTTGCTAAGTTGTGTCTGACTCTGTGACCCCATGGACTGAAGCATGCCAGGCTTTCCTGTCCTTCACCATCTCCTGGAGTTTGTTCAAACTCATGTCCCTTGCATTGGAGTCTTAACAAATGGAGCATTAGCAAAGTCCCTTATCTCCATTTTAAAAAGCTACTTTATTAAGGTATGAGTTCAGTTCAGTTCAGTTGCTCAGTTGTGTCCAACTCTTTGCGACCCCGTGGACTGCAGCACGCCAGGCCTCCCTGTCTATCACCAACTCCAGGTGTCCACCCAAACACATGTCCATTGAGTCGGTGATAACATCCAACCGTCTCATCCTCTGTCATCCCCGTGGCCTCCTGCCCTCAGTCTTTCCCATCATCAGGGTCTTTTCAAATGAGTCAGCTCCTCACATCAGGTGGCCAAAGTATTGGAGTTTCAGCTTCAGCATCAATACTCCCAATGAATATTCAGAATTGATATCCTTTAAGATTGACTGGTTTGATCTCCTTGCAGTCCAGGGGACTCTCAAGAGTCTTCTTCAGCACCACAATTTGAAGGCATCAATTCTTTGGGGCTCAGCCTTTTCTATTGTCTAGTTCTCACATCCATAAATGACTACTGGAAAAATCATAGCTTTGACTACACGGACCTTTGTAGGCAAAGCAATATCACTGTCCGTGGAATTCTCCAGGCAAAAATACTGAAGTGGGTTCCATTTCCTTTTCCAGGGGATCTTCCTGATCTAGGGATCGAACTTGGGTCTCCTGTATTGCAGGCAGATTATTCACCATCTGAGCCACCAGGTAAGTCCATCTGCAACTCTCTACCCAAATCTTTTGTTGTGAGATTAGAAGGCTTCCCTGGTAGCTCGGCTGGCAAAAAATTTGCCCTCAAAGAGGGAGACACTGGTTTGATTCCTGGGTCAGGAAAATCCCCTAGAGAAGGGACAGACTGCCCTCTCCAGTATTCTTGGGCTTCCCTGGTGGCTCAGCTGGTAAAAAGAAATCTGTCTGTAATGTGGGAGACCTGGGTTTGATCCCTGGGTTGGGAAGATCCCCTGGAGAAGGGAAAGGCTACGCACTCCAGTATCCTGGCCTGGAGAATCCATGGATTCTACAGTCCATGGGGTTACAGAAAATAGGACACTACTTTCACTTTCAGACAAAACTAATGAAAACCTCTTTCTTGGAATTTTGCTAGCTATATTCAGAAATAGTCATGTTTCTTGATAGCAAAAGTTAAATTTGTGAATGCAAATGCTTATCTAAGGATAAAATAATCAATAGCAATGTGAGAAAAACAAAGGAATTTTAACAATACTGTTAGCAGCTTTGAATCCATTTATGCCTGAAGCCAACTGAATTGAGCTTCCCAGTTAAAGGAGCTAAGAAATTAATATTTTAGAGTTTTCTTGTTGTTTAAACTAGTATTAAATACATGTCTTTAAGAAATAAATGGATTTTAACTAGCACAATTGTCAGGTTTTTGTCCCAGCAAATATTATACTGTGATGTAAAGTATTATTGGGACTCTTTTCTGGTCCTCTGTGGTCACAAAAGACTATAAAAATTACTGTAGGAAGTTAGAAACAAAAAAGATAAATTTCAAATGACCAGGTTCAATGGGAGCTTGATTCCATGATGTTGGCTTTTTGTATTTTTCATCAAGTTTCAAGGACTAACTTTGGGTTATTTACCTCCAGAAATCTTTTAAGAAAGCTAAAAAGGAAAAGAAAAATGCTTTCTTGCCACACCAGACATTGGTAAACAGGATGCTATCTATTCATTCTTCTCCTCATCTCATGAGATTTAGTGCACCACTCTATCTAGAATTACTTGCAAAATATGATTTTTTTTTTTTTTCTGTAAGAATGGGGTCCTGTTTCCTACCTGGAGACCAGAACTGTTCCTATTTTCTAGCTGGAGACTGTTTTCTGAACTGTTGGCTATGCTTCTATGCTCATTATGGAGAATGAACCTCAGGGAGAGGGTCAAGTGACACAGTGCTTTGGGAGAAATCCGATATTGATTTCCAAGGAAGTCAAGTTCAAATCCAGATCCAAGGCAGTCATGGCTAAAATTCCTGGCTTTCTTGTGGCCTTTATACAGCGTGTTAGAAAGCAGAGACATTGCCAACAAAGGTCTGTATAGTCAAAGGTATGGTTTTTCCAGTAGTCATGTATGGATGTGAGAGTTGGACCATAAAGAAGGCTGAGTACTGAAGAATTAATTCTTTTGAACTGTGGTGTTGGAGAAACTCTTGAGAGTCCCTTGGACTGCAAGAAGATCAAACCAGTCAATCCCAAAGGAAATCAACCATAAATATTTATTGGAAGGACTGATGCTGAAGCTGAAACTCCAATACATGGCCAGTACTCTGATGTGAAAAGCCAACTCATTAGAAAAGACCCTGATGCTGAGAAAGATTGAAGGCAGGAGGAGAAGCGGATAACAGAGGAAGAGATGGTTGGAACCAACTCAATGGACATGAGTTTGAGTGAGCTCCGGGAGATGATGAAAAGGGTAGGGAAGCTTGGCATGCTGCAATCCTTGGGGTCACAAAGAGTCAGATACAACTGACTGACTGAACAACAAATTCCTAATTTGGGAAGAAACTGCAGATTCTGGTGGGCTACTCAGACACTGCCCCAGAGAGCCAAATATTGGTCTCTGGAAGATCTGCAGAGATCACTGGATGAAAAGGGTGAAGAAATGTAACTAGTATCTCAAAGGATAGAATACTTTCAGACCACTTGGACATTAAAAGACAAGGCATATAGCACAGATATTTCAGGTTACTGTCAAAGCAGAGATTAGCCTAGTCTTTAGTATTCACAGCCAGCATAGAACTGACAATGACCCCAAAGCAGAGTCTTTTATCCAAATAAAACAGATACTAATCCCTTCTCCATATCTCCCTCACTTACTACCTGCATATATTTATTCAACTTCTATACAGAGAGAAAGTTGACAGAACAGGTGAGAGTGAAAGAAATGTGAATGAATATTCCTTTCCTCTCGCATAAATCTCATTCTAGATGCAGAACCTCAGCCCAGACTTTTGAAGATCTAAATCAGACTGTGACAAGCAATATCACCTAGACCTGGTTAAATGTTTACCTGAAGTATAAGATCCATAAATAAGAACGAATTAAAAAGCCAAGGGGCAAGATTGATATTTTTTGAAAGGGATGGATAGATTGTTACTTGACAATTATCTCCTTTCCCATGCCAGTTTACAATGGGTGGAGACTGAGAAAAATAAAATAGATTTCAATTATACCTCTGAGTTAAGCCTTACCAAAATTGTCTCCTATCCATGTACAGATGCTAAAAGGACAGAAGGAAAACAGAAGGAAGAAAGGAAAAGAAAAGGAAAGACTCAGCCTGTTACTAGCATCATTTCATTTTTAAAAAAGGTAGCTTTTAAAACAAACCATAAAATGTACAATTCACAACAACAAAAAGCAACTTAACTAAAAGATAGGCAAAAGACTTGAATAGATATGTTCATGCACTTGGAAAAATAATGAAAATCTGTAATTATTAGGAAACTGTAAATTAAAGCCATGATGAGATACCTCATACCCACTAGGAAGCTTACTATAGAAAATGGAAGTAAAAAAGAAAATAAGTATTGATGAGGATGTGAAAAAGTTGGAATCCTTGTGCATTGTTGGTAGAAATTTCCCAAGTAGAACAGCCACTATGGAAATATAACAGTTCTGTGGTGTTGGAGATGAAGATTTTGGAGATGAAGAAAATAAAAACTGTCACTGTTTCAACTTTTTATCCTTCTATTTACCATGAGGTGATGGGACCAGATGCCATGAATTTAGTTTTATGAATGCTGAGTTTCAATTCAGCTTTTTCATTCTCTTCATTCACCCTCATTAAGAGGCTATTTGGGCTTCTCTGATAGCTTAGTGGGTAAAGAATATGTCACAATTCAAGAGACATAGAAGACATAAGTTCAATCCCTGGGTCAGTTTGAAACCTTGGTGAAGGAAATGGCAACCCATGCCAGTATTCTTGCCTGGGAAATCCCATGGACAGAGGAGCCTGGTGAGCTATAGTTCATGGGGGTCACAAAGAATTGGACACAACTGAGAGCCAGAGAATACACGCCAGTGTTTAATAATCTTCTACCTTTAGATTCAGTGGGCTTGATCAACTCTCTCTTATTGCAGTAGTCTTGACTTCTAGTCATAAAGTCTTTTTTTTTTCTAGTTTTAATAAATGCCTGTTACAGTTTTTCTTTTACTATATTAGGATAAGTGAGGGATGTAATAGAACTATAAACACTGTTCTTATCCTACAAAGCTTATTAATGTTAAATAGAAATAAAAATACTCAAAAGTATTAGCAAAAAAGTAAGGGTAATAGAAGGGCTTCCCAGATGACTCAGTTGGCAAAGAATCTTCCTGCAATGCAAGAGATGCTGGTTTGATCTCTGGGTGGGGAAGATCCCCTGAGGGAGGAAATTGCAATCCACTCCAGTTTTCTTGCCTGAAGATTACCATGGACAGAGGACCCTTGTGGGCTCTATGTGGTTGCAAGTTGTTGGACATGACTGAGCACACACATGCAAGATTAATAAAGATTCTATGAAGAGAGAAGTCAATGTGATTTAGAAATAGACTATGAATAAGATCATTAACTAAAACCTGTATGAACCCAAAGGTAATATTGTGTAAAGAGTACCTCTGACCTTACCATTGACTAGTCTGTAACCTTCATCAGGTTACCTAATATCTGTGCACTTCAGATTCCTCATCCATCAAATGTGAAGAATAGCTGATTAAACTAAGTTATGAGACTTGAAATAGCCCAAAATTATGAGCACTTGTGGTGGGGCATGTGGTGGAGGTGGTTTAGTTGCTAAGTCGTGTCCGACTCTTGCAACCCCATGGACTGAAGCCCGCCAGGCTCCTCTGTCCATGGGATTGATTCTCCAGGCAAGAATACTAGAGCGGGTTGCCATTTCCTTCTCCGGGGATCTTTCCCACCCAGGAATCGAGCCTGTGTCTCCTGCATTGCAGGCAGATTCTTGACTGACTGAGCTATGAGTGCTTATATATATATATTTCAATATAATCTATATAATTATATCATTTGATATAATTATATATATCATCCAATCCCTTTCACCTCTGTTTTCATGAAAGGTGACTGAGGCAAAACAATAGTATATCCAAGTTTATCACCTGATGAATGGCTGACCTACAGTGAAAAATTTAAGCAGTATAATTTACTTCACTAAGATAAAACCTCCAAAGGTATTTTTAAACTGAAAAAAGCAAGTATGTATCCTAAATGCAAGGCAGCAAAGGAGACACAGATATAAAACAGGCTTTTGGACTCAGTGGGAGAAGGTGAGGATGGGATCACTTGAGCACTAAAACATGTATATTACCATATGTAAAATAGGTGACTGGTTCATTTGATGTATGAAGCAGGGCACCCAAAGCTGGTGCTCTGGGACAACCCAGATGGATAGGGTGGGGAGGGAAGTGGGAGGGGGCTTCAGGTTGGGGGGGAACACATGTATAGCTGTGGCCAATTCATGATGACTTATGGCAAAAAACCATCACAATATTGTAAAGAAATTGTTCTCCAATTAAGATAAATTAATATAAAAAAGAAAATAAGACAAATATATAAAGAATAAATGTCTACTCTATGAAAACAGGAAGACTAGTTGACTTATGAAATTTCTTTGTTCTTATGTAGTCTGATATGTGAGATGTAATAAACATTAACTATAAATTGCACTTTCTACATATTCCTTCCAGTTTTTACATTTTAAAATAGCACAAATCCCTCTTTTTCCTAGTTGTTTGAAAACTACTTAAATATTTTCATTCTTGGATCAGAAGCAACATATCTCAGTGCAATGTTGCTATTTTTCTTTATAATACTAAGAAGGACAGATGGGAATTTGTGCCACCATTTCTCCACTGAAAGCAAAGAAGAGAATCTTTGAGCTGTGAGAATTTTTTTTTGTTTACTTTGGCTGACACTCATCCATATAGCCTCTTGGATCTTTCCCTGAGAGCCTCAGTCGCAGCTATTCTGAAGGTCAGGTCTTTGCTCCGCATATCTGTCACCATATTCCTTGTGATTTTTCAGGCATCACAGATGGTAACATTTTGATTTGTTTAGCTTCATTGCCCATTTGGCAAGTGAACTTTGGTTTGGCAATACTTTGAATTATCTTGGGACTTCCCTTGTGGCTCGCCAGTAAAGAATCTGCCTGCAATGCAGGAGACGTAGGTTAGATCCCTACGTCAGGAAGATCCCCTGGAGAGGGGCATAGCAACTCACTCCAGCATCCTTGATGGAGAATCTCATGGGCAGAGGAGCCTGGTGGTCCATAGGGTTGCAAATTATCTAGTATTCTTGGGAAGGTAAATAAGATTTTGACAGTGTATTTATAGAACATAGAATCTGTTTTGATTCAAAGAGATCTATACTTGAATCCCTTCTCTGTCATTTCCTAGCTATGTATTTTTAAACTAATATAATATAATTGATGAAACATAAGAGGATGCCCAAGTTTCAAATGAGAATATCCAAAAGAAGTTTAAATTTATAAACTGTTATATATTTGATTATAATGTTTAATTTTAAATTTAGTTCTAGATTTTAAAAACATTTATTAAATGAAAGTTATGACCAGCCTAGATAGCATATTAAAAAGCAGAGACATTATTCTGCTAGCAAAGGTCCATCTAGTCAAAGCATGGTTTTTCCGGTAGTCATGTATGGATGTGAGAGTTGGACTATAAAGAAAGCTGAGCATTGAAGAACTGATGCTTTTGAACTGTAGTGTTGGAGAAGACTCTAGAGAGTCCCTTGGCCTGCAAGGAGATCCAACCAGTCAATCCTAAAGGAAATCAGTCCTGAATGTTCATTGGAAGGACTGATGTTGAAGCTGAAACTCCAGTGCTTTGGCCACCTGATGAGAAGAGATGATTCATTTGAAAAGACCCTGATGCTGGGAAAGATTGAAGGCAGGAGGAGAAGGGGACGACAGAGGATGAGATGGTTGGATGGCATCACTGACTCAATGGACATGAGTTTGAGTAAACACCAGGAGTTGGTGATGGACAGGGAGTCCTGGTGTGCTGCAGTTCATGGGGTCACAAAGAGTCAGACACAACTGAGTAACTAAACTGAACTGAACTTGTAATAACCTATAATGGAAAAGAATCTGACCAAGAATATATTTTCTGTGTCAGGTTCTTTTCCATTACAGGTTATTACAAGCTACTGAATATAGTTCCCTGTGCTACAGAGTAAGTCCTTGTTTATCTGTTTTACATAGAGTAGTGTCTGTTAATCCCAAATAACCACTTTATTCCTCCCCCACCATTTCCCCTTTGGTAACTTTAAGTTTGTTTTCTGTTGATAGATATTTAGATTGTATCCTTGGCTTGGCAGCTGTAAGTAGTGTTGCAACACTGTGAATATTGGGGTACATTCATCTGTTTGAATGACAGTTTTTGTCTTTTCCAGATATATGCCCAGGGACGGGATTATGGGATAATATGGTAACTCTGTTATTAGTGTTTAAGTACTTCATTACAGGTCTTCATAGTGGCTGCACCAATTTGGATTCTTATCAAGAGTGTTAGAAGGGTTCCATTTTCCCCACACCCTCTCCAGAACTTATTATTTGTAGACGTTTTGATGGTGGCTATTCTGACAAGTGTGAGGTGGTATCTCATTTTAGTTTTAATTTGCATTCCTCTATTAATTAGTGACATTGTGTATCTCTTCATGTGCTTGTTGGCCATCTTTATGACTTCTTTTGAGAAGAGTCTATTTAGATCTTCTGCTCTTTTTGATTGTTATTTGTTTTTGATAGTGAGTTTTGTAAGCTTTTTATATAATTTGAAAATTAATTCCTGTTGGTCTCATTGTTTGCAAATATTTTCTCCCAATTTGTTGGTTGCCTTTTAATTTTGTTTACAGTTTCCTTTTCTGTGCAAAAGCTTTTAAGTTCAATTAGGTACCATTTATTTATTTTGCTTTTGTTTCCATTACTTTAAGAAATGGATGTAAAGGAAGATTCCTGTGGTTTATGTCATACAAGTTCTGCCTATGTTTTCCTCCAGGACTTTTAGAGCATTTGTGAGGGAATGTTCTGATCTCATTGATTCAATTTTACCAGCACCAATCATTGAAGAAACAGTCTTTTCTCCACTTTCTTCCACTGAAAAGAAACAGTCTTTTCTCCACTTTATTCCCTCCTTTGCCATAGATTATTTGACGAAGGCATGCTGATTTATCTTGGGGTTTCTATCCTCTTTCATTGATCTATGTGTCTACTTTTTTTCCAGTAACACACTGGTTACTGAATCTCTGAGGTATAGTCTGAGATCAGGAAACCTGATTTCTCCAGCACTGTTCCTCTTTCTCAAGATTGTTTTGGCTATCTGGGTTTGTGTGCATGTTTCTATACAAATTTTAAAATCTTTTGTCCCAGTTCTGTGAAAAGTGGCACTGGTAATTTGAAAGTGGTTGCATTGAACCCATAGATTTCCTTGAGTAGAATGGTTATTTTAACAATATTAATTATTTTAACCTAAGAACAGAGAATATCTTTCCATCTGTTTGTGTTCTCTTTGTTTAGTTTCAACAGCATCTTATAGTTTTCAGAGTATAGTCCTTTTGCCTCCTAGAGTTACTCCTAGGTTTTTTGTTATTTTTGATGTGATGCTAAATGGGATTGTTTCTTTAGTTTCTCTTTTGGACATTTTGTTGTTAGAGTATAGAAATTCAACAGATTTCTGTATATTAACTTTGCATTGTGCAACTTTATTGTTGAGCTCTAGTCATTTTCCAGTAGTATCGTTCAGATTTTCTATGTATATTGTCATGTTATCAGCAAAAGTGACAGTTATACTTCTTTGTTTCTAATTTGGATTTCTTTTATTTCTTTTTCCTCTTTGATTAGTATGTCTAGGACTTCCAACAATATGTTGCATAAAAGTGGCAAGAATGAGCATTCTTGTCTTGTTCCTGACCTTAGAGGCAATGCTATCAGCTTTTCACTATTGAGTGTGAAGTTAACTGTCAGCTTGCCATGTATGTTAGTTGCTCAGTCATGTCTGATTCTTTGTGACCCCACGGCTATAATCCGCAAGGCTACTCTGTCCATGATATTCCATAAGCAAGAATATTGGAGTGGGTTGCCATTCCCTTCTCCAGAGCATATTCCCAACCCAGGGATCAAACCCACATCTCCCACGTTGTCAGCAGATTGGCAGATTCTTTACTGTCTGAGACACCAGAGAGCCCGCATATGGCCTTTATTGTGTTGAGGCATATTCCCTCTCTGTCTACTTTCTGGAGAGTTATCACAAATGGATGTGGCATTTATCAAAATGATCATATGGCTTTCACTGAGATGATTATATGAGATGATCTGTAGTAAGTCCCCTACATAGGAACTATTTCCATTCTGAGAGCACATTCGTAGGTCTGACAAAGTTAGCCTAGATACCCACCTAACACAATTGGCTACATAACACTGTATTGTAATAAGTTTATAATACTTTTCACACAAATAATACATAAAAAGCAAACAAAAGGAAACTTTTTGATCTTATACTGTAACTTGAAGCGTACAGTAGTACAACAGCTGGCACTTCTTACCAGTACCAGGTACATCACCACTGCTTTTACACTTGCTTCCATACATCCTGGGCTTGAAATAAAGATACTTTGCCATTGCAATCTATAAAGTACTGTACAGTGCACAAAAGCACAACCGCTTGCAGAGGATGCATGCACACGGCAATGCACACCAGACCCATGCGCTAGCTTACACGATTTGACACGTGCATGTATCTTTTCATTTTTGAAAGTTTACAACTTGTTTCGTATGTAGGAAGCAATGTGTTGAGATGATTGTATGATTTTCATTCTTTACTTGTTTAAAATGTTATTCATCAAAGGATTGATTTGTGGATATTGAAAACTTCTTGCATGCCTGGGATAAATCTCACTTGATTTTGGTTTGTGATCCTTTTAATATATTGTTGGATTCAGGTTGTTAGTATTTTGTTGAGGATTTTTACATCTATGTTCAGCAGTGATATTGATCTAGAATTTCCCTTTTTGTGATATCATTGTCTGGTTTTGTTATCAAAGTTATGGTGGCATCATAAAATGAGTTCGCAAGTGTTCTCTTCTTTGCAATTTTTTTATAATGGCTTCAGATGGATAGGTGATAACTCTGCTCTAAATCTTTGGTAGAACTCACTTGTGAAACCATTTGATTGTATACTTTTTGTTAGCAGTTTTTAAATTACACTCAATTTCAGTACTGACAATTAATCTGTTAAGATTTTATATTTTTTCTTGATTCATTCTTGGAAGATTGTACCTTTCTAAAAAATTATTCATTTCTTCTAGACTGTCTGTTTTATTGGTGTAGTCTCTTATGATGCTTTTTATTTTTGCGGTGTCAGTTGTACCTTCTCCTTCATTTCTGCTAATTATGATTTGGGTCCTCTTCTCTTTTTTTTCTTAATGAGTATGGTTTAAAGTGAATCAATTTTGTTTATATTTTTTCAAAGGAATAGCTTTTAGTTTCATTAATATTCTCTACTTTTGTCTTTTTTTTATCTCTTTCATTTATCTCTCCTTCCTTTCTGTTCTAATCTTTATGATTTCTTTCCTTCTACTAACATGGGTTTTGCTTGTTCTTCTTTCTCTAGTAGATTTAGGTGTAAGGTGAAATTATTTGTTTGATATTTTTCTTGTTTCTTAAGGTAAACTTGCATTTCTCTAAAATATCCTCCAAAAGAACTACTTTTGCTATATTCCATAGGTTTTAGATTGTCATGATTTCCTGTTTGATTTTATCTAGGTATTTTTTAATTTTCTCTTTAATTCTTTCAGTGATTCATTGGTTGTTCAGTAACATATTGTTTAGCCTCCATGTGTTTGCGTGTTTTGTAGCTTGTTTTTTGTTTTCCTCTTTTTTATTTCTTGTAGTTGATTTCTACTCTCAGAGCATTGTGGTCAAAAAAGATGCTTGGTATGATTTCAATTTTTAAAGTTGACTTAGGTTTCTTTTTTTTTTTTTTTTCCAGCCCAACATGTGATCTATACTGGATAACGTTCCATATGCACTTGAAAGTAAGGTGTACTCTGCTACTTTGGAATTGAATGCTCTATAAATACTAATTCCATTTGCTCTAATGTTTTAAGTCCTGTATTTCCTTATTGATTTTCTGTCTGGATTATCTATCCATTGATATAAGCGGGATGTTAAAGTCTGCTACTATTTTTGTGTTACTGTGATTTCCACTTTTATGTCCTTTATCATCTGCCTTATATATTTAGGTACTCCTATGTTGAGTGCATATATACTAATATTTACAACTGCTATATTTTTTCTTAGATTGATCCCTTGTTCATTTTTGAGCATCCTTTTTTGTCTCTTGTAACAGTCTTCAGAGCCTATTTTGTTTGATATGAGTATTATATAAGTCATATGAGTATAATACTCATATGAGTATTACATATATGAGTATTACTCACATAATGTGCCTCATCTCGGGCTGCAATGTCCTTCTATTGTTTGTTTTTTTGTTTGTTTGTTTCTCTTTTCCATAGTCCTTTCCTTTTGGGAAGTGTTCTTTACCACCTTTATATAATCACAGTAAGATCAACAGAACCCTCAGTCTTGGGGCTCAGTCTCCTTCAATTTGAGAATGTGTAAGTGACTTAATGAATCTATGAGACAAAATTTTCTCCCTGGATAAACAGATTGACCCAGGGAGTCACACTGGTTGTCTTAAAAGTACTTTGTGTGGCCGGAGGGAATTGATATTAATGTGATTTGAGATGGTAAACACTGAGTTCCACAAGCAACTGTTTCCTTGGTTGGATTAATTGAATACAAAGAGAAAAATAGCATTCTTTTCTGCTTACCACTGTTTCCTCTGATGTGTTGGCTCTCTCTTCCTTGTGCCTTGAAAACTGTATTGGAAAAAAAATCCCATAGCTGTTATATCACTTTAGCAGAAAGAAATGGTCTTATTTCAAGCACTGAAAAATATAGTCAGATCCAAGTCAAAACTTCAATCTCATACCCTAATCCAAGTAGTATTGGGATTCCCTGGTGGCTCAGACAGTAAAGAATCTGCCTGCAAAGTAGGAGACTCAGGTTCTGTCTCTGGGTTGGGAAGATCTCCTGCAGAGTTTATATAGTTTGTCGCTCAGTCATGTCCGACTCTTTGCGACCCCATGGACTGTAGCCTACTAGGCTCCTCCCTCCATGGGATTCTCCAGGCAAGAGTACTGGAGTGGGTTGCCATTTCCTTCTCCAGGGGATCTTCCCGACCCAGGTATTGAATCTGGGTCTCCCACATTGCAGGCAGACGCTTTAACCTCTGAGCCCCCGAAGGGAATGCCAACCCACTATAGTGCTGTTGCCTGGAAAATTCCAGTGGATGGAGGAGCCTGGTGGGTTACAGTCCATGGGGTCACAAAGAGCCAGATACAACATTTTCAGTACTTTCCATGATCATATAACTGTGAAGAAGTAGATGCACCCTGGCCTTGACTCTCAGCTTATCAGTTTCTCTTGTTTCTTTTCCAGTTGTTGAGTCTGGAAGGAGGGGGTATGAAAGAGCAGGAGGGTCTTAGGTGTTTGGTGCTATTTTAACATGACCTCCCTAGATGGCTTGATCAGAAACAACCTATGTGTCTTCACTTCCTTGTGACAAAGGCACGATCTAACTGTTTCTAAAGCAGGTTCATCCATCTCACCTTTTGCTTTTGGGTCCAGTCCCTGTCTCTGGACTTTTCAGCCCATTAAAAATCACTTCTTCCATCTTGCCTTTGTTTTTTCAGTTGCAGGACTTCCCAGGGTGGTCAGTGATTTTAGAAGAATTTTGATTAATGCAAAATCTATACTTTTGACTTAAAGGGTCGCTTTATCATTTTCAGATCTCCACCTCACTTTTATGTTATTTGAACCTAATTTAAAACCACTCCACTTTTCTTGGGCTTCCTTGTGGCTCAGCTGGTAAAGAATCTGCCTGCAATGTGGGAGACCTGGGTTCGATCTGTGGGTTGGAAAGATCTCCCGGAGAAGGGAAAGGTTCAGTTCAGTTCAGTTGCTCAATCGTGTCCGACTCTTTGCGACTCCATCAATCGCAGCACGCCAGGCCTCCCTGTCCATCAGCAACTCCCAGAATTCACTCAGACTCACGTCCATCGAGTCCACAATGCCATCCAGCCATCTTGTCCTCTGTCGTCCCCTTCTCCTCCTGCCTCCAATCCCTCCCAGCATCAGAGTCTTTTCCAATGAGTCAACTCTTGGCATGAGGTGGCCAAAGTACTGGAGTTCCAGCTTTAGCATCATTCCTTCCAAAGAAATCCCAGGGCTGATCTCCTTCAGAATGGACTGGTTGGATCTCCTTGCAGTCCAAGGGACTCTCAAGAGTCTTCTCCAACACCATTGTTCAAAAGCATCAATTCTTTGGTGCTCTGCCTTCTTCACAGTCCAACTCTCACATCCATACATGACTACTGGAAAAACCATAGCCTTAGACTAGACGGACCTTAGCCAGCAAAGTAATGTCTCTGCTTTTGAATATGCTATCTAGGTTGGTCATAACTTTTCTTCCAAGGAATAATCGTCTTTTAATTTCATGGCTGCAGTCACCATCTGCAGTGATTTTGGAGCCCCCAAAAATAAAGTCTGCCACTGTTTCCACTGTTTCCCCTTCTATTTCCCATGAAGTGATGGGACTGGATGCCATGATCTTTGTTTTCTAAATGTTGAGATTTACCCACTCAGTATTCTGGCTTGGAGAATTCCATGGACTGTATAGTCCATGGGGTCACAAAGAGTTGGACACGACTGAGCAACTTTTACTTTCACTCTCCGTTGGAATGAACAGACTAGGTAGGTTTTAATGAACGGTGTAACTTTTTCTCCGAGTTTCCATATTATAGGATTGATCACATCATTGTGCTATTTTATAGTTTACTGTATAAAACACTAATTTTGTGTGTGTGTCAGGGGGGGAGGTTACGGTTTTTTTGTTCTATCAGCACAGCCTTGGAGAACCTTGACATCAAGACAGGTGATTTTTCAGTCTTTGTTTAGCTGTATAATCTCATTATAGCATGATTTAATCACATTATTTTAACTGTGGGTGAAATTATTATTATGATTTTCATTATTATACTGAAAGTCTGACAAACAGTAGTTTTTTTCTGTAGCAGATAATTTAGGTCTGTTTGCCTACTGGAGTCATAAAAGACTGTTGTCCAATTAGACACACTGGGCTTGCACTGTGTTTAAGTTTAATTATTGGGTTTAAATGATCTTTTTCTTAAGATTGAGCCCGTGGTAAAATAAGATGATGGGGTAAGCAAAGGACTACCTAATCATCTGGCTGCTAAAATTTGGCAACTTTTTCATTAAAATGATGGATTTTTGAACAGGTTATTTTAGAATCAGCCTGACTTGGTCCAAATAACCCTTCTGACTCCAGGACGCTGTTAACCGCTCTCCTAACAGGATGCTAGTAATGCCTTAGGCACAACACCTGCCCCAGTGTCAGCTGCTGTTCAAATGGCTCTGTGGTCCACAATGCCACACCAGGTAAATTACCAGCTTCACATTCCCAAGGTACTGCTTTGTACAAGCCAATACCAGCACGTGGAGGCCTGTACAGACAATGGTGCAAAATGTTGGAAATCCCATGGAAAAGTAGCACTTTCCTTTTTTAAAAAAATGCATCTATATAAACCTATAACAGTTTACTACCTTTTAGGGTTTGAAACTCCAAAGAGAAACAATGTTTCTTTGCCCAAGTTGCTGTATTTTATAAACTGAAGGGGGAGGGAGACCCAGGAATTAAAGATAAAGTATGAAGTTATACAAAATGTCATATAACAGTAACTTTAGGATTCAGTGGACTTGCTTGGAACATGGGATGTTGTACATTCCAAACTCTGCTAAACCAGGAGGCTTAGAGTGAGCATATTGGAATTCACGGGTGCAAGATTCATGGTCATACCTTAAAGGTGAGACAACTCCTGATTTGCAGACTACTTACCAGCTATTTGGTTCCATTCAGTGAACAGCAATTCAGTTCCATTCAGTGAACAGCAATTCAGTTCCATTCAGTGAACAGCAATTCAGTTTCATTCTGCTTCATTCAATTCAGTTTAGGGGATCCATTTTTGTAGTTTCTGCTGGCGTTGGGATCCATACTATTACAACACTGAGTGCATTGGGTATTTATAAACACCTTAAACAGTGTCATTGTATCTTGTCTTATTGGGGAAGTGTTTTAAAAATACATTACATTTATACAACAAAATGCAAGGCCGTTATTGGGTGATAGGATGATTTTTACCCTCTTTTGTAATATATGTCTGTATATTTCAAATTTTTATGAGTATCTGTAGGATGATGTATGTGTATGCACACATATACACATATATATTGCTATACACATATGTGTATATATTGAATATGCATACACACAAATGATTTTTAAATTTTACAACTCTAAGTTTGTAAGTATTTGTATGTGTGTTTATTGAGAATTTTAAACTTAGTGGCATATAAACAAGAAACCAATGCATTCTCATCTTATTCTATTAAATCTCCCTTTTCCCTCCCATGTTGGTACACCAGGCAGATTCCATAATTTCTGGATTCTTTCAGTGATTTGAGAACTCAGTCTTTTCATTTTAAAATATATTTTATTTTATTTATTTATTTTTGGCCGTGCTGGATCTTCCCTGCTGCTTAAGCTTTACTCTAGTTGCGAGGAACGGGGTCTGCTCTTCTAGGTGCTGTACACGAATTCTCACCGCGGTGACTTCTCTTGTTTCGGAGCGGGGGCTCTAGGGTACATGGGCTGAAATTCAGCAGCTGCGGCTCCTCCGCTGTAGAGCACAGACTCGGGAGTTGTGGCACACAGGCTCAGTTGTCTGCAGCATGTGGGATCTTCCTGGATCATGGATCAAACACTAGTCTCCTGCATTGGAGGGCAGATACTTTACCACTGAACTACCAGTGAGGTCCCCAGTCTTTTCATTTTAAAACCGAATTCCTTCTCTGATCCACGACCTTCTCCTGCTCCAGCAACTGGCAGTGTGCCAGCTTGGGGCCCCCCAGGTAGACAGAGGGCCGTGGTCTGTACTTGCTCTAAGTTGGGGTGGGGGAAGGATATGGTGGCTCATGGGGTACCCCATGCTCTCCTTATGGACTCAGCCCTTCCTTTTTGAGGGGCAAAGAGCCCAGGAGGCTCCATAGTGGGCTCGCTGATTTGCAAAATCAGGCTGTACAAGCACAGCTCTGTATCGCTTCTTTCCTCTGACATCCCAGAGCCTTTTATTACTGAGGTTTCTATCCATGTTGTAATAGTACTGATACAACTAAAAAACTTTTGTCACTATGGTGTGTGGAAATTGAAACTCATAGTTCGCTTAATTGGCATTTCTTTTATTATTAGAGAACCTGCATATTTATATTAGGTATATTCTGCTCCTATCTATTACTTCTGTGATTTGACTGTTTATGACTACTGAGTATATTTTAAAATTAAAATGTTGATTAACTTTTATTTTAGAAGAAATATTTATATACTAAGGCTATTCATCTTGCATAATGTATTTTGAAAATATTTTTCCTGTTTGTCTTTGGATTCAGTTCATACATAGTACTTTTTTGTGCTACAGATGTTTCTAATTGGTATGCTGTCAAATATATCAATAATATTCTTTAAGATGCTTCCTTTGTTTAACTTCAAAAGGCTTTCCCCACCCTGAGTTCAGAAAAATCTTGCCTATATTTTATTTTATTTGGTTTATTGTTTCATTTTTAAACATTGAATTCTTTAATCTGCCTCAAACTAACGTTGATTTATGTTCAGTGGTAGAAATTTACCCCTCCTTCCATAGTGAAACTGAGTATCAAGTAACATTTATTAAAAGTGTATTCTGATTTAAATCCATTAAGGGTATATTTCTTCCCCCATTGTAGGGCGTTGATATGATGTGGAGTAAAGAACATAGACTCGACAATCCAAATGACCCGGCCGTACCTTTCTATTATAATTTGCTAGCTGATGGCCAAGACAATTTACTTAAAATTCTCATTTACTTTACAGTATTAAATAAGCCTAATAGTATTGCAGATGGCTATGAAGAGGATTCGATGAGATAAGAGGTCTATAATACCTTGTTAGTGAGTGTTACAACATTTAGTTTTATGCTTTTGTGTGTTGTTTACTTAAAGGCATTCTGAGCTGGGCTGGAGCCAGAAAATCTGAGAACTTTCATAACCCCACTCTTTCTCTAAGCACCTCATTTCACTCTTTTCTGTGTTCAACAGCTACTATGTCACAGAGTTGGAGAGCTGTTTGTTTTATTTTAATCTCAATTGAGAATGGTTCTCTCCCTCTCTCCACACACACACACAAACACACACACGTGTATATATGAGTGTGTATTTACATATATCTACAAGCTTGTGTGTGTGGGGTGTGTGTGTGTGGAGGGAGAGAGAGAGGAAGTACTTTAAAGACTGCAAAGTGCCACACACAAGAATAAGGTACATTTATAAAAATTTCCTTGAAGATTGGAAGCATAGACTCTTTTAGAGACCAGGGTCTTAGTCATATCCTCGAGTCGGCTTTATTAAACTGAGAAAAAAAAATGAACCTATTATGCAGCTGTTGGTCTCAAGTATCAGAAACTGACTGTGGTTAATGGATGCAGTGAAGGAATTTCTTGGAAGGATATGGAGCTTCTCATAGAACAGAACGGAGGTTGAAAAACAGGACAACAGCATGTGTCTGTGTATGTTGGAGGCATCAAATGTGGACCAGTGGATTCTTTATATCAGGAGGTATAGCATGTCTTCCCCTAAACACTCCTCTTCCTCAAGAAGAAAATCTAACTGTGTTTAGTTTTTTAAATCATCCAGCTGAAGATTAAAATTTTAGGGAGAGAACATATGTCCTCAGCTTATGTCTTGAGCTTATCCATTGGTTAGAGATGGGCAGGGGGATTCTTTGACAGTTGTCAGACTGTGTCTAGAGAGGATAGAGCGAACTCCTTAATAGGAAGTTGAAGGGAAAAAAAGGAAATGGGAGAACTTCCCTGGTGCGCCAGGGGTTAGGACTCTGCTCTTCCACCGCAGGGGGCACAAGTTTGATCCTTGGTTGGGGAACTAAAATTCCCCATGTCGCATCCCCCCCAAAAAAGGAAATTGGGGTGACATTTGTTTAAGAAAGATATGATTATTGGGTAGCCTACACACAATAAATGTCACAAAGCACCCTCAGGCTTGTCTTCCTGGTCTAGCTTCAGGGGAGCCCGACAGAAAGAAGCAATCAGGAAACGAGTGCTAGAACAAAAGCCCAAAGTCTCTTAACCCAGCTTGTCTAAGGAACTTGTGGCCCTGGGAGGTAGCCAGCATTGCCCCTGACCCTGTCTCACAGCAATCTGCCTCTTCAAGAAGGATGAGGACAGGCAGGGGCTCCGTGATGCTCACGCTGTGAGGCGCAGCAAGGTCCACGTGAGGGAAGGTTGAGTGTTGGGGACACTGTGGCCTGGGATCATGGCTGCAAACAAGTGCCAGATTTCCCACGACTGAGACGTGGTGGAGGGGGAACCCAACTGATTGCTGTCTTAGTCTTAGGACTTAAGACTTTTCTGCTTTGGCATAATTAAATTGCCTTAAGACTGTTTCTAAAGGGAAGAAAAAGAAATGGAAACATGGATTCGTAAGGCTGCACCTTTCCCTCTGTGCATATTCCCTGGGGAAGGCGATCCATTAGAAACAGAGGCAGACATGCCAAGAGCAATAAAGAGGCAGGCTCGGTGCGCTAAGCAGGCTGTAGTTAAAGGCTTTCCCTGAGAATCCTGCTCATTCATTAATTCTAGCCTTGGAAGGGGGCCAAGCTGTGTGGTTTCACCACAGCAAGGGGCAAGATCCTAATGATTAAATGCTCTTTGTTGCCTTGCGTTTCACTTTTTCTGGTAATGCACTTTGAAGAATGGAAAATTGAGTTTTCAATACTTGGTTGTTTGTTGAAGCTAAATCTAGGAGTAATTGAAGCCAGTTGAAAGCCGAGGGGAACAGCCAAGGTAAAGCCTCCATAACATAGGAGGCTGGAGGACTCAGGTTCCGTGCCTCAGTGTGTCAGGCCCTTGCCTTCTGTGCTGTTTCTTGCTCTTTCTTGTGTTGGTGAAATTCATGTTGGAGATTCAGGTTATTCACTGGAGAATATACTTCTTTCAACATTCTTTTTTTTGGTCAGTATTTTAGTGTGTCCAGAAGACATAGTGCCAGAGTAATCGAAATGGTTTCTCATTGGATAGTTAAGTGTCATTCTTTACTTAAAAGTCTTAAGCAAATAGAATATGCTTTTTACTTTTTCTGGATAGCTGACCAGACCTTAACTTAATTAAATTTGCACTCTTATTTGATTTCCCTGAGCACAGGAGACGCAACTTGGAAAAATCAAATGCTTCTGTGTGATGATGTCCAAGTAGATCAATAATTCGAGTACATGCAACATTTAGAGTCGTTTCTGGCACTGTGTAGGTGATCTAAAAATATTAATTAAATGAACGGATAAGTTAGGTATTTTTTTTTTCCCCCTCAAACATTCATTCATTCAAATCATGGTGTGCTGACTAGGTCATTGAAGTCTTTTAGTCTGATGACCTTGTTAAAACAATATTCTGACCTTCAAACTGTTTGGCTGTGTATGAGAGAAGGTGTGTATTTGTGGGTGACAGATTATTACTCTTTACCAAAGAGCCAGCCAGCATGTATATAGTTCCTATACAAATACCTACTGCAGGAAAAATGTCCCCTCTTTCAATGTTATGTTTGCCTGGGCACTTGATTCAACTTCATTTCTGGCCAGGAAGGGAGGGAAAACTCTTTGGCAGTGGGGGGAAATTTTAGAAGAAAGTTAGGCATCTCTATTTTGCTTTTCATACAATAGCTACATTTTGAATGTTTATAACACAAAAACCAATATGTTGGACATCCCAGCTAGGAACCTATGGTAGATATAGTTTCCATTACCTATAGACATACCTTATTTTATTGTGTTTCATAGATATTGCGTGTGTGTTTTACCAATTAAAAGCTTGTGGCAACCCTGAGATGCCAAATAATGATAACATTCTTTAGCAATAATTAAAAAAAAAAGTTTTTTTGTCTGTGCCATGCAGCATGTGGGATCTTAATCCCCCAATCAGTTCCCTTTGAAGTGGAAGTGTGGAGTCTTAACCACTGGACTGCCAGGGAAGTCCAGCAATAAATTGTTTTTAATTAAGGTACATACATTGGTTTTTGTTGTTTAGACACAATCCTATCACACATTTAACAGACTACTATGATGGAAACTTAACTTTTATATGCACTGGAAAACCAAACAATTCATGTGACTTTATTGCAATATTTGCTTTATTGCACTGGTCTGGAAACAAACCTGCAATGTCTATGAGGAGTGTCTATATATTCTTTGTAAACAGCTTTCAGTTCAGTTCAGTCGCTCAGTCATGTCTGACTCTTTGTGACCCCATGAATCGCAGCACGCCAGGCCTCCCTTTCCATCAACAACTCCCGGAGTTCATTCAGACTCACGTCCATCGAATCCGTGATGCCATCCAGCTATCTCATCCTCGGTCGTCCCCTTCTCCTCCTGCCCCCAATCCCTCCCAGCATCAGAGTCTTTTCCAATGAGTCAACTCTTTGCATGAGGTGGCCAAAGTACTGGGGTT